>NC_091264.1:40409385-41034385 GCF_042477335.2 Ovis canadensis | reverse complement strand
ATGAATATAAAAGAAGAAACAATGAATTTACTTAGGAAAAATTTCTGGAACAGTTGTAATAAGAAATGTTTCTGACATGGTTTTATGTACTTTTTGCAAAGAATTTCTTTTAAAAATGAAAAGGATAAAAATGAGTGAGCTTTTTGAATTGAAAAAAAAATTCTTCCAATTATTATAGTACAAAAATTATGTTGATCCCATTCAAATTGTTTAACTTTCTGATTACTTGGAGGTTAACCTTCATAAATTCCTTGACTGCTGCTAAATATAGAGTCATTGCTTATTATTTTGGTAGCACTAGCTGTACAATAGCCACACTCGCTGAATTAAAGGAGTCTGAACCACTGCTAATAGAAAAAATACCAAGTTAGGTTCCTGGGTACTCGTTTTCACAAAATTTTCTACAACTGAGTAAACTATAACTTTAAAACATAGATTAATATTTCAATTGATGGCTAAAAGAAGTTCATTTTAATTAAATCACATGAAAGAAAGGAAATGATGCTCTAGACATAGCATATGGGAACTGAAATAAATGTGGGACATATGTGGGACAAATTTTCACATTAGTTCCTGAGGATGCCAATACTTTAGAAATTTATGATTAATAAAACTTACACAGTAGAAAGGGTCTGTTTATACCAGTTAAAGCAAAGTGACAAAGAAGTGATAACTGGGGAAATTGAATGAGAAATAAAAATGGTGAATTTCACCTGAAAAGACAAAATAATGAGACAAAACTACATAAAAGTATGTATAAAGACTTAAAGATAAAGGTACCAGAAAAGAATGAATCCATGTGGGAGAAAATAATAGCAAATGAAGCAACTGACAAACAACTAATCTCAAAAATATACAAGCAACTTATGCAGCTCAACTCCAGAAAAATAAACGACCCAATCAAAAAATGGGCCAAAGAACTAAATAGACATTTCTCCAAAGAAGACATACGGATGGCTAACAAACACATGAAAAGATGCTCAACATCACTCATTATTAGAGAAATGCAAATCAAAACCACAATGAGGTACCACTTCACACCAGTCAGAATGGCTGCGATCCAAAAATCTGCAAGCAATAAATGCTGGAGAGGGTGTGGAGAAAAGGGAACCCTCCTACACTGTTGGTGGGAATGCAAACTAGTACAGCCACTATGGAGAACAGTGTGGAGATTCCTTAAAAAATTGCAAATAGAACTACCTTATGACCCAGCAATCCCACTGCTGGGCATACACACCGAGGAAACCAGAATTGAAAGAGACACATGTACCCCAATGTTCATCGCAGCACTGTTTATAATAGCCAGGACATGGAAACAACCTAGATGTCCATCAGCAGATGAATGGATAAGAAAGCTGTGGTACATATACACAATGGAGTATTACTCAGCTGTTAAAAAGAATTCATTTGAATCAGTTCTGATGAGATGGATGAAACTGGAGCCGATTATACAGAGTGAAGTAAGCCAGAAAGAAAAACACCAATACAGTATACTAACACATATACATGGAATTTAGGAAGATGGAATGACGACCCTGTATGCAAGACAGGGAAAGAGACACAGATGTGTACGACGGACTTTTGGACTCAGAGGGAGAGGGAGAGGGTGGGATGATTTGGGAGAATGACATTCTAACATGTATACTATCATGCGAATTGAATCGCCAGTCTATATCTGACGCAGGATGCAGCATGCTTGGGGCTGGTGCATGGGGATGACCCAGAAAGATGTTATGGGGAGGGCGGTGGGAGGGGGGTTCATGTTTGGGAATGCATGTAAGAATTAAAGATTTTAAAATTAAAAAAATAAAAAACTAAAAAAAAAAAAATAAAAAAAAAATTAAAAAAAAAAGAATGAATCCATGACTAGGTAAGCAAAGAAGATGCCTTTACATTGGGAATTTGACCTTTTTCTCTTCACATAAAAAAGGAAAAGAACTCAAAATGCATTTAAAATGATAATCCAATATGAGGAAGAAACATGGAAAAATTGGAAAAACTTCCATACTTTACTCTGTGGTTCAGACATGACCTAATTTTTTGTAAGATTTGAAGGGCTTTCTAGAAATCTGGGAAAAGATTGTTTTACTTTCATTCACCCTTTGATGTTAAAGGAATCAAGACAAGAAAAGACACTGGGGAAGGAGATAGAATAGAACTTCCTCTTGGATAAACAATGTCTGTCATTGGTCCTGTATTAAACCTTCTACATTTTTCAGAATAAATTGCCAGACTCACAGTTTTGCACAAAAGAACAGCTTAAAAAGAGGTGAGGAAGCAAAGATAAAAGGCATTCATTTTTCAAAAACAATGTATAACAATAGTCATATGAATCTTGCTACATGCATTAAAGAAATATATTCCTAAATTTCATTCCCTTTGAAGATAAAGTCGTAATAGAAAATGTCATTAGAAGAGAAGGATGTTAAGTTTAAAATAACTCTATTAGTGTGATATAAACAAAGAAAACAACAATAAAAACTGCAACAAAGGAATTGACTACATCTGATGGGAGGAGAACAGAAATATGGAATGCTTTTGTAGCTTACTCCAAGTTTCAAAGTGACCAATATATTTTAAATTGGAAGCAAATATTTCCAAAGGACACCTTGTCAAACAGGGCAAAGGTGTATTACACACACACACACACACACACACACACACACACCACCTGATGCAAAATTTATAGAGATGGAAAATGACACTATGAGGTAGAAGAAGATTTCTTCTGGGATAAACAGCATCAGTCATATATGTTTCACTGGACTTTCTCCTTTTTCTCAGAATACAATCTAAACATGCACATGTACTTGAGTGCTTAAAGTGCTTAAGAAATCATGAAGAAGCCTACAACGAAAGCACCCATCTGGCTAAAACTCTATCAATAGCAGTAGACCTATAAAGTCCTTCATGCATTAAAGAGATGTATTCCTTAGTTCCATCTAATCTGTAACCAAAAATATAATTGAAAAATATTGTAAAAGGAAGGTTGTTAAGCTTTTAATGGTTATATTAGTGTTTCATTAAATATATACATATATATTTAGAAGTATCCTAGAACTCTAGCTTCTCGTGTCATTCACACAAAATTTCAAAATAGAGAAATATAAACAATTTTGCTCAATATATAAAGTCCTTCCACAGACACTTAAAAGTTATTGCAGTGTGACAAATTAATAATAATGTCAATAAAATACAAGAAAAAGACAGTAAAATTCCCCATGGTATGAGGGAAAATTAAGCCAGAAGTGGTATGTAAAATATCTGTGCCTGAGAGAAGACTCTAGTGAATGGTATAGGGTATTGAATGTATGACCCTAAAGCCCACATCAGATCTACAAGGTACACCTGAATTTGCACAGTCTTTGAAAGAATAAGAGTTGGAAAAAATTCACTCAGCAAATACAGAGTCTAGTCTTAAAGTTTGGAGAAGTATCAGTGGCATATTAAAGACTCCTTGAACTTTGAATGCATCACAGAAACCCTAAGTTATTTAAAGTGTACCAGAAAATAAATACAGAAGGTAAACCACATGCTCATCAGTCTCATCCCCTTCATCTCACAAAATTCATAGTGAAACTGACAAGGCTCTGGATGAGAGAAGAAGACAGGAAATATAGGGAGGGAATATAGGAAATGAAACAAGAAGCACTGAGAAAGAATCAGGTTAGGGTAATAGATGGAAAGAATTTAATATGACAGAAGTCCATAAACAAAAACATCGAGGAGAGAAGAGTAGAGAATAAGATAAAGTGCGAATGAAAATTTGGTGTATAGATAAAAAGAAAGGGAATGTTAAAAGAACCAAGAAAGTAGTTGTTTAAAGCTTATTGGAATAAAAATGCTTTCAGGGAAATTTATCTAATTTTTTCCCAAAGATTAAATGAAAACTTAAAAGAAAATATACAGGTAAGTATAATGGGATTAAAGCACCAGGGAAATTCAAATTTAGCGAAAAATTCACATAAAATGTAATAAGATTTAAACAAGTGCAAACTCATATACAAATGTGATATACACAATGTGCCGCAGTTTCTGACAGCTTCCTTTGGTTTTGATCAAAAGTTAAAGACAGAAAAGGATCAATCTTACTGACTTGAGTAAAAATTTCAGGCATATTAGTAGTGGGGTTCACCATGCAAAAATGTTCTTGAATTATTTGGACACTACATGGGCTGTTATTGTTTGGTAGATTACCTTTAATAAATTTTTTGGCTGCTACTAAATATATATTATTAAGTCTCACAATTATTGTAGCTATGTTGCATAAAGTATTCACAAACAGTGAATTAGAGAATACTGGACTGCTTCAAGAGAAAATGTAGGTTTTGGTTCTTAGGAACCTCTATTTACACTTTGTTAAGCAATGAGGACATGATTTTCTTTCTGGTGAACTGTTGTTTTAGCCCATGGCAAAATGAAGCTCATCATATCGTGACTGCCTTTTCAGAAAAAAATGTAAACATGTGCCCATGAAAGCAGAATTGGTTAGGAAGAGATGAGGAACTTAGGAGAAAAAGAATCACTCATTTGTTCAAAATAGTATATGTAGCACTGCCTGCATGATTTAAAGAAGTAATCTGACTTTTCTCTGCAAATAAACATATACTGAAAAATGTCATTAAAAAATAGGATATTTACATTTTAATGGATAATTTTGCATCTTCTGGAAAAAATTTTTGAAAGCATTAAAGACTATAGTTTGTGGCTTCATTCACATAAAATATTCAAGTTGAGAGATATGTATTATTTTTAAAGTCCCTAACAATACAAAATCTTTCCACAAATATTTGAAGTACTTGCTGTTGACCAAATTGACAGTTGTGTTAATAAAAGTAAGGAACAATGAATTAAAATTATTCTCTTCAGATATAAAACATTGGAGGGGAAAATGGTGAAAAGTATTTTAATACTTGGAATAGCAGATTTAGGGCAGTGTAAGAATGACCCTCAAGTTTACATGTGACCAATGAATGATTTCAGATATTATTCAGGTATTGAAGACCAGAAAAGAAAGCACTATGGGAGAAGTCAACAAGCAAAATATTGCCTTAGAGTGGCAGAGATCTGGATAGTGCTAGGCAAGGATGGTACATTGACTGAAAACTGGTATATGATTAAGACATCAGGAAAGCAAGTATTTTAAAATCTTTTGGGAATAAAGGGATGTCAAAGACACTTTACAGTTTTTAAAATTTTCATCTGTAAAATTCAAAGAAATGTCAATATAAATGTCAGTGGAAAGAAATACACAAAAAATTCATATTTGTTAAAAACTGTACCTAAATTTAAATAATTAGGATACAGATAAACACACAAACCCCACTCATTTACACCAACACACACACAGGCACACATACAGCATTTGAAATTTCCCTTTAGAGAAATGAATAGTATTCAATAAATGAATAAGGAAAAAAGGAATACATTTTTGAATTGAGAAGACAAGAAACATTTTTTTTTGTTAAATATCTGATGAAATTATTATGATTCCTTTCAGCAATATGTTTGGCCTGGAGAATTCCCTGGACAGAGGAGCCTGGAAGGCTACAGTCCATGGGGTTGCAAAGAGTTGAACATAACTGAAAGACTAACACACTCAGCAATATGTACTCTTTTGTTACCAACTTTTTTATCTTTAATAAGTGATTTGCATGTTGTTAAACATATCAATAAATACACAACTGTCCTAGAGTGGTAGTTTTGCCATATAAAATCACCAAACACTGAATTATTGGATCCTAAGCAACTGCTCTTATAGGTTATCACTTTCAGGTTCATGGTGCCTCTTTCCACATTTTAGTCAACTGATTAATATGTAACTGTATTTTATGACAGTTTGATTTTAACTCATTCCTCAATGAAACTTGCCTTCACAAAGTAAAATAAGGGAATGGAGATGAAATATTAAGTGGCAGTGAAGGGGCTTTTAAAACAAATGAATGAAAATATCTTGGACAAAAATTTCAAATCAGAAACTTAAAAATTTTATAGGTAATTTAGTATGCATATACACTTTCCCCAAAGGAAAATGTCTACAGGAATTACACAGATGGGACAAATCAAAGCAAAAGTAATAGAGCATTGAATAACAAATGAAGGGGGCAGACTTCAGTTGAAATAATCATAAAATGAGAAAGAATGATGCAAAGTTATATGTACATTGCAGTTGAGGAAGATGATTGCTGAGACTGAAGACCAAAGTTAAAGAAATGAAAGAAACACGACAAACTGCAAACTGTGAAACATTAATGGGACTTACATTTATCCTGTTCCCCCTTATCTGAAAAATAAAGGGAAGAGCGAGCCATGTAAACCAAATGCAGGCACAATGTAAAAGGAGACAATAATTTGATTCCTTCCCATCATTTACTCATTCAATAAAAATGACCTCCCTTGTCTAAGAGTTGGAATCTAATGTTCCAAAGGCCACATCACTCATGCGAGGTAATGCTGCTTTTTATTCTCTCATCCTTTGTGGCAAAGGAATAACTATAGGAAGGGAAATCAGGTAAAGTGAATTCAGTTTATCCCAGTTTATCCTCTGGGATAAGCTGAATAAATATTGTATATGAACATACATACCACTAGACCATTCAGGTATGACCTAAATCAAATCCATTATAATTATACAGTGGAAGTGAGAAATAGATTTTAAGGGACTAGATCTGATAGACAGAGTGCCTGATGAACTGTGGACAGAGGTTCGTGACATTGTACAGGAGACAGGGATCAAGACCATCCCCATGGAAAAGAAATGCAAAAAAGCAAAATGGCTGTCTGAGGAGGCCTTATAAATGGCTGTGAAAAGAAGAGAAGTGAAAAGCAAAGGAGAAAAGGAAAGATACAAGTATCTGAATGCAGAGTTCCAAAGAATAGCAAGAAGAGATAAGAAAGCCTTCTTCAGTGATCAGTGCAAAGAAATAGAGGAACACAACAGAATGGGAAAGACTAGAGATCTCTTTGAGAAAGTTAGAGATACTCTTGAGAAACCTATATGCAGGTCAGAAAGCAACAGTTAGAACTGGACATGGAACAACAGACTGGTTCCAAATAGGAAAAGGAGTATGTCAAGGCTGTATATTGTCACCCTGCTTATTTAACTTCTATGCAGAGTACATCATGAGAAACGCTGGGCTGGAAGAAGCACTAGCTGGAATCAAGATTGCTGGGAGACATATCAATAACCTCAGATATGCAGATGACACCACCTTTATGGCAGAAAGTGAAGAGGAACTAAGCAGCCTCTTGATGAAAGTGAAAGAGGAGAGTGGAAAAGTTGGCTTAAAGCTCAACATTCAGAAAACTAAGATCATGGCATCTGGTCCCATCACTTCATGGCAGATAGATGGGGAAACAGTGGAAACAGTGTCAGACTTTACTTTTGGGGGCTCCAAAATCACTGCGGATGGTGATTGCAGCCATGAAATTAAAAGACTCTTGGTCCTTGAAAGGAAAGTTATGACCAACCTAGATAGCATATTGAAAAGCAGAGACATTACTTTGCCAACAAAGGTCCGTCTAGTCAACGCTATGGTTTTTCCTGTGGTCATGTATAGATGTGAGAGTTGGACTGTGAAGGAAGCTAAGTGACGAAGAATTGATGCTTTTGAACTATGGTGTTGGAGAAGACTCTTGAGAGTCCCTTGGACTGCAAGGAAATCCAACCAGTCCATCCTAAAGGAGATTGGTCCTGGGTGTTCATTGGAAGGACTGATGCTGAAGCTGAAACGCTAATACTTTGGCCACCTCATGCAAAGAGTTGACCCATTGGAAAAGACCCCAATGCTGGGAGGGATTGCGGACAGGAGGAGAAGGGGCCGACCGAGGATGAGATGGCTGGATGGCATCACTGACTAGATGGACATGAGTTTGAGTGAACTCCAGGAGTTGGTGATGGACAGGGAGGCCTGGCGTGCTGTGATTCATAGGGTCACAAGGAGTTGGACTCGACTGAGCAACTGAACTGAACTGAACTGAATACACATATACAGAATCTAGAAAAATGGTACTGAAGAATCTATTTTCAGGGCAACAATGGAGAAACAGATATAGAGAATAGACATGGGGAGAGAGGGAGAGAGGGTGAGATGTATGGAGAGAGTAACATGGAAACTTACATTACCATATGTAAAATAGATAGCCAATGGGCATTTGCTGTATGTCTCAGGACACTCAAACAGGGGCTCTGTATCAACCTAGAGGGGTGTGGTGGGGAGAGAGATGAGAGGGAGTTTCAAAAGGGAGGGGATATATGTATACCTATGGCTGATTCATGCTGAGGTTTGACAGAAAACAACAAAATTCTGTAAAGCAATTATCCTTAAATTAAATAAAATTAAAAAAAAAAAACTTGGTCTTGAGTTGGGCTTTCCAGCTTTTTCATAACAAAAGACAAACATGCTCACATAGATGAAATGGGTCTGGAAAGGTGACACAAACGTGCACAGTGAAAGTACCTGTCAGAAATTTGACCTGTGGTAATACTCATATGAATATTCATATGAAGCCTGCTACATGCATTAAGGGATATGTACCCAAGTTCGATCTGACATGCAAGCCAAGATACAATTGAAGCATATCATTAACAAAGGAGGATGTTAAACTTTGAAATTTGAAATGCGTATTGAAAAAAATTTTTGGAATCATCTAGGAAAATAGCTTTCCTGAATTTTAGATATACTATATGTGAATTTTTCTTAAGATATAACATCCTTGTATATTTATTTAAAAGACATTGCAGTTTTTATAACTATTAATTACATGAATAAAAAATGCAAAAGCATAAAAAATAAAGTAAAAAAAGACAGAAAAATATTGTAAAATATTTTTAAAACAGGAATATTTGAGTAATATATTGAAAAACAGTGAAAGCATGTGACTGACTCAGTCTTACAGTTAACCAGTGGAGGGCATCAGGTTTTATATAAGATCTTTAACAGGAAAATGGGAGGAGAAACTTCATTATCAAATTGGAAATCCTCATATCTTAAATTTGGGAAGGAATTAATAGTATAGTAATGTCTCCTTCAACTTGAGAACTTGTTAAGGTACTAAATTAACTGACAATTTTCAGAAAACATAGAATGGTAAACCATGTGATGGTCAGTCCAATCCCTTTACCTCAGAAAATCAAAACAAGTTTGGCAAGTCCTGGGCAAACAGACAAGGCAATATAATAGGATGGAAATGGAAAAGGTGTAATGAGCAAGGGTGGATGGAACATAGGGAAACAGCAATGAAAGGAATCAAATAAGAAAGAGGCTTATATTCTAAAATTGCATGGAGGTGAAAAGTGAGCCGGTGGATGGCATAATGATAAGGGAGCAGGGGATGTTCAAGATAATGCTGAAGCAGGCAATGAGAGAGTTATTGGAGTGAAAGTTGTTACAAATTTACTAAGGTTTTTTAGAAGATCACCTGGAAAATAAAATGGAAAGCTTCATGTAGACGCCATGGAAAACAAACATGAAGAAAAGTGAAATATTTTGAAGAATCCAAAAATAATGTTAACACTCTCTAGATACACTGAAACATATTCACATATGCATATTATGAACACAAAATAAACTCACCAATAGTGGCCTTGATTTTGTCCAGAGAATATTCTATGTTAAGAAAGAGAAAGAAAAAAAGAAATTGCATTCAATTCTCTAAATGAAGAGTAATTTTTAGAAATATTAGTTTAGGTAGTTAATTTTCAAAGTTTGTGTACCTTTTAATTTTATTTAGGCTCTTATAAGTCAGTATGTTTGCTATAGTAATTTTCTTGATGGCTACTTATCTGTTGCATAAGATAGTCATAAACACTTAATCAAGAGTCTTGGAGTCAGGTACTTAAGAAGCCATGAGAAAGCCTATGGTAAAAGCACCCATCTAGCTAAAACTATCAGCAGCAGTAGTTACATGTCATGATTCATACATTGAAGAGATGTATTCCCTATTTCCAGTCAATCTGTAACAGAAATATATAATTGAAAAATATTTCTATAAAAGGAAGGATGTTAAACTTTTAATGGTTCTATTAATGTTAGTGTTTTTTTTTTTTTTAAACAAACAGTTAGGAGTTAGTCTAGTCTCTCATGTTATTCACATAAAATTTCAAAATGGAGAAATATGTTATAAACGACCTTTGCTCACTATAAGTCCTTCCACAATACAAACACTCAAATTTATTGCAGTTTTCCAAGTTAAAAATTATGTCAATAAAATGCAAGAAAAAGACAGCAAAACTCCTATGGTGTGAAGAAAGTAAACCCAGGAAATGATATGCAAAATATCTCAACACTTGAGACAAGACTCAGTAAGTAATCACGGGCATTGCATATGTGAGCCTAAAGCCCACACTGGACCTATGCAGTACATCTGAATTTACAGCCTTTGACAGGACAAGAATTGGAGAAACTTCACTCAGGAAATGTGGAGTCCTGTCTTATAAAGTTTAGGCAGTATTGATGGCTTATTAATGGCCCCCTGAACATTGAATACATGATAGAAGCCCTAAGTTATTGACAGGGTACCAGAAAACAAATATAGAATGTAAACCACGTGCTCATCAATCTCCACCCTTCCTCTCACAAAACTCCTTATGAAACTGACAGGGCTTTGGATGAGAGAAGAGTGTTTATACAGGGAGGGAATATAGGAAGTGAAACCGGAAGCACTGAGAAAGAATCAAGTCTAGGGTAATAAAAATTGAGAGAATATAATGTCAGTGAAGTTCATGAATAATTCAGAAAGGTAGAATAGATACCCAGGAACAAAACAAGTCAACAGATGGCCAACAGTTACAAAGACAGGGAATGTTAAAAACACTGAAAGTGTAATTCAGAGTGTTTTGGAATATCACAGCTGTGAGAGAAATTTACCAAATTTCTTCTGAAAGTCATCTGAAAAATAAAAATGGAACACCACGATAAATATCATGCCACAGAAGCACAAAAGAATTCAATTTAAGTGGATAATTCACACACAATATTATATATAACTGATATATACACACACATGTGCAGGCACATACACGTACCAATGTTACTGAAAGCTTCTTTTTGTCCTGAGAATATTGATAAAAATTGAAAAAAGAAAAGGAGTGATCTTACTGACTTGAGGAAAAATTTCAGGGATGATACTACTAGTGATTATCCTTTAAATAGTTTATTGATTCATGGGACTCACTTGGGTGGCTGTTTATTTGGTTGGTTGGTTAAATTTCATAAGTTCTTTGGCTGCTACTGTATGTAAATTATCAAGTCTCATATTTGTTGTAGCTATGTTGTATAAAGCATCCACAAACAGTGAATTAGAGAATACTGAACTGCTTCAAAAGAAAACGCAGGGTTTGGTTCTTAGGAACCTTAGTCACATTCTGTTAAGAAGTGATGACATGACTCTGTTTTTGGTGAATTGCTATTTTAGCACATGCTAAAATGGAGTTCATTGTATCTTGATTAGCTTTTCAGAAAAAAATATTAACACGCTCCCATGTAAACTGAAATAGTGAAAAAGAGCAGAGGAACCAGAGAACAAATGATCCATTCGTTCAAAATAGTATCAGAAGCAGTGACTACATGATCTGTGCTGCCTGCATTAAAGAGAGAAATTTGATTTCCTCTGACAAAACAAAATAATGTTGAAAAATGTCACTAGAAAAACAAGATATTAAAACTTTAATGAAGAATTATGGTTTTATGGAAAGAGATCTTTTGGAAGCATTACAAGAAAATTGCATATGGTGACATTCACATAAAGTAGTCTCCTTTGATAAATGTATTGGTATTTGACTTTCCTAACAATATAAAATCTTTTCACAAATATTTGCAGTACTTGCAAATGAATGAATTAAAGTCACTCTCATTGGATATAAAAAATTCCAGGAAATAAATTATGTCAGGTATTTGCATATTTGAGAGCCACAAGATTTGGGGCAGTTTAAGAATGACCCTCAAGTTTACGCTTGACCAATGAGTCACTTCAGATTTTATTCAGGCCCTGATAAACCAGAAAAGGAAAAAAATATGGGAGAAGTTGACAAGCAAAATATTGCCCTAGAATGGTAGAAATCAAGAAGAGTACAAGCAAAGATGGCATATTGACTAAAACTTGGGATATGATTAAGACATTAGGAGAGCAGGCATTTTAAAGTGTTTTGGGAATAGAGGGAAATCAAAGATAGTTTACAATTTTTTTCTGAATTTCATCTGTAAAATGAAGTGTCAATGTAAATTTCATTGAAAAGGCAAGAAATTAAAATTTGGTGAAAAATTGTATATAAAATTAAATTATTAGGGTGCAGATAAACACACAAAAATCAAATGCACCACGATATGCAGAAAGGCACACATAAAGTATCTGAAAATCTCTTTTGAGAAATGAGTAGTATTCAGTAAATGAAGAAGGGAAAAAGGAATGCATTTTCTGAAATGATAAAATTTTTATGATTCCTGTGGCAGTGTGTAATCTTGTTTCTCAGTTTTTTATCTTTGCATACTATTAAATATAAATACTCAACTGTCCTTGAGTGGTGGTTTTGCCATATGAAATCACCAAACAGATTCTGAATTACAGAATCCCAAACAGCTGCTTTATGTCACCTTCAGGTTTGTGGTACTTCTTTTCAAATATTTTTGTCAACTGATTAATACATAACTGTATTTTATGCGAGTTTGATTTTAACTTATTCTTCAATGAAACTTACCTTCACAAAGTAAAATAAAGGGAATGGAGATGAAATATTAAGTGGCAGTGAAGGGGTTTTTTAATCAAATGAATGAAAATATCTTGGACAAAAATTTCAAATCAGAAACTTAAAAATGGCGAAATTTTATAGGTAAGTTAGTATGCATATACACTTTACCAAGAGGAAAATGTCTACAGGAATTACACAGATGGGACAAATCAAAGCAAAAGTAATAGAGCATTGAATAACAAATGAAGGGGGCAGACTTCAGTTGAAATAATCATAAAATGAGAAAGAATGACGTAAAGCTATATGTACATTGCAGTTGAGGAAGATGATTGCTGAGACTGAAGACCAAAGTCAAAGAAACAAAAGAAACATGACAAACTGCAAACTGTGAAACATTAACGGGACTTACATTTATCCTGTTCCCCCTTATCTGAAAAATAAAGGGAAGAAAGAGCCATGTAAACCAAACGCAGGCACAATGTAAACAGAGACTTCCCATCATTTACTCATTCAATAAAAATGACCTCCCTTGTCTAAGAGTGGGAACCTAATGTTCCAAAGGCCACATCACTCATGCGAGGTAATGCTGCTTTTTATTCCCTCATCCTTTTCTGCACAGGAATTACTATAGGAAAGGAAATTAAGGTAAAATGGAGCTTCTGCTGGGATAAGCCAAATCAATATTTGGTCTTGTATTTGGCTTTCCAGCTTTTTCATAACAAAAGACAAACATGCTCACATAGATGAAATGGGTCTGTAAATGTGATGATAAACTGTATAGTTAAAGTACCTGTCTGTCAGAAATTTGACCTGTGTTAATAGTCTTATGAAGCCTGCTACATGCTTTAAAGGGATAGGTACCCAAGTTCAATCCAATATGCAAGCCAAGATACAACTGAAGCATGTTATTAGTAAAATGAAAGTGAAGTCTCTCAGTCGTGTCTGACTCTTAGCGACCCCATGGACTGCAGCCCACCAGGCTCCTCCGTCCCTGGGATTCTCCAGGCAAGAACACTGGAGTGGGTTGCCATTGCCTTCTCCAATGCATGAAAGCGAAAAGTGAAAGTGAAGTCATTCAGTCACTCAGGAAGATGTTAATCTTTGAAATTTTAAGTGTGTATTGAAAACAAATTTTGGATTCGTCAAAATCATCCTAAGACAACAGCTTTCCTTATCATTCACATAAAAGTCCTGAATTTTAGATATACAATATATGAATTTTTCTTAAGATATAACATCATTGGTTAATTATTGAAAAGACATTGCAGTTTTTATAACTATTAATTTGCATTTTTCAGTTTCTTCTTTGAAAACATAACAGAGGTTCCAAGTGGAATGGAAGTGCTCCAGAAAATAAATATAGAATGTAAACCATGTTTCGATCAGTCTCACCTCCTTCACCTCACAAAACATAATGAAATGGGCAAAACTCTAAATGATAGATTGCAACAGTATTTATAGGGAAGGAACATAGGAACAGGCAAAGGAAGCATTGGGAAAGAATCAGGTATAGGGTAACAGAAGTGAAGAGAATATTAGTGAAGTTCCTAAGCAAATAATTTGGGAAGTTAAAGTAGATGTCCATGCAAAAGGAAGCCAGAAATAGCTTAAGGTTAAAAGGACAGGAAATATTCAAACTGTTGAGAAAAGGTAGTTTAGTGAGGGTTTGGAATAGCAGTGGTAAGAAAAATTTACCAATTTTTTTCTGAAGGTCATCTGAAAAAAATAAAAGGAAACACCATTATAAATATGCCTCAGAAATGAAAAGGAATTTAAATTTAGTGGAAATTTCACATACAATATTAAATGTAACACAGTATAGACAAACACAAATACATACACAATATATGTGCAGGCATACACGTATGTACCAATATGACTGATAACTTCCTTTTATTCTGAGAATATAGGTCAAAAATTAAAAGAGGAAAAAGAGTGATCTTGCTGACCTGAGGAAAAATTTCAGGAATGATACTACTTGTGGTTATCCTTTTGTTTTTGATTTACCTGACATCACTTGGGCTCTTACTGCTGTTGCTGTTCAGTTGCTAAGTTGCGTCTGACTCATTTGGGAACCCATGGACTATAGTCTGCCTGGCTCCTCTGTCCATGGGATTTCCCAGGCAAGAATACAGGAGTGAGAAGGATGTCACAGTTGCCAGGAATTCCAGCCCTCCAGGGCGCTCAGGAAGGAGAAGCATATCTGTGCAATCTGGAAGCCCCCAGGCTGCAGCCACTCCTTATGGTGAGCACTGAGGAACTCATGATGTGGAAAAAAAAACAGGATACTGGCCCCAGGATAGCTGAGGTGCATATGGAAAGGATGATTTCAGTGAGCCCAGAAAACTCTTGCATCCTCCCATACATAAAAAAGTGCTAAATTCCTTAACTTAGGATATCTAGTCCTGTTTAATTCACAAAAATATTTTTGATTTTCTGACTGCATGCCCTTTGTTGCAAACTTCTATATAACGTGACTTCTTCCCCTGCTTCCTCAGAGCAGTTCTCTCAGGGTCACTTGAAATACCGTCTCCAGGCTTGAAGTCTTAAAATTCCCCACCAAGTAAAACACAACTCAACTTTTGTGCAGTGACTGTTTTTAAGTTGACAATGGTCTTTTGTATTATCAAGACCTTGACAATTTGGTATGATGAAACTTTATTGATTTACAAATACTTTCATGTTTCCTTTCTCCTTTCAGAATTGAGCTTGCTCAGTTTGAGAGTCAGGCTTGTTTTGGTTAAGAATTTTCAGGTTAGGAGAGGCAGTCCTAAGATGGTGGAGGAATAGGACAGGGAGACCACTTTCTCCCTCACAAATTCATCAAAAGAACATTTCAATGCTGAGTAAATTCTACAAAACAACTTCTGAATGCTGGCAGAGGACATCAGGCACCCAGAAAAGCAGATCATTGTCTTCAAAAACAGGTAGGAAAAAATGTAAAAGATGAAAAAAGAGACAAAGGAGCTAGGGAGGGAGCTCTGTCCCGGGAAGGCAGTCCAGTCCCGGGAAGGGAGTCTTAAAAAGAGAGAAGTTTCCAAACACCAGGAAACACTCTCGCTGCCAAGTCTGTGGCAAGCCTTGGAAGCACAGAGGGCAACATAACAGGGAAGAAAAATAAATAAATAATTAAAGCCAACAGAATACGAGCCCAACGTAACTCCCCCAGCAGAGAAGCAGTGCAGATGCTTGCATCTGCCACTAGCAAGTGGGGGCTGGGCAGGGAGGCGCGGGCTGCAATGGTTTTTAAGAATCAGGCCAGAATGCCCCAAGTGTAACCAGAGTGAACTAACTTGGCCTAGCATACCAGACTGAGAGATAGCTACCACGCGAAAAGCTCTAACATAAGACACTGCCAGGACCACACACAGAACAAAGGATGGAACTGAAATAGCCGACTGCAGACCATCCCCCTCCGGTGACAGGCAGCCACAGCCAGAAGGGCTGGAAGGGGGCAATCCCAGCCCCGGAGAGACTTTACCTACGAAACTGCAAGCAGGCTTCTTTGCTAAGACTTCTTGGGGTCCTGGACAGTCACCATCCGCCTGACAAGGGGTGCCAGTGATACACCCAGAAAACCGAGCAGCAGGGACGGGAAAGGCAATAAGTCGCAGCAACTGTGCTCGCCAAACGCCTGAGCTACTCGGTCCTGGGAAGGGCACAAAACGCAGGCCCAACTGAACCTGCGCCTCTGAGGGCTACCTGAGAGCCAAGCCTGAGCTGCTTAGACCGGGGAGGTGCATGCAGCCTAGGGCCGGCCTCAGACGGTTCCCGGCTGAGCACCGTAGAGCCTGAGCAGTGTGCGCTGTGTGCAGGGGCAGGCCCAGAGTGGCTGAGACACTGTGAGCACACGCCAGTGTTATTTGTTTGCAGCATCCCTCCCTCCCCACAGTGCAACTGAACAAGTGAGCCTAAAAAGAAAAAAAGTGTCCACCACCGCCCCCCTTGTGTCAGGGCAGAAATCAGACACTGAAGAGACCAGCAAACAGAAGAAGCTAAACAGAGGGAACCACCTTGGAAGTGACCCCACACTGCCCACAACACCAGACAAAGTCCCAGTATATGTTTACTATTTTTACAACCATTCTCTCTCTCTTTTTTTTTGTTGATGTTGTTTGATTGTCTTTTCTTCTTTTTTTTAACTTAAAATTTTTTTAAGTCCTCTATTTCTCCTTTAATTTTTATTTTTATAATCTACTATTATTTTTCCAAAAAAAGACCCTATTTTTAAAGCAAACGCCATATATATATATTTTGTGGTTGGTTTTGTTGTTTTTTAATAATTCTCGTGACTTTGTGTTTTTCTTCTTCTTCTTATTATTTTCTTTAATATTGTATATCTGAAAATCCAACCTCTACTCTAGATTTTTAATCTTTGCTTTTTAGTATTTGTTGTCAATTTTGTACATTTAAAAACCCAATCTTCAGTACCCAATTTTACCTGAGAGCGAGATTACTGGCTTGACCACTCTCTCCTCCTTTGGACTCTCCTTTTTCTCCACCAGGTTGTCTCTGTCTCCTCCCTCTCCCTTCTCTTCTCTACCCAACTCTGTGATCTCTGTGTGTTCCAAACAGTGGAGAACACTCAGGGAACTGGTTAGTGGCTGGATCTGTCTCTCTCCTTTTCATTTCCCTCTTTTATCCTCCTGGCCACCTCTGTCTACTTCCTCCCTCTCCTTTTCCCTGTATAACTCCGTGAACATCTCTGAGGGGTTCAGACTGTGGAGCGCACATGAGGAAGTGATTACTGGCTAGATTGCTATCTCCTCTTTTGATCCCACCTCATCTCATTCCAGTCACCTCTAACTACCCCCTCCCTCTTCTCTTCTCCATGTAACCAGTGAACCTTTATGGGTGTCCCTCACTGTGGAGAAACTTTTCATCTTTAACCTAGATGTTTTATCATTGGTGCTGTATAGATGGAGAAGTCCTGAGGCTACTGTAAAAATAAAACTGAAAAGCAGAAGCAGGTGGCTTAAGTCCAAATCCTGAGAACATCAGAGAAATCCTGAATCCATGAACATTAATCAATAGGAGCTCATCAAATGCCTCCATACCTACACTGAAACCAACACAAGGGCCAACAAGTTCCACTGCAAGACATACCAGGCAAATTCTCCAGCAACACAGGAACACACCCCTGAGCTTCAATATACAGGCAGCTCAAAGTTACTCCAAAACCATAGACAGCTCATAATTCATTACTGGACACTTCACTGCACTCCAGAGAGAAGAAATCCAGCTCCACCCACCAGAACTCTGACACAAGCTTCCCTAACCAAGAAACCTTGACAAGCCACTGATACAACGCCACCCACAGCGAGGAAACTCCATAATAAAGAGAACTCCACAAATTCCCAGAATACAGAAAGGGCACCCCAAATGCAGCAATCTAACCAAGATGAAGAGACAGAGGAATGCCCAGCAGGTAAAGGAACAAGAGAAATGCCCACCAAACCAAACAAAATAGGAAGAGATAGGGAATCTACCTGAGAAAGAATTCCAAATAATGACAGTGAAAATGATCCAAAATCTTGAAATCAAAATGGAATCACAGATAAATAGCCTGGAGACAAGGACTGAGAAGATGCAAGAAAGGTTTAACAAGGACCTAGAAGAAATAAAAAAGAGTCAATATATAATGAATAATGCAATAAATGAGATCAGAAACACTCTGGAGGCAACAAATAGTAGAATAACAGAGGCAGAAGATAGGATTAGTGAAATAGAAGATAGAAGGTAGAAATAAATGAATCAGAGAGGAAACAAGAAAAACGAATTAAAAGAAATGAGGACAATCTCAGAGACCTCCAGGACAATATGAAACGCTCCAACATTCGAATTATAGGAGTCCCAGATGAAGAAGACAAAAAGAAAGACCATGAGAAAATCCTTGAGGAGATAATAGTTGAAAACTTCCCTAAAATGGGGAAGGAAATAATCACCCAAGTCCAAGAAACACAGAGAGTCCCAAACAGGATAAACCCAAGGCAAAACATCCCAAGACACATATTAATCAAATTAACAAAGATCAAACGCAAAGGACAAATATTAAAAGCAGCAAGGGAAAAACAACAAATAACACACAAGGGGATTCCCATAAGGATAACAGTTGATCTTTCAATAGAAACTCTTCAGGCCAGGAGGGAACGGCAAGACATACTTAAAGTGATGAAAGAAAATAACCTACAGCCCAGATTACTGTACCCAGCAAGGATCTCATTCAAATATGAAGGAGAAATCAAAAGCTTTCCAGACAAGCAAAAGCTGAGAGAATTCAGCACCACCAAACCAGCTCTCCAACAAATGATAAAGGATATTCTCTAGACAGGAAACACAAAAAGGGTGTATAAACCCGAACCCAAAACAATAAAGTAAATGGCAATTGGATCATACTTATCAATAATTACCTTAAATGTAAATGGGTTGAGTGCCCCAAGCAAAAGACAAAGAATGGCTGAATGGATACAAAAACAAGACCCCTATATATGCTGCCTACAAGAGACCCACCTCAAAACAAGGGACACATACAGACTGAAAGTGAAGGGCTGGAAAAAGATATTCCATGCATGTAGAGACCAAAAGAAAGCAGGAGTAGCAATACCCATATCTGATAAACTAGACTTTAAAACAAAGGCTGTGAAAAAAGACAAAGAAGGCCACTACATAATGATCAAAGGATCAATCCAAGAAGAAGATATAGCAATTATATATGCACCCAACATAGGAGCACCACAATATGTAAGACAAATGCTAACAAGTATGAAAGGGGGAATTAACAATAACACAATAATAGTGGGAGACTTTAATACCCCACTTACACCTATGGACAGATCAACTAAACAGAAAATTAACAAAGAAACGCAAACTTTAAATGATACATTAGACCAGTTAGACCTAATTGATATCTATAGGACATTTCACCCCAAAACAATGAATTTCACCTTTTTCTCAAGTGCTCACAGAACCTTTTCCAGGATAGATCACATCCTGGGCCATAAATCTAACCTTGATAAATTCAAAAAAATTGAAATAATTCCAAGCTCTTTTCTGAGAACAATGCAGTAAGATTAGATCTCAATTACAGGAGAAAAACTATTAAAAATCCCAACATATGGAGGCTGAATAACACGCTTCTGAATAACCAACAAATCACAGAAGAAATCAAAATATGCAAAGAAATGAATGAAAATGAAAACAGAACAACACAAAACCTGTGGGACACTATAAAAGCAGTGCTAAGAGGAAAGCTCATAGCAATACAGGCATACCTCAAGAAATAAGAAAAAAGTCAAATAAATAACCTAACTCTACACCTAAAGCAACTAGAAAAGGAAGAAATGGAGAAACCCAGGGTTAGTAGAAGGAAAGAAATCTTAAAAATTAGGGCAGAAATAAATGCAAAAGAAACAAAAGAGACCATAGGAAAAATCAACAAAGCCAAAAGCTGGTTCTTTGAAAGGATAAATAAAATTGACAAACCATTAGCCAGACTCATCAAGAAACAAAGGAAGAAAAATCAAATCAATAAAGTTAGAAATGAAAATGGAGAGATCACAACAGACAACACAGAAATACAAAGGATCATAAGAGACTACTACTAGCAATTATATGCCAATAAAATGGACAATGTGGAAGAAATGGACAAATTCTTAGAAAAGTACAACTTTCCAAAACTGAACCAGGAAGAAATAGAAAATCTTAACAGCCCCATCACAAGCACGGAAATTGAAACTGTAATCGGAAATCTTCCAGCAAACAAAAGCCCGGGTCCAGATGGCTTCACAGATGAATTCTACCAAAAATTTCGAGAAGAGCTAGCAGTTATCCTACTAACTCTTATCCTACTAACACTTATCTTACTAACTTCCAAACTCATTCTATGAGGCCACCATCACCCTAATACCAAAACCTGACAAAGAAGCCACAAAAAAAGAAAACTACAGGTCAATATCACTGCTGAACATAGATGCAAAAATCCTCAACAAAATTCTAGCAATCAGAATTCAACAACATATTAAAAAGATCATACATCTTGACCAAGTGGGCCTTAACCCATGGATGCAAGTGTTCTTCAATATCTGCAAATCAATCAATGTAATTAACCACATTAACAAATTGAAAAATAAAAGCCATATGATTATCTCAATAGATGCAGAGAAGGCCTTTGACAAAATTCAACATCCATTTATGATAAAAACCCTCCAGAAAGCAGAAATAGAAGGAACATACCTCAACATAATAAAAGCTATATATGACAAATGCACAGCAAACATTATCCTCAATGGTGAAAAATTGAAACCATTTCCCCTAAAGTCAGGAAAAAGACAAGGGTGCCCACTTTCACCGCTACTATTCAACATAGTTCTGGATGTTTTGGCCACAGCAATCAGAGCAGAAAAAGAAATAAAACGAATCCAAACTGGAAAAGAAGTAAATCTCTCACTGTTTGCAGATGACATGATCCTCTACACAGAAAACCCTAAAGACTCCACCAGAAAATTACTAGAGCTAATCAATGAATACAGTAAAGTTGCAGGATATAAAATCAACACACAGAAATGCCTTGCATTCTTATACACTAATAATGAGAAAGTAGAACAAGAAATTAAGGAAACAATTCCATTCACCATTGCAATGAAAAGAATAAAATACTTAGGAATATATCTACCTAAAGAAACTAAAGACCTATATATAGAAAACTATAAAACACTGGTGAAAGAAATCAAAGAGGACAGTAATAGATGGAGAAATATACCATGTCCATGGATCGGAATAAGAAAGCTGTGGTACATATACACAATGGAGTATTACTCAGCCGTTAAAAAGAATTCATTTGAATCAGTTCTGATGAGATGGATGAAACTGGAGCCGATTATACAGAGTGAAGTAAGCCAGAAAGAAAAACACCAATACAGTATACTAACACATATATATGGAATTTAGGAAGATGGCAATGACGACCCTGTATGCAAGACAGGGAAAGAGACACAGATGTGTATAACGGACTTTTGGACTCAGAGGGAGAGGGAGAGGGTGGGATGATTTGGGAGAATGACATTCTAACATGTATACTATCATGTGAATTGAATCGCCAGTCTATGTCTGACGCAGGATGCAGCATGCTTGGGGCTGGTGCATGGGGATGACCCAGAAAGTTGTTATGGGGAGGGAGGTGGGAGGGGGGTTCCTGTTTGGGAATGCATGTAAGAATTAAAGATTTTAAAATTTAAAAAATAAAAAACTAAAATTAAAAAAAATAAAAAAATAAAAAAAATAAAATGCTTAATACCAAAAACCTTTGAAAAAAAAAAAAATAAAGTAATAGTCACCAAAAAGAAATTTATTAGCCACTTTGGATATAGTTACGCTCCTTGAAGATTTGGAAAAATTAAAATGAGTGCTTCGAGGAAATGCTATATCAGAAATTGCAGTAAGTAACCAAAATCTAAAAAGCTTTGAAGAAGCTATTCTACAAATAGTGACGTCAGGCTCTATACATCAGTACTTCTCATCTCAACATCTTTATACCTCGATGACTCTCATCTCAACATATCAAAGAATATGGTAATCATTGGAATTCACTAAACAAAAATATTACTCACCTCTTTCTGTATTGATCACTAAAACACAAAACAAAAATTGTGAGCAAAGTAAAAGTGAAAGAAAAAGAGCAACGGGATAGATTAAAGTTGAAGAATAAAAGTTAGAAAAGATTAAGATAGAACAATCTGGTCATCAACAAAGTTATATAAAATTGCCATTTTCTTGAAGGCATGGAAAGAAAAGAGGAAATTTAAAAATAAATATGTAAATGCTAGTGAAGACAAAGAACATAAAAATGTACTGAAAAACCCACAAATAAGATAAGCACTAGGATAACACTAAATAAAAATATTACTCATGTTCTCTCTGTATTGATCACTAAAAAACAAAAGAAAAATATTCAGCATTTATGTAAACATCAGAATAATTAAGAAAATTTGTGTTTGTGTTCTAGAGAGGTGAGTAGGCTAATTTTCAATTTGTTTCTCATAGACTATTTTGCAGATTTTATTTCTGCCTCTTATCTTCAGCATATATGCTGTTATCATCCTGAATGACTTATATGGGCAAACAACCATCACACTCTTGCCATTGCCATTTACATATAGATTGCATTATTTTCAACTTAATATAAATGTATAGCTTTTCAAGCACTTTTGAAAAGACTATCCTTTCCCCATTGCTGAAAAATTAGTGGACCTTATATGCATGTGCTCATTTCTGGGCTCTATTCTGTTTCATTGGTCTATATGTTCTTTTGTATGACAGTTCCAAAGTTCCATATCATTTGGATTAGTGTAATTTGAAATCAAGGAAGTGTAACATCTCCATTTTATTCTTGTTCAAGATTGTTTTGGATCTTTTGTGGTTTCATACACATTTTAGCATTGATTTTTCTATGTAAAATACCATTGAGATTTTAATAGGAATTTCATTGAATCTGTGGATTACTCTGGGTAGTATGACCATTTTAACACTATTAATTCTTCCAATACATGAACATAAGATATTTGTCCATTTATTTGTATCTTCTTGTAGTTTTGAGTATATAGATCTTTTACTTTCCTTGTATTTGGTTAAATGTATTTTGTTCTTTTTGATTATTCTGTAAATGGGATTGTTTTCTGTAAGTGGGACTGTTTACTTGATTTCTTTTTTGGATATTTTGTTTTTAATGTAAAGATATGGTACTGAATTTTGTGTTTCTTTTTTTGTGTGTGTGTTTCTTTATCTTGAAAATTTATATGATTTTTAAATGAGTTTTAGAAGTTTTTTGGTGACATCTTTATGGTTTTCTACATGTAGAAGCATGCAATCTGGGAATAGAGACAATTTTATTTTTCCTTTGTGATTTGGATAACTTTAATTTTTTTCATGTGTAATTGCTCTTGCTAGTACTTCCATACTAGGTTGAATAGAAGGGAGAAAATGGGCATGCTTGCCTTGTACAGGATCTTAAAGAAAAAGCTTTTTCTTATTAATTATAATTCTATCTATGGGCTGTTCACATATGGCCTTTATTGTGTTAAATTCCTTTTATATCTATTTTGTTTGAAATCTTTCTTTTTCTAAAGCATGAATGGATGTTGAATTTGGTCAAATGCTTTTTCTGCATCTATGGAAGTGATTATGTTGTTTTAAATATTATGGTCTGCGATGTCCCTTGGACTGCAAGGAGATCCAACCAGTCCATCCTAAAGGAAATCAGTCCTGGGTGTTCATTGGAAGGACTGATGTTGAAGCTGAAACTTCAATACTTTGGTCACCTGATGCGAAGAGCTGACTCATTGGAAAAAACTCTGATGCTGGGAAAGATTGGGGGCAAGATGAGAACAGGACAACAGAGAATGAGATGGCTGGATGGCATTACCGACTCGACGGACATGAGTTTGGGTAAACTCTGAGAATTGGTGATGGACAGGGAAGCCTGGCGGTGCTACGATTCATGGGGTCACAAAGAGTCGAACACAACTGAACGACTGAACTGACTGACTGACGTCGTATCACACTGATTGATCTGGGTATGTGGAACCAACCTTGTATCCCACTGGTAAAATCCCATTTGGGCATAGTGTATAGTTTTTTGATGTGCTGTTGAATTCAGTTTGCTAGCTTTTGACTGAGGATTATTACTTTTATGTCTAAGCAGTACTAAAAGGGAAGTTTCTAGTTATAAAAGATTACACTAAAAATATCTCCAAAGTTTGAAAAAAAAGATCTCAAATAAATGATGTTATATCTCAAGGAACTGTAAAAAGAATAAGCTAAACTCAAAGTTAGCAAAAGGATGGAAATAATAAGATTCAGTGCAGAAAACAGAAACAATGAAAAAAATTAACAAAACAATAAGTGAGATTTTTCAAAAAAAGATAAAATTTGCAAGAACTTAGCTAGACACGATTAATTAAGAAAAAAGAAGACTCCAATAAGTAAAATAAAAAATGAATGAGACATTATAAAAGATCTCTGAGAGATTTTTTAAAAAAGGATCCTAAGCCCTGTTGCTCATCTGTATATTTTCTTTGGAAAAACATCTATTTAGTTCTTTTGCCCTTTTATAAATTAGCTCTTTTTAATATTGGGTTGTATGAATTGTTTATATATTTTGGATATTAACCCATTTGGTCATATAATTTGCAAATATTTTCTTCCATTCAGTAGGTTGTCTTTTCTTTTGTACAAAAACTTCTGAATGATAATATCTTTTTTCATTTTTCTTCATTTATATTTTTATCTTAATTTTTCAATAAATATATTACCTGATATATATCCACACTCTTCAAATTCATGACTTTAATGACTTCAGAATAGTCCATTAGATTAATATTGCAATTTTAAATAGTTAAAAATTACATATGCTAGAGACTATTAAATACATTAGAACAAATTTAATCATGAAAATAAATGTCATTTTGCAATGAGAATATATCTAATTCTTTGCTGTATTCTATACAAACTAATTTCTTAAAAAAAAAAAAAACTTCTAAGCTTAATTAGGTTCCATTTGTTTATTTTTGCTTTTGTTTCCCTTGCTTGAAGAGAAAGTTCTAAAAAAATATTGCTAAAACATGTCAAAGAGTGTACTGCCTATGTATTCTGGAGTTTCATGGTTTCTGGTCTTACATTAAGGTCTTTAATCCATTTTGAATTTATTTTTGTATACAGTGTGAGAAAATGTTCTAATTTCATTCTTTTACAGGTAGCTATCCAGTTTTCCCAGCACAACTACTAAGGATATAATTTACAACATAATAGAGGTAATTAACAATGCTCTACCTTATGGGTGAACATTGTTAAGAGAATAAATCTTAAGAGGTCTCATCACAAGAAAATTTTTCCTATTTTATAAATATGTATTTATATGAGATGAGGATGTTCATTAAAATTATTGTGATAATCATTCCATGATAAATGAAAGGCAAAAGATGCTGTATGCCTTAAACTTATACACTGTTGCCTATTAACTTTTAATAAACCTGGAAGAAAAAATTGAAAAAAAGTAAAAATTTACTGTGGCTTAAAAAAATAATTCATACAGATTAGTCCTAATTCTGCCTGAGTAATCCCCTCAGTTTGCAGAAAGCAATGGCACCCCACTCCAGTACTCTTGCCTGGAAAATCCCATGAACGGAGGAGCCTGGTGGGCTGCAGTCCATGGGTCGCTAAGAGTCGGACAGGACTGAGTGTCTTCACTTTCACTTTTCACTTTCATGCATTGGAGAAGGAAATGGCAGCCCACTCCAGTGTTCTTGCCTGAAGAATCCCAGGGACTTGAGAGCCTGGTGGGCTTCCGTCTATGGGGTCACACAGAGTCGGACATGACTGAAGCAACTTAGCAGCAGTAATCCCCTCAGTTGACTGTTCATCAAACTAGATAGTCCATTATATATTTGAAAGTAAAATAATGGCTACATTTCACAAAGCTTTCCTTTCCCTAAGTATTTTATTTATTTAATCATTCCTTCTCCATTAGAGTTTGGAGACCCTGCAGATTCTGGAAAATATAACCTGATGTCTTTGACAATGTTGATTCCCAGAGTTAATACAGATTTTATATGACCACTGAATGATGAAATGATAAAGTGAGTTTATCAGATAGGGTCCATATAAATTGCTTTCTTCAGATATGCTAAAACATTGTTAAGATATTTTCTGGCACCATGCAGAAGTCTAATATTATAAATATTCAGATCTATCACTGCACTCATTTTTTAAAACTTACCATATCCTATAGCAGCCAAAGAGACAGTGGGTAATTTAATCATAATGTCAGATGTGAAATATGGAACTCCAGAGATCTCTTAGTTGGCTCCTATATACAAAACAGTATTTTCTTCCCTTCTTTCCTGTAAACAGAAAAATCACAGCTCAGGTCCATTTTCCTCAGGAATGCTGACCTCCATCATTCCCTGGGGAGTCAAGGGAAGATTGCTGGATCTGGGTTGGCCCACGGTGGGAATTCAAGGAGGGGTTGGGATGAGAAGGAACTTCTCTCCTGGGTCCTGTGTTGTGAGTGAGGTAACCTCATCTGACAGCACCAGCACATGGGAGTGAGGGAAGCTCCACCTGAACACAGACCTGCTCTCATTCCATTTTCCTTTCCAAAGGAGGTATGAGAAGCTGGAAGAGGTCTAGGAAAGATTCCAGACCTTTAGAAGAAGGCTTGCCTGAATGAATTCTCACATTCGTTTTGGATGAGTGACTGAGTTCAGAGGAGGAAATGCAGATGAAAGACTCAGTGCTCTCCTCTGACACAGGATACATGTCTCTCCTGGATAGACAGTGATGGAAAGAAAACTGAGAGATGTAGAGATAATGCAAGGAACATGAAATGTATCCAGAACCAACTAGAGATAAGTTCTGAGGACCAGAGAAAGTAAGATAAAAGCCTAATATCTGAGATTGGAGAAGATTACAGCTTTTCTAGAAGAAACTTTAATGTTTTCTAACTAGGGAAAGAAAGAAATCAGAACAAAGATAGACAAATCATAAGATGCTAAATTTAGGTCCTTTTTCTTAGAGTCTCTGCTGTGTCTATTGACCTTTCTCAGATCCTTTACACACACACACACACACACACACACACACACACACACACACGCCACCAGTGCCCTTCTACATGATAAAAGTTTCTTTTTATACTTACCTGGCTTAATCACCAACAGAAAATATCAGTTTATTAGCACACACTGAACATCTCTCTTCTCTTAAGCCTCCCCTGAAGCCCTAGAAGCGTCAGTCAGACCACTGAGTTGCTTCCCCTCTATGCACTCCAACCAATAGGAACAGAAGCATAGCACAAAGACACAAGGTAGCTGGGAGGGGACTTTAGATTGCACTTTGCTCTTCTCCATTCATGGGACCATAATAAAACCCTCACATGACCATAAAGCCAAGTATTTAATCCAAATAGGTATGTTCTCATATGAACACAGACACAGACTGCCTTTTTTCCCCTGCTTTTATTACTTTTGTTATTATTTTAAAGTTTATAGCATACAGTAGAGATTTAAACAATACATTCTCACACCAGCTTCTGAGATTTATGTATTTACTTTAATCAGAGGAAGGAATGTGTGTATACCTCTACAAGTTTTTGCAGTCTTAGCCTTATTAACCCTACACTTTATGGAAAATCTACCCAGGACATTGAAAATAGCTGATTTCCACATCCCCAGCCCCATAAATATTTCTAGCCCTTTCATTCAAAAAGCTGATGCAGATATTGACAATCACCAAGAGTTTATTTTCTCCAGGATATTCCCACGAATTACATATTTTCAGACCATAAAATTAAATTAGAACTCTAATGATTGCTCTAGGCAAGAACACAGGAACCATCAACCCTTCATGTGTTGTTGGAACATCTCCATTCAGTTTAATCCATTAGGACAAAAACTAAATTCTTGGGATCATGAACTGAATGTATAAGATATCTCCTGGTTCCTTGCATTTGATCCCTGCTGCTGCTGCTGCTGCTGCTAACTACTGTAATTGACCTGCAAGGCTCCCAGGCTCCGTACTTATGTCAACATCATGCACTTCTTAGGCCTTGGAGCTGTTTCCTCCTGGTCTAAGAAGGTTCTACATGGTCCTGCCTCTCACATGGCAATTTGGGTGACTTAGTGCAGCAAATTCCCAATGTATCCCCTCCTGCTTTCATATTAGAGAAAATATCCACACAGGAATCTTTGCAGATGAAAACTGCTTAACTAGGCTATTTGGAGGATGCGCCCTGGTGGCTCAGAGGGCAAAGCGTCTGCTTGCAAGGCAGGAGACCTTGGTTTCATCCCTGGGTTGGGAAGATCCCCTGGAGAAGGAAATGACAACCCACTCTAATATTCTTGCCTGGAGAATCCCATGGATGGAGGAGCCTTGTAGGCTTTAGTCGACGGGGTTGCAGAGAGTCTGACATGATTGAGCAACTTCACTTTCTTTCTTTCTTTTAGATGGACAAGATTAAGAAGAGATTTCAATGGTCTTGAAAGCACAAGGGACACCAGAAAGGCAAACACATCACAAAACCTCTCCCTTACTTTGGAGAATTTCATGGATCTGAAGGATGTTATGGACTGCAGCTGTGCAGCACCTGTGGCTACCTCGTCTCTTTGAGCCTATCTAGTGATTGCTAATAACTCCCTTTTTACTGGACAAATTGTTAGCTCCATGGCCAATGTCAAACAAAAAATGTTAAATAGGAAAAATCTAAGGCAAAAAGTAATAGCCAACTCCTACTATAAAAATTCCATAAAAAATATTGGGAATTTCTACCACTCTTGGGATTCCCAGGTGGTGCTAGTGGTAAAGAACCCAGCTACCAATGCAGGTTGATGTAAGAGATATGGGTTCGATCCCTGGATGGGGAGGATCACCTAGAGGAGGGCATGGCAGCCCACTCCAGTGTTCTTCCATGAGAATCCCATGGACAGAGAAGCCTGGCAGGCTGCAGTCCATAGAGTCACACTCAGTTTGACATGACAGAAGTGACTTAGCATGGACACATGTAAACCCACCATTATTCTAAGCTGCTCAGGTGGGAGATTTGGTTACTGCTGATAGAAGAATGGCAATTGGTTTCTCTACCACTTACCTTTAGGGAGAGCTCCAAAAAGAAAAAAATTATAAAGACATTTCTGGAAGTTTTTTGCTTTAAATCCTGAATTCTCTAGGTAAAGACAACTGCTTAGGTTTCCCTGATTTGAGACTATGTCTTGTTCCCATATATCAATATTCTATCTGTGTAATTTTCCTTCTGTTTAAGTTTCTGGCATATATATATATATATGTATATATATATATATATATACATACATATATATTCTCCAATTACATAGTGATTCCTGAAAATTTATTTCAAATAATAGAATTCAGTCACATGTCAAATCAAGGGACAATAATTTATTTGTCTCTCCTAATGCTCAGGAAACAATTTCCTTGATTGCAAGCTTGTTTTAATTTTGTTAGTTTATACTGGCTTGCACAAAGTGGAAGAGGGTAGAAACCTAGTAATTACATTTAGAACAAATGAACAATTGAATGAATGAATTTCATTTTTCATTATATTTACTGTCTTTACCATTCTCTTGCCACTTATATTTAAAAGTAATTCATATAGAATAATCTGCAAATTGTTTTCTCCCTAGAGTTTGCTGATTTTCTCATCTCTGTTTGCTCTCCATGAACTGTCTGCCGAGTGTCATAAGGTGCCTGTCTCTCTCTTTTTTTTTTTTAATTCCTTTTTTGGTTATTGTTTATCTTTAAACACCTTACTTTAGATAATGAGAAAAGGCTATGTAAGATTTTATTGCCTACTTGTTAATGATTGCAGCAATAAATCAGCCACAACTTAGGACTTGGTGAAGATATCTGGGCTGTAAATTGGTTGACCTTTGTCCATGAGGGAAGGGTAAGGAAAGATATAGTTTTTATTGCTGGGAAAGTAATTTGATGAGGAACTTTTTACATGTTTCATTGTTAAAAACAGAGAAAATTTTCCAGGTTCTTAAACATATTAGGACATTTCAGAGGCAAATCATGACAGAAATGGTGCACAAGCACAATGAGAGAAAAGGAGATCTGAAAATAATTTAACAGTTAAATATAATACAGGTTAGAGGAAACTTTGAGAAAGTCTGAAGAGTAAATATCTGGAAGGAGCTGACAGAATGTTGGAAGGCCATTTCTGCATCAAGATATAATGTTGATTATGGATGTCATCAGTACTACATGTAAAGAGAGGCATCCTCTAGGTCTTTTGCTCATATGGTAAAGAATTTGCCAGCAATGCAGGAGACCCGGGTTCGATCCCTAGGTGAGGAAGATCTCCTGGAGTAGGGAATAGCAACCCACTCCAGTATTCTTGCCTAGAGAATGGACAGAGGAGCTAGAGGGCTATAATCCATAGGGTCACAAAGAGTTGGACACAACTGAGCGACCAACACTTTTCTATAGGGTCACAACTCTGAGCTCAATCTAGGGTTGTAATAATTAGACACAAACTTCACGTGACTTGGAAGTGTTTGAGCTCCACTCTTGAAAAGGCCGAGTGGCGGCAAACAAGAAGAGGCAAAAATGCGACTGGAACCATTTTTATGATTTATCTGCACAAACAATTCCACAGTTTCTCATACTCGTTTATTGTCTTAGACACTCAGCGATGCCCCTCTCCCCAGAACGTGTTGTTCCCTCTGTTCTCATGATGTTTCTACCATTTTTTGAGAGTCTTGTCCTCCCAAAGCATTCACTCTCCCCAGGATGTAACCTTGCATAGATTAGTTTAGTCAACTCATAACTGTAGCTGAAATGACTACTTTACTCATCATTTGGTAGTAATGTTCTTCTGCCTTGATGATATTTTCCACCATGTGTTCTTTTTTGTGGGGCTTCTTAAGTGGCTCAGTGGTAAGAATCTGCCTGCCAATGTAGGAGCTGCAGGAGCTATGGGCTGGATCCCTGGGTTGGGAAGATCCCCTGGAGGAGGAAATGGCAACACACTCCAGTATTCTTACCAGGATAATCCCATGGACAGAGGAACCTGGTGGGCTACAGTCTACTGGGTTGCAAAGAATTGGACAGAACTGAGTATGAAAACACACACACACACACACACTCATTCTCTTATGCAGCCCTCACTAGAGAGTGAAATATCACTTCCTATATTCTTTCCCAAGCACAATCACTTCGGATAACACCATTCCCCTGTTTCTTCCATCTCTCACTCTTTCTATATAAATATATGTTCTTATATTTCCCATTTAAAAACAGAATAAAATTAAGCAAAGCTATTCAAAATAAGCTCAAACAAAATTTCTTCCTTCTAACCTGCCTTCTGTTAAAGATTCTGACATTTCTTTTTTTGGTATTAATTCTAGAAGGTCTTGTAGGTCATCATAGAACTGTTCAACTTCAGCTTCTCCAGCATTAGTGGTAGGGGCATAGACCCGAATTACTCTGAAATTGAATGGTTTGCCTTGAAAATGAACAGAGATCATTCTGTCATTTTTGAGATTGCACCCAAGTACTGCATTTGGACTCATCTTTCAGTGTCATATCTTTTTGTCTTTCCATACTGTTCATGGGTTCTCAAGGCAAGAATACTGAAGTAGTTTGCCATTCCCTTCTCCAGTGTATCATGTTTTGTCAGAACTTTCCACCATGACCTGTCCGTCTTCGGTGGCTCATAGTTTCACTGAGTAGACAAGGCTGTGATCCATGTGATTAGTTTGGTTAGTTTTCTGTGACTGTGGTTTTCCTTCTGTCTGCCTCCTGATGGATAAGGATAAGAGGCTTGTGGAAGCTTCCTGGTGGGAGAGACTGATTGTGGGGGAATCTGGGTCTTGTTCTGATGGGTGGGGCAGTGCTTAGTAAGACTTTAATCCAATTTTCTGTTGATGGGGCTGTGTTCTCTCCCTGTTGTTTGGCCTGAGGCCAAACTATAGTAAGGTTAGTGGTGGTAATGGTGACCTCCTTTAAAAGGACTTATTCAGTGCCCCTGACCCCCCAGCAGGCCACAGTCAACCCACGCCTCCACCAGAGACTCCTGGACACTCACAGGCAAGTCTGGCTCACTCTCTTGGAACCCTGCTCCTTTCTCCTGGGTCCTAGTGTGCACAATATTTGGCTTGTGCCTTCCAAGAATCTGTTTCCCCAGTACTGTGGAAGTTCTGCAATCAAATCCCACTGGCCTCCAAAGTAAAATTCCTTGGGAGTTCTCAGTCCTTTTTCCAGATCCCCACTTTGGAAAATCTGTTGTGGGTACAAGAACTTTCTTAACAGTGTTCTGCATTTTGTGGGTCATCTGCTCAGTGGCTCTATGGTGGGGCTAATGGCGATCTCCTCCAAGAGGGCTTATGCCACATGCTGTGTGTCCCAGGTCTGCTGCAGCCAGAGCCCCTGTCCCTGTGGCAGGCCACTGCTGATGCACGCCTCTGCAGGAGACACTCAACACTCAAAGGCAGGTTTGGCTCAATCTCTGTGGAGCCTCTGGATCCTGATGCACACAAGGATTTCTTTTCAGCCCTCTGAGTGTCTCTGGTGGGTATAGGGTTTGATTCTAAACGTGATTTCTCCCCTTCTACCATCTTAATGGGGGTTTTCTTTTGCCCTTGGATGTGGGGTATCTTTTTTTTTGGTGGGATCCAACATTCTCCATCCGATGGTTGTTCAACAGTAAGTTGCAATTTTGGAACTAACACCAGAATTTTGGAACTAACACCTTCTAGAGCTAACACCATAATAAGATGTCATTTTCATCATAGGGGACTAGAATGCAAAAGTAGGAAGTCAAGAGATACCTGGAGTAACAGGCAAGTTTGGCCTTGGAGTACAAAATGAAGCAGGGCAAAGACTAACAGAATTTTGCCAAGAGAACACACTAGTCATAGCAAACACCCTCTTCCAACAACACAAGAGACAACTCTGCACATGAACATCACCAGATGGTCAATACCAAAATCAGATTGATTATATTCTTTGCAGCCAAAGATAAAGAAGCTGTATACAGTCAGCAAAAACAAGACTGGAAGCTGACTGTGGCTCAGATCATGAACTCCTTATTGCAAAATTCAGACTTAAATAGAAGAAAGTAGGGAAAACCACTAGACCATTCAGGTATGACCTAAATCAAATCCCTTATGATTAAGTAGTGTAAGTGACAAATAGATTCAAGGGATTAGATCTGTTAGACAGAGTGCCTGAAGAACTATGAATGGAGTTTCATGACATTGTACAGTGATCAAGAACATTCCTAAGAAAAAGAAACGCAAATAGGCAAAATGGTTGTCTGTGAAGTCCTTCCAAATAGCTAAGAAAAGAAGAGAAGCTAAAGGTAAAGGAGGAAAGGAAAGATATAACCATCTGAATGCAGAGTTCCAAAGAATACCAAGGAGAGAAATAAGAAAGTCTTCCTAAGAGATCAATGCAAAGAAATAGAGGAAAATAATAGAACGGGAAAGACTAGAGACCTCTTCAAGAAAACTTAGAGATATTAAGGGAACATTTCATACAAAAATGGACACAATAAAAGACAGAAATAGTAAGGACCTAACAGAAGCAGAAGATATTAAGAAGAGGTGGAAAGAGTAAACTGAAGAACTATACAAAAAAAGATCATGACCCAGATAACCATGATTGTGTGATCACTCACCTAGAGCCAGACATCCTGCAGTGTGAAGTCAAGTGGACCTTAGTAAGCATCACTACAAGCAAAGCTAGTGGAGGTGATGGAATTCCAGTTGAGCTATTTCAAATCTTAAAAGATGATGCTGTGAAAGTGCTGCACTCAATATGCCAGCAAATCTGGAAAACTCAGCACTGGCCACAAGACTGGAAAAGGTCAGTTTTCATTCCAATCTCAAAGAAAGGAAATGCCAAAGAATGTTCAAACTGCCATACAATTGTGCTTATCTCACACGCTAGCAAAATAATGCTCAAATTCTCCAAGTGAGGCTTCAACACTATGTGAACCGAAAACTTCCAGATGTTCAAGCTGGTTTTAGAAAAGGCAGAGGAACCAGAGATCCAATTGCCAACATCCATTGGATCATAGAAAAAGCAAGAGAATTCCAGAAAACATCTAATTATGCTTTATTGAATATGCCAATAGTCAGTAACAAACTGTAAAATTCTTCAAGAGATTGGAATACCAGACCACCTAACCTGCCTCTTGAGAAATCTGTATGTAGCTCAAGAAGCAACAATTAGAACCAGACATGGAACAAAGGACTAGCTAAATTGGGAAAGGAGTTCATCAAGGCTGTATATTGTTGCCCTGCTTATTTAACTTATATGCAGAGTACATCATGCAAAATGCTGGGCTGGATGAAGCACAAGTTGGAATCAAGATTGCAGGGAGAAATAGCAATGACCTCAGATATGCAGATGGCACCACCATTATGGCAGAAATCGAAGAGGAACCAAAGAGCCTCCTGATGAAAATAAAAGAGAAGAGTGAAGAAGCTGGCTTAAAGCTCAACGTTCAGAAAACTAAGATCATGGTATCTGGTCCCATCACTTCATCGCAAATAAATGTTGAAACAATGGAAGCAGTGACAGATTTTATTTTCTTGGGCTCCAGATTCACTACAGAGGGTGCCTGCAGCCATATAATTAAAAGATGCTTGCTCCTTGGAAAAAGAGCTATGTCCAACCTAGCTGCTGCTGCTGCTGCTAAGTTGCTTCAGTCATGTCCGACTCTGTGAGACCCCATAGACGGCAGCCCACCAGGCTCTGCCATCCCTGGGATTCTCCAGGCAAGAACACTGGAGTGGGTTGCCATTTCCTTCTCCAATGCATGAAAGTGAACAGTGAAAGTGAAGTCGCTCAGTCATGTCCGACTCTTTTCGACTCCATGGACTGCAGCCTATCAGGCTCCTCCATCCATGGGATTCTCCAGGCAAGAGTACTGGAGTGGGGTGCCATTGCCTTCTCTGATGACCAACCTAGACAGTATATTAAAAAGCAGAGATAGTACTTTGCTGACAAAGGTCTGTTTAGTCAAAGCTGCTGTTTTTCCAGTAGTCATGTATCAATGTGAGAGTTGGATCACAAAGAAAGCTGAGTGCCAAAGAATTGATGCTCTTGAACTGTGGCAGTGGAGAAGACTCTTGAGAGACTTTGAACTGAAAGGATATCAAACCAGTCAATCCTAAAGGAAATCAGTCCTGAATATTCATTAGAAGGAGTGATGCTGAAGCTGAAACTCCAATACTTTAGCCACCTGATGTGAAGAACTGACTCTTCTTGATGTGGAAAAGACTCTGATGCTGGGAAAGATTGAAGGCAGGAGGAGAAAGGGACGACAGAGGATGAGATGTTTGGATGGCATCACCGACTTGATAGACATGAGTTTGAGCAAGCTCCAGGAATTGGTGATGGACAGAGAAGCCTGGTGTGCTGCAGTCTACAGGATCACAAAGAGATGGACATGACTGAGCTACTGAGCTGACCTGAACTGATTTCTTTTTACATTTTACAAGTTAATGTTTCTTTGAAAGAGTGGTCCAGTCAGCCTCCTCACTCATCTAATATCCATTGTTTATAAATTTCACAATGTTAGCCTTCTAATGCCTTTTAATTGAAGAATGACTAAACACAATGTGGTATATCCATACAGTGCTGCTACTGCTGCTGCTGCTAAGTCGCTTCAGTCGTATCAGACTCTATGTGACCCCATAGAAGGCAGCCAACCAGGCTCCTCCGTTCCTGGGATTCTCCAGGCAAGAATACTGAAGTGGGTTGCCGTTTCCTTCTCCAATGCATGCATGCATGCATGCTAAGTCGCTTCAGTCGTGTCCGACTCTGTGTGACCCCATGAACAGCAGCCCACCAGGCTCCTCTGTCCACAGGATTCTCCAGGCAAGGATACTGGAGTAGGTTGCCACTTCCTTCTCCAAGATAAATTCTATCAAAAAGGAACAAACCACTGAAATATGAAAAAGTGTGTGTCTCTAAGACATTATGCAAAGTGAAAGAAGCTAGACATGAAAGACCATATATTATATGACTGCAACTGTGTATATCCAGAAAAGGCAAATCTATATATAGAGAGAATAGATTAGTGATCCTTGGATCTGGGGACAAAGATTATTTGAAAATGAAAGCAAGAGCTCTTTTGGGGAGATGGAATCCTTTATGATTGGATCAGTGATAATTGCCCAACTATGTAAATATGTTAAAAATTATTGAGTTGATTTTTTAGAATGAATGAACACTTGAATGAATGTATGGTATGCAAATAACATCTCAACAAACCTTCTTCTCAGAATTATCACAGAATTAAGTACCTTGTATGGATTTATCAGAGTTTCAGAATTCTCACTTTATTTAGGGTACATTTTCTCTATGTTGATTTTCAACCACGGCATGAAATTTGTGTAAATGTAGAAATCCATTGTGGTTTCCATAACAAAGAGTATACTTCTGGATTATTTTTATTAAAGAAGACAAATGAGCAGATTGTATTTAACAAAAGAGAATTGTATTTGTTTGCTACACCTTCTACTATACCACAACAAAATACCACAAGCTGAGTAGTTTAAGTGTTTGTTGGAAGTTATTTTAATATAGTTGTGGAGGCCAAAAGTCTGAGTTCAAGATGTTGACATGGTGATGCTTCATCTGAAGGTGCTAGAAAAAGATTGGTTCCAAGCCTTTTTTTAAACTTCAGGTGGTTTGCCAGCAGTCTTGGACCTTCCTTGCCTTGTGGCAGCAAAACTCCAACCTTCACAAGCTGTTCTTTCTGTGCATGTTTATGTCCAAATTTTCCCTTTGCATAAGGACTCCAGTTATGTTGATTTAGGCACCCGTTCTATGCCATCTTAACTAACTATATCTACAATGACCCTATTTCCAAATAAGGTCACACAGTGAGGTATTGGTGGTGAGGATTTGCATATCATAGAGTATACTAAAAAGGAAATAAAATGAGGGAAATATAAATAGAGACTTAAGATAAGTGTTTTGAGGAGTTTGATTATGAAAGAGAGTCAAAAGAGCTAATACAAAGATGTAGAGTTGATGGGAAATTGCATTGTTTTGATTTTAAGATGGACAAGATTAAAATTTTAAGTTTATGCTAGAAAAACTAGTCAGAACACTGAGAGGAATAATTGATGGACCTTAGTACCATGTAAGATAGTACAAGATGGAACGATGGGTAGAGAGAAGAGATAGGTTGGTGTTCCCTGTAAAGGAAGAGGGATATTTCTCTTGATGTAACAGTGAGGGAGGAGTAATGTAGAGTTGGGAGATTTAGATAATTTTGCTATATTTGTCATTACAACGATGAGACAATTCCTCTCTGATAGATTCTATTTGTTATTATCTTTACTGTTCTTTCAAAATGGAAATGCAGTCTTATATTGAGAATTAGGTGGGAGTAGAGTTAGAAGTTTTAAAAAGTGGAATTTTTAATGAAATTGACTGCAAAGGCAAGGGACTGTAAATGACTGGAGACACATGGGAAGATTGCCAGATAGAAGAGTGCCTTCAACAGTGCTAGTGCCCAAGTTGTGATAGGTTACTACACATGTATAGAGTAACCACTCTTCTCATCTGTATGGAGTTTTATAGCATGTTCAACTTCCAGTATGAGAAATGAATAATAGATTCATTCATTTTGGGATTTCTTTCCAAGCAGATGTGAAAGGACAATGAGATCAGGAATTTTCACTTATTAGTAAAAGAATACTTAAAATTATTAACCCTGCCTGGCATCTAAATATGAAAGAGAAGGAAGTGAAGTCAGGAGGGTCTGATGAGTCAGGAGAAATTGGGAGACCCTAACTTGACTCATACACTGGAGGAATAGGAGTTGCTAAGAAATCAAGTACAGTACTTTATGACTACTATTTCACTTAAATATTCAACTGTGGGTGTCATCTGTTGCCATCCTTAAAGGGAGGGTATACTAGCTAGGATTAAATTCAATTATAAATGACAAAAATCCAAAGTATAAAAAGCTTAGAGAGATAAAAGTTTATTTCTCACTGAAGATAATTTAGGAACTGAGTAATAGAGTAGTTCCACAAGTTATCAAAAACCTAAGCCATTGTATCTTATCTGCCATCCATGACTTTTACATGGTCACAGAGGTTTCATTAATGATAGATTTCAGGCATCATAAAAAGCAAACAGAATGAGAAAAGCACATAGTTTTCCTTTAAAGAAACATCCCAGAAATTACACAGAATAATTAATCTTATAATGCACTGGTCATCATTTAGTGATAATCAGCTGGTAGTCTAGAAAATTTAATCTTTATACTAGGTTGTCACAGATATAGTAATAATAGGAGTTTATAATTAAGGAAGAAGTAAGAAGTGATATGAGAGGCAACAATCAGTCAGTCTCACAGAACTTCACCTTGAGAGTGAAGCAGTATGCAGGAGGGGAAAAAAATCATTTTGCGGCCAGTGGGGAGAATTACAATGATCACTTGGGCCCAATGTTGTACTTTCTCATGGAGGCGTAGGCACATGAATTACAACATCAGTGCGCTCTACTCCACCTGGACAATGGTCAAGGGGCCAGAGTTAGGGGACCAAAGTCTGAAAAGTGGTCTTAGGACACCATAAAATGTCTGTTTGGAAAATGTGAAAATGTGGGACTCATCTGTCATATTATAGAAAGATACATCTCCAGCCTCATAATCCAGGAATATCCCCACACTAAGGGGTTTTTCTCTTAGAGTAAGACGAGTTTCTGCAATGGTAAGGGCCCAGTAATCCTCCTGGTAGAGCCTAATGGCCCAGAAACCATTCTGTGGGGACATTTGGAAAGTCCCCTTCCTTGATACACTATCCCTACAAACTCCCAGGTCCCAGGAATGCAGGTCCCCAACTTCCACCTCCCAGTAGTATCTCCCCGAACAGATTTGTGGCTGACCCAGCACACAGGGAATGGAGACAAATCTCTGTGTGGAGCTGGGTAGATCTTGCTGTATTTCCTGCAAGGTTACTCCTCTCCTGTCTTCAGTTAGGAGGAGTCTGGGATGAGCAGTGGCTTCATCAAGAGTCACATTTACTGCAAAAACAATTAGACCATGATGTTTATAGAAAGAGTCTCAGTAGGCCTGGGCCAGAGGGTCCCCATTCTGTGAGAACTTCTCTGGCCCTGGGAAGATCCAAGTCATCTTCACCCGTCTTCCTTTCTTACCCCACAAGGAGCAGGGTCCCTCCTGGAGCATCATACTCACCAGTTTGGAACTCTTCTTTCCTCCAATCTGCAAGGAACATATGAATGTGAGAAGCCCCATCTGATAGATAAATACATCCATCTGCTCAGATTATGAGTATAAATTCTCAAGGATTAATTTATGAATGATAATAACCAAAGAAAATATTCTTTGATATACTTGCACCTTTTTTCACAGTCTGTTAAAGTATGTCTGGCTTGAAGAACTGATTTCTTCAACCAACATTCCCATAGGATAAGTGTCCATAATCTATTTAAGATTTTGGAAAAGAAATAGAGACTATGATATGTCTGACCTAATAAATTCTTTTTCTTGTGGTTTCCTCAGACTTTATAGGAGATAATCTTATACTTATCCTCAGAGCATGATTAGAGATGTCAATTAAAAAATAATAAAACAAATAATAAGTGTTTTCCAGGATGTGGAGAAAAGGAAAACCTGTAAATGGTTGATGGATGTAAACTGGTGGAAAAATAGTATAGTTCAGTTCAGTTCAATTCAGTTGCTCAGTCGTGTCCGACTCTTTGCAACCCCATGAATCACAGCATGCCAGGCCTCCCTGCCCAACACCATCTCCCAGAGTTCACTCAGATTCATGTCCATTGAGTCAGTGATGCCAACCAGCCATCTCATCCACTGTCGTCCCCTTCTCCTTCTGCCCCCAATCCCTCCCAGCATCAGAGTCTTTTCCAATGAGTCAACTCTTCACATGAGGTGGCCAAAGTACTGGAGTTTCAGCTTTCACATCATTCCTTCCAAAGAAATCCCAGGGTTGATCTCCTTTAAGATGGACTGGTTGGATCTCCTTGCAGTCCAAGGGACTGTCAAGAGTCTTCTCCAACACCACAGTTCAAAAGCATCAATTCTTTGGTGCTCAGCCTTTTTCACAGTCTAACTCTCACATCCATGCATGACCACTGGAAAAACCATAGCCTTGACTAGACGGACCTTAGTCAGCAAAGTAATATCTCTGTTTTTGAATATGCTATAGTATAAAGGTTCTTCAAAACACTAAAAATAGAACTGCAATATGATCCAGCAATTCCAAACCTGGGTGTATAACCAAAGAAAATGAAAACACAAATTTGAAAAGGTACATGCACCCCGTTGTTCATACTACACCTGAATTTAGTATATATATATATATATATATCCTAAAAATGACTAAATATTGTTTCTTTGTGTGTATATATATATTTATATATACACATACTGAATACTGTTCCTTTGTATGTGTGTATATATAGACACATACATGAAATTTTGACATTTGCAACAATATTGATGGAACTGGAGGGTATTACTATTAATGAAATAAGTCAGACAGAGGAAGATAAATAGAGTATGTTATCACTTGTATGTGGAATCTAAAAAATAAAAGAGTGAATGTAACAAAACAGAAACAGACTTACAGATATAGAGAGCAAACATAATTATCAATGGAGAGAGGAAAGGGTGAGGAATAATATCAGGGTTTCAGAGGTACAAACTACTATGTATAAAATAAATAAACCTAAAGGATATATTGTACAGCATGAGAAATATGCTTCCCTGGGTCCAGAAGATCTCTTGGGGAAGGAAATGGCAACCCACTCCAGTACTCTTGCCTGGAGAATCCCATGGACGGAGGAGCCTGCCAGACTACAGTCCACTGAGTCACAAAGAGCCAGACATGACTGAGCGACTTCCTTTTCTTTCTTTCATGCGGAATATAGCCAATTTTTATAATAACTTCAATGGAGTATAGCCTACAAAATTTTGAAGCCACTATGTTGTACACCTGAAACTAATGTAATATTGTAAGCCAACTATGCCTGGTAGAAAGTGAAGAAGAACTAAGGAGCTTCTTGATGAAAGTGAAAGAAGAGAGTGAAAAAGTTGGCTTAAAGCTCAACATTCAGAAAACTAAGATCATGGCATCCGATCCCATCACTTCATGGCAGATAGATGGGGAAACAGTGGAAACAGTGGCTGACTTTATTTTTCTGGACTCCAAAATCACTGCAGATGGTTATTGCAACCATGAAATTAAAACATGCTTACTCCTTGGAAGGAAAGTTATAACCAAGCTAGACAGTATATTCAAAAGCAGAGACATTACTTTGCCTACAATGGTCTGTCTAGTCAAGGCTATGGTTTTTCCAGCGGTCATGTATGAATGTGAGAATTGGACTATAAAAATAGCTGAGTGCAGAAAAAATTGATGTTTTTGAACTGTGATGTTGGAGAAGACTCTTGAGAGTCCCTTGGACGGCAAAAAGATCCAACCAGTCCATCCTGAAGGAGGTCGGTCCTGGGTGTTCATTGGAAGGACTGATGTTGAAGCTAAAACTCCAGTACTTTGGCCATCTGATGCAAAGAATTGACTCACTGGAAAAGACCCTGATGTTGGGAAAGATTGGGGGCAGGAGGAGAAGGGGTCAACAGAGGATGAGATCATTGGATGGCATCATCAACTCGATGGACATGGGTTTGAGTGGACTCCGGGAGTTGGTGATGGACAGGGAGGCCTGGCGTGCTGTGGTTCATGGGGTCACAAAGAGTCGGACATGACTGAGTGACTGAACTGAACTGAACTATGCCTCAATTATTAAAAAATCAAATAGAAATTTGATTAGTGATCATTGCTAAAATTTAATATTTTAAATACATTATTGTCTTTTAAAATACTGAGTAAACTATTGAGTTCATAGAATGCATATTTTGGAGTTTCATTTATTTTTATTGTATTGTTTTGCACTCAGTAGGTATTCATTTAAAATATATTTTGCAATAGGACAGTCTTTATCAGAATCCATGTCACTCACCAGGGTATAATGTTGACTCTCTCCAGCCTGCAAAAAACAAAATAGGAAACTTTACTTTTTTTTCTTCTATTTTTGTTTTCCTCATTGTCTTTTTCATTTCTCCTTGTCTTTGTCATACATTTTCTTCTGAATTCTTTGGACTTCCTCTTTTTTATCCTATATTCTCATAATCCATTTTTAGAAAACTCAGTGATAAAAATGATCAGGTGGAAGGTAGAAGGAAACATAGAAGCAGTAAAAAGTGGAAGGGATGAAGGAGAAGTGGGAGGGATGAAGGAGAAGTGGGAAGGAGAGGACATGAAATAGATTTGGAAGGAAGGGGAGAGAAGGAAGAACATGCTGAATCACTGGTGGTTTGTCTTTTGAAAATAATTTATTGGAATTACTAGAATTTAGGAAGATAACACTTCAAATGCTTTTTGCCTACTATAAGCATTTTTTTGCATTTCTAAATCCTATTCAATTTCTACAGTGGAAGAATCTGAGATTTAGAAGAATAGAAGTTTTTGGGAAATAAGCTTTACTCACCTAATTTGAACTGAGCTTTCCTCCTATCTGAGAGAAAACAAACAAGTATATATACACATATATAATGTTAACTAATGTTTTCTTAACATCATAAAAAAGATTCAAGTAAAGTCATACATCTGCACATACATGTGCCAATGTTAGTAGTGTCTGAAAGTTGACCAAGTAACATCCATTTTAAAGGCAACTAAAGAAATCTCTGAAGCCTACTATGTCTGAAAACCTTCCTACAATTTGAAGAATATAATTTGATATGAAGGGATATGAGGGTTTAATAATTCTTATGAAATAGTACCAAAATAGTGTACGAATAACTTGGAAAATAACTTTAAATTTTAGGTTTACAAAAAATGAAGTTTATTTGAGTGAAAAAAAGTATGTTTAAAGACTTTGAAGTTTTAATGATTGAAAAGGTGAAAATAAAAATAAAAGAACAACAATAATTATGGTTGGAAAAAAATCAGGCAAAGTCATGCAAAAAATATTTATACACCTTAAATCACTTGAGTTATAGTCAAGAGAAATGGACTAGCAAGTCTCAAGATTAACTTGACAATATATACAGCATAACATACAGGTCAAACAAAAGAAAGGAATTTATCTCACTCAGCAACTTTGGAGTTTTAACTTTCCCATAAAAACAAGCACAGTATCATGCATAAAACAATGGGTACTCCATATCAGAGCACATGTTGAAGAACCCAAATTAAAAGAAACTTTCTGTCATCATTCTTAGCTTAATCTCCTTTATCTCACCAACTGTAAAACTAACTACTGTAAAATGAATTACTAGAAAATTCCAGTAATCACCTGGAATATATTAATAGAAGAAGCATAAAAATAAAGCATAGAAAGGAAAGGAAGTGAACAAAAGCTGAGAGAATGAAAAGGGAACTTAACATGGAATCAGTTCAGGGAGCTAAAAAGAAAACAGATAGGGTAATTTGAAACCCACAAGAAGAAAAAGGCAAAACAGGAGTGAGTAAGAGGTAATGAGACAGGAAATTTATTTTCAAAGAAATATATCAGTAAAAAAGAATGTCAGAAAAAAGTTACCAATTTCTTTCTGAAGATCTTCTGAAAAATAAAATGGAAATCTCATGTAAATATCAAGAGAAACCAATATAGAAAATGAAAATGAGTAGAAAATTTCCATTGCATAGTAAACTGGAAGGATGAATGTGATTAGAAACAAACAAACAAACAAAAACTCCTGAAAAAAAAAAAAAGCCAAGGAAGCACAGTTTTATCTTCAAAAACAGAAAAGGAAGTGAATTTCCCCAGTTGAATAAATAAAGAAGAATGATGATGATTAGGGCAGAAAAACTAACTAGGATTTTATCCCATAAGTACATATTTTATGAACAGTATTAAGGACATTCATAATTGAAGATTTGGACAAAATCCATATTTAATAAAGGAATAAAATAATTCCATAACAAATGTTATCTTCATAGTAGTATGTTGAAACTGATTTTGAATTTTGCAAGTCTTTCTATGTCAGATTAAACCAGTTGTCTTTAAGCAAAACACTTTGTGAATTGTAGTCAACAAACACTAAGTCCTGAGAATATCTTTTTAGAAGATGTCATAGCCATTAAGAAAGCAAATGACTACAGTGTCTAAGCACAATCTTTGGTGACTGTAGCCATGAAATTAAAAGCTGCTTGCTTGCTCCTTGGAAGAAAAGCTATGACCAACCTAGATAGCATGTTAAAAAGCAGAGACATTAATTTGCCAACAAAGGTACAACTAGTCAAAGCTATGGTTTTTCCAATAGTCATGTATGGATGTGAGAGTTGGACTATAAAGAAAGATAGGCACCGAAGAATTGTTGCTTTTGAACTGTGGTATTGGAGAAGACTCTTGAGAGTCCCTTGGATTGCAAGGAGATCAAATCAGTCCATCCTAAAGGAAATCAGTCCTGAATATTCATTGGAAGGACTGATGCTGAGGCTGAAACCCCAATACTTTGGCCACCTGATGGGAAGAACTGACTCTTTGGAAAAGACCCTGATGCTGGGTAAGATTGAAAGTGGGAGGAGAGGGAGATGACAGAGGATGAGATGGTTGGATGGTATCAATGACTCGATGGACATGAGTTTGAGCAAGCTGTGGGAGTTGGTGATGGACAGGGAAGCCTGGTGTGCTGCAATCCATGCGGTCACAAAGTCTGATACAACTGAGCCACTGAACTGAACTGACAATCTTTTCTGAAGTTTGATGGTTTCTATTTACATTGAATAATAGTGCAATGAAATTTAATTGAGTTGTCAGTTGAGAGAACTTTTAAAATTAGATTTGATAAACTCACACTCTCAATTTTATCATATACCTCAGAATAAGTTCAAAGAATTGAAGTTATGACTGTAATGAAACTTCCATTTCTATTGACTTACATATAAGTACACCATTTACCGCAAGGAGATCCAACCAGTCCATTCTGAAGGAGATCAACCCTGGGATTTCTTTGGAAGGAATGATGCTAAAGCTGAAGCTCCAGTACTTTGGCCACCTCATGCAAAGAGTTGACTCATTGGAAAAGACTCTGATTCTGGGAGGGATTGGGGGCAGGAGGAGAAGGGGACGATTGAAGATGAGATGGTTGGATGGCATCATGGACTCGATGGACATGAGTCTGAGTGAACTCCGGGAGATGGTGATGGACAGGGAGGCCTGGCATGCTGCGATTCATGGGGTCGCAAAGAGTCGGACACGACTGAGTGACTGAACTGAAGTGAACTATCAGCACATAAATATTTTATAAGCAAGCAGAAAATTAATGAAATAAATTAATGTTTATTTTAGATTCATGTACTTGAAGGGACTTAAAATATAAGTTAATGGAGATAAAGTAATACAAGTATTACATGAGAAAAATGTTAGAAGATCATTCTTTAAGTAGTTTCTTTTTAATCTTATTCTATAATGCAGCTCTAGGCTTTATGGGATTTCCCTGGTGGTTCAGATGATAAACAATTTCATGCAATGAGGGAGAGTCAGGTTTGATTCCTGGGTAGGGAAGATTCCCTGGAGATGAGAATGGATACCCATTCCAGTATTGTTGCCTGGAGAATTCCATGGACAGAGAAGCCTGGTGGGCTACAGTCCATGGGGTTGTAAAGAGTGAGACATGACTGAGTGAATAACACTTTCACTTCACTTTCATGTTTTATTAAAGTCTTTTAAAAAACTTACATATACATTTCAAGAGATAAGCTCTTGTCTAGAATTCATGTGTTGTAAAAAGTATCTTGGGCATTCTTGCATGTTATAAATTTTAAACTTTTGTATAATATTTACATAAAAGTACAGGGTTTCCCTGGTGGCTCAGTAGTAAAGAATCTGCTGCAGGAGATTCTCTCCTTGAAGAAGAAAATAGCAACCCTATCCAGTATTCTTCCCTGGAGAATTCTATGGACAGAAGAGCCTGGTGGGCTACAGTCCATGGGGTCGCAAAAGAGTTGGACACAACTTAGGGACTAAACAACAATGATGACATAAAAGTACATACGTGCTTTTCCTACATTCTTTGAAGAAACCTCTTTGGTGGTGTTAATTTTACTGCTTCCTCTTTTTCCCATCATTTCTATATTCTCTAGACTTAACCATCTATTAATACTCATTCATGTCTCTCAAGTTATAACCTTCTTGAATTTGTATGCCTTCTAACCTAATTTTCCTCATGGGAAGAATGAGGATATTGTTATACAATTCCAGCGAAGAAAATCTTATAATTTCTATACAATGAAATGAAAGGAAGGGAAATAAAATATTAAAAGGAAGGTGAAGTGGGCTTGGAGAAGGCAATGGCACCCCACTCCAGTACTCTTGCCTGGAAAATCCCATGGATGGAGGAGCCTGGTAGGCTGCAGTCCATGGGGTCGACTTCACTTTCACTTTTCACTGTCATGCATTGGAGAAGGAAATGGCAACCCACTCCAATGTTCTTGCCTGGAGAATCCTAGGGATGGGGGAGCCTGGTGGGCTGCCATCTATGGGGTCGCACAGAGTCAGACACGACTGAAGTGACTTAGCAGCTTAGCAGCAGAAGTGGGCTCTAATAATATTACCTGAGCTTATCTTGGATAAAGGTAGCACAACAGTTTTCTAAAAAATATCATAAACTTCTAAAGTATATTATTAATAAAAATTTATTTTACAGAAAAGATCTGTGTACATAGATTGGAATGGCAGGATAAATTATGCCAACGATAATGGTGAAAATTGAATAACAAATGAAGATGCGAAACCAGTTAGAATCATAGGATCATTAGAAAAAATCATTTAAAGCATATGTAGATTGGAATTGCAGAAAATGTTCTTTGATAGTTGAAGAAATAAGTACAAGGAGATCAAACCAGTCAATGCTAAAGGAAATCAATCCTGAATATTCTTTGGAAGGACTGATGCTGAAGCTGAAGCTCCAATACTTCGGTCACCTGATGCAAAGAGCTGACTCATTGGAAAAGACCCTGATGCTGGGAAAGGTTGAAGGCAAAAGGAGGAGGGGATGACAGAGGATGAGATGGTTAGATAGCATCATTAACTCAATGCACATGATTTGAGCAAACTCAAGGTGATAGTGGAAGATAGGGGAGACTGGCGTGCTGTAGTCCATGAAGTCACAAGGAATCAGACATGACTCAGCAACTGAACAACAAGAGGTGACATAGTGACTAGATAACAGAAAATGGGATTAACTTTTTCATTTTTCATACTTAGCAGAAAATAAAAAAATAAAGAACCAATTCATTTAAAAGCAAGTCACTATGTCAGGAAGGAAAAGGACAAAAATTTGAAACACATCCATAGTTTTCAAAATGACTCACATCCTGACAAGTTGAAACTACAGGGTTCAAAGGCCATCTCAAAGGCCAATAAAAGGCAATAGTGTTTTACATGACCCCCACCCCTTACACAAACGAAGGTACTAAGACAGGAAACAAAACCTGAGAGGAGATATCATAAGATTTGTCTGGGATAAATTATATTAAGCATTCATCTTCAATTGAACTGTCACCTTTTTAAGAAAAAATGCAGAAAGACTGCTTACAAGATGGTGGAGTAGAAAAATCTTGAACTCCTCTCCTCTCATGAGCACATCAAAACCACAACTATCTGCTAAACAACCATCAATAAAAGGGACTGGGACTTACCAAACAGATTTTCTATAACTAAAGACACAAAGAAGAAATCACAATGAGATGGTAGGAGGGGCACACTTGTGATACAATCAAGTCCAAAATCCCCTGAGTGGGTGACCCAAAAACTAGAGAATGGTTGTATTGCACAGGTTTTCCCACAAATGTGAGGGTTCTGAATCCCATGTCTCTGAAACCTGGGGGTTTGGTATCAGGAAGAGGAGCCCCCAAATTATTTGACTTTGAAGGCCAGTGGGGGTTAAATTGCAGGGGCCACAGGCCTGGGGGAAAAGAGGCTTCATTCTTAAAGGGTACACACAGAATCTCAAATGTACTAGTACTGAGGGCACAGTAACTTCATAGTAGCCTGGGCCAGACTTACCTGCTGGTCTTGGAAGTTCTCCTGGGAACATAAGCGGGGCACAACTGTAGCTTACTCTGGGGAATAGACACAGAGATGGATATACTGGGGAGTATTCATGTGCATGAACTCTCACTGGAGGCTGACATCTTGCATAGGTCATTGACACCAAGTTCTGGCCCCATCCAACAGATGGTAGGAGCCAGTGCTGGGATGCTTCAGGCCAAACAACCAACTCAGGGAAATACGGCTCCACCAGTCAGCAGACAGGCTGTCCAAAGATTTCTTAAGACCACAGCCACCTCTAGACATACCCCTTGACATGGCCCTGCCCACTAGAGGGCCAGGACCTAGCTCCATTCATCAGTGGTCAGGCATTGGCCCCTCCTGCCAGAAAGCACAAATCTCTAGACCAGACTCATCTACCAGGGAGCAGATGCCAGAAGCAAGAAAACCACAATCCCGCAGTCAGAGGAACTGAGCCTGCAATTTACCCTACCATGTGAAGAGTCGACTCTGGGAAAGGAGGCTGATGCTGGGAAAGTTTGAGGGCAGAGGAGAAGGGGGCGACAGAAGATGAGATGATTGGATGGCATCACCGACTCAATGGACATAAGTCTGAGCAAACTCTGGGAGACAGTGAAGGACAGGGAAGCCTGACGAGTCTGCCATTCATGGAGTTGCAGAGAGTCGGACACAACTGAGCGACTGAACAACAAATGTATGAAATAGATAGCTGGTGAGAAGTTGCTGTGCAACACAGGAAGCCCAGCCTGGCACTCTGTGATGATCTAGAGGGATGAGATGGGGGGAGGGGAGGGAGGCTCTACAGGTAGGTGATCTATATATAGTTATGGCTTATTAGCATTGCTGTATGGCAGAAACCAACAAAACCTTGTCAAGCAATTTTCTCCCATTAAATAATACATTAAAAAATGAAACAAAACAAAACAGATCAGACTCTACCCTGGGACCAGCTGATCCCTGACCCTTGAGTGGTGCGAGGGGAGTGCACTACTGAGACACCTAAGACATTCCCTACAGAGGGTCACTTCTCCAAGGTCGAGAAATGTAGCTAATCTCTGCGTGTGTGTGTGTTAGTTGCTCAGTTGTGTCCAACTCTAACATACATAAAAACACAAACAGAACTTCAGATAAGATGAAGCAGCAGAGGTATATGTTCCAGATGTAGGAATAAGAAAGAAATGCAAATATGCACAACACACTAGACAGGTGCTCAAAAAATGATAGGGAATTGTATGGCAAAAGCACTCATTTATCCAAAACTGTATCTGCAGCAATAGTCATATGTGTTACATATTTAAACACAGACCATTAGAGTAAAATGGCTTTAATGTTTCGCTGGCTTATATAAGCAAAACCTAAGCTAGAAATGGTATGGAAATAATGGAAGCAGAAGAGATTAAGGAGAGGTGGCAAGAATATACAGAATTATACAAAAAACATCTTAATGACCCAGATAACCACAATGATGTGATCTGTCACCTAGAGCCAGACATCCTGGAGTGTGAAGTCAAGTGGGCCTTAGGAAGCATCACTATGAACAAAGCTAGTGGAGGTGATGGAATTGCAGCTGAACTATTTCAAATCCTAAAAGACTGTGTTGTTAAAGTGCTGCACTCAATATGCCAGGAAATTTGAAAACTCAACAGGGGCCACAGGACTGGAAAAGGTTAGTTTTCATTCCAATCCCAAAGAAAGGCAATACCAAACAATGTTCACACTACGACACAATTGCACTCATCTCACACACTAGCAAAGTAATTCTCAAAATTCTCCAAGCGAGGCTTTACCAATATGTGAACTAAGAACATCCAGATGTTGAAGCTTGCCGGGGGCCAGCGTGAGGAACTCTGCCCATGGCAAAGGTCATGAGGAAGGAGGCTTGGCATATGCAAAGGCGTGATCAAGCCTCAGGAAACCCCCTGTTTCCAAGCATCTACCCCAAAACCAGAGTCTGTTTTTTGCTCTCACCTATACCTCTGACTTTACGGGGGGCTCTCCCCCAGAACCGTTTCTCTCAGAGAAGGAGTAAACGTGCAGCTCCAAGGCAATAAAAATCCCTGGGCGTGACAAGAGTGTTTCAGCTTATGGACTCCTCTGAAGGTTATCTAGCCCACCTGTATAGGTTCGTCTGGCCACATGTGATTGTTTACAGCCTCCCAACCTGAGAGGCACGAGATGTTTTAGACTTACTAAAGGCAAATTCTTTTGGGGAGTTAGAAATTATTAGTATAGTGGGTTGGTTAGGAATTATGTTGGTGAAGGGTTTTTTTCATTTGTTGTGTCAATAATTGCTGCTAATTCCCTGCTCTGGGTGGGACAAGGATGTCTCAGGTCAAAGCTCTTTGCTGACAGACTAGCTTGTGTGACAGGATTATCTATACTCCTGCCACATGATTGTTTACTACCTCTCAACCATAAACAGCACAGAGAGTTTTGGAGTATTTTGAAAGTCTTAATTAGCATAGGGCTTTTTCTTCTTGTTGAGTCAATGATTGCCACCAGGCCTCCATATACTTAGGCACCTGGGAATATATTAATTAATGTATTGGGAATATAGAGAAGGAAATATAGTAGCTTTTGATGTTAGCAATACTAGACTTTTTGAGTTAATGAATTTTCTCTTTTGTAATAGATCACTGTACTTTGTTATGAATCACTGCGTCCTTGCTATGTAAAAATGTAACTTTATCATATCTTAAGACTAAATAGATCTTAAGAGGAGCATTGGTGAAAGGATTTTCATTTGTTGGGCTGATGTTTGCTGCTAAATCTCCATGTTCCCTGCCCTTATAATGAATATAACTAACATATAGGAGAAATAAGTATTAATCTTTAAGCATATAGGAGAAATAAGTATTAACCTTTAAGATTAATCATGTTAACCTTGGGTTAAACAAATTCCTTTCTTGATTGTAACTCACTACACCCTCACCCTATAGGAATGCAATTTTATTTGGAGGGTGGTGCCTGGCTTAAGAAAAAACACCCTTGGAAAAAATAAGTTTTTTGGTTATCAGAAAGAAAGGATCATAAAATCCAGCTGGTCTCATGGCCAGAAGATGATGTAAAATCCCTAAGACCCTTTTTTCATCTAAAGCACCTGATTTTGATAAAGGTCAGGACTGCTGACCCCCACATGACTCTATATTCATCCCTATATGTAACAAAAGGTATAAAAGCAAACCCCTCAAAAAAGAAATCGGATCAGTTTCCGGAAAGACTGATTCCCCCATGTCACTTCTTTCTTGCTCCCTGTTTCTCTGGCCGAATTCCCATCTGGATTCAGCCTCCTTTTCTCCACTAATTTTCCTACTACACTATCCGTTTCTAATCTCTCTCTATATCTATAATTAAATATGTATTTTTCCAAGAACGCCGACGCCATCCCCACCTTCGAATTCCCTGGATCCACCGGGGCTGGACCCCAGCAGAAGCTGGTTTTAGAAAAGGCAGAGGAATCAGAGATCAAATTGCCATCATCCGCTGGATCATAGAAAAAGCAAGAGAATTCCAGAAAACATCTACTTCTGCTTCATTGACTATGCCAAAGATTTTGATTATGTGGATAACAATAAACTGTGGAAAATTCTTCAAGAGACTGGAATACCAGACCACGTTATCTATCTCCTGAGAAATCTGTATGCAGGTCAAGAAGCAACAGTTAGAACTGGAATGGAACAATGGACTGGTTCCAAACTGGGAAAGGAGTTCATCAAGCCTGTATATTGTCACCCTGCCTCTTTAACTTACATACAGAGTACATCATGCAAAATGCTGGGCTGGATAAAGCACAAGCTGGGATCAAGATTGCTTGGAGAAATATCAATAACCTCAGATATGCAGACGGAGAAGGCAATGGCACCCCACTCCAGTACTCTTGCTTGGAAAATCCCATGGATGGAGGAGCCTGGTGGGCTGCAGTTTATGGGGTTACAAAGAGACACGACTAAGTGACTAAACCAAGCTGAAACCAGAGTCAATGCCCTTCAATCCAAGAAAATAGAACTTAACAACAGCCAATCACAAACAGTCAAATAAGCTTTCATAAATAAGACAACAGTTTAAGCTATGAGCAATAAAATAATTGTTTTGCTTCCGCATAATTTTCTCTATAAAGAGCTTGCCCCTAGTTCCTTCTGGTAGAGCACAGTTAACCACAATCAGTTTGGTGCTGCCCAATTTAAATCAATGTTTACTCAGGTAAACCCTTGAAAATGATATTGTGCCTCAGTTAATCTTTTAGTGTATGAAACCTACTGTATGCATTAAAGAGACACATTCTTAAATTCAATTCCCTCTAAAAACAAAAATATATTTGAATGTCATTAGAAAAAGAGGTTATAAAACTTATGATAATTACATTAGTGTTTCACTAAAAAATCTTTTGGAAATATCTCAGGAAACAAGCTTCATATGTGAGTCACACACAAAATTCAAAATTGAGAGATATATTATACTTGAACTTTCCTGAACATTAAAATCCTCCTACAAGTATTTGAAAGGAATTGCAGTTTGTTGACCTGATAATAAAAACGAAAAAGCTGAACAAAAATTTTTATGGTTGAAAAGTTTAAAAATACAAGAAAACTTAAGTAAAATAATATATACCTGGAAACTCTGGGCTAATATGTTCACTAGTAGTGGAAGAATGAATTTTGACCAATGAATTATATCTAAATTCACACAGTAGTTGAAAGAACAACATAGAAAAAAACTTTAATCAGCAAGTTTGGAGACTTCCTCTCATCTCCTAAAGTATGAGAAAGTATCACTTTCATAGTAATAGGCCTTCAGATTTAGAATACAGATGTCCCAAATTTGGGGTATTTTCAAGAAATACGTATATAGTGTAGAAACCATGTGCCTATCAGCCTAAGCTCTTACACTGCATAAATTTCACAGAGAAACTTTTGCAAGTTTCTAGAAACAGAAGAGGCCAGTGCATATGGGGGAAGATCAGGTATGAAATTAAATAAGAAGGAGTAGGAAGAATGAAGATAGGGAAACAAAATGAGCAGCACTTAATATGAACAAAGTTTACAATGCAAAATTCACGTGGGAACAGGAGACATCCAGGTTGAGCCAAAAGATGACATATTTGTAAAAAGGCATGGAATAGAAAGATATTAAGAAAGCAGTTATTTCAATGTTTTAGGAAGACATGGATGTCAGAGAAAATTTACCTGATTTTTTCTGAAGTTCTTCTAAAAGAAGAAAAAAAGGAAAGATCACTGTAAATTTTAAGAGAAAGAAATATGAATAAAATGCACATTTATTGAAAACATGTGTTTAATATTAAACCTATAATGACTCATGTAAACACATACCTATGCATGAATACATGTATGCATGCACACACACATGTGAACACACATGCACACACACACACACACACACACACACACACACTTGGCTGAAAGCTCCCTTTTTTGCCAAGAATACTCTTCAAAAGATGAAGAAGGAGAAGATGAATGAATTTTCTGAATTGAAAACAAGCTGGAATTTTTGTTCTGATCATTATCTTATACAATTTTTCTTTCTTTTGTTTTAGAAAGATGGTAACGATAACCCTGTATACAATTTTTCTTGATCCTTTTTGAAATTATATGGATGTTTACACAAGTTCTTAGTGCTTATAAGTTCTTTGCTCTTAATTATATTTCAATGATCATAACTGCAGGGTTAAGTTCATGGATGCCTCTATTCACAGCATTTTTTCAACCAATTAAAGCTTCATCTTATTTTATGCTTTTGATTTTAACTCATACCTAAATGCAACTTATCTTAAAAATAGTCAGATGGAAGAAATGGAAATAAGGTATTAAATGACAGTGAAAGGGGTTATAAATCAAAAGACATAAAGTTCAGATCAGAAACTTTAAAAAATGCCAAAATATTACAGATACATTTTACTAAAATTTACTCAGCAGAAAGAAAACACATGTAGAGTTTGCAGTAACAGGAAAAATCAGTAATAATGAAACAGATACATAAGAAATGATGAAGAAGCATTACCTTTCAAATACTGTATCTGAATTACAGGTGAAGAGACTTAATTTTATTTGAAAAAATAAAATAATAAAAAAGCATGAACATGTAAAACTATATGTACATTGGCATTGAGGAAGATAATTATTGAAGTTGAAGACAAAGGTAAAATAAACAGAAAAACAATGCCTAGGCATGAAGTGAAATATATTAATGGCATTTACCGTTTTCCTGTTTATATTTATCTGAAAAATAGAAGAAAGAAAAACCAATTCATTAAAAATGAAAACACAGTATCAGGGAGAAAAGAGTAGAATAATTTGAAATCCTATGAGCTTTACTTCTTTAAAAAAGTTGATTGTTATTTCTAAAATATTGGAACTAAAAGTTTTCAAAGACCATCTAATCAGTGAAAGGCAATGCTGTTTTCCATACAACCTCTTAGTGCAAAAAGAATTAAGAAATGAAGCCATGACTGAAACAAAATGGGACTTCCTCTAGGATAAACCATGTCAATCACCCTTCATTGGGCTATCTCCTCTTTTTCAGATTAAAATGTCATATTAACATACACAAATGTGACATAGGAACTCAAAATGCAATGAAAAGCCTATAGAAAAAGTACCCATTAGTCAAAACTGCATCTGTTGTAGTAATTACATGAAACCTGCTACATGCATTAAAGATATAAGTTCCCAAATTATTTCAACCTGAAAACAGAAATAAATTTAAAATTTGGAAAAGAAAAGTGTTGAACTTTTAGTGATTATATTGATGTTTTAGGAAAAAATCTATCAGAGTCATGTTAGGAAAATAGCTTTTTGTGTTATTCACAAAAAATTTTGAATTGAAGATACACATGAGATTTTCTTGATATAATATCCTTCTACAAATATTTAATAGGTATTGTAGTTCACAGAATTAATAACTGTGTGACCAAACATGCAAAGAATAAGAACATTTATTATAGTTGGGAAAATAGCCAGAAAAAATTGTGTAAAATATTTGTATAACTGAGAACACTTGAGTAATATGATCAAGGACAGTGAAAGAGTGAGATCCAAGGTCAGAGGTGACCTGTGAATGACAGTGGAATTTATACAGTCTTTGACAGGATAATGCAGGAAGAAACTCCACTCATGAAATCTGGAATCTTCTTTTATCTCTTAATGCTTGGGAAAGTATCAATTGTACAGTAATGGCCTCTTGAACTTGGAATATGTGCAGTGACCCTAAGTGAATGGATGTTTTCAACACAGTATGTGCAGACTGTAACTCATGTATCTGTTGGCCTAATCAATCCCCCTCATCTCCCAAAACTAATAAAGGATCAATGGCAAGTCAGTGGAAGATAAGAGAAGCCAATGTTTCTAGAAAGGGCCAGTATGGAATGAAGTAAAAAAGAGAATGAGGAAATAATAAGGAAAATGGAAAGGGACAGTATTTAATGTAGGAGAAGTCCATAAACAAACAAAAACCCTGAAGAAGGAAGAGTAGACATACAAAAGAAGAATGAACCAATTGATCACATATAGGTAAAAAGTCATGGAGTGTTAAAAATACCAAGAAAGAAGTCATTTAAAAAGGACAATGGAATAAAAAGTTATCAGAGATAACTTACCCAATTGTTTCTGAAGTTCTTCTGAAAAATAGAACGGAAAGAACAATCATAGGAAACAAAATCAAATAAAATTCAAATTTATTAAAAAATATGCATGTAAAGTTAAATGTTAGAGTTGGACTAAATATGGAGTTGGACTATAATGATGTGAGAGTTGTTCTATAAAGAAAGCTGAGTGTTGAAGAATTGATGCTTTTGAACTGTGGTGTTAGAGAAGACTCTTGAGAGCCCCTTGGACTGCAAGGAGATCCAACCAGTCCATCCTAAAGGAAATCAGTCCTAAATATTCGTTGGAAGGACTGATGCTGAAACTGAAACTCCAATACTTTGGCCACCTCATGCGAAGAATTGACTCATTTGAAAAGACCCTGATGCTGGGAAAGGTTGAAGGCAAAAGGAGGAGGGGATGACAGAGGATGAGATGGTTAGATAGCATCATTAACTCAATGCACATGATTTGAGCAAACTCAAGGTGATAGTGGAAGATAGGGGAGACTGGCGTGCTGTAGTCCATGAAGTCACAAGGAATCAGACATGACTCAGCAACTGAACAACAAGAGGTGACATAGTGACTAGATAACAGAAAATGGGATTAACTTTTTCATTTTTCATACTTAGCAGAAAATAAAAAAATAAAGAACCAATTCATTTAAAAGCAAGTCACTATGTCAGGAAGGAAAAGGACAAAAATTTGAAACACATCCATAGTTTTCAAAATGACTCACATCCTGACAAGTTGAAACTACAGGGTTCAAAGGCCATCTCAAAGGCCAATAAAAGGCAATAGTGTTTTACATGACCCCCACCCCTTACACAAACGAAGGTACTAAGACAGGAAACAAAACCTGAGAGGAGATATCATAAGATTTGTCTGGGATAAATTATATTAAGCATTCATCTTCAATTGAACTGTCACCTTTTTAAGAAAAAATGCAGAAAGACTGCTTACAAGATGGTGGAGTAGAAAAATCTTGAACTCCTCTCCTCTCATGAGCACATCAGAACCACAACTATCTGCTAAACAACCATCAATAAAAGGGACTGGGACTTACCAAACAGATTTTCTATAACTAAAGACACAAAGAAGAAATCACAATGAGATGGTAGGAGGGGCACACTTGTGATATGATCAAGTCCAAAATCCCCTGAGTGGGTGACCCAAAAACTAGAGAATGGTTGTATTGCACAGGTTTTCCCACAAATGTGAGAGTTCTGAATCCCATGTCTCTGCAACCTGGGGGTTTGGTATCAGGAAGAAGAACCCCCAAATTATTTGACTTTGAAGGCCAGTGGGGGTTAAATTGCAGGGGCTCCACAGGCCTGGGGAAAAAGAGGCTTCATTCTTAAAGGGTACACACAGAATCTCAAATGTACTAGTACTGAGGGCACAGTAACTTCATAGTAGCCTGGGCCAGACTTACCTGCTGGTCTTGGAAGTTCTCCTGGGAACATAAGCGGGGCACAACTGTAGCTTACTCTGGGGAATAGACACAGAGGTGGATATACTGGGGAGTATTCATGTGCATGAACTCTCACTGGAGGCTGACATCTTGCATAGGTCATTAACACCAAGTTTTGGCCCCATCCAACAGATGGTAGGAGCCAGTGCTGGGATGCTTCAGGCCAAACAACCAACTCAGGGAAATACAGCTCCACCAGTCAGCAGACAGGCTGTCCAAAGGTTTCTTAAGACCACAGCCACCTCTAGACATACCCCTTGACATGGCCCTGCCCACTAGAGGGCCAGGACCTAGCTCCATTCATCAGTGGTCAGGCATTGGCCCCTCCTGCCAGAAAGCACAAATCTCTAGACCAGACTCATCTACCAGGGAGCAGATGCCAGAAGCAAGAAAACCACAATCCCGCAGTCAGAGGAACTGAGCCTGCAATTTACCCTACCATGTGAAGAGTCGACCCTGGGAAAGGAGGCTGATGCTGGGAAAGTTTGAGGGCAGAGGAGAAGGGGGCGACAGAAGATGAGATGATTGGATGGCATCACCGACTCAATGGACATAAGTCTGAGCAAACTCTGGGAGACAGTGAAGGACAGGGAAGCCTGACGAGTCTGCCATTCATGGAGTTGCAGAGAGTCGGACACAACTGAGCGACTGAACAACAAATGTATGAAATAGATAGCTGGTGAGAAGTTGCTGTGCAACACAGGAAGCCCAGCCTGGCACTCTGATGATCTAGAGGGATGAGATGGGGGGAGGGGAGGGAGGCTCTACAGGTAGGTGATCTATATATAGTTATGGCTTATTAGCATTGCTGTATGGCAGAAACCAACAAAACCTTGTCAAGCAATTTTCTCCCATTAAATAATACATTAAAAAATGAAACAAAACAAAACAGATCAGACTCTACCCTGGGACCAGCTGATCCCTGACCCTTGAGTGGTGCGAGGGCAGTGCACTACTGAGACACCTAAGACATTCCCTACAGAGGGTCACTTCTCCAAGGTCGAGAAATGTAGCTAATCTCTGCGTGTGTGTGTGTTAGTTGCTCAGTTGTGTCCAACTCTAACATACATAAAAACACAAACAGAACTTCAGATAAGATGAAGCAGCAGAGGTATATGTTCCAGATGTAGGAATAAGAAAGAAATGCAAATATGCACAACACACTAGACAGGTGCTCAAAAAATGATAGGGAATTGCATGGTAAAAGCACTCATTTATCCAAAACTGTATCTGCAGCAATAGTCATATGTGTTACATATTTAAACACAGACCATTAGAGTAAAATGGCTTTAATGTTTCGCTGGCTTATATAAGCAAAACCTAAGCTAGAAATGGTATGGAAATAATGGAAGCAGAAGAGATTAAGGAGAGGTGGCAAGAATATACAGAATTATACAAAAAACATCTTAATGACCCAGATAACCACAATGATGTGATCTGTCACCTAGAGCCAGACATCCTGGAGTGTGAAGTCAAGTGGGCCTTAGGAAGCATCACTATGAACAAAGCTAGTGGAGGTGATGGAATTGCAGCTGAACTATTTCAAATCCTAAAAGACTGTGTTGTTAAAGTGCTGCACTCAATATGCCAGGAAATTTGAAAACTCAACAGGGGCCACAGGACTGGAAAAGGTTAGTTTTCATTCCAATCCCAAAGAAAGGCAATACCAAACAATGTTCACACTACGACACAATTGCACTCATCTCACACACTAGCAAAGTAATTCTCAAAATTCTCCAAGCGAGGCTTTACCAATATGTGAACTAAGAACATCCAGATGTTGAAGCTTGCCGGGGGCCAGCGTGAGGAACTCTGCCCATGGCAAAGGTCATGAGGAAGGAGGCTTGGCATATGCAAAGGCGTGATCAAGCCTCAGGAAACCCCCTGTTTCCAAGCATCTACCCCAAAACCAGAGTCTGTTTTTTGCTCTCACCTATACCTCTGACTTTACGGGGGGCTCTCCCCCAGAACCGTTTCTCTCAGAGAAGGAGTAAATGTGCAGCTCCAAGGCAATAAAAATCCCTGGGCGTGACAAGAGTGTTTCAGCTTATGGACTCCTCTGAAGGTTATCTAGCCCACCTGTATAGGTTCGTCTGGCCACATGTGATTGTTTACAGCCTCCCAACCTGAGAGGCACAAGATGTTTTAGACTTACTAAAGGCAAATTCTTTTGGGGAGTTAGAAATTATTAGTATAGTGGGTTGGTTAGGAATTATGTTGGTGAAGGGTTTTTTTCATTTGTTGTGTCAATAATTGCTGCTAATTCCCTGCTCTGGGTGGGACAAGGATGTCTCAGGTCAAACCTCTTTGCTGACAGACTAGCTTGTGTGACAGGATTATCTATACTCCTGCCACATGATTGTTTACTACCTCTCAACCATAAACAGCACAGAGAGTTTTGGAGTATTTTGAAAGTCTTAATTAGCATAGGGCTTTTTCTTCTTGTTGAGTCAATGATTGCCACCAGGCCTCCATATACTTAGGCACCTGGGAATATATTAATTAATGTATTGGGAATATAGAGAAGGAAATATAGTAGCTTTTGATGTTAGCAATACTAGACTTTTTGAGTTAATGAATTTTCTCTTTTGTAATAGATCACTGTACTTTGTTATGAATCACTGTGTCCTTGCTATGTAAAAATGTAACTTTATCATATCTTAAGACTAAATAGATCTTAAGAGGAGCATTGGTGAAAGGATTTTCATTTGTTGGGCTGATGTTTGCTGCTAAATCTCCATGTTCCCTGCCCTTATAATGAATATAACTAACATATAGGAGAAATAAGTATTAATCTTTAAGCATATAGGAGAAATAAGTATTAACCTTTAAGATTAATCATGTTAACCTTGGGTTAAACAAATTCCTTTCTTGATTGTAACTCACTACACCCTCACCCTATAGGAATGCAATTTTATTTGGAGGGTGGTGCCTGGCTTAAGAAAAAACACCCTTGGAAAAAATAAGTTTTTTGGTTATCAGAAAGAAAGGATCATAAAATCCAGCTGGTCTCATGGCCAGAAGATGATGTAAAATCCCTAAGACCCTTTTTTCATCTAAAGCACCTGATTTTGATAAACGTCAGGACTGCTGACCCCCACATGACTCTATATTCATCCCTATATGTAACAAAAGGTATAAAAGCAAACCCCTCAAAAAAGAAATCGGATCAGTTTCCGGAAAGACTGATTCCCCCATGTCACTTCTTTCTTGCTCCCTGTTTCTCTGGCCGAATTCCCATCTGGATTCAGCCTCCTTTTCTCCACTAATTTTCCTACTACACTATCCGTTTCTAATCTCTCTCTATATCTATAATTAAATATGTATTTTTCCAAGAACGCCGACGCCATCCCCACCTTCGAATTCCCTGGATCCACCGGGGCTGGACCCCAGCAGAAGCTGGTTTTAGAAAAGGCAGAGGAATCAGAGATCAAATTGCCATCATCCGCTGGATCATAGAAAAAGCAAGAGAATTCCAGAAAACATCTACTTCTGCTTCATTGACTATGCCAAAGATTTTGATTATGTGGATAACAATAAACTGTGGAAAATTCTTCAAGAGACTGGAATACCAGACCACGTTATCTAGCTCCTGAGAAATCTGTATGCAGGTCAAGAAGCAACAGTTAGAACTGGAATGGAACAATGGACTGGTTCCAAACTGGGAAAGGAGTTCATCAAGCCTGTATATTGTCACCCTGCCTCTTTAACTTACATACAGAGTACATCATGCAAAATGCTGGGCTGGATAAAGCACAAGCTGGGATCAAGATTGCTTGGAGAAATATCAATAACCTCAGATATGCAGACGGAGAAGGCAATGGCACCCCACTCCAGTACTCTTGCTTGGAAAATCCCATGGATGGAGGAGCCTGGTGGGCTGCAGTTTATGGGGTTACAAAGAGACACGACTAAGTGACTAAACCAAGCTGAAACCAGAGTCAATGCCCTTCAATCCAAGAAAATAGAACTTAACAACAGCCAATCACAAACAGTCAAATAAGCTTTCATAAATAAGACAACAGTTTAAGCTATGAGCAATAAAATAATTGTTTTGCTTCCGCATAATTTTCTCTATAAAGAGCTTGCCCCTAGTTCCTTCTGGTAGAGCACAGTTAACCACAATCAGTTTGGTGCTGCCCAATTTAAATCAATGTTTACTCAGGTAAACCCTTGAAAATGATATTGTGCCTCAGTTAATCTTTTAGTGTATGAAACCTACTGTATGCATTAAAGAGACACATTCTTAAATTCAATTCCCTCTAAAAACAAAAATATATTTGAATGTCATTAGAAAAAGAGGTTATAAAACTTATGATAATTACATTAGTGTTTCACTAAAAAATCTTTTGGAAATATCTCAGGAAACAAGCTTCATATGTGAGTCACACACAAAATTCAAAATTGAGAGATATATTATACTTGAACTTTCCTGAACATTAAAATCCTCCTACAAGTATTTGAAAGGAATTGCAGTTTGTTGACCTGATAATAAAAACGAAAAAGCTGAACAAAAATTTTTATGGTTGAAAAGTTTAAAAATACAAGAAAACTTAAGTAAAATAATATATACCTGGAAACTCTGGGCTAATATGTTCACTAGTAGTGGAAGAATGAATTTTGACCAATGAATTATATCTAAATTCACACAGTAGTTGAAAGAACAACATAGAAAAAAACTTTAATCAGCAAGTTTGGAGACTTCCTCTCATCTCCTAAAGTATGAGAAAGTATCACTTTCATAGTAATAGGCCTTCAGATTTAGAATACAGATGTCCCAAATTTGGGGTATTTTCAAGAAATACGTATATAGTGTAGAAACCATGTACCTATCAGCCTAAGCTCTTACACTGCATAAATTTCACAGAGAAACTTTTGCAAGTTTCTAGAAACAGAAGAGGCCAGTGCATATGGGGGAAGATCAGGTATGAAATTAAATAAGAAGGAGTAGGAAGAATGAAGATAGGGAAACAAAATGAGCAGCACTTAATATGAACAAAGTTTACAATGCAAAATTCACGTGGGAACAGGAGACATCCAGGTTGAGCCAAAAGATGACATATTTGTAAAAAGGCATGGAATAGAAAGATATTAAGAAAGCAGTTATTTCAATGTTTTAGGAAGACATGGATGTCAGAGAAAATTTACCTGATTTTTTCTGAAGTTCTTCTAAAAGAAGAAAAAAAGGAAAGATCACTGTAAATTTTAAGAGAAAGAAATATGAATAAAATGCACATTTATTGAAAACATGTGTTTAATATTAAACCTATAATGACTCATGTAAACACATACCTATGCATGAATACATGTATGCATGCACACACACATGTGAACACACATGCACAAACACACACACACACACACACACACACACACTTGGCTGAAAGCTCCCTTTTTTGCCAAGAATACTCTTCAAAAGATGAAGAAGGAGAAGATGAATGAATTTTCTGAATTGAAAACAAGCTGGAATTTTTGTTCTGATCATTATCTTATACAATTTTTCTTTCTTTTGTTTTAGAAAGATGGTAACGATAACCCTGTATACAATTTTTCTTGATCCTTTTTGAAATTATATGGATGTTTACACAAGTTCTTAGTGCTTATAAGTTCTTTGCTCTTAATTATATTTCAATGATCATAACTGCAGGGTTAAGTTCATGGATGCCTCTATTCACAGCATTTTTTCAACCAATTAAAGCTTCATCTTATTTTATGCTTTTGATTTTAACTCATACCTAAATGCAACTTATCTTAAAAATAGTCAGATGGAAGAAATGGAAATAAGGTATTAAATGACAGTGAAAGGGGTTATAAATCAAAAGACATAAAGTTCAGATCAGAAACTTTAAAAAATGCCAAAATATTACAGATACATTTTACTAAAATTTACTCAGCAGAAAGAAAACACATGTAGAGTTTGCAGTAACAGGAAAAATCAGTAATAATGAAACAGATACATAAGAAATGATGAAGAAGCATTACCTTTCAAATACTGTATCTGAATTACAGGTGAAGAGACTTAATTTTATTTGAAAAAATAAAATAATAAAAAAGCATGAACATGTAAAACTATATGTACATTGGCATTGAGGAAGATAATTATTGAAGTTGAAGACAAAGGTAAAATAAACAGAAAAACAATGCCTAGGCATGAAGTGAAATATATTAATGGCATTTACCGTTTTCCTGTTTATATTTATCTGAAAAATAGAAGAAAGAAAAACCAATTCATTAAAAATGAAAACACAGTATCAGGGAGAAAAGAGTAGAATAATTTGAAATCCTATGAGCTTTACTTCTTTAAAAAAGTTGATTGTTATTTCTAAAATATTGGAACTAAAAGTTTTCAAAGACCATCTAATCAGTGAAGGCAATGCTGTTTTCCATACAACCTCTTAGTGCAAAAAGAATTAAGAAATGAAACCATGACTGAAACAAAATGGGACTTCCTCTAGGATAAACCATGTCAATCATCCTTCATTGGGCTATCTCCTCTTTTTCAGATTAAAATGTCATATTAACATACACAAATATGACATAGGAACTCAAAAGGTAATGAAAAGCCTATAGAAAAAGTACCCATTAGTCAAAACTGCATCTGTTGTAGTAATTACATGAAACCTGCTACATGCATTAAAGATATAAGTTCCCAAATTATTTTCAACCTGTAAACAGAAATATAATTTAAAATTTGGAAAGGAAAAATGTTGAACTTTTAGTGATTATATTGATGTTTTAGGAAAAAATCTATCAGAGTCATGTTAGGAAAATAGCTTTTTGTGTTATTCACAAAAAATTTTGAATTGAAGATACACATGAAACTGGAGGAATCAACTTGCCTGACTTCAGGCTCTACTACAAAGCCACAGTCATCAAGACAGTATGGTACTGGCACAAAGACAGACATATAGATCAATGGAACAAAATAGAAAGCCCAGAGATAAATCCACACACATATGGACACCTTATCTTTGACAAAGGAGGCAAGAATATACAATGGAGTAAAGACAATCTCTTTAACAAGTGGTGCTGGGAAAACTGGTCAACCACTTGTAAAAGAATGAAACTAGATCACTTTCTAACACCGCACACAAAAATAAACTCAAAATGGATTAAAGATCTAAATGTAAGATCAGAAACTATAAAACTCCTAGAGGAGAACATAGGCAAAACACTCTCAGACATAAATCACAGCAGGATCCTCTATGATCCACCTCCCAGAATTCTGGAAATAAAAGCAAAAATAAACAAATGGGATCTAATTAAAATTAAAAGCTTCTGCACAACAAAGGAAACTATAAGCAAGGTGAAAAGACAGCCTTCTGAGTGGGAGAAAATAATAGCAAATGAAGCAACTGACAAACAACTAATCTCAAAAATATACAAGCAACTTATGCAGCTCAACTCCAGAAAAATAAACGACCCAATCAAAAAATGGGCCAAAGAACTAAATAGACATTTCTCCAAAGAAGACATACGGATGGCTAACAAACACATGAAAAGATGCTCAACATCACTCATTATTAGAGAAATGCAAATCAAAACCACAATGAGGTACCACTTCACACCAGTCAGAATGGCTGTGATCCAAAAATCTGCAAGCAATAAATGCTGGAGAGGGTGTGGAGAAAAGGGAACCCTCCTACACTGTTGGTGGGAATGCAAACTAGTACAGCCACTATGGAGAACAGTGTGGAGATTCCTTAAAAAATTGCAAATAGAACTACCTTATGACCCAGCAATCCCACTTCTGGGCATACACACCGAGGAAACCAGAATTGAAAGAGACACATGTACCCCAATGTTCATCGCAGCACTGTTTATAATAGCCAGGACATGGAAACAACCTAGATGTCCATCAGCAGATGAATGGATAAGCAAGCTGTGGTACATATACACAATGGAGTATTACTCAGCCGTTAAAAAGAATTCATTTGAATCAGTTCTGTTGAGATGGATGAAACTGGAGCCGATTATACAGAGTGAAGTAAGCCAGAAAGAAAAACACCAATACAGTATACTAACACATATATATGGAATTTAGGAAGATGGCAATGACGACCCTGTATGCAAGACAGGGAAAGAGACACAGATGTGTATAATGGACTTTTGGACTCAGAGGGAGAGGGAGAGGGTGGGATGATTTGGGAGAATGACATTCTAACATGTATACTATCATGTGAATTGAATCGCCAGTCTATGTCTGACGCAGGATGCAGCATGCTTGGGGCTGGTGCATGGGGATGACCCAGAAAGATGTTATGGGGAGGGAGGTGGGAGGGGGGTTCATGTTTGGCAATGCATGTAACAATTAAAGATTTTAAAATTTAAAAAAAAAAAAAAAAAAAAAAAAAAAAAAAAAAAAAAAATGAAGATACACATGAGATTTTCCTGATATAATATCCTTCTACAAATATTTAATAGGTATTGTAGTTCACAGAATTAATAACTGTGTGACCAAACATGCAAAGAATAAGAACATTTATTATAGTTGGGAAAATAGCCAGAAAAAATTGTGTAAAATATTTGTATAACTGAGAACACTTGAGTAATATGATCAAGGGCAGTGAAAGAGTGAGATCCAAGGTCAGAGGTGACCTGTGAATGACAGTGGAATTTATACAGTCTTTGACAGGATAATGCAGGAAGAAACTCCACTCATGAAATCTGGAATCTTCTTTTATCTCTTAAAGCTTGGGAAAGTATCAATTATACAGTAATGGCCTCTTGAACTTGGAATATGTGCAGTGACCCTAAGTGAATGGATGTTTTCAACACAGTATGTGCAGACTGTAACTCATGTATCTGTTGGCCTAATCAATCCCCCTCATCTCCCAAAACTAATAAAGGATCAATGGCAAGTCAGTGGAAGATAAGAGAAGCCAATGTTTCTAGAAAGGGCCAGTATGGAATGAAGTAAAAAAGAGAATGAAGAAATAATAAGGAAAATGGAAAGGGACAGTATTTAATGTAGGAGAAGTCCATAAACAAACAAAAACCCTGAAGAAGGAAGAGTAGACATACAAAAGAAGAATGAACCAATTGATCACATATAGGTAAAAAGTCATGGAGTGTTAAAAATACCAAGAAAGAAGTCATTTAAAAAGGACAATGGAATAAAAAGTTATCAGAGATAACTTACCCAATTGTTTCTGAAGTTCTTCTGAAAAATAGAACGGAAAGAACAATCATAGGAAACAAAATCAAATAAAATTCAAATTTATTAAAAAATATGCATGTAAAGTTAAATGTTAGAGTTGGACTAAATATGGAGTTGGACTATAATGATGTGAGAGTTGGACTATAAAGAAAGCTGAGTGTTGAAGAATTGATGCTTTTGAACTGTGGTGTTAGAGAAGACTCTTGAGAGCCCCTTGGACTGCAAGGAGATCCAACCAGTCCATCCTAAAGGAAATCTGTCCTGAATATTCATTGGAAGGACTGATGCTGAAGCTGAAACTCCAATACTTTGGCCACCTCATGCGAAGAATTGACTCATTTGAAAAGACCCTGATGCTGGGAAAGATTGAAGGCGGGAGGAGAAGGGGATGACAGAGGATGAGATGATTGGATGGTATCACTGACTCGATGGACATGAGTTTGAGTAAACTCCGGGAGTTGGTGATGGACAGGGAAGCCTGGTGTGCTGCAGTCCATGGGGTGGCAAAGAATCGGACACGACTGAGGAACTGAACTGAAAGTGAAAGTTGCTCAGTCGTGTCCAACTCTTTGCCACCCCATGGACATAGTCCATGTAAATCTCTAGGCCAGAATACTGGAGTGGGTAGCCTTTCCTTTCTCCAGGGCATCTTCCCAGCCCAGGGATTGAACCCAGGTCTCCTGAACTATAGGCAGATTCTTTACCAGCTGAGCCACAAGGGAAGCCCAGGATTGAACTGAACTGAAAGTTAAATGTATCAGAATAGAGATAAACACACACATATGTGTGCCTGCACACATTTGTGAACCAACAGTTGTTGAACGATCACTTGTGTCGAGAAAATATATTTCAAATGTTGAAGGAGGGAATGGACTGAATTTAGTGAACTGAGAAAAAAAAAATTTTAGGGACACATTAGTTCTGCTGTTTACCTTATAAAAATACTATTAATCTGTTTTTAGCCTTATTTAGGCTTTTATTGTTGGACTGTGAAGAAAGCTGAGCACCGAAGAATTGATGCTTTTGAACTGTGGTGTTGGAGAAGACTCTTGAGAGTCCCTTGGACTGCAAGGAGATCCAACTAGTCCATCCTAAAGGAGATCAGTCCTTGGTGTTCTTTGGAAGGACTGATGCTAAAGCTGAAACTCCAGTACTTTGGCCACCTGATGAGAAGAATTGACTCACTGGGAAAGACTCTAATGCTGGGAGGGATTGGGGGCAGGAGGAGAAGGGGACAACAGAGGATGAGATGGCTGGATGGCATCACTGACTCTATGGATGCGAGTTTGAGTGAACTCCGGGAGATGGTGATGGACAGGGAGGCCTGGTGTGCTGCAATTCATGGGGTTGCAAAGAGTTGGACACGACTGAGCGACTGAACTGAGCTGAACTGAGGCTTTTATTATTCAATTGTTAACTTTATACATTCTTTGACTTCCATGAAATACATATATAAGTCAATTCTGGTTATTGCAGTAGCTTTGTCATGCATAGTCACCAAGAGCCACTGTTCCAGTATAGTGAAACACTATTCCAGAAGGAAATCTAGGTTAAGTTTCTAGGAGTCTCTATTCATTGCATTTTCATGAACCCATTAATATTGAATTTGTTTTGTGAGAGTTTCTATTTTAACATGTACTTAAATGAAGCTTATCTTATCTAAATCACATTAATAGAAGATCGTGAGCAGAAATAAGTGAATGGGACATGTAGACTGTGTTTGTTAGATGACAGTGAAAGGGGTTCTTGAATTATCTTGGGATACACCTATACATTAGCCATTCTAAAAATGACAAAACATCAGAGACATATTAAAAAAATTTACTTGACAAAAGTATTTGTCTACACATGTCGAAATGCAGGACAATTCAGATCAGTAATAATACAGGAAAGTGAATTAAAAACAGAAATGGCATATGCAAAATAATGAGACAAAATCATGTCAAAATATACAGATACAGGAATAGAAGGTGATGATCATTGGTAAAGACAGGTGCAAGAGACACATGAAAGTGTGAGTAGGCACACATGAATAGGACTTGTCTTTTTCCTGTTTGCCCTTATACTGATATAAAAAGAAAAACAATCAATCTGCATTCAAAATGAGGGTACATATCAGGAAGTGAGGAGGATAAAAATTTGAAACACTTCCATAATTTTCTCTACAGTTCAAGCTGACCAATAAATCTAAAGAATTGGAATCAGAAGATTCCAAAGTCTCCTCACCAAACAGAGGCAATATTCTTTTACTTCCATATGGAGCTTGGTGCACAAGAGCTAAACAGAAAACTGATCATGAGAGGAAGTTGATATAACTTTGTTGGATAAACAGTACCAATCCGTGGTCTTTTAGAGGCACTTCTTCCATTTTAAAACAGAGTACAAATACACAAAACACAAAGATAGGTTGTTAAGAGAGATGAGGAAGAAAATAGTAAAAGCATCCATCTGACCAAATCTGTTTATCTAGTAGATGTATTTCAAATCTATTCAGTCTGACAAAAAAATTGAAAAATACCATTAGAAATGGAGAATGCTAAACTGTAAATGATTATATTTGTATTATATTATAAAAAATTTTGGAAAAATTCCAGTGTCTTTGTGTCATTGACCTACACCATTCTCAGTTGAGAGATTAATCAATGAACTTTCCCTAATATATGAGAGTTTTTCTCTTAACATTTAAAAGAAATTGAAATTTTCAGAATTCATAATTGTGTTAATAAAAGTATAAGAAAAATTCATTTTGATTTAAAATGAAAAAGATAGGAAAGATTATGTAAAATATTTGTACACCTGAGAACATTTGAGTAACATCCACAGGCTGTGTAAGAGTAAGCCTCCAGTTCACGTTTGACCAAAGAATGGTAGTAAAACTATATTTAGCTAATAAGGGTTCTTGTTAAAGTTTGGTGGATAATTAATTGAATCTTAATGGTCTCTCATATTTCCTATATAAAACAGAAGTCCTAAATTAGTGGGCAGTGTCCATAAAATATATATAGAATAGAAACCATGTGCATATCAGCCTAATTTCTTTCATCTCTCCAGCTTAATAATGTAATAAGTGTGACAAGTCTCTGGAAGAACACAAGATCAGTGTTTATAGGGAGGTACAGATACTGAATGCAAAAGAGGGATTGAGAATGAATGAAAAGTATAGGAACAGAAATGAAGAGAACATAATGTGAGAGAAGATCATGAGCAGAAATGAGTGAATGGGACATGTAGACATCCAGAAGAATGAGCCACTGGAAGCCATATAGGTAAAATGGAACTCTAAAGACACCAAAAAAGCAGTCATTTAAATGGTTATGGGAAATGTCAGAGAAAATTTACCAATTTTGGGGGGAAGATCTTCTGAAAAATAAAATGCAAAGGTCAATGTAAATATCATGGGAAGTAGATGTGAAGAAAATTAAATGTATTGAAAATTCTAAATAAAGCCCCAAATTAAACTATTAACATACAAAAGCACACACACACACACGCACACACACACACACACACTTACTCACACACACACTCCCTCACACATAAGTACCAACAGAGGAGGAAATCCCATTTCTGTCCACAGAATATTTTACAAAAAAAATCAAACTAGAAATGGAGTGAAATTACTGAAAGAGAAAACTTTTTAGAAATATTAGTTGTTACCTCTTAAAATATGCTATTGACTTCTTTTGGCATTATTTAGGCTTTTATTATTTGATTTGTTAGCTTTGGTAAGTTCTTGTGTTGTGCTCTTCTCAGTCTTGTCCCACCCTTTGCAACCCCAGGGACTGCCGGGCTCCTTTGTTCATAGAATTTCCCAGGCAAGAATACTGGAGTGATTTTGCCATTTCCTTCTCCAGGGGATCTTCCTGGCCCAGGGATCAAACCAGAGTCTCTTGTGTCTCCCGCACTGGCAGGTGAATTCTTTACCAGTAGTGCCACCTGAAAAGCCCCAACCCATGGATATATAGCCTTGTTGCATGAAAGGAAGGATATCGAAATATTAAGTGGCAGTGATGGTAGTTTCAAACCAGATGGACTGAAGTTATCTTGAGTAAAGTTTAAAAACAGAAAGTTTAAAAATACAGACATATGTTTTAATGTAGGAGGCCCAGGTTCAACTCCTGGGTCAGATCCCCTGGAGAAGGAAATGGCAACCCACTCCAGTATTCTTGCCTGGAGAATTCCATGGACAGAAGACCCTGGTGGGCTACAGTCCATGGGGTTGCAAAGAGTCAGACATGACTGAGTGAATAACACATACACACAGAATAATGAATAAATTCCCTAATAGCCTGCTACCTTAACTAATGTAACAGTGTATTATTAGCAATATGTAGATGTTTAACATACTTGACGAGTTTAAGATTTTCCAGTCAGTATTTCTTTGATGCTCAATCTCTAAAATCATTGTGAAGTGGGATCTTATTTAAGTTGAAACCTGTGTCCTCTTCAAAGGACCCCAGAAGCCTAATGCAGCTTCCTTGCTGTTCATTTAACAAGATATTCCAAAGTAATTTTGACATTTTCTACCTGATCTGGAAATGGCTTTTTTTTTTTCAAGACACTTTACATTCTTTCAGTGAGAAATTGTTTATAGAAATCACAATCTTGGAAATGGGAAACAGGAATTTCTGGAAAGTTGATCATAGTATCCAGACCTATTCAGTGAAACAGATATATGTGTATATATGAAATAATAATACATCATTGGAACTTGCCTTTTCCCTGTTCTTTCTTGTCTGAAAAATAAAAATAAGAAAGAATTAACATTCAAAATGAAAGTACAATGTCAGGAAGAGATGAGTATAAAACTTTTAGAAGTATTGAGTTTACTCTGTAGTTTAAGCTCACTAATATTTCTGGGAATTGGAACCACAAGTTTCCTAAAGCCATCAAACCAATCAAAGGCAGTGTAGTTGTACAACTTTCACCCACTGTGCAAAGCAGTTAAGATAGGAGATGACACCTTGAGAGAAAGTAGATATGACTTCCTCTGGGATATATATATATATATATATATATATATATACACACATATAATCAATCATTATTCTTTCAACAGACCTTTTTCAGAATAAAGTGCAAGTATGTTCACATACAAGACAGATACTTAAAAAGTGATGAGGAAGCATATAATATAAATATTCATCTGACCAAAACTGTATCTGTAGCAGTAGTTATATGAAGCCTGCCACATACATGAAAGAAGTATATTCGTAAATTCCACTCAACCTGGAAACATAAAAGCAATTTAAAATTAAGGAGGGTAATAACCTTACAGAGGTATTCTAAGATAATAGCTTTTTGAGTAATTTATACAAAAACTTCAGAATTGAGGTCTATATTATCAAGAAACATATTAAAGATATAAATTGCTTTTACATCCATAAAAGAATTTTATTTTGTATAGTTAACTTCTATGCCAACAAAATGCAAAAATATAAGAATGACTATAGCTGGTATAAAAAATATGAGTAAGAATTGTGTAAAATATCTGTATACTTGTGAACACTTGGGTAAAAAGATTGTTTGCAGTGGAAGACAGCTTCATGCTTACAACTGACCATTAAATAAAATCAGAATTTACACATTTCTGATAGAACAATCAATAGAGATATTTAATCACGTTTATTATCTCATAAGTAATAAACTTTTAAAAGTGTCTATTGCAAAGAAATGAGCCCTAATATTTGGAGCATGTGACAGAGGCCCAAAGTTTGAATGTTTTCCAGAAAAATGCATAGAATAAAAATCATATGCCATTTGTCTCATGACTTCTCAGTGAAACTATGGAAGGTCTCTGGATTCAAAAAAAGGCCAGTATTTACAGAGAAGAAATGGTGTGGAAAGAAAGAAGAAGTGAGCACGAATGGAAGGAAGGGACAAGAAATGGAGACAAGTTAATAGAGGAGAGGTAACCAAAACCTTGGGGAGGGAAGTGTAGACACCCAGGAGAAGAGTGAGCCAAGGGATGACATAGAGATAAAAGATAGATAATCTCAAAAACACCAAGAAAGGAATAATTATAAAAGGATTTGGGAGTAATGAGTTGTCAGAAAATTTACCAAATATTTTCTGTGGTCTTTCTGAAAGATAAAATGAAAAGATTAGTGAAAATATTTTGGGACATACAAAAAATCAAATATTACAATTTTTAAATTTAAAAGTAAACCCATTAGTTTGCAGATAAACACACACACACAAATATTTTCCATGCAAAGATGCACATATACACACAAACACTGTCTAAAAGCTCATATTTATCAGAGAATTGTCTATAAAAATGAAGAGGAGTGAAAGAGAGAATTTACTGAACTGAGAAAAATTTAGAAATGTTAGATAAAATATGTGTGTGCTGTGTTCAGTTGCTCAGTCATGCCTGACTCTTCGCAACCACATGAACTGTAGCCTGCTAGGCTCCTCTGTCCATGGGACTTTGTAGGCAAGAATACTGGAGCAGGTTAACATTTCCTCCTCCAGGGGATCTTCCCTACCCAAGGATCATACTGGAGTCTTTGCACTGGCAGGCAAATTCTTTACCACTGAGTCTCCTGGAAATTCCTATTAGATAAAATAACTACCTTTAAAAAGTGTTCTTAATCCCTTTTGACATTGTTTAGACTTTTATCATTTTATATGTTAGCTTTAATAAGATCTGTGGCTGCTATCAATAATGATATAGTCAATTCTTGTTTTTGTAAGATCTATGTTGTTTAACCAGGTGGCACTAGTGGTAAAGAATCTGCCTGCCAATGCAGGAGATGCAGATTCTATCTCTGGGTAGGGAAGATCACCTGGGGAAGGAAACGGCAACCCACTCCAGTATTCTTGCCTGGAGAATCCCATGGACAGAGGAGCCTTGTGGGCTATAGCCCATGGGGTCATGAAGAACATGTAGGACATGACTGACTGGCTGAACACACACTTGTTGTATAAAGTTGCTTAAAACACTGCAGCAGATAATACTGAATCACTGGCCCTAGAGAAAATGCAGGGTCATGTTCCTGGGCACTTCTATTCACTTCTCTGCTTGCCTATTTAATGAAACCTAACTGTAGTTTAACTTCTATTTTAATTCATACCTGAATGAGGTAACAAATAAATTATTTGATAGGAAGAGGAATGAGATACTAAACATTGGTGAAAGTCGTCCTCAGTCAATAGCTTGAACCTTTCAGAGAAAATTTACGCACTATAAACTTTAAAAGTACAAAACTTTTCAGATATATTATTCACAAAAATTGTACAACAGAATGAATTTGTTTATATTGATTTCAATGATTAAGACAAATGAAAGAGATAATATTGGGGAAAATTTAATAACAAATGATGGCAAACTGTAGTTGGAAAGATAACAAGACTAAGTCATGAAAAATATGTTTGTTGGAACTGAGAAGTATAATCATTGAACACTGAAGACAAAGGTAGAAGAAACAGGTGAAACACGACTAGGTAGAAACAGATGAAACGTGACTAGGTATACAATGAAATAGTTGAATTGGACTTGCCTTTTTCTTGCTTACTCTTATCTGAAAAATAAAAGAAAGAAAACCAGTTTGTTCAAAGTGAGGGCTCAATGTCAGGAAGGAAGAGGATAAAAAACTTTTAAAGTTTTATAGTTTATGGTTCAAATTGACTCTTATTTATGAGAATAGGAACCTTATGGACGATCAATCAGAGGCAGTACTGTTTTATATTCTCCTACTTCTTATGCAAAAGGAAATAAGATAGGAAATTACATAATGAGAGGAGACTGACTAGGAATTCTTCTGGAATAACTAGCATAAATATTTTGTTTTTCATTAGAACTTTTCCTTTTTTTCAGAATAAAATGCAAACAAGTGCACATACATAAGATAGGTACTTAAAAAGTGATGAGAAAGTATACACTAAAACACCTTTGTGTCCATAACTGCACTAGTACATGTAGTCACAAGAAGCCTGTGTGTGCTCACTCAGTCGTGTCTGATTCTCTTGTGACTATAGCTTGTCAGGCTCCTCTGTCTCCGAAAATTTTCCAGGCAGGAATATTGGAGTGGGTTGCCATTTCCTTCTCCAGGGGAATATCCCAATCCAGGGACTGAACCTGAGTGCCCTGAGTCTCTTGAATTTGCAAGCTGGCCCTTTACCACTGAGCCCCTTGGGAAGCCCATAAGAAGCCTGTTCCATTCATTAAAGATATATGTTCCTAAATTCCACTCCTGAAAATGAAAATGTAATGGAAAAATATCACTGGGAAAAGAAAAATACTAAAACTAGTAATTGCATTAGTGTTACTGAAAACATTTTAGGAATATCTTGGGACAAAAGCATAAAAAGGTAGCAGAAAGCTCACTGACCATTATTGACAGTCAAAGTTAAATTTGGTAATATAATTGTGATGCATAATTCACTCAAAACTCAAAGTTAAAATAATGAATGTAGTAAAATAGCCATAACTACAACAAATTGTTACTAGTTACAAATATTAAAAAATATGTAACTTGTAATAGCAACAACCTAAAATGCGAGGTGAAGGAGAAGCAAAAAAGGTAAGGTTTAGGAATTCCTCTGAAGTTATGTTATTATCAGCTTGAAATAGGGTGTTATAATTTAAGGTATTTTATGTAAACTTCATAGTAACCCAAAGGGAAAAAAAATCTGGAATAATTATGCAAAAGAATATGATAAAGAAATTAAAACATACTGATAAAAAAAAGACATCAACACATATACACACACAAAACAGAATAAGAAACAGGGAACAACAGACCTACAGAATAACTGAAAATAAAAAAAATGGCACTAGTAAGTTTTTACCTATCAATGGTTAGGTTAACTATAAACAAATATTCCAATCAAAAGACATAGAGAGGCTGAATGGAAAAAATAATTAAAACAAAGACAGATTCAATTTTATGTTACCTACAAGAGACTCACTTTTATCTTAAAGAGACACATAGATTGAGGGTGAAGGGGTGGAAAAAAACATTTCAAGCCAAAAAGAGGAAAATGAGACATATATATTTCATTACATAGTGAAAAGGGGGTTAATTCTGAAGATACAACAATTATAAATGTCTATGTGTCTAAATATACAAGACACATATTCACAGAGATAAAAGGAGAAATAAATAGCAATACAATACTAGTGGGGTACTTGAATACCTCACTCCCAACAATGAATAGATCATGTAGGCAATCAGTAAGGAAACAGTGGATCTGAACAACACTATAAGCCAAATATACCTAGCAAATATATCAAGAACACATATCCAACAACAGAAGAATACATATTCTTCAGAAGCACACATGGAATATTTTATATTTAGATCATATATTGGGCCACAAAACAAAGTCTTAGCAAATTCAAGAAGACTGAAATCCTACTAAATATTTTGTCTGCCCACAATGGCATGGAACTATCAATAAGATGAGTCCAAAAATCAATAAGAAATGGAAAACTGGAAAATTTACAAATGCATGGAATGAAACAACACTCATTAAAAGCTAACGGATGAAAGAAGAATTTAAGGGGGCATACATTTTCTTGAGACAAAGAACATGAAAACACAACATATCAGGACTCATGGAAGGCAGCAAAAGCAGATCTAAGAGGGAAGTTCATAGCAATAATAACCCATTATATATAAAAAGAAAAAAATCCCCAAATAAAAACTGAACTCTATGTTTTATGCAACGAGAAAAAGCAAATTGAGCTAAAAGTTAAAGGAAGGAAGGAAATAATAATAATTAAAGCCAAAGCAAAAAAGAATAGAAAAACAATTGAAAGGATAAACCAAACTGAGTCAATGTTTTGGAAAGTTAAATTGACAAACTTTTATCTAGAATAACCAGTGAAAAAAGAAAGGCTGCAAATCAATAAAATTATAGATGAAAAAAGTAGACATTACAATTATTATTACAGAAATGCAAAAGGCAGTAAGAGGTTATATGAACATCTATATGTCAACAAACTGGACAACTTAGAAGGAAAACAAACACTCTTAGAAATATACAACCTATCCAAGACTGGAAGAAATAGAAATCTTAACAGATCAATTTTTAGTGAGGAGATTGAATCAGTAATAAAAATTCGCTAGTGAAGCAAAGTCCAGGACTTGATGGCTTCACTGGTCAATTTTACAAATCACTTAAAGAAGAATTAACGCCAATCTTGAACAAAAGTTTCCAAAACATCAAAGAAGAGGAAATAATCCCAAGCTCATTTTACAAGGCCAGCATTATCCTGATAACAAAGCCAAGTAAGAATATTATCAGAAAAGAAAACTACAGGCCAATGTCCTTGCTGAATATGGATGCAAAAATTCTCAACAGAATACTCTTAAATCTAACTAGACAGCACATTAAAAGGAACATTCATCACGATCAAATGGTATTTATCTGTGTGATCCAAGGATGGTTTAACATGTGCAATGCAATGTGATACATCACACCAACAGAATGAAAGAAAAGAATCATATTATCATCTCAATAATTCAAAAATGATACAAACATATAGCAAATTGGGTGCAGAAAGGACATATTTTAACATAATGAAGACCTTTTATGAGAAGCCCATAGCTAACATACTCAATGGCAAAAGCTGGAAAGCTTTTCCTGTAAGATCAGAAATAAGACAGGGGTGCTCACTCTTACCATTCTTACTCAACATAATACTGGAAGTCTTCAATAGAGCAGTCAGGCAAGAAGCAGTAATAAGTGGCATCAGAATTTGAAAGGAAGATGTAAAGCCATCTCTATTTGCTGATGACATGATTTTATACACAGTAAACTCTAAGGCTGAGCGCCAAAGAATTGATGCTTTTGAACTGTGGTGTTGGAGAAGACTCGAGAGTCCCTTGGGCTGCAAGGAGATCCAATCAGTCCATTCTGAAGGAGATCAACCCTGGGATTTCTTTGGAAGGAATGATGCTAAAGCTGAAACTCCAGTACTTTGGCCACCTCATGTGAAAAGTTAACTCATTGGAAAAGACTCTGATGCTGGGAGGGATTGGGGGCAGGAGGAGAAGGGGATGACAGAGGATGAGACGGCTGGATGGCATCACTGACTCGATGGGCGTGAGTCTGAGTGAACTCCGGGAGATGGTGATGGACAGGGAGGCCTGGCGTGCTGCGATTCATGGGGTTGCAAAGAGTCGGACACGACTGAGCGACTGAACTGAACTGAACTGAACTGAAACTCTAAGGACTTGATTAAAACTGTTCATAACCAATCAAGGAATTCAATAAAGTTGCAGGGTACAAAATCAACACATAAAAATCAGTAACACTTCAACATACTGACCACAAACTTTCTGAAAAAAAAATTTAAAAATTGATCCCATGTATTGTGTGACAGTATCAAAACATAAAATACTTAGGAATAAATTTAGCTACGGCAGTGAAGGATCTCTACTATGAAAACTACATACTTTGGTGAAAAGAAATAAAGCATACACCAAAAAATGCAAATTTATCTCATCTACATGCTTAAAAGAATTAATATTGTTAAAATATTGATACAACCAAAAGCCATCTATGGATTCAAAGCAATTCCTAGTAGGAATTTTTTTGCAGAAATAGAAAATACGTTCTTCCTTAAAAATCTTACAAAACCACAAATGACTCCATATAGCCAAAGAAATTCTGACAAGGAATAACAAGTATCTCAATTCTGATTTAAGCTATCTTGTAACAATATAGACCTATAGTAATTGAAACAGTATCATACTGGCGAAAAACTTACAAATAGACCAATGGAAAAGAATTGAGAACCCAGAAATAAAACCAAGTATATATGGCTAACTGCTGCTATTGCTACTGCTAAGTGGCTTCAGTCATGTCCGACTCTGTGTGACCCCATAGACAGCAGCCCACCAGGCTCCCCCGTCCCTGGGATTCTCCAGGCACGAACACTGGAGTGGGTTGCCATTTCCTTCTCCAATGCATGAGAGTGAAGAGTGAAAAGTGAAAGTGAAGTCGCTCACTTGTGTCCGACTCTTAGCGACCCCACGGACTGCAACCCACCGCTCCTCCGTCCCTGGGATTTTCCAGGCAAGAGTACTGGAGTGGGGTGCCATTGCCTTCTCCATATGGCTAACTAGTATTTGACAAAGAAGTCAGGAAGAATCAGTGGGGAAAAGACAGTCTGTTCAATAAATAGTGCTGGAATATTACTCATCTATTAAAAAGAATGCATTTGAATCAGTTCTAATGATGTGGATGAAATCGGAGCCTATTATACAGAGTGAAGTAAGTCAGAAAGAATAACACCAATACTATATATTAATGCATATATATGGAATTTAGAAAGATGGTAACAATGACCCTATATGTGAGACAGCAAAAGAGACACAGATGTAAAGAACAGACTTTTGGACTCTCTGGGAGAAGGCAAGGGTGGGATGATTTGAGAGAATAGCATTGAATCATGTATATTATCATACGTAAAACAGATCACCAGTCCAGCTTCAATGCATGAGACAGGGTGCTTGGGGCTGGTGCACTGGGATGACCCTGAGGGATGGGATGGAGAGGAAAGTGGGAGGGGGGGTCAGGATGGGGAACACATGTACATCCATGGCCGATTCATGTGAATGTATGGCAAAACCCACCACAATATTGTAAAGCAATTAGCCTCCAATTAAAATTAAAAAAAAGAAAGAAATAGTGCTGGAAAAACAGGATAGTCACAGTGAAAGAAAGAAACTTGATCTTATTTTATATCACTCACAAAAAGTAACTCAAAATGGATTAAAAACTTAATGTAAGACTTAAAGCCATTGAACTCCTAGAAGACGACATCTGAAAAATTCCTTAACATGGGTCTTGGTAATTATTTTTTGGAAGCACACCTAATGCATAAGTGACAAAATAAAAAATAAACAAGTGCAACTACATCAAACTAATAATCTTTTACAAATAGTATCAGCAAAGTGAAAAGACAGCCTATAAAATGGGAAAAGTATTTGCAAACCATATATTTAGCAGGGTTTAATATCTAAATATATGCAGAATTCATACAAATCAAGAGAAGAAAACAATTAAAAACTGGGCAAAAGACACACTAGATGTTTCTCTGGAGAAGATATGCAAAATAGCCAAATTAAAATTGAGAACATGGAAAGATGCTCAATATCACTAGTTATCAGGGAAATACAAACAAGTTAGAATCACAAGGAGACTTCATCTCATGCCTGTTAGAATGACAATCATCAAACAGATAAATGATAGCAAATATTGATGTAACTGTGGACAGAAAAGAACCATTGTACATTGTTGGTGCAGTAGTAAATTGGTACTATCCCTATGGAAAACACTATAGAGGTCCTCAAAAGATTAAAAATAGAGCTCTCAATTCCTATGACTCAGTGGTTAAAGAGTCTGCCTGCAATGTGGGAGACACAGGAGGCATGAGTTTGATCCCTGTCAGGAAGATCCCCTGGAGAAGGAAATGGCAATCCACTCCAGTATTCTTGCCTAGGAAATCCCATGGACAGAGGAACCTTATGGGCTATATAGTCCATGGGGTTGCAAAGAATCAGACATAACAGAATTCATGCCACATAGCATCCAGCAATTTCAATTCTGGGAATACATCCAAGGTGGGTAAAACCCTGTTAACCTGAAAATGTTTTTCACTATATCTATAGAAGCATCATTTACAATAGTCATGCCATGTAAGCAACCTAAGTATCCTTGAATAGATAAATGATAAATAAGTTGTGATATACATACACAATGAAATATGCAGCCATAAAAAAAGAGGATTAGTACCATTTTCATCAATATGGATGGATGTAAAAATACTATGCTAAATAAGTCAGAGAGGGAAATAAAAATACTCTATGATGATAAGTCAATGTTTGTGTCTTCAAAGGCATCTTCAGTTCAGTTCAGTTCAGTCGCTCAGTCATGTCCGACTCTGCAACACCATGAATCACAGCAAGCCAGGCCTCCCTGTCCATCACCATCTCTCGGAGTTCACTCAAACTCATGTCCATCGAGTCGGTGATGCCATCCAGCCATCTCATCCTCTGTTGTCCACTTATCCTCCTGTCCCAAATCCCTCCCAGCATCAGAATCTTTTCCAGTGAGTCAACTCTTCGCATGAGATGGCCAAAGTACTGGAGTTTCAGCTTTAGCATCATGCCCTCCAAAGAATACCCAAGACTGATCTCCTTTAGAATGGACTAGTTGGATCTCCTTGCAGTCCAAGGGACTCTCAAGAGTCTTCTCCAACACCATAGTTCAAAAGCATCAATTCTTCGGTGCTCAGCTTTCTTCACATTCCAACTCTCACATCCATACATGACCACTAGAAAAACCATAGCCTTGACTAGATGGATCTTTGTTGGCAAAGTAATGTCTCTGCTTTTGAATATGCTATCTAGGTTGATCATAACTTTCCTTCCAAGGAGTAAGCATCTTTAATTTTGTAGCTGCAATCACCATCTGCAGTGATTTTGGAGCCCCCCAAAATAAAGTCTGACACTGTTTCTACTGTTTCCCCATCTATTTCCCATGAAGTGATGGGACCAGATGCCATGATCTTTGTTTTCTGAATGTTGAGCTTTAAGCCAACTTTTTCACTCTCCTCTTTCACTTTCATCAAGAGGCTTTTTAGGTCTTCTTCACTTTCTGCCTTCAGGGTGGTGTCATCTGAGTATCTGAGATTATTGATATTTCTCCCAGCAATCTTGATTCCAGCTTGTGCTTCTTCCAGCCCAGCATTTCTCATGATGTACTCTGCATAGAAGTTAAATAAGCAGGGTGACAATATACAGCCTTGATGTACTCCTTTTCCTATTTGTAACCAGTCTATTTTTCCCTGTCCAGTTTTAACTGTTGCTTCCTGACCTGCATACAGGTTTCTCAAGCGGCAGGTCAGGTGGTCTGGTATTCCCACCTCATTCAGAATTTTCCACAGTTTATTGTGATCCACACAGTCAAAGGCTTTGGCATAGTCAAACTCTTGCTCTTTCAATGATCCAGCAGATGTTGGCAATTTGATCTCTGGTTCCTCTGCCTTTTCTAAAACTTCCTTTTCTGGAAGTTTATGGTTCATGTATTGCTGAAGCCTGGTTTGGAGAATTTTGAGCGTGACTTTACTTGCATGTGAGATGAGTGCAATTGTGTGGTAGTTTGAGCACTCTTTGGCATTGCCTTTCTTTGGGATTGGAATGAAAAGCGACATTTTCCAGTCCTGTGGCCACTGCTGAGTTTTCCAAGTTTGCCAGCCTATTGAGTGTAGCACTTTCACAGCATCATCTTTCAGGATTTGAAATAGCTCCACTGGAATTCCATTACCTCCACTAGCTTTGTTCATAGTGATGCTTTCTAAGGCCCACTTGACTTCACATTCCAGGATATCTGGCTCTAGGTGAGTGATCACACCATCATGATTATCTGAGTCATGAAGATCTTTTTTGTACAGTTCTTCAGTGTATTCTTGCCACCTCTTCTTAATATCTTCTGCTTCTGTTAGGTCCAACCGTTTCTGTCCTTTATTGAGCCCATCTTTGCATGAAATGTTCCCTTGGTATCTCTAATTTTCTTGGAGAGATCTCTAGTCTTTCCCATTCTGTTTGTTTCCTCTATTTCTTTGCATTGATTGCTGAGAAAGGCTTTCTTATCTCTCCTTACTATTCTTAATATGACAAATTAAATAGCAATACTAGGGGATAATTGAATAGTTAATGAAGATGGAGCCCTTACTTGCAAAGATCAGAGTGGAGAGAAAAAATCTTGTAAAGTATGCATATATTAGAGTTGAGAAAAATGATGTTTGGAAGTCGAATTAAAGGTATTAATACAAGTAACAGCTGAAACCAGACTCTGGTAAAAAATCCACCTGCCAAGCAGCAGATGCCTGTTTGATCCATGGTTTGGGAAGATCCCCTGGAGAAGGAAATGCAACCCACTTCAGTATTCTTGCCTGGGAAATGCCATGAAGAGGAGCCTGGTGGATTACAGTCCATTGGACTGAAGAAAATCAGACATTACTTCTTGATCAAACAACAACAAAACAGTTGAACCATGCTTAGGGACACAGGGAAACATATTTATGGGACTTTTTTTTTTCTTCACCTTTGTCAATAACTAAAAGAAAAATCCATTCAATAAAAATGAAGCCCAATACCACAAAGGAGGAGGACAAACCTTTCAAGCTTTTTCAAATTTGTTTCTGACAGTTGTCTTTTGAGAATTGAAAGTACAATAGTATTCAAAGGCCATACACTAACCAAAGGAAGATTTATTTCACTTCTATATATCTCTTGATGACAGAGAGACTAAGCAGAAGTCACAGAATGCAAGGCAGTGGAACAGCACTCCCTCTGAGTTAAAAGCTATGTGTGCGCATGCTAAGCTGCTTCAGCCATGTCTGGCTCTTTGTGACCCTATGGACTGTAGCCTGCCTGGCTCCTCTGTTCATGGGATTCTCCAGGCAAGAATATTGGGGTGAGTTGCCATTTCCTCCTCCAGGGGATCTTGCCAATCCATGGATTGAACCCACATCTCATGTCTCCTGCATTGGCAAGAGAGTTCTTTACCACGAATGCCAGCTGGGAAGCCTGAGTTAAAGGCTATGGAATACTATTGGCTATGGAATACTATGGAATACTAAAGGCTATGGATTTCTATTGGGCTTTTTACTTTTTTCAGAATAAAGGAAAATACACAGGCATACAAAGAGATACTTGAAAAGAGACAGAAAGTATAGATTAAAGGCACCATTGTACAATACTTTCTGCACTGTTAAATTCATACATGGTTTTATAGAAGCCTTAAATCAATATATACTTGAATTGAGTTCCCCTTAAAATAGAATTATCATTTAAGACATAATTACTTGGGGTAAATATACAAATTAAGGAGAAGGATAAGCAAAGGAAAGCATAAAGATTAAGAGACTGGGAATGTTAAGGTCTCAAGAAGCCCACCATGTAAAAGGGTTTGTGAGCAGCAGGATTTTAGCATACATACCATTTCTTTCCTGAAGTTCTATATAAAAATAAAATGACAAGTTTAAGGTCAATATTATGGAAATGGAACAAGAAAAAAACAAAATATATCAAAAAATTTGTATTTAAAATTATAACTATTTGAAAACACATAAAACACACACACTGCAAACACACACACACAACACACACACACACAGAATAGGTGAGAGCTCATTTTCTCAGGGGACTATTCTCTTATATGACAATAGAGTAAGAGATAAGATTATGTGTCTTAAGTGAGGAAAAATATTAAAATAATAATTTTGAAGTTTACCTTAAAATATATTTGCTACCTATTTAGATATTAGTAGTCTCTTTATTAGCTCCAATATGTTCCTTGTCAGTTATTAAGTAGATGCGATCAAGTTTATTATTGTAAAAGCAAAGATGTATTAAGAAGACATGAACATTGAAATAACATTCTGAATCTCTGCCATAGAGAAAATGCCTGGTTCATTTCCCATATGATTCAATTCATACTTAGGTCAACTAGTGAACACAAAAACTCCTGTAACAAAACTCCTGAATTTCTACTTTAGCTCAAACCTGCATGATGCATGTCTTCATGAAATCACACAAAAAAGGGATTTAATTACTTTAAATGGTAATAAAATTAGTTGTAAATCAAACAATTGAGCATATACTGGAGAAAACCCATTCTTCAATAGCTTGAGAATGCAAAAGTATGAAAAGTACCATTATTCACATTTAGTTGACACAAAAGTAATATCTGTCTAAATTACATCAAAATGAGAAATCACAGAAGTACTAATGGAGGAAAGTGAATAACAATTACAGAATGCAAACTTATAATACTCTGCTTAATATCTCTCATGGCTACAAAAATCATAATAAAATAAGGGCACTTCACTGGCAACACATACAATAAGGCCCTTATGTTTACAGAGAAGAAAAGATATGAAATAAAAAACAAGAAATGAAAAACAATAAATGCAAAAGGAAGGAATTTATAAAAAGAGATGAAGGAAATTAATACAGCATAGCCTATATGTAGAAAATTAGGAGGGAAAGGTGAGCCATGGGTGGCATATGCATAGAAAGGCAGAGAATGTTAGCGTCCATTTAAAGGTTATGGGCAAAGAGTGTCAGAAAAATTTATTGATTTTTTTCCTCCAAAAAATCTGAAAAATAAAATTTAAATATCAAAAGAAACAAAAAAGATAATTTAATATTATTGAAAAATTTTATAGATATCTGTGTTTACTATAAAATAATTAATATGCAGATATACACACAGAATAGGAAAACCCTTATGGAACATGAGAATATATAAGAACACACACATAAGCTCATAAATCCACATTGGCAAACCATGCTCTTGCTAAAGGATATTCTCCAGAAATGGAGAGGGACATAAGCTGATATATAAAATGTATTATACTTAGAAATATATTTAGAAACTTCTTTCTAGAATTTACCTTTTCAAAAATTTCTTATGTTTGTCATTAGTTTGGTTGTCTTTTTCAGTTTGTAAGACAAAATAGGCTATTTGGGTGAGGATGAGATGGCTGGATGGCATCACTGACTGGATGGATGCAAGTCTGGGTGAACTCCGGGAGTTGGTGACGGACAGGGAGGCCTGGTGTGCTGCAATTCATAGGGTCGCAAAGAGTCGGACACGACTGAGTAACTGAACTGCCCTGAATGAACTGATGCATGAAATTTGGAGAGGGAAATGGCAACTCACTCCAGTATTCTTGCCTGGAGAATCCCCTGGATGGAGGAGCTTGGTAGGCTACAGTCCACGGGTCACAAAGAGTCTGAGCGACTTCACTTTCACTTTTCACTTTCATGCATTGGAGAAGGCAATGGCAACCCACTCCAGTGTTCTTGCCTGGAGAATCCCAGGGACGGGGGAGCCTGGTGGGCTGCCGTCTATGGGGTCATACAGAGTCGGACACGACTGAAGTCACTTAGCATGCATGAAATTAAAAGACGCTTACTCCTTGCAAGGAAAGTTATGACCAAACTAGATAGCATATTCAAAGGCAGAGACGTTACTTTGCCAACAAAGATCCGTCTAGTCAAGGCTATGGTTTTTCTAGTGGTCATGTATGGATGTGAGAGTTGAACTGTGAAGAAAGCTGAGCACCGAAGAATTGATGCTTTTGAACTGTGGTGTTGGAGAAGACTCTTGAGAGTCCTTTGGACTGCAAGGAGATCCAGCCAGTCCATTCTAAAGGAGATCAGTCCTGGGTGTGCATTGGAAGGACTGATGTTTAAGCTGAAGCTCCAAGACTTTGCCTGATGCAAAGAGCTGACTCATGAGAAAAGACCCTGATGCTGGGAGGAATTGGGGGCAGGAGGAGAAGGAGATGATAGAGGATGAGATGGCTGGATGGCATCACCGACTTGATGAACATGGGTTTGGGTGAATTCATGTTTTCTTAAAAACTCTTTTAAAAGTTTCCAAGGAAAAAAATCACTATTTTTTTCACTAACACGGCATTTCATTAATGAGAAATATGTTATGAAATGAGCCTTCTTTAGGGCTCTTTAATTTCCTTTTGGGAAATTCTTAAACAAGTTAAGAAAAAAATGCAGATTTTCAAAAACTAGTAATTTTGAAAGAAAACACAATATTAGGTAAAACATTGATTAACCTCAGAACAAGTGGTTAATAACATCAAGGTTTATCGGAGACTTAGCTTAGAGCTCACACTTGACCAATGAATGACATCAGAATTTATCATCTTTGGAGGAGCAGAAGGTAGAGAAGCTTTACTTAGCAAATTTGGAGTTTTCTTCTCACTTAAGTTTTTGGTTAGTATCAATTGTATGGATATTGTCCCTTGATCTTGACAAGTCATAGAGATTCTACATCAGTGGTTATTTGCATGAGAATGTACACAGGATGGAAGTGATGTGGTGATCAGCCTAACATACCTCAATTTTACAAAAATCAAAATCAAATCAACAAGTACCTGGAGACATATGAATTTTTTAAAAGCTGATATTTACAGAAATATAAGGTCTCCAATGAAACCAAGGAATGGGAAGAGATGGAATTACATAAAACAGAAAAAATTACAATGGTTGTAGTCTATATAAAATATTGGTAAATGAAGGGAGAAAACTGAGTCAATGAATGAAATATAAAGAGAAAGGCAGACAATGTTACAATTACTATAGGTTTATGGGGTAGAAAGTGTCAGAAATATTTACCAAACATTTTTCGAAGATCCCCTGAAAAATAAAATGAGAAGTCTATGTAATTACTAAAAAAAACAGAGACAATTCACTTTATTTAAAATATTGCTTGTAAAAATCAAAGTTATTCTTAGTCTAATTTATACAAATACAGAACAATAAGACACATATGGAATATAAATATACACAGAGGCACACACACACGTTTAACACATTCAGAATGACCAAACCCTCATTTTGCTCAAGGAATAGTTCTAGAACTTGAGAGGGGCATAAAGAAAGTCATTTTACTATATTGAGAAAGAACTTTAGGAATTTTAATTCTAGAAGTAATCTTTTTAAATACTTCATAGTCTCTTTTGACATGAATTAGGCGTTCATTATTCAGTTTGTGCTTCTGTTAGGTCCATATCATTTCTGCCCTTTATGGTGCCCATCTTAATGTGGAAAATTCTTAAAGAGATGGGCATACCAGACCACATGACCTGCCTCCTGAGGAATATGTATGCAGGTTAAGAAGCAACAGTAAGAACTGGACATAGAACAACAGAATGATTCCAACTGAGGAAAGGAGTATATCCAGGCTGCATATTGTCACCCTGCTTATTTAACTTATATGTAGAGTACATTATGAGAAACACTGGGCTGGATAAAGCACAAACTAGAATTAAGATTGCTGGAAGAAATATCAGTAACCTCAGATATGCAGATGGCACCACCCTTATTATAGAAAGCAAAGAACTAAGTAGCCTCTTGATGAAAGTTAAAAAGGAGAGTGAAAAAGTTGGCTTAAAATTCAACATTAGAAGACTAAGACCATGGCATTCAGTCCCATCACTTCATGACAAATAGATGGGGAAGCAATGGAAACAGTGAGAGACTTTATTTTCTTGGGATCCAAAATCACTGCAGATGATGACTGCAGTCATGAAACTAAAAGAAGCTTGTTTCTTGGAAGAAAAGCCCTGACCAGCTGAGAGAGCATATCAAAAAGCAGAGACATTACTTTGCCAACAAAGGTCCGTCTAGTCAAAGCTATGGTTTTTCTAGTAGTCATGTATGGATGTGAGGATCTGAACTATACAGAAAGCTTAGCACCAAAGAATTGATGCTTTTGAACTGTGCTGTTGGGGAAGACTCTTGAGAGTCTGTTGGAGAGCAAGGAGATCCAACCAGTCAAACCTAAAGGAAATCAGTCCTGAATATCCATTGGAATGACTGATGTTGAAACTGAAACTCCAATCCTTTGGCCACCAGATACGAAGAACTGACTCATTGGAAGAGACCTTGATGCTGGGAAAGATTGAAGGTGGGAGGAGAAGGGGACAACAGAGGGTGAGATGGTTGGATGGCATCACCGACTCAATGGACATGAGTTTGAGTAAGCTCTGGGATTTGGTGATGGACAGGGATGCCTGGTGTCTGCAGTCCAAAGGTCGCAAAGAGTCAGATAACACTGAGTGACTGAACTGGACTAAACTGATTCAGTTTGTAAGATAAAATAATAGCTTGTTATTATTTTTAAAAATAGTTTATTAAAATTAGTTTATTACTATTAAAAAAAATAGTTTCCCTGTCTTTCAACAGGGAAACTAAAAGGATAGAATTGCCTATTTCAAAGTCTATATCTTTAAACTCTATCTGTAGCAGTAGCCATGTGCTCATTAAATAGATGAATTTTTGAAGTGAATTCCATTGAAATCTAAAATACAGTTGTAATACATCATTACCCAAAACACATTAATCAGTAAAAATTATATTTCTGATTGAAATCAATTTAAAAAATGGAAAGATATTCCATGTTCTTGGATTATAAGTAATAATACTGCTAAAATGTCCATACTGCTACTGCTGCTGCCAAGTAGCTTCAGTCGTGTCTGACTCTGTGTGGCCCCATAGACAGCAGCCCACCAGGCTCTGCCGTTGCTGGGATTCTCCAGGCCAGAACAATGCAGTGGGTTGCCATTTCCTTCTCCAATGCATGAAAGTGAACAGTGAAAGTGAATTTGCTCAGTCAAGTCCGACTCTTCATGACCCCATGGACTGCAGCCTACCAGGCTCCTCTGTCCATGGGATTTCCCAGGCAAGAATACTGGTGTGGGATGCCATTGCCTTCTCCGAAAATGTCCATACTACACAAAGCAATAAAAAGTTTAATGTGATCCCTAAAAATTACTTATGATGTTTTTCACAGAACTCTAGCAAATAATACTGAAATTTCTATGAAATGACAGAAGACCCAGAATTGCCAAAGCAATCCTGACGAAAGAGAACGAAACTGGAGTCATAATGCTTCTAAACTTCAGGCAATACTACTATTTTCCAGGAGAATCATTTAAAATTATTTGTATACCAGAAAATGCTTGGAGAATAAGGCAAAGAGAACTGGATAAATGAGCTTCAGATTCAAATTAACTAATGATTGATGTCTACTCATGTCTGAGTGGACAATACATGGAAAAACATTACCCACATGATAGACATCTTCTCTGATCTCTAAATGTTTGGTAAGTATCATTGCCATAGAAATGGTTCCTTGAACCTGATATGTGTGACGGACATCCTATCTTTGGATGTGTTTCAGAAGGGAAAACAAAATGTACCTATCAGACTAATGCCCTTCGTCTCACCAACTACTCAGTGAAATGACTGCAAGTGTCTGGAAAAGCCAATATCCAGAGGTAAAGAATGGTTTGGAAATTAAAAAGCAGGAATGGAAAATAAAGGAACTTTGGGAAACTAAAATGACACTAACTTTAGGTCACTTAAGAAAGAAGTGTATAATCGTTTAATTGGGAGGGAAATGTAGACATTCAGGAGATGAGCAGGCCAATAGTAGATACAGATTAAAACTCAGAAAATGGTAATGCAATGAGAAACCATCATTTTAATGGAGTTGGGAGCAACAGGTTTTTTGAAAATTTACCTACTGTCTGTGTAGGTCTTTCTGAAAGAGAAAATAAAGAGATCAAAGTAAGTTCAATATAAAAATGGGAAAGTAATTTAAATGCAATGAAAAACATGTTTCAAAGTGAACCACATGGATGTGCACACAAATACACACATGTACATACCACTGCATGAACACACACACTCCCATAATATACACATGTCCAGTGGCTGAGAGCTCAAAAATTTCCCAAAGAATGTTTTTCTCAGAATGAAAATGGGCATAAAATGGATGAGTATTCTGATTTGATAGAACATTTAAGAAACTTCAGTTCTCATGGTACCCTTTAAAAAGTTCCTCATCCTATTTGATACAGCTAGACTTTTATCATTCAGTTTGTATGATGTGATAAGTACTTTGTCTTTTAGTTAATATGTAGATTCATTTTGGTTATTACATCTAAGTGATGTAAAGTAGCCACAAACACTGAATTGGAGGATCTACCACTACTTCTAGTGATACTATAGAATATATTGCTGGGCTTCACCTTAAAAAATATTTTCATAAAATATGAATACATAACACTGTGTTTGAAGTTCTCTTTTCCTTAATAAAATTTCTCTTAAGTTCCTTGAGAAGAAAAATAAAATAATGATTGTGAAGTGGGTCTGAATCAAGTGACTTAGGTATATCTTGGACAAAACTTTCACTTCAGCCGCTCTGAAAACCCTAATGGCTACAGAGGACTAGGATTAGTAAAATTTACTTGACTGAAAAGGAATGCCTGCCTCATTATAATAACAGAACAAATCAAATAACAGTACTGGGAAAATAATTTAATAGCAAATGAAGATGAAACCCTTAGTTGAAAAGATAAGACTCAGAAAAAAAATCATGTAAATATTCACAACTTAGAGTCGAGAAAAATGATCTTTAGAAGTTGAAGTGAAAGGCACAGGTAACAGATGAAACCATGTTTACATACAGGGAAACACACTTATAGGACTTACCTTGCTCCCCTTCACCTTTATCAATTAAAAAAAAAGAAAGAATTTATTCAAAATTAGTCATGATGTCAGAAAGAAGGAGGACAAAACTTTCAAATACTTCCAAAGTGGTTTCTGAGATTGTATTCTGAGAATACAGACTGCAATGTTCAAAGACCATCTCAACAATCAATGAAAGATTTTTGAACTTCTGTACATGATGCACCTCCTGATGACAAAGAGATAATGTGAAAACTATAGACTGCAAGGCAGTATGATAGCCCTCCCTCCAGGTTAAAGGACAGTTCAGTTCAGCGGCTCAGTCGTGTCCGACTCTCTGCGACCCCATGAATTGCAGCACACCAGGCCTCCCTGTCCATCACCAACTCCCGGAGTTCACTCAGACTCACGCCCATCGAGTCAGTGATGCCATCCAGCCATCTCATCCTCTGTCATCCCCTTCTCCTCCTGCTCCCAATCCCTCCCAGCATCAGAGTCTTTTCCAATGAGTCAGCTCTTCACATGAGGTGACCAAAGTACTGGAGTTTCAGCTTTAGCATCATTCCTTCCAAAGAAATCCCAGGGTTGATCTCCTTCGGAATGGACTGGTTGGATCTCCTTGCAGTCCAAGGGACTCTCAAGAGTCTTCTCCAACACCATAGTTCAAAAGCATCAATTCTTTGGTGCTCAGCCCTCTTCACAGTCCAACTCTCACATCCATACATGACCACAGGAAAAACCATAGCCTTGACTAGACGGACCTTAGTCGGCAAAGTAATGTCTCTGCTTTTGAATATGCTATCTAAGTTGGTCATAACTTTTCTTCCAAGGAGTAAGCGTCTTTTAATTTCATGGTTGCAGCCACCATCTGCAGTGATTTTGGAGCCCCCCAAAATAAAGTCTGACACTGTTTCCACTGTTTCCCCATCTATTCCCCATGAAGTGATGGGACCAGATGCCATGATGTTAGTTTTCTGAATGTTGAGCTTTAAGCCAACTTTTTCACTCTCTTTTTTCACTTTCATCAAGAGGCTTTTTAGGTCTTCTTCACTTTCTGCCATAAGGGTGGTGTCATCTGCATATCTGAGCTGATTGATATTTCTCCCGGCAATCTTGATTCCAGCTTGTGTTTCTTCCAGTCCAGCGTTTCTCAGGAGGTACTCTGCATATAAGTTAAATAAGCAGGGTGACAATATACAGCCTTGACGTCCTCCTTTTCCTATTTGGAACCAGTCTGTTGTTCCATGTCCAGTTCTAACTGTTGCTTCCTGAGCTGGATACAGATTTCTCAAGAGGTAGGTCAGGTGGTCTGGTATTCCCATCTCTTTCAGAATTTTCCACAGTTGATTCTGATCCACAGAGTCAAAGGCTTTGACATAGTCAATAAAGCAGAAATAGATATTTTTCTGGAACTCTCTTGCTTTTTCCATGATCCAGCGGATATTGGCAATTTGATCTCTGGTTCATCTGCCTTTTCTAAAACCAGCTTGAACATCTGGAAGTTCACAGTTCAGGTATTGCTGAAGCCCGGCTTGGAGAATTTTGAGCATTACTTTACTAGTGTGTGAGATGAGTGCAATTGTGCGGTAGTTGAGCATTCTTTGGCATTGCCTTTCTTTGGAATTGGAGTGAAAACTGACCTTTTCCAGTCCTGTGGCCACTGCTGCGTTTTCCAAGTTTGCTGGCATATTGAGTGCAGCACTTTCACAGCGTCATCTTTCAGGATTTGAAATAGCTCCACTGGAATTCCATCATCTCCACTAGCTTTGTTTGTAGTGATGCTTTCTAAGGCCCACTTGACTTCACATTCCAGGATGTCTGGCTCTAGGTGAGTGATCACACCATGGTGATTATCTGGGTCATGAAGACCTTTTTGTACAGTTCTTCTGTGTATTCTTGCCACCTCTTCTTAATATCTTCTGCTTCTGTTAGGTCCAGACCCTTTCTGTCCTTTATTGAGCCCATCTTTGCATGAAATGTTCCCTTGGTATCTCTAATTTTCTTGAAGAGATCTCTAGTCTTTCCCATTCTGTTGTTTTCCTCTATTTCTTTGCATTGATCGCTGAAGAAGGCTTTCTTATCTCTTCTTGCTATTCTTTGGAACTCTGCATTCAGATGCTTATATCTTTCCTTTTCTCCTTTGCTTTTTGCTTATCTTCTTTGCACAGCTATTTGTAAGGCCTCCCCAGACAGCCATTTTGCTTTATTGCATTTCTTTTCCATGGGGATGTTCTTGATCCCTGTCTCCCGTACAATGTCTCGAACCTCATTCCATAGTTCATCAGGCACTCTATCTATCAGATCTAGGCCCTTAAATCTATTTCTCACTTCCACTGTATAATCATAAGGGTTTTGATTTAGGTCATACCTGAATGGTCTAGCAGTTTTCCCTACTTCCTTCAATTTAAGTGTGAATTTGGTAATAAGGAGTTCATGATCTGAGCCACAGTCAGCTCCTGGGCTTGTTTTTGCTGACTGTATAGAGCTTCTCTATCTTTGGCTGCAAAGAATATAATCAATCTGACTTTGGTGTTGACCATCTGGTTATGTCCATGTGTAGAGTCTTCTCTTGTGTTGTTGGAAGAGGGTGTTTGCTATGACCAGTGTGTTCTCTTGGCAAAACTCTGTTAGTCTTTGCCCTGCTTCATTCCTCATTCCAAGGCCAAATTTGCCTGTTATGCCAGGTTATGGGATATGCCAATCATTGGTGTGTATTGGGCTTTCCACTTTTTTCAGAGTAAAAGGAAAACATACATTCATTACCAAAAAGAGATACTTGCAAAGAGAAAGAATAGGTCAAAGCCACCATTCCCCAATAATCTGTGCATTGCATACAGCTTCATTGAAATATCAAATCAATATATAGTTGAATTTCCTTTGAAATAGAAAATATTTAAAAATACAAATACATGGAACCTGTTAAAGTTCTAATTGCATTATATTTGTATTGTAAGACAATATCTTAGGCAAAATCCCACAGTAATGATTTCTATGTCTTTCACAGGAAAAATTGAGAAATCAGAAAAGTAAAAATGTTAGTCACTCAGTCGTGTCTGACTCTTTGCGAACCACGCACTGTAGCCTGCAAGGCTCCTCTGTCCATGGGATTCTCCAGGCAAGAATACTGGAGTGGGTTGCCATTTCCCCTTCCGGGGATCTTCCAGACCAAGGGATTGGACCTGGATCTCCTGCATTGCAGGCAGATTCTTCATGGTCTGAGAGGTACATAGCAACTGAACATACCCTGTTAAATTCTTTCTACAAATACAAAATAGGAACTGAAGTTTAATAAAAGTAAATTGTTTCATTGCAAAGGTAAAAGAGAAAGAACAGCACTGTAATAGAATGAAAATTTCCATGAGAATCATGAAAGAATATTCATATACTTTGTAAGTATTCTTTATATATTCTAGATGTTATTGTTGTTGTTTAGTTGCTGAGTCGTGTTGAACTACTTTGCGACCCCATGGACTGTAGTCCACCAGCCTCCTCTGTCTGGAATTTCCTAGGCAAGAATGCTGGAGTGGGTTGCCATTTCCTTCTCCATGGGATCTTCTCTGCCCAGGGACTGAACCTGAATGTCCTGTGTTAGCAGATGTATTTTTAACACTGAGCCACCTGGAAGGTCCAAATATTCATATATTTTGGAATGCTCAGGTAATATGCTCTATACCATTGGAATAATGAGGCTCAAATTCATCTTTGACCAATGCACATATCAGAATTTACACATGCCTTTTTAGACAAACTGAAATCAGCAAATGAGAGTCTCCTCTCATCTCTTAGATTATAAAAGCATCAGTGGTATGAAAACCGGTTCATGCACGTGACCTCTGTGACAGGAATCCTAATATTGGATGTGTTCCAAGAAAAGGTACAAAATGGAAACGATGTCCCTATCAGACTAGTGCACTTTATCTCATTGCTTTGAATGAAATCATAGCAAATGATTGGAAAACAGAAAAAGCTAATGTCATAGGGAAAGAGCACTTTGGAATGAAGAGAAAGGAATACAGAAAATATAAAAAGAAGAAAGTTGTAAGAAGAGAAACTTAATCTGGGAAAAGTCTGTAAGATGTTAATTGAGAAAGTAAAGGTAGACCCCCAGGAGAAGCATGAACATGTGACTGACATCAGATGAAACAGCAGAGAATATTAAGGCAGCAGGAGAGTAGTCATTCTACTGAGGGGAGGAGGTTTTTTACCGTATGATGTCTGACGTTGTTCTGAAATGAAAATGGAGAGATCAATGTAAATATCATGGAGAAGAATGAGAGAAAATTCAAATTTAATGCAAAATTTATACATAATAATAAACCAATGAGGACAATGATGCACACACACACACAAATGCTGTGAAATAGGGCCAGTTTTACCCTGAGGGGATACTCCCTGAAATAAAAGTGTTATTAAATTAGTAAATTTAGTGGTTTACGGGAAAATTTTAAGAATAGTAGTTCTCATGGTTGCCTTGTAAAATGTTCCTTATCCTTTTAGACATTACTTAGGGTTTTATTATTCAATTTGTATGATTTCATAAGTACACTGGTTTTCAATTTACATGCACTGTTTGATTCTATTTATTATACAAAATGTTTTCCACAATAAATACTAGATGAGAGGATCTTGAAGCACTGCTTCCAGAGACACTACAGAGAAATTTACCTGAGCACCTCAATTCACATTTTAACCAACTGATACATACATAACCCATGTTTTGTAAGTTTCTATTTTTAATAAATGCCTAATTAATGTTCTTATTAATAAAATTCCATGAAAAGAAGGAAATGAAGTGTTACATGGCAGTGAAATGTAACTGTAATGGTTTAAGTTAAATCACCTGATGTATCTTGGACAAAACTTTCCTATCTGCGTTATGGGAAGTGCCAATGCTTTAGATGTATTTGTTTAATAAATTGCCTGGCTCGAAAGGAATATCTGCATAGCTTGCAACAAAAAGACAAATCAAAGAAGAAACAGAGTGGGGTATTTGAATAGCAAATGATGATGGCTACCTTCAGGGCAAAGATAAGTTTGGAGACAATAAAGTAAACATATGTAAGTCCAATGAGAATGATGATTTGAGGGGTTTAGAGAAAATACAAAAAGCAGATAATACTTTGATTATGTACACAGGGAAATACAGTAATGTGATTTTCCACTTTCTTCTTCATATTTATTGAGAAAATAAAAACAAGAAAGAGACTATTAATCAAAAATGAGGGCCCAGTGTCAGGAAGAAAGGAAGACAGACTTTCGAAGACTGTTACAGTTCTCACTGCGATCCTCACTGGCACACATTTCTGAGAATTGGTGCTACAAGACTGAAAGCCATCTCACCAATCAGAAAAAAACTGCATATGTCTTACTTCCCTATACCCCTTATTGAAAAAGGAACAAGATTGCCAGTATACCACACAAGGAAGTAGACTGAAATGCTATTCTGTTTCTCTGGGATATAAGATATAGCAATCATTTGTCTTGTATTTTGCCCTCTACATCTTTCAGAATAAAATGAAAATACACACTTATTCATAAGCGAGATACTTGGAAATAGATGAAAAAAACAGTATAAAGCTGCCCATCTGTCCACGACTTTATCTGCGGCAATAGTCACATAAAGATTACATACATGATAAGTCAGTATATTCTTGAGTTGAATTCTCTTTGAATTAAAAGTTCCATTGAAAAACTCATTAAAAGAGATCATTCAGCCTTCTAAGAAGTGTATTTGTGTATAAGAAATATGTTTTTAAAAAACTTACAATAATAGCTGCCCATGCATTACACATGAAAAATTGAGAATTAACAGATACACTATGATTGAACACTCCTTGTGCTATAGAACTCCTCTTTACATATCTAATAGAAATCGCAGTTTGTGTTAATGATAAATGTGACACTGAAAATACCCAAATTACAAAACAATGTTTTGGTTAAAAAAAATTCTGAGAATACTCATGGGGAATATTTTTACACCTGGGATTCTTTGGACAATAAATTCTGTCACAGAGAATAAGCCTTAATTTCTCATTGTCTGGTGGATTGTAACATAAATTTCATAAGGTTTGAAAGAACAAAGGATGGACAAATTTCACTCAGTATGTGAGATCACTTCTCATCCCTTTTAGTTTGGGCAAGTTTCATTGGCACAGAAATGAGCCCTTAAACTTGAGATATGTGCCAGAGTTCCCATCTTGCAATGTGTTCTGGAAAAATATGCAGAATGGAAACAGTGTGCCTTTCAACTGAATTCTCTTCATCTCAACATCATCTTTTTTTAAATTTTTTAAATTAATATAAATTTATTTATTTTAATTGGAGGCTAATTACTTTACAATATTTTATTGGTTTTGCCATGCATTGACATGAATCCACCACGGGTGTACACGTGTTCCCCATCCTAAACCCGCATCCCTCTGCCCTCCCCATCCCATCCCTCTGGGTCATCCCAGTGCGCCAGCCCTGAGCATCCTGTATCATGCATTGAACCTGGACTGGTGATTCGTTTCACATATGAATGAAACCATAACAGGTCATGGAAAGACAGAAAATAATAATGATTATGGGAAAAATTATATGGAGCAGAAAAAGTGAGAACTGGAAAAGATTACTAGAGAAACTAAGGAAAGAGAACATAATCTGAAGATCTGCAGCTTAAAAATTAGGGAGGGAAAGGTAGAGACGTAGGAAAAGAACAAAACAAGGAAAGATGTATAGATTAAGAATATGGGAATCTCAAGGGCTCAAGAAATCGATCATGTGAAAGCACTTTATGAGTAGCAAGTTTTGAGAGATTTTACCATTTTTTTCCTGAGGATCTTCTGAAAAATAAAAGGGGAGATCAATAAAAACATAATATAAATACAAATCAAATGTACAATTAATTTAAAATTTATGTTTCAAATTAATAGTATCACAAGTCAGATAAACACATTCTCACACACACATACAAGTATGCATACATTGCATGTAGGTACACATAAACTCATGCATACAGACGCATCATATCTAAGGTCTCAATTTTTTCCATAGCATGCATGTGTGCTAAGCCACTTCAGTCGTGTTCAACACTATGTAACCCACTAATATCCATTTATGTATCCACAGGTATACATTTATAGGAATTACCTTTGACTTCTTCACATTCATGAATAAAATAATTGAGAAAGAAGCAAATCAATACGAGGACACAATATCAAGAAGGGAGGAGGAAAAGATTTTATACACTCCTATAGTTTTGTCTGGAGCTCTAATTGATACACATTTTGGAACCATGAAGTTCAAAGACCATCTTACCAAAGACAGTAAATATTGTTTTACTAGAATACACCATTTGCTGTCAAAACAACTAAACTGGAAAATGATACCATATTAGGAGAAAGAGTAGCACTTCCTCTGGGATAAAGATGTATTTATAACAAGCGCTGATTTTTCATTGAGGCTTCTGCATTTTTCAGAATAAAATAAAGACCTACACTTACATAAGAAAGATGCTTATAAAGAGATAGAAAAACAGCAGAGTAAAGGCACCCCTCCGTCCAAAACTATTTTAGCAGTAGTCAGATAAAGCCCAGTATATGTATTAATTTGATATATTCCTTAATTGAATCCTCTTGAAATTAAGAAATAAGTTGATGAAATAGCATTAGAAACAGGATACTATAGTTCTAATAATTATATTATTGTAAGAAAAAAATGGCAACATTCTAGAATAACTGCTTCACATATCATGTAAGTGAAAAGTAGGTCACAGGCCACAGAATACACTAGGCTCCTGCTTCTTTTGACATACAGCTGGTAAGAGGACAGATCCATTAGAATCAACATCCCAGACAAAGTATATTATCTGTCTCCACTGCTACTTTATTTGATTATATCATGAGTTCTTGCCAATGAAATAGCAAAATTTATATTGTTTCTTGCCTGGGACCGGTTTCCACTGTGACTTTCTCATGACCTCTTTCTGCATGAAAAGGAAAAAATATTAAAATTATTTACTTTATAATTTTTGCTAAATTCATTCAATTTCCCAGTTTTCTTACTCTGATGAAATACACATAACAAAATTTACTATCTTAACCATTTTCCAGTGTAGAATTTGGTTGTGTTAAGTATATTCATATTGTGCAACCATCATGAACATCCATCTTGCAACAGTGAAACTCTGTACCTATTAAAAAATAATACCTATGGTTCCCTCTTTTCAATCCCTGGGAACAATCATTCTACTTTCATTTTCTTTCCTTTTTTAAAAAATTTCTCCCTTTTCTTTATGCTCCAGTTCCTGGTAGAGCAACATTCTACTCTGTTTCTGTGTTTGGATTTTTTTTTTGAGGCCACATATAAATCAGGTCATGCAATATTTATCTTTATATGTCTGCCTTATTACACTTAGCAAAATGTCTTCCATGCTCATTCATCTTGTCAAAAAAGGTAATATTTTCTTGTTTCTTAAGGCTGAATAATATATCATTGTATCCTATACATATTCTTCTTATATACTTGATGTACATTAGGTTTTTCAATGTCTTTGTTATTGCATAATGCAGCAATGAACATAAGAGTGAAGATATTGCTTTGAGATCCTGTTTCCTGCTAGTGGTTTTATGATTTCAGATCTTATGTTTAATTCACAAGGGAAATAATTACAGAAGAAAAATCAGAGCATCAGAAAAAGAAACATCAGAAGTGGTAAATATCTATGTGTATATGTGTAGTTAAATGTTAGTCACTCAGTCGTGTCCAACTCTGTGACCCCATGGACTATAGCTTGCCAGGCTCCTCTGCTTACATGGAATTCTCTAGGCAAGAATACTGAAGTGGGTAGTCATTCCCTTCTTCAGGGGATCTTCCTGATCTAGGGTTTGAACCTGGGTCTCATGCATTGTGTGCAGATTCTTCATTGTCTGAGCCACCAGAATAAATATCTAGGTACGTAAAATAGTTAACTTTCCTCTTATTTTCTTTTAAAACATAAATATCTGTTTTATAAAAAATCAAATATTGATGTGTAGTTTTCATAAATTATGGAATGTAGGGGAGTTAAAAGGACCTATGTTGTTGCTGTTTCTATATTTTGAATAAATATAAAATGCAAGAATGATGTAAAGTGTTAGAGCTAAAAAGTCAAAAGATAAAACAATACCCTATCCTGAAATTATTTGAAAATCCAAAGAAAACTGAAAAGGGAAGACAAAGTACAAAAATCAGAGGAGGTAAGTAAAAATATATACAAAATGGTAGACATGCATCCAAACATATTAAGAATTACACCAATGCACTGCAGATCATACTCTAGAAGCAAATTAAATGCAGAATATAACTAGAAGAAAGACAATACTTACACTACTTTGAATACTTTTTTAGCAACTTGTCAACTTCCACAAAACAACAAAAATCTACAAAATAAAAGAAACAAATAATTGGGAAAAAATTTTAAAAGTCAAAATTTGGGTCTTTGCAGAGAGCAACAAAATTGATAAAATATTCATCTATCAGATCAATAATAATACAGATCAAGAGATATTACAAATCACCAACATTAGGAATAAAGGTGGAGCTGTCACCATAAATTCTGTATATATTAAAAGGATAATGAGAGAAGATTTTATCAACTTATAGGGTAAATTGGACAACTTTTATTAAATTTTTAAGAATTCCTTGAAAATATAAACTACTAGAGGTGATGCAAGAGAAACATAGAATATCATTATCCCTAAGTCTATTAAAGAAATAGAATTTATCAAAAGCTTTCCTCAAAAAAAGTTCAGAACTGTGATTTCACTGGTGAATTCTTCTGACTATTTAAAGAAGAAATAACACGTCTTTTACAAACTCTTGCAGAAAATAGTAAATGAGGAAACATTTATCAATTTGTTTCATGAGATCAGTATATATCTGAAAACAATACCAGGCAAAGATATTACACAAAAAGTAAGTTTCACACCAACAGCACTAATAAGCAAAAATAAAAGAAATTCTTTACAAAGAAACTGCAACTCCAAATCCAAAATATATGAGAAGACTGGGGTCAGCAGAATTTATCCCCACTGCAAGACTGTTCAATACTCTTAAAGCAATCAGTGCAACTCTTCATATTAACAAAATAAAGGGAAAAAACAGATAATCATTTCAAGGACTTTAAAAAAAGCGTTTGACAAAATATGCCATCTGTTCGTGGTTTAAAAAAAATTAAAATGCCATTGTAATAGTAATAGGAGGAAATCTCCTCAACTTGATCAGTGACATTCATGAAAAAATCCTAAAGCTTATATTGTACTTAATGTTGAAATATTGAATGTTTTCCTTCAAGACTGAAAAACAGGAAAAGGAACCCATTCTCACCAGTTTTCATCAATAATTTACTTGGGGTACTAGCCATTGCAGTAAGAAGGAAAAGAACATTTTAAAATCAGGAAGTTAAAAATTAACACTATCTCTATTTGCAGATAATGTGTAGAATATACGTGTAAACTTTCTAAGGAATCTGCAACATCTGCAACTAATAAGAGTATTTAGAAAGGTTACAGAATACTGTTAATATATAAATATCAATTTAACTTTATGGTTTAGCAATAGACAGATGACAAATTAAATATAGAAAATGCATTTGTATTAACAAAAGTGTGAAATACTTAAGACTATACATAACAAAAGACATGCAGGATATCTTCTGTGAAAACTGAAGATTATTGTTAGGAAAAATTAAAGAAAGCATGAAAGGAGAGAAATTCCTTTTTGTTTTTTTTTTTTTTACAGTTTATAAGACTCATAATTGTTAATTGTCTGCTGCTGCTGCTAAGTCGCGTCAGTCGTGTCCGACTCTTTGCGACCCCATAGATGGCAGCCCACCAGGCTCCTCCTTCCCTGGGATTCTCCAGGCAAGAACACTGGAGTGGGTTGCCATTTCCTTCTCCAATACATGAAAGGGAAAAGTGAAAGTGAAGTCGCTCAGTCGTGTCCAACTCCACGACCTCATGAACTGCAGCCTACCAGGCTCCTCTGTCCATGGGATTTCCCAGGCAAGAGTACTGGAGTGGGTCACCAGTGCCTTCTCCAGTTAATTGTCTATTCTCCCTAAAATCATTGATAGCACCAACCTCATCCCCATGAGCAATTTAGCTGCCTTTTCCTTTGTGGAAATTCACAAACTGATACTGAAGGGCATAGTTATTAAACAATATTAAAATGAAAAAAGTGAGAGTTTATATATATAGTTTTATTTCAATAAAGGTACGTTAACTCAGAAGTATGTCATTAGCATTAGGAGAGATAATATAGACTAATGAACCCGAGAAATACAGAAATCCACCCTTATTTATATGCTTAAATAATTAGCAATAAAAGTGCCAAACTCATTCAACAGGAGAAAGAATAATTTTTCAATGAATGGCATTGGAACAACTGAGTATCCACTTGGAAAAAAATAAGCAGCAACTCTAACTTCATAATATTTAAAAAATCAAATATTAATAGAGTTGCATATAAAACAAGTTATAGATGTTCTAGACAAGCACACAGGGGAAATTTTCAAGACTTTAGGCAAGTATTTCTTGGAACATATAAAACATGAATCAAAGATAATTTATAAATTGGATCTTAAAATTTTTCTTCAAAAGATATAATCAAGGAAAGAAAGGAAAATATTTACAAAATAGCTAGCAATTTTTTGTGATACAGCAATGCCAGTTCTACAGGTAATCTATTCCCTTATGGGATGACAGAGCATAGTACTCTCAAATCAGCAGCAAAAGTCTAATTGGTACCATTCTTTTGTATTCTTAAAAACTAAAGCTTTGATTTGAGCATCTGTATGAAGGAAAGTGGAGAGAATTATGTTTTTAAATCTTACAGGTCTCTTTTCACGTGCATTGTATCATCATGGTTTTCATATCCTGTTTTGTTGTTGCTGTTGTTTAGGGGCTAAGTCATGTCAGACTCTCATAACCCCATAGACTGTAGCCTGCCAGGTTCCTCTGTCCTTGCGATTTCCCAGGCAAGAATTCTGGAGTGGGTTGCCGTTTCCCTCTCCAGGGGATCTACCTGACCCAGAGATAGAACCTGTGTCTTTTGCAAGTCTCCTGCATTGCAGGTGGATTCTTTACTGCTGAGCCACCAGGGAAGCACATCCTGTTTTAGACATTAATATTAAACACGTAAAAGAGTATGAAGAAGTCTTATGAGGGATTTCAGTTTATAAAGGATTGACTTTAAGCAGAGAAGTACAAGGCAGAAACAGGACTCAGAATGTTTTCACCTGACAGAAATAAATGTCCATGGACAGATGGTGGTGGAAGGAAAATTCAGAAATGAAAGAAGGACGCAGAGACCACGGAAGGGATCCATGACCAATAGGGAAAGAGCCAGACTAGTTGTGAGGACCAAAGAGAGCAGGGTGAAAGCCCAGTATCCAATGCTGGAGAGTGCTCGGCTCTTCTAGAGGAACTCTTAAGGTTTTCTAACTAGGAAAAGAAAAAAAAAAAAGATGGACAAATCATGAGGATCAGAGCCACTATCTAGACCATTTTGTCTAAATTCACCATGTCTCTATTGTGTTTTCTCAGGCCCTTCATGCACACACACACACACACACACACACACACACACACTCCACTTCTAAATTCTCAGGAAACAAAATACCTTTAACTCACCTGGCTTAATTGTCAACAAAGCAGTGTCAGTCTCCTCCCTTCCCTTGAGCCCCCTCTGAAATACTGAAGCTTCAGTCAGACCACCCAGCTGTCTCCCTCCCTGTTCTGTAACCAACAGGGATATGAGGGTGGCACAAGGGCAGGAAGCAGCAGAGAAGGGAACTCTGGACTGTAGTTTCCTCCTCTTCGTTCATATGGTGGTAATAAATACGGTCTCACATGAACTTAAAGCTGATATATATGCTCATGTGAACACACACACACATTTAAAAACCCTGTGAAGAATGGCTGTCCTTCTTCCTTCTTTTATTATATTATTTTCAAGAGAATAGCACAGAGGTAGATATTTAAGTAAAATATTATCATACCAACTTTCTAGAATTCTGTTACTCCCTTTTCAGAGTAAGGAATTGTATATATATATATATATATATATATATATATATATACATGCCTTCACTATAGGTTTTTTATTTTTGCAATCTAAACTTATTAATCTTACAGTTTGTGGAAAATCTACTTGGGACAATGAGGGTGGCTGATTCTTAATTTTACACTCCCATAATTGTTTATAACCTGTCTGTGCAAAAAGTTCTGATAGATATTTACAATTGTCAAGAGTTTGCTTTCTCCAGGATACCCCCATGCCTTAAACAATATCAATCCATAAAACTAAATGAGAGATTCTAATAGTTGCTACAGGCAAGAATTCAGAAACAACCCAGCTTTCATTTGTTGGTCATTTACACTAACTTTTTAGGATATAAACTAAATTCTAGGTGGTATTACCTGAGTATATTAGATACATCTTGATTCCTCTCATTTTGATCCCTGCTTGAGAACACCACTGACCCTCATGGGGTGGTCAGCCCCCACGCTAACATCAGCATCATGCATTTCTTTGGCCTTGGAGTCAGTCATTCCCTGTCTGAGAATGATCCCTGCTCTCAGGTGGGCAATTTGGATGACTGAACACAAGATGTTCCCACACCTACGCCCTCCTCCTGTCAGACAGAGTAGTGAAAATATGTATCCCAAACATGTTGTGGATAAGAAAGGCAGAACTCTGCTATTTGGAGGATGTACTTTGAAAATAACAGAAGATTAAAAGCAGATTTTAATGGTCTTATATGCACAGAGGACATCAGATGAGCAAGCTCCTTTAGATCCTTCTTTCCTCCATGCTTTGTAGAATTTCAAGAACTTGAAGAAAATTGTTGCTATAGTTTTGTGAATGTATAGATATCATGATATCAAGGTGATGGTTTTCATATATTTCTTAATCTATGAGCCTATTACTTGCTATTCACTGCCTTACTCTTGGTGAAATTGTTATTCCATATCGGTATAAAAAAATCAAATAGGAATAAATTAAGCCCCAAATAACATCCAAGTCCTACCATAAAAATCCTATTGAAAGTATCAGGAATTTCTGCCAAGTAAGTGTACTTAACTTTCTAAGCTACTCCCTGACAGACCTTTGGCCTATTGCTGACTAGACTAGTGTGGGGGTGGTTTCTCTAGTTAACTCACTACAGAGAACAGAAAAAAAGTTAATGTTAATACTGATAAATGCATTCTGGGGAATCTTCAGAAATCCTTCCCTTTAAATCCTAATCTTACTGGTAGAAACAACTGGCTCAGCTTCCCTAGATTGAGACTAGCTTGTGTCTCGCTCAGGTATGTCAATCCTCTGTGTAACATCCCTTCCATCTCAGTTTTTGGCACTTCTAAGTTTTATATATATATATTTTACTTTTGGATTGTGCTGTAAATTTGTGTCTGTACTTTTGTGCTGTGTTACTTTAAGTGTGAACTTCATGGCCCAACCTTTTGGTGTCAGAATGGGAATTGAGCCTGGCACAACTCTTACAGAGGCAGATGAGGAAATGCCATGATGCACATTCCTCCAAGTACATAGTTTTCTCTCAAAATATATTTTCAACAATAGAATTAAGTCAGATATCAAATAAAAGGTTATCACTTACTTGTCCCACCTAATGCTCAGATTCCTTGCTATCCAGATTTTTACATTTTTATTAGTTCATACTTGCTTGCGCAGTATGGAAAAGAGTGTAACTGAGTTAAGCACTTTTAGAACAAATGGACAGTTGAATTAATGGATTTCATATGCCTTTATATTATTTTTATGACTCTGTTGTAACCTACATTTTTAAGTAGGTCATATGGCATAATTCATGCATGTTCTTTTTCAAGAGCTTGCTGATTTTCCCATTTCCCATCTCGCCATGAATTCTCTACTGAGTGTAACCAGGAGCCTGTCTCCCTGTCATTCTCTTTCTCTTTGCTCACTTCTTGGTGTGTTGTTGATCTTTGAACACAGGACTTTAGAAAATATGAGAAAGGCATACACATGTTTTTATTGCCCAGATAAGAATGATTAAAGAAATAAATCCACTGAAACTAATACTTAGCAAAGATATCTCTCAGGGCTATAAAATTGTTCACCTTTGTAATTTTGTCCATAAGGTTGGGGAAGGGTGGTATTGCTCTTACTGCTGGGAGAGGAACTTAATGTAGAAACTTTTTTTGTGTTTGAGCATTGAAAACTTGGAGAATATTCTAGGTTTTATAAAAAAGGAACTAAAATATTAGTACTTTTCAGAGGCAAAAGTCATGATAAAATTATTGCATGAGAGCAATTAGAGGAAAGATTTTAAAAGGACCAAGAAAGCAAATATACAGTTGACAGGGACTTTCAGAAAGAATAGAGAGAAAAATGCAAGGGCTCCACAGAATGTTGGATGATCATTTCTGCACAGAGATAAATCACATCATCTATGAAGGTCAGTATTATCTCCTTGGTAGTAACAGGAGCGTGAATCTGGGCTAAGTCTAAGGTTGTGATTATGAGATACAAACCTAAGGAGACATGATAATGTATAAGCTCCTCCCTCAAAAAAAAAAAAAAAAAAAAGGATGACAAATCTAGACCATAATCAACTGAGAAACAAAACTGCAACTGAGACAATTTCTATGATTTACCTGCACAAACACTTCCATGGTTTCTTGCACTTTCTCATCATCTCAAGCACTCGGAGATGTCCCTCTTCTCCAGAGTCCACAGTTCCCTTTGCTTTCATAATATTTCCCCTAGTTGAGTATGTTCTTGGCCTCCATAGGTATTAACTTTCCACTAGATCCATTACTTGTGCAGATTATGTTAGTCACCTCTTAAACACAGACTGAGAGTATTTTAACCACCATTTTGGTAGGTAATTTTTCTCTCTTAAAGATCTTTTCCACCATGTGTACCCTTATTCAGACTTCAGTAGTAACCACTAAACCTATGACACTCAAAACTTGTTTGATTCCCATGAAATATTTGTTTTTTTGTAACTATGGGACTCTGTAGGCCTGTTACAAAGTCTTTCTATTGATCCCAGCTCCTAACCTCTTCCCTATACCCCAGTTATATTCCTCTTGAGCTCCCAACAGATATTTAATGACTTCTAGGACATTCCATTTTGGTCATTTTATTTATTTTTTGAATTCAGCATATACAAACATGAATTCACCGTCAGGGTCCTTGGCTAAGAGGAGACTCTGCCTTGGGCCCACCAGTGTAATAAACTGCACTCCACTATTTGCATTGTCCTTCTGAGTGAGTTTGTTTCCTGGAATGCATGGCTACAACATTATCTGATCATTGTTCTTTAGAGAAAATACATTTTTGAAAGATACAATATTTTCTATTTTTACTTGTCAGTATTTCAATAGAAATTTGACATTCTTATCATAATTTCAGAGGATTATTGCTGGGAGTACAGGTTTATGTGTTTGATATGTTAATGCTGTCTATCCAACCTTATATTTAGGCAGGATATAAGTGCAAATGATCTGGTTCCTACAGGTTTAAGTTCTGCTATCTTTGAAAACATAGTTCAAAACCTGGCAAACATATATTTGTTGAGAGTTTTTCCTTCCAGCAAAACTTTTTCTTTCAAGCACTTCAAAATTGTGGAAAATTTTATACTACTCTCCTCTTTTCCCCTGCTACCCCTGCCAACCTCCTGCATTGCCCCAACACTTAAGAAATGTCCCATGGGAAAAAATATCCTTCAGAGTGGGAGCCTCTAATTTCTACTTGATTGCTGCAGACTCACCTGTCTGTCAAAGGCTACACCAGTGTCCCTCTGCTCGAACTAAGCCCTTTCCTGAGTTAGCAAATAATCCCCAGGAAATAAACTGCCCAGTGAATCAGCTTATTTGTTCAAGTCAGTATTTCTTCTTTAGCTTTTGGTCATTGAGACCAAGCTCACTCTGCTTGCAGCACGAAAGTCCAATAAGAGTATAGATGGGATTGTTAGGGGAAGCACACTGATTGAGACTGCCCACTCTGACCAGGCACCATAGTAACCATTTGCATGAGTTGTTTTATGACAGGAGATCCTGATAAGGAGTACGGAACTAATAAGCCACCAGCAACCGGAAGAGTTCAGGAAAGGTCTAAAGGAGACACCGTGTGTCTGTCCACTTCCTGGAATCCCTCTCGCTAGCATCCATCTTGGCTTTGCAATGTGTGTGCCACCAGGAAAGACTCTGAATTAGAAAGATTGGCCAAAGACCACCCGGAAACTAATCCTATCACCATAAAACCCAAGACTGTGAGCCACGTGGCAGAGCAGTTCTTTTGGCTTTCCTTACCCTTCTGCTCTCCACCCAGGTGCCCTTTCCCAATAAAATCTCTTGCTTTGTCATCACATGTATCTCCTAGGACAATTCATTTCTGAGTGTTAGACAAGAGCCCAGTTTCGGGCTCTGGAAGGGGTCCGCCTTCCTGCAACAAATGGCGACTCTGGTGGGGACTCTTCTTCACTGAGACTGACATCCTGACCACTCGGGATACTCAGGGGCCAGCTTGCCTGCCAATGGACCAGACCCAGTGTCAGCAACTGGGGCCTTTTTGTCCCTGGTCTCCTCCTGACGTGGACAACTGGCCAGAATGCCCTGATCGGTAAGTAACAAGAGACTTTATTGACCTCTCTCCCCTTCCCTCTCTCTTTCCTCTCCTTAACCCTTCCTCTCCTTCCCCATTTTTCTAGTCCCCCGGACCTGGATGCAGGAATCTGGTCGAAGGGCCTTCAGCCTGATCTGAGGATTGGAGACTGATCACCTCCTCTTGGCAGAGAACTCGAATTCTGGTTCTGGTCTGGTCTGATTTCTGGTAGGGCTGAGTTCAAGTCCTCCCTTCTCTGGAGGCCCAGGGAAATGTCCCGTAATGCCTGGGTATCTGTAGGTGGCAGGAGATGTCTGTAAGGCCAGCCCTTTTGCCCCACCTCTCCCGCCTCCTCCCCCTTCTTCTTTCAACCTGGCTTCCTTTCCTTCCTTGAAATCTTTGATGTTAGTACTTAGATCTGAAGTTCTGTGTCTCTATAGTTGGTTTTCTGAGAGACTGTATTCTTGTATTTAAGGGCTTCCCTGGTGGTGCAGAGGTTAAAGCGTCTGCTTGCTATGTGGGAGACCTGGGTTCTATCCCTGGATCAGGAAGATCCCCTGGAGAAGGAAATGGCAACCCACTCCAGTATTCTTGCCTGGAGAATCCCATGGATGGAGGAGCTTGGTGGGCTACAGTCCACGGGTCACAAAGAGTCAGACACAACTGAGCTACTTCACTTTCACTTTCACTTTGATGAGGACTGCCAGGTTTATATGTGTATATTTTAACTCTGTGGTCTGTGTTGTGATTTTTGATGGCCATTTTGCTTTGTCTGGCCACCATTTGGTTTAGACCTGCCGCCATTTTGTTAGAACTTGATTTTCTTTTCCTGTGCCTTGAGACCAGGGCTCTCAGGAACACTTATCTAGACCATCTCTAACTCCTGATGCTGAGGAAAAAGGGAAAAAAGACTTGAAGCTAGATTTTGCACTGTGTCTGTCTAAATATGTCTTGGTATGTCTTTGTCTCTGGGTAATATTTTTGAGGTTAATTTGTAAATGAGATCTATTTATTTGGCTTAAAAAAAGGTAAGAGCTTACAAATCAAGTAATTCTAAATTAAATAATAAATTCCAGGTTCTTGTGAACTGGGAAATATTCAATATTAAATACCTGATATTAATGTTTGTTTGTTGACCTATCTAATATAGACATGTCTTAGAGTAGTTAACATTAAGTATAATATTTTCATTGTACCTAGGTTTAATATAAGTTAAATATTATATGTGTTACAAGTTTGTCAACAAGGAAATTACCTCAAGTGAAGAAACTTCTAAAAAAATGTAAATGAGATATGAGCTTTTATATAAACTCTGTTAAGAATTGATAATAATTCTTTAGAAATATCTGTCTAAAATAGTCTCTCCAGATTGGCATAACTTAAAGTTATAAGGGTTGTGCTAAGTGCACTAAGTGTTGGAAGTCTATTGAATAGTTAGGTCATTTCCAAATAAAATAAGATTTTGAAACATTTACTACTAAACGCTAATTTCCTTTTACAGAGAAACTAAAGAGATTTGGGACTATAAATGAATAATGTTTGGTGCCATCCTAAAATGTTCTAAGAAAGCAAGGCTTTTAGAAGTTATCACTGGTATTTATGCTCACCAATCTATAAAATGCTAATATAAAAGTTAGTTTTTGGTTGCTAAAGGAAAGTAGGAAGTGTGTTTTCAGAAAAAAAAAAAAGGTATAAAAATACTAAAAAGAGTTATGGATGATCAGGATTTTCTAAAATTGGATTACAGTTAGCTAGATAAATTGATTTTGTTAGGTATGACACAGCCATGAGGAAATTGGTTAGAGCCAATTAGGTCCAAGATGGTGGAGCTGACTTTCACTAGACCTTGAGCCTTGGTATTTACACCCGTTGTGACATATCAACAAGCTAAATGATACACCCATCAATACTGACTAAATCTGACCAAATGTTCTAAACACTTTTAATTGATCTTTTTGATGAAACTTCCTAAATCAAATTCTTTTGAAGTTCCTTTGACTTCTAGCTAACTTTAGGGTGCTTCAGAGGGCCCCTGAAACATCCCAAAGAGAGATATTAAACTGTGTTTATTTGGTTGGTTAAATTACATGAAAAAGATTATCAAATGAGTAATAAATCCACTCATGTTATAATGTATGGTAAAATTACTAATACAGATATCCTAGAAATTATATGGAGTTCTTAATAGTCTGATATGTACTGGTATTCTAATGGAAAACCTGATGACTACAAAAAAGTTAACAGAAGGACTGAATGAACCAGTGAATATGCTTGTAACTTTTATGGTTTCTATCTGAAAAATTATGGGTTTGAATCTTATGTCTTCAAGGAGTAGGGGAAACCTTCCTCTCAAACTAATCATGACAATACTTTGGTAAAATTAAACATTATAAACAAAACAATTATATTTTTTCTCTATCTGACTCCTCCAAAAACTGGAAATTCTTAGGTTTATCAAATGAGTTAGGAACGTTATCTCATGGGTTCAAAAATATCAAGAAATCTTTGAGACCTTAAAAAGGGAAGAATTCACCTAGATTTGTTAGGTAAAATCTGTGATAAGCCTTTGGTGTGAGTTTCCCAGCCCTGTTTTATTTTAAAAGTTCAGTCTGAGACTCTATAAATGTTTCAACAAAATAAAAAGTCTATAATCAATTATGGTTATATAAATCATCAGACCAAAATTAGTGAGAACAGACCTATGTTGCAAACAAACTAGCCTTAATTTGGTTATATTTGATAAAAATGAGGGTAACTTTAGGGAGAAAAAGATATTTCAAAAAATGTTAAATCCCAGTTTGTTAATGGAGATCTGCATCCAGTAAGACTCATGCCTTAGATAGTTCTTTGCTGTTATGTGATATTAATGCAAAATTTAATTGAATTTTTAAAGAACACCCTAAGTTTGTTTCTGAAGCTCATCTCAGTAATCTATCTTTGGATGAAGATCAGATGTCTCATAACCTGCAAACAGAACTAGAAAAAGACATAATTTAAGGGATTGTCTCCAACCTGGATGGAAGGACTTTATTATCAGGAGAAACTACACTACACCAGGATGAGAAGACAATGACATCAGAGGTAGACAGCTTCCCCAAGATGCCGGACCTGACTCATATGATCATTTATGTTTTCTTGACTTCTTAGACCTTTGCATGTAAATCAAATGCTTTTCTATCATAGGCCTGATTCTATGCTAGTTTTAGAAATCAATTCAGTTGTTGGGTTTGTGGCCAATTACCTGTGTCTAGTTCTGGGTTACCTTGGTAAATTTCTCTACTACAAGACTCTAACTGGTTGGCCCTGAGAAAATCTACTTAAAAAAAAATTATAGGCATATTCAGGTCACTGTGATATTACTAGATGGGATCCCCTCACCAGGCCAATTAATAATGCCTGCTCTGACTCTGGCCATAAATTTGAGCTTTTTTCTATTACTCAAGCTCAGTTAGAGCAATAAGAAAAGTTTCAGCAAAGGAGGAAAAATCTCCCAGAATTATGGGATGGATTTATATAGATAACACCAGGCTATGGTAATTTAGGTTTAAAGTCTCCTCTGTGTTGGAAACGATTAAATCATACTAAGGACAATCAGTCTAGTAACACGAGAAAATGGGGCCTTATAGACGATGCCAATATATAATTTCCCTGGAAGATAAAGATTCTACAGAGTAGACTAAGTCAGATGACCTGAGATATACTGGGCTACATCTAATGGAAGCTCTTAAGTCTTACTTTTGACTTTACTAATACTGCTGGCTATGTTATTTGTATTTCACCTGTTTTACAAAATTGCTGTTTCTTACACTGTCAAATGTGTGTCTGAGGCCTCTAATAGAATAATATATAGTTCTATATGAGATCGATGTTGGTAACAGTGTAACTCTAGATATGGGAAGAAGCAACAAGAGGGAATATTTTCCTGGACCAAGAAGCTAGTAAGACAGGTGATCCAAAGAATTTTGGATACTGTTTTATGGCCTAGTCCAGTAACAGCACATTGAGTGGCCTGTCAACACAACCTTTTCTAAACCTGAGAATGGACATTCTCAGCACTATGGGATAAAATGGTCATGAAATGCCTCCCTCAAAATCATGGTCAAGTTTATGAGCAAAAAGAGGCTCTGCCAACTGAAGACTGACACTTGCCATCTACATCTACAAAGATTAAATCATGGCCGCTGCAACTTCTGACTTTCAACGCCCCTGAAAGGAGTTCAGAGTGAAAACCAGGAATGAGGCACTCTGTGCTCTGGGAAAAACTGGCAGAACAGGGCTTCAGATAGTTAGATCTTTTCAGGAGAAGAGTTTATGAGTCCCAATTCTTGCATCTTCTCATACCTAGAGAAACACTGACGTCATTAACGGTGAAATCTGCTTTGGCTATTAAGGAAAAGTTTACAATTAAAAGTCAAAATAGAGTAGCTATGGTTCAGATATCCTGGGAAATAACTAGGTGATGCTATGGGTGTACTTTCAGATTAGACCTTGTATTGCTAAACACTTGAGTTTTCTGAGTCGTGTCAGGCTTGGGTGCCACCATTCTCAAAACAATGTCTGCTGGAAGCTAGTAACCTTACTTTTTATAAAACTAGGCAACTGGCTACCTGGCTACAAGTCTCCCTGAAGTGCCAGGTCCAGACTGGGTTTCAGGCTTATTCTTCTAAAAAGAAATGAGATTTATTTTGTCTACTAAATTCCAATTATCACTCCTCCAACTACTTCTAATTGGGTCTGTTACACCAAAATGGCAGACCACGGGATTGGGATTTTAATCATACAAGACTCAGATCTAGAACTTGGAACTCAGAAATATTTCCAATTCAGTGTCTATACTCCAAGCTGAGGCAGTCCTATGCTCTGTTTTGACAAGAAGTTATCACAGTCATAGCTGCCTCAGTTCAGTTCAGTCACTCAGTCGTGTTCAACTCTTTGCGACCCCATGAATCGCAGCACGCCAGGCCTCCCTGTCCATCACCAACTCCCGGAGTTCACTCAGACTCGTGTCCATCGAGTCTGTGATGCCATCCAGCCATCTCATCCACTGTCATCCCCTTCTCCTCCTGCCCCCAATCCCTCCCAGCATCAGAGTCTTTTCCAATGAGTCAACTCTTGGCATAGCTGCCTAGTTCCCTAAATTAAAACTGAGTAGAACTCTGTGGGGCTGTGGAGTAGAGATCTGTTCTGTGTTCTCCATTGCTTGTCTGTAGGATATAGGCTTCATTCAGCCTCCTTCACCTTCCCTGAGTTCCAAAGCATGGATTCAAACAATTGCTAATCAGGGAAGGGAGGGGATATTCCCATCTGAGAGGGATGGGAATACCAGACCACCTGACCTGCCTCTTGTGAAATCTGTATACAGGTCAGGAAGCAACAGTTAGAACTGGACATGGAACAACAGACTGGTTCCAAATAGGGAAAGGAGTAGGTCAAGGCTGTATATTGTCACTCTGCTTATTTAACTTCTATGCAGAGTACATCATGAGAAATGCTGGGCTGGAAGAAGCACAAACTGGAATCAAGATTGCCAGCAGAAATATCAGTAACCTGAGATATGCAGATGACACCATCCTTATGGTAGAAAGTGAAGAGGAACTAAAAAGCCTCTAGATGAAGTAAAAGAGGAGAGTGAAAAAGTTGGCTTAAAGCTCAACATTCAGAAAACGAAGATCATGGCATCCGGTCCCATCACTCCATGGGAAATAGATGGAGAAACAGTGGAAACAGTGTCAGACTTTATTTTCTGGGGCTCCAAAATCACTGCAGATGGTGATTGCACCCATGAAATTAAAAGACACTTACTCCTTGGAAGAAAAGTTATGACCAACCTAGATAGCATATTCAAAAGCAGAGACATTACTTTGCCGACTAAGGTCCACCTAGTCAAGGCTATGGTTTTTCTTGCGGTCATGTATGGATGTGAGAGTTGGACTGTGAAGAAGGCTCAGTGCTGAAGAATTGATGCTTTTGAACTGTGGTGTTGGAGAAGACTCTTGAGAGTCCCTTGGACTGCAAGGAGATCCAACCAGTCCATTCTGAAGGAGATCATCCCTGGGATTTCTTTGGAAAGAATGATGCTAAAGCTGAAACTCCAGTACTTCAGCCACCTCATGTGAATAGTTGACTCACTGGAAAAGACTCTGATACTGGGAGGGTTTGGGGGCAGGAGGAGAAGGGGACAACAGAGGATGAGATGGCTGGATGGCATAACTGACTCGATGGACGTGAATCTGAGTGAACTCTGGGAGTTGGTGATGGACAGGGAGGCCTGGCATGCTGCGACTCATGGGGTCGCAAAGAGTCAGACACGACTGAATGACTGAACTGAACTGAACTGAACTGACGGGGACAGCCATCGCCCTTATGGGCTTAGTGTCGTCTGTCCTGTGTATCTTATCAGCATGCGCCTGAGAGGCTTACCATACTCGTTCCTTCTCTTCTGAGAGATGAGTGAAGGAAAGTATGATGTAAATATCATGCCAGGTTAAGTCGTAATGAAGGAGGAAACAGACAGAACAGGTTCTATCTTGAAAGCAGGACTCCATCTTGGGTCGGACTGTGGACTTTGAGCTATATGCCCAGTATCTATGGAAACGACACACCAACTGGAAATCCAGACCCTCTGGATGCAAGAGCCCAAGGGCTCATACCTAGACTCTCTGTCACTTAAAAGAATATTTTTATTATCTGTGTAACCAAATAAAATCATAATTCTATTATGTTTATTGGGGTATGATCACAGGCCTATTGATAATTGTCCACTTATACCTAGGCTTAAAGCATATGAATCACAGGTTAACTTTGATTGTATCTTTCTTTTCTTTTGTTCAGACTAGTTTCAGGGAATTTGGGGAGGTGGGTTTGGGCACATACACTTAGAGTATATAAAGCTTGTCACAAAAATGGGTTGGAGTCCTTGCCTTGGGCCCACCAGTGTAATAAACTGCACTTCACTATCTGCATTGTCCTTCTGAGTTTGTTTCCTGGAAAACGTGGCTACAACAGTAAGACTGGGTAAGATACTTGAATTCTTTTAAATAATTATCAGTGTTTGAGAAGGAGCCAAGATTCTTTTCAATCTGAGATCAGTGAGGGAGAATGAGACTTGAACCAAACAATGCCTTCTGCTCCAGCTACTTCCGGATAAAGGAGGAGTAGGACAAGGGAAGGAGCAGGGTCCTGTGGTGAAATTTCCTATTTTAAAGTTGTTCAGGACAGGGGATCTAGGGAGGTCGGGGTAAAGGCTTGGGACCCTTAGGGTAGAGGGTGGGGCTGACGTTTCAGAGCCTCTCTCAGACACAGGCTGGGGAGGAGGGTTGGGAACTGCAGGAGGGAGGGAGGAGGGGTCGTAAGGTGGAGACTGTGGAACTGGATCTGAAGTGGCTGCAAAGGGCTTGGGAGCAATAGGGGGCGGGCTGTGGTTGGAACGGTCTAAAGAAGAAGAAGAAAAGTCTGAAAAGGGATCAGGAGACATTGTATTAGGAGGATGTGGCCCAGAGTGGGCTAAGTATTTAAGAAGTAGAAAAGAATTTACAGAGAAAGGATCGAGAGTGAAGAGCAAAGAAAGCCTGAACATAAGGGATTCTAACCACTTGCCCTTGTGGTGGCAGAAGTTATCGAGGTCCCATAGAATATTATAATCAAGAGTTCCATTTTCTGGCCATTTGGATCTGTTATGAAGTCTTTATTGCTGCTGGACAGTGTTAGAATAGTAAATAAGTCTTTTTGGTCTTATCTCCCCTTGGAAGCCCAAAGCTTTTCGGTTTTGGAGAAGGCATCCTAGAGGAGTAGATTTGAGGGCTGGGATTGAGAATTTCCCATTGCGGCTGAATAGGGAGGTTAGACATGGACTAGAGAAAGCAAGGAGAATGGGCTGAGAGAAAAGGCGTCCCCATTCTCAGAGAGTAATAATAGTCTGCTTTGAAATGGGCATCCCTTGTTTCAAAGTCAGATGGGGCACAAGGCCGAGGGCCTGAGGGCTGTGGGATTCCTCCTGCTTAGCGCTAGAACTTGGAAACAAGCTGAGAGAGAGAGAGAGGATCCAAGGGAATGGGATTTCACTCGCCTTTGTAACCAGTGGATGCAGTGTGGGCAGGTGTGTAGATGTCAGTCCAGCAAGGCCAGTGGAGAGGCCTGTCCTGGATTTTGTCTCAGTTTCTAGGCAAGGTCCAAGGGAGGGGACCTCGGGAAGTGGGCTCATGAGAGGAGCCCACTGAGTCCCTATGTAGACTATTTTCAAATCTTAATGCTCTTTCCACCATTCTTTACACTGATTCATATAAATTCCAGAGAAGTTAAACAAATATTCAGATAGGTGATCAGTTTTGCCATATAAAATTTTGAAGTATTAGCCCTGAAAATATATCAAAGAATATTAGAAGAAAATCTGAGAGGAAAACTAATATCAAAATATCTATCTATATCTATCTATGTGTGTCTATATATAGACACATATAGAAAGATAAAGATAACAGTAACTGGATGCCAGTGGAGAGTAATAAGAAGAGATTGAAAACCCTAAACTGCCCGATTATTGTCTGTATTAGGAGGTTTTGAAAAGTCTACATCTCAATGGCTCCCTGTAAAAAACCAGCAGGGATATGGTAAAAGATGCATTCTCAGTTGAGAACAGTATTCCCACTACCATCCTCCCCACCAGACCTGCCCTCATGGGCTTGTTGTGCCCCAGTACATCTTGGACATGGAACCCATACATGTTCAAGCTAGAAAATCAAGCTGACATCTTCCCTTTTTAGAAAGTGAGGTACTGTCTTGGTCTTCTCCAGGTAACTGAAAGTTCCTAGGTGCTGGTTTCACATCCAGAAAGTAATGCCACTGCCAAATGACTTTACCTATTTCAAAAAATTTCTAATATGATTATTATGGCTTAAGAATTCTTTGAAGGAAACCAGTATATCCTTCACCAGGAGAATGGATAAACAAACTGTGAACACACTTGTGATGGAATGTGAAAATGATAGTCACGCAGTTGTGTCTGACTTTTTGTGACCCATGTGACAGGCTTCTCTGTCCAAGGAATTCTTCAGGCAAAAATACTGGAGTGGTAGTCATTTCTTTCTCCAGGGTTCTTCCCAACCCAGGGATTGAACTCAGGTCTCCTGCAGGCAGATTCTTTACCATCTGAATCATGAGCGATGTTATTCATCAGTTAGAGGCAATGCACTATCAAGCCACAAAAAGGCATGGAGGTAACTCAAATGCATTTCTCTCAGCAAAAGAAGTCAATCTGAAAAAGCTACACAACTATTTGATTTCTACTATATGACATGTAGAAAAAGGAAAAACTATAGAGATGGTAAAAAGATCAGTAGTTGCTAGGGATTTAGGAGGGGAGTAGGAATGGACAGGTGAAAGGTGGAGCCCAGTTGATGTTGGTTCATCAATTGTAACAGACGTATCACACCAGCACAAGCTGTTACTAGGTGGAACAGTGTTCAGGGAATAAGGGATCTAGGCAAATTTTCTGTATTTTCGGCAAAACTCTTCTGTAAACCTAAGGTTGCTTTTAAAATAAAGTCTATTATAATGTTTGTAAAATGGATTAAAGACGCCCAGAAGGCACACAAAGAGTAAATAAGCACAGGATTATTATTATTAGATGGATTCAAATGACAACACAATGAAATACCATCCCATACTTATTATAATGGATAGAGTTAAATATCAATAATAAATAGCAAAACAAGAAATCAAAACTAACAATACCAGGTGCTGGTAAGGATGTGGGGCAATTGGAACTCTCAATCATTTCTAGTAGGAATGCAGAATGGTACGGCCACTCTAGAAAGAGTTTGGCACTTTCTTATAAAGTTGTAATTGCTCTAATCACATGACCCCGTCATTTCATTTTTAGATATTTACCATAGAAAAGTGGAAACTGATATTCACACACAAATGTTTACATAAATGTTTACAGCATCTTAATTATTGTGGTAGTCTGAACAATGGGTTTGCAAAGGATTTCCAGACATGGAGTATTGTAGAAAAGAGGGATTTTATTAAGAACAAAGAACAGAGATACGGTGGTCACTGCTAGCGTCCCAGGTGCACTGTCAGTGCAAATTCGACACTTTCTTGTGGGTTAGTAGCCAATTTTTATAGCTTCAAGACAAAGAAAATTTCTGCTGCAAAGTTGGCATTAGGGTGATATAGGGTGGGTATATTTTTATCTAGTATGTGGTCAGGAAGCCTACCGGTGATGTTCATGGGGGCTTTTGACAATAATTATAATGGGATTCCATCAGCTTCCTAGATGACCTTGATACTGGGCTCTAATGTGGCAGGACTCCACATTAATTTATAGTCATCCCAATTGGAAACAACATAAACGTTCTTTAGAGATTGAATGGTCAAATTATGGTACATTAATTCACTGGAGTTCTACTCAGCAAATAGGAATCAAGTATTAATATCTCCAATACCATGGTTAAATATCAAAAGCTTTATTCCAAGGGAAAGGAGCCAACCTCAAAACACAAAATATAACGATTCTATTTATATGAACATCTGGTAAAATACAAAACATACAGAAGCACTAATCTGATCAACTGTTTCCAGGTTAGGTATTAATGAAAAGTTTGGCTACACAAATCTATCACAAAATAGTTTTTTGAAGTAATAGAACTATCTTTTATCCTGAATCTAGTAGTGGCTACATGAGTCTGTATAAGCACTAAAACCCACAAGATTGTTCTAAAATATAATTCATACTCCATGTACATTAAGAAACTGTCTTCTCAAGCTATACATAGAAGCAAGAAAAGGCAGGAATGAACCAATACCTCAGAGTGAATGGGAGGGTAAAAAGTGTAAGGATGGAATATAGATGCTCACACAGAGGAAGCTGAAGAATAAGCTTGAAAACATCTGGTTCCCTCTGAATGCCACCACATTAGACAACTGAGAACAACTCAATTATTTTTTATTTGAAGGTTTTAATTTTATTTTTCAGCATTTCATTTTATAAATGCAATACAAAACCCAAAGATGCAAAAGAATACAAACAAAAAGTTATTCTCCCCTTATTTTCACCTTTGACATTTTAAATTTGTAATCTTAAAGACATTGCAACACTATATGGACAATCACATACTCTAGTGCTTTGCATACATTTAGAATGATGATATGATTATATTTTATGATCTTTTTTTCCATTACACACACTTCAAGCAACACACAGTTTTCTACCTGGCACCATGCTCTTGGAAGCTGTTTCTGAAGAAAATAAAAGGATAAAGTGCCAAAGTCCAGCTCCACCAGCCAGGGGAAATCAGCCTGAGGGGAAGAGATGTGTCGGCGGGAAATGATGTAGCCTCTGACTCGAGGTACGGGACTACATGTTTATTTCAAGCATCAGGTCTTCTATTATACTTTTTCAAAAGCCTTAGGTCAGAGCTTTTACATTTTCGGCTCCCCCTCACCCAGATTTATTATCTTCTTGTTGTCCTTCAAACAAAGTTCCTGCCTCAGCGATTCTCTCAGAATCATGTTTACTTGTGATTACATTGTAACTCATGCTTATGTCTGGGCTGCATACCACATTCCTCAGTTTATCTTTTATCTTTCTAAATCCTACTTGCCCCTAGTATCTTAAGCTCTCTATCTCCTAAAAAGGCTTCTAGCTATTCTTTATTATTCCTAAACCCTAAGCTTAGCAAACTTCTTTTGCCATAAACATTTCCCTTACAAATAGGTCTCAGATAACAATGTTTCCCATGGCCTCAAGCTGTGGCCTACATGCTCATCCTGGGACATTCTTTCCAAAAATCATTGAACAAATGTCAATGATTACTTTATAGATTATTTTCTGGGCACAACTGCAGAAGGCTTTGTGCTTTCTTATGCTTTTCTCAAGAACAACAAGCACCTTAACATTCTTTCCAGCCAACCCAACCAAAAGAAGGAAGAAACAAGTCAGAATCACAAGATTTAACTCCTTCATCCTGGGTCCTTGCCTGCAGAATGAGGAGAGGGTGCTGGGGCCGTGCCTCCATTTTGTCAGTAATGCCTAATGTGGCTCCCAAAAATAAGGAAAACCATTAAAATGGATAAGAAAAAATAATTTGCTTCTGGTCTAGGAGAATTCGCATCATGATCAAATGCTTCAAACCACACTGGCCTGCAGCTTATATGATGCTCCTAGTACAGGGGATTCTGGTCTGTTCCAGGCCCTGGACAGATGGTCAAATGATCTGACTCACTGGGCCAAAGCCTGAAAAAAGGCTTTAAGGGCCCACCAAAGGCACCTTGAGACAAGGTGTGAATGTGAGATATATCTACCATATTACAAAATGAAATACGTCCCTCCTCATATTCTAGGAAAATACACACTCTGGCCGGGTGTACCTTTACAGTGAGTTTTGTTTCTGGAGAGGTGAGTGCCCAGTACTCCTGCTTATAGAACCTGAGGGCCCAGAAACCATCCTCAGGTTTGATACAAACCCTGCCCTTTCTCATTACATGAGACCTACAAATCCCCAGGTCCCATGCGCCATGGCTCCCAACCTCTACTTCCCAGTACCACCTCCCTGAGGTGATGACCTGATGACCCAGCACACAGGGAAGAGAACAAAATCTCTGTGGGTCCTCAGGTAGATCTTGAGACTTCTCTCCCCAGGTTACATGTCTGTTCCCTTCCGACAAGAAGAGGGAAGGATGGGCGGTGGCTGGATCCAAAGTAATATCCACTGCAAAGACAATAGCCATTTTAATATCTGAAAAAGGTATCAGGGAGCAGGCATACTGCTATTATTAGCCTGAGATATTTTTGAGCTTGTGGGCAACTCATATATTCCCACATGGACTCTTTCATCTGCCCTCTTTCAATAAATCCTCAGACTGATCCTGAGAGAGTAAGGAGTAGTCTCTCTTCTGCCATCAGGGAATAATTTCACTAACCATCCTGGAAAAATTCTTTCCTCCAGTCTAAAAAGAAAATAAGTCATTATCAGACCTAGTACCTGAATTTCCTTGTACAAGAGGTGATTTCTTCTTTCTAATGCTTCTTTTGCTAAGGATCCAAAAGTGTATTCTATAACTTATGCTTGAACTAAAGCTTCCACTGCTTTTCTTATTAAATATTCTCACAAGAATGAATTCCTCTAAATTATTCTTTATATAGTGCAGACTATAGGCATTCCCAACAAACAGTTACCCTCTTCTTAAACAAATAACTAACTTATATGCTTGCCTTTCACCACCTTCACTGAATTTAGTTGAGACTACATGACTGAATTGTAGGCAATAAAATATGCTCAGAACGAGACCATATCATTTCTAGATTTGACAATAAAATAGTTCATGTGATTTTTTTTTTCATTTTCATTCTTACTATACACTTTCCCAACCAACCAAGAATTGTAAGGCCCTAAAAATAGAGACAACTGGGGAAAAAAAAACCTAGTCCTCAGAGTTACTATTTTTAAGAGAGTTGCTGTGGAGAACCACTGACCAAGATGATATAATTTATATAAGTGTGGTTAAACTGTGGGGATAATAGGAATTGCTTTTTAAAAAAAATCAAAGCTAATTACACTGCTTGTTGCAGAAAGTGCTATTGTAAAGTGAAAGCAAAATACTGTAACCAACACTTAAGAAATGTGTGGTCTTGGTTTAATGCTTAGGTAATAGGAATGACAAAAAAAGGTGAAACTGACTGCATATAGAGACATCCATGATATGTGTGTGTGTTAAGTTGCTTCAGTCATGTCCAACTCTCTGCAACTCTATGGACTGTAGCCCACCAGACTCCTCTGTTCATGGGATTCACCAAGCAAAAGCACTGGATTGAGTTTCCATGCCCTCCTCCAGGAGATCTTCCCAACCCAGGGATTGAACCTGTGTTTCTTATGTCTCCTGCATTGACAAGTGGGTTCTTTACCACTAGCACCAGCTGGAAAGCCCAAGATATCCATGATAAGAGGAGACAAGACAGTTTCCTAAGATTATTTAGGAAACATACCTCATGCCCTACATAGGACAAAAGGAGCTAATTTGAAGAGGGTATTCACTGGGCCTGTTATTGACATCCTATTTAAAAACCCTATTCATTTAATAATAATTATTCACTTTTTTTCACTCATAAATCAAAAACTAAATGTAAAGCTTCCAAAATGGGTAAATTTTCAAAGTTAAAAGGTGACTTTCTAGCCAAGAGTGAACAAACTATGTATGGCCTGGGAGCCAAATCCGGCCCACCCCATGTTTATTTAAATACAGTTTTATTGTAACACAGCTGCGTGTGTGCATGTGTGTGTTCAGTTGCTGAGTTGTATCCGAATGTTTGTGATCCCATGGACTACAGCCCACCAGGCTCCTTTGTCCATGGGATTCTCCAAGCAAGAATACTGGACTGGGTTGCCATTTCCTTCTCAACACAGCCATACTAATGATGTATTGTCTGGGGCTGCTTTTGTGCTAAAAGGGCACAACTGAGTAACTGTGACAGAGACCATGTAACCCACAAACCTTACGATATTTACAGTCTTGGCCTTTACAGAACAAGTATGGCCATCACTTTTGTAGGCCACTTAAAATAAGAGATGAAATTAAAAGTGCACTCAGCACAAGGGAATGGTGCAATTTCTTTATGGAATAGATTTGTTTTAGGAAAATTAAGAGTGAGCAGAAAGCAAGATGATGGACAGCTTTACCAGGGAGCTTCAAGTGAGCAACCATAAAGGGGGACCTTAGAAAAGAAATGAGATTGGCAAATAAGTCTATAGCTGTATTTTTCATACAATGATTGATACATGAAACTAACTGAAAGAAAATGTATGAGAAACCTATCAACATGAATAATATTTCTGGAAGGGCTGAGTAAATAACTAAGCAAATCTTCTTCCCCAAGGCAACAATTGAGACTGGAGCAATTGTGAAAAATCACTTTATATTAAGAAGCAGTCATTCATGAAAAAATATTTAAAACTGTTAATTGAAGAATGACAATAAAAGGATGATCTCTTTTTAAAATAAAATTAAATTAGTAATAAAAAAGCAAATTTTAGATATACAGAACATCTGGGTATTAATCAATATATTTATAAATAATCTGTGAATCAAAAAGAAAATGTTGAAAATACTTGAAATTTAATAAAAATGAAATCGCTACGTACCAAATTATTGAATGCAGCTAAAAGTACTGCCTAGAGGGGAACTTAGAGGGCAACATAACAGGGAGGAAAAATAAATAAATAATTAAAACCAACAGATTATAAGCCCAGCAGTAACTCCACAATCAGAGGAGTAGCGCAGATGCCTGCATCTGCCACTAGCAAGCAGGGGCTGGGCAAGAAGGCGTGGGCTGCAGTGCTTTTTAAGAATCCAGACGGAATGCCCTGAGTGTAACCAGAGTGAACTAACTTGGGCTAGCAAACCAGACTGTGGGATAGCTACCACGCAAAAAGCTCTAACATAAGACACTGCCAAGACCGCGCACAGAACAAAGGATGGAACAGAATTAGCTGGCTGCAGACCATTCCCCTCCGGTGACAGGCAGCCAGAGCCGGAAGGGCCAGAAGGGGGCAATCGCAGCCCCAGAGAAACATTAACTTCCAAACTGGAAGCAAGCTTCTTTTTCTAAGACTTCTTGGGGTTCTGAACAGTCACCATCTGCCTAAGAAGGGGCACCAGTTGTACACCCAGAAAACTGAGCAGCAGGGACAGGAAAGGCGATAAGTTGCAGTGACCATGCTCGCCAAACATCCGAGCTGCTTGGACCTGGGAAGGGCACAAAACGCAGGCCCAACTGAGTCTGTGCCTCTGAGGACTACCTGAGTGCCTGAGCCTGAGTGGCTTAGACAGGGGAGGTGCATGCAGCCCAGGGCCAGCCTCAGACTGTTCCCAGTGGAGCAACCTAGAGCCTGAGCGGTGTACGCTGTGAGTGGGGGCAGGCCCAGCGTGGCTGAGACAGTACGAGCACACGCCAGTGTTATTTGTTTGCAGCATCCCTCCCTCCTCACAGCATGACTGAACAAGTGAGCCTAAAAAAAAAAAAAAAAAAAAATTGTCCACCACTGTGCTCCTTGTGTCAGGGCGGAAAACTGACACTGAAGAGACCAGCAAACAAAAGAAACTAAAACAGAGGGAACTGCCTTGGAAGTATAGACCTTGAGAAATATAAGCCAGACCAAAGAACTATCCAAAAATGAACTGACCCTACGCTGCCCACAACACCAGAGAATGTCCCAGATATACCGTTACCATTTTTACGATCATTCTTTTATTTTCTTCTTTTCTTTTTCTTCTTCTTTTTTAAAAATTTTAACATTTTTTAATTTTTAAGTTCTCTATTTCTCCTTTAATTTTTATTTTAATAAACTACTATTACTTAAAAAAAGACCCTATTTTTAAAGCAAATGTCATATATATATATTTCTGTGGTTGTTGTTGTTTTTTTAAATAATTCTTGTGATTTTGGTTTTTTTTCTTTCTTCTTTTCTTTAATATTGTCTTTTTGAAAATCCAACCTCTAGATTTTTAATCTTTGCTTTTTGGTATTTGTTATCAATTTTGTACCTTTAAAAACCCAATCTTCAGTACCCATTTTTACTTGAGAGTGAGATTACTGGCTTGACCACTCTCTCCTTCTTTGGACTCTCCTTTTTCTCCACCAGGTTGCCTCTGTCTCCTCCCTCCTCCTTCTCTTCTCTACCCAACTCTGTTAATCTCTGTGTGTTCCAGACGGTGGAGAATACTTAGGGAACAGGTTACTGGCTGGATCTGTCTCTCTCCTTTTCATTTCCCTCTTTTACCCTCCTGGCCACCTCTGTCTCCTTCCACCCTTTCCTTTTCTCTGTATAACTCGGTGAACATCTCTGAGCGGTCCAGACAGTGGAGCGCACATACGGAAGTGATTACTGGCTAGCTTGCTCTCCTCTTCTGATCCCACCTCATCTCATTCCAGTCACCTCTAACTCCCCCTCCCTCTTTTCTTCTCCATGTAACTCAGTGAACCTCTCTGGGTGTCCCTCAATGTGGAGAAACTTTTCATCTTTAACCTAGATGTTTTATCATCGGTGTTGTATAGATGGAGAAGTCTTGAGGCTACTGTAAAAATAAAAATGAAAACCAGAAGCAGGAGGCTTAAGTCCAAAGCCTGAGAACATCAGAGAATTCCTGACTCCAGGGAACATTAATCGATGGGAGCTCATCAAACGCCTCCATACCTACACTGAAACCAAGCACCACCCAAGGGCCAACAAGTTCCAGGGCAAGACATACTACACAAATTCTCCAGCAACACAGGAACACACCCCTGAGCTTCAATATACAGGCAGCTCAAAGTTACTCCAAAACCATTGACATCTCATAACCCACTACTAGACACTTCATTGCACTCCAGAGAGAAGAAATCCAGCTCCACCCACCAGAACACTGACACAAGCTTCCCTAACCAAGAAACCTTGACAAGCCACAAATACAACTCCACCCACAGTGAGGAAAATCCATAATAAAAAGAACTCCACAAACTGCCAGAATACAGAAAGGCCACCCCAAACGCAGTAATATAACCAAGATGAAGAAACAGGGGAATACCCAGCAGATAAAGGAACAGGATAAATGCCCACCAAACCAAACAAAAGAGAAAGAGATAGGGAATCTACCTGAGAAAGAATTCCAAATAATGATAGTGAAAATGATCCAAAATCTTGAAATCAAAATGGAATCACAGATAAATAGCCTGGAGACAAGGATTGAGAAGATGCAAGAAAGGTTTAACAAGGACCTAGAAGAAACAAAAAAGAGTCAATATATAATTAATAATGGAATAAATGAGATCAGAAACACTCTGGATGCAACAAATAGTAGAATAACAGAAGAAGAAGATAGGATTAGTGAAATAGAAGATAGAATGGTAGAAATAAATGAATTAGAGAGGAAAAAAGAAAAACAAATTAAAAGAAATAAGGACAATCTCAGAGACCTCCAGGACAATATGAAACACTCCAACATTCGAATTATAGGAGTCCTAGAAGAAGAAGACAAAAAGAAAGGCCATGAGAAAATCCTTGAGGAGATAATAGTTGAAAACTTCCCTAAAATGGGGAAAGAAATAATCACCCAAGTCCAAGAAACCCGGAGAGTCCCAAACAAGATAAACCCAAGGCGAAATACCCCAAGACACATATTAATCAAATTATCAAAGATCAAACATAAAGAATAAATATTAAAAGCAGCAAGGGAAAAACAACAAATAACACACAAGGGGATTCCCATAAGGATAACTGCAGATCTTTCAATAGAAACTCTTCAGGCCAAGAGGGAATGGCAAGACATACTTAAAGTGATGAAAGACATACTTAAAGCAAGGATCTCATTCAAATATGAAGGAGAAATCAAAAGCTTTACAGACAAGCAAAAGCTGAGAGAATTCAGCACCACCAAACCAGCTCTCCAACAATTGCTGAAGGATATTCTCTAGACAGGAAACACAAAAAGAGCATATAAACCCAAACCCAAAACAATAAAGTAAATGGCAACGGGATCATACTTATCAATAATTACCTTAAACGTAAATGGGTTGAATGCCCCAGTCAAAAGACAAAGACTGGCTGAATGGATACAAAAACAAGAACATTATATATGTTGTCTACAAGAGACCCACCTCAGAACAAGGGACACATACTGACTGAAAGTGAAGGGCTGGAAAAAGATATTCCATGCATGTAGAGACCAAAAGAAAGCAGGAGTATCTATACTCATATCAGATAAAATAGACTTTAAAACAAAGGCTGTGAAAAGAGACAAAGAAGGCCACTACATAATGATCAAAGGATCAATCCAAGAAGAAGATATAACAATTATAAATATATATGCATCCAACATAGGAGCACCGCAATATGTAAGACAAATGGTAACAAGTATGAAAGGGGAAATTACAATAACACAATAATAGTGGGAGACTTTAATATCCCACTCACACCTATGGACAGATCAACTAAACAGAAAATTAACAAAGAAACGCAAACTTTAAATGATACAATAGACCAGTTAGACCTAATTGATATCCATAGGACATTTCACCCCACAACAATGAATTTCACCTTTTTCTCAAGTGCTCACGGAATCTTCTCCAGGATAGATCACATCCTGGGCCATAAATCTAGCCTTGATAAATTCAAAAAAATTGAAATCATTCCAAGCATCATTTCTGACCATAATGCATTAAGATTAGATCTCAATTACAGGAGAAAAACTATTAAAAATTCCAACATATGGAGGTTGAACAACACGCTTCTGAATAACCAACAAATCACTGAAGAAATCAAAAAAGAAATCAAAATATGCATAGAAATGAATGAAAATGAAAACAGAACAACACAAAACCTGTGGGACACTATAAAAGCAGTGCTAAGAGGAAAGCTCATAGCAATACAGGCATACCTCAAGAAATAAGAAAAAAGTCAAATAAATAACCTAACTCTACACCTAAAGCAACTAGACAAGGAAGAAATGGAGAACCCCAGGGTTAGTAGAAGGAAAGAAATCTTAAAAATTAGGGCAGAAATAAATGCAAAAGAAACAAAAGAGACCATAGGAAAAATCAACAAAGCCAAAAGCTGGTTCTTTGAAAGGATAAATAAAATTGACAGACTATTAGCCAGACTCATCAAGAAACAAAGGGAGAAAAATCAAATCAATAAAATTAGAAATGAAAATGGAGAGATCACAACAGACAACACAGAAATACAAAGGATCATAAGAGACTACTATCAGCAATTATATGCCAATAAAATGGGCAACGTGGAAGAAATGGACAAATTCTTAGAAAAGTACAACTTTCCAAAACTGAACCAGGAAGAAATAGAAAATCTTAACAGCCCCATCACAAGCACGGCAATTGAAACTGTAATCAGAAATCTTCCAGCAAACAAAAGCCCAGGTCCAGACGGCTTCACAGCTGAATTCTACCAAAAATTTTGAGAAGAGCTAACACCTATCCTCCTCAAACTCTTCCAGAAAATTGCAGAGGAAGGTAAACTTCCAAAGTCATTCTATGAGGCCACCATCACCCTAATACCAAAACCTGACAAAGATGCCACAAGAAAAGAAACTACAGGCCAATATCACTGATGAACATAGATGCAAAAGTCCTTAACAAAATTCTAGCAATCAGAATCCAGCAACACATTAAAAAGATCATACACCATGACCAAGTGGGCTTTATCCCAGGGATGCAAGGATGCTTCAATATCCGCAAATCAATCAATGTAATTCACCACATTAACAAATTGAAAAATAAAAACCATATGATTATCTCAATAGATACAGAGAGAGCCTTTGACAAAATTCAACATCCATTTATGATAAAAACTCTCCAGAAAGCAGGAATAGAAGGAACATATCTCAACATAATTAAAGCTATATATGAAAAACCCACAGCAAACATTATCCTCAATGGTGAAAAACTGAAAGCATTTCCCCTGAAGTCAGGAACAAGACAAGGGTGCCCACTTTCACCGCTACTATTCAACATAGTTCTGGATGTTTTGGCCACAGCAATCAGAGCAGAAAAAGAAATAAAAGGAATCCAAATTGGAAAAGAAGAAGTAAAACTCTCACTGTTTGCAGATGACATATCCTCTACATAGAAAACCCTAAAGACTCCACCAGAAAATTACTAGAGCTAATCAATGAATATAGTAAAGTTGCAGGATATAAAATTAACACACAGAAATCCCTTGCATTCCTATACACTAATAATGAGAAAGTAGAAAAAGAAATTAAGGAAACAATTCCATTCACCATTGCAACGAAAAGAATAAAATACTTAGGAATATACCTACCCAAAGAAAATAAAGACCTATATATAGAAAATTATAAAACACTGATGAAAGAAATCAAAGAGGACATTAATAGATGGAGAAATATTCCACGTTCATGGATGGGAAGAATCAATATAGTGAAAATGAGTATACTACCCAAAGCAATCTACAGATTCAATGCAATTTCCATCAATCTCTCAGCAGTATTTTTCACAGAGCTAGAACAAATAATTTCACAATTTGTATGGAAATACAAAAAACCTCAAATAGCCAAAGCAATCTTGAGAAAGAAGAATGGAACTGGAAGAATCAACCTGCCTGACTTCAGGCTCTACTACAAAGCCACAGTCATCAAGACAGTATGGTACTGGCACAAAGACAGAAATATACATCAAAATAGAAAGCCCAGAGATAAATCCACACACCTATGGACACCTTATCTTCGACAAAGGAGGCAACAATATACAATCGAGTAAAGATAATCTCTAACAAGTGGTGCTGGGAAAACTGGTCAACGACTTGTAAAAGAATGAAACTAGAACACTTTCTAACACCGCACACAAAAATAAACTCAAAATGGATTAAAGATCTAAACATAAGACCAGAAACTATAAAACTCCTAGAGGAGAACATAGGCAAAACACTCTCTGACATAAACCACAGCAGGATCCTCTATGACCCACCTCCCAGAATTCTGGAAATAAAAGCAAAAATAAACAAATGGGATCTGATTAAAATTAAAAGCTTCTGCACAACAAAGGAAACTATAAGCAAGGTGAAAAGACAGCCTTTGGAATGGGAGAAAATAATAGCAAATGAAGCAACTGACAAACAACTAATCTCAAAAATATACAAGCAACTCCTGCAGCTCAATTCCAGAACAATAAATGACCCAATCAAAAAATGGGCCAAAGAACTAAATAGACATTTCTCCAAAGAAGACATACGGATGGCTAACAAACACATGAAAAGATGCTCAACGTAACTCATTATCAGAGAAATGCAAATCAAGACCACAATGAGGTACCATTTCACACCAGTCAGAATGGCTGTGATTCAAAAGTCTACAAGCAATAAATGCTGGAGAGGGTGTGGAGAAAAGGGAACCCTCTTACACTGTTGGTGGGAATGCAAACTAGTACAGCCACTATGGAGAACAGTGTGGAGATTCCTTAAAAAATTGCAAATAGAACTGCCTTATGACCCAGCAATCCCACTGCTGGGCATACACACCGAGGAAACCAGAATTGAAAGAGACATGTGAACCCCAATGTTCATTGCAGCAGTGTTTACAATAGCCAGGACATGGAAACAATCTAGATGTCCATCAGCAGATAAATGGATAAGAAAGCAGTGGTACATATACACAATGGAGTATTACTCAGCCATTAAAAAGAATACATTTGAATCAGTTCTAATAAGGTGGATGAAACTGGAGCCGATTATACAGAGTGAAGTAAGCCAGAAAGAAAAACACCAATACAGTATACTAACGCATATATATGGAATTTAGAAAGATGGTAATAACCCTGTATGCAAGACAGCAAAAGAGACACAGATATAAAGAACAGACTTTTGGACTCTGTGGGAGAGGGGGAGGGTGGGATGATTTGGGAGAATGGCATTGAAACATGTATACTGTCATGTAAGAAATGAATTGCTAGTCTAGGTTTGATACAGGATACAGGATGCTTGGGGATGGTGCACTAGGATGACCCAGAGAGATTATATGGGGACGGTGGTGGGAGGGGGGTTCAGGGTTGGGAACTCATGCACACCTGTGGGAGATTCATGTCAATGTATGGGAAAACTAATACAGTATTGTTAAGTAAAAAAATAAATGAATAAAAATTAAAATAAAGAAAATAAAGAAGTGATGGAAAGAAAGGTAGATAGTTTAGGAAATGAAGATGGAAAGAAAGAATAATAGACAAACTGGAAGGACTGAGGGGAGGTAGAAGGAAGGGAGAAACAGGAAGAACAGAGGTGAAAGGATAAAGAACTGAAAAGAGTGAGACAAAGACGGAAATAGTAAAGAAAGAGTAGTAAGAGGATAAGAGAAAGGAAGGAAAGCTTGAGAAATATCCATCAAAAATTACATTTTTTTTCATCTCAAAGAAAAGATATCATCAATTAAGAAAGAAAATGAGTTAATTCATTTTTACAGACTCTCTTCCATTCATGCTTCTATGGTGAGCACATACAAGGCTATATTTTGCCTGACTCTTTTGGGAAGGAGGTTTAGAGAAGGGTTAGGTATTTTATTATCTGTGGAATTTTACCCAGTGAGCGAAGTTCTGAGTTACTTACCATTCTTAAATTGAGCTTTCCTCTCATCCGAAAGGATATGTACATGTAAGACAGGGACTTTCAAAGAGATGAAGACAAATAAAAAAAGATATGCTTTTTACTGAGGGGTTTATCTTAATTATTACTATTATTAGTCAAGCCATTGCTCTCTTCTGATATTGTTTTTTATGAATAAAACGTTGAATCACATGATTTTAAGTGTTAAATCAAGGCAAGCAGATAAATTATTCCAAGCATGATAGCTGCAACATGTAGAGGCAGTCTTCTTCTTCTTCCCTTCACTCAGTCGTATCTGACTCTTTGCCACCCCATGGACACTAGCCTACCAGGCTTCTCCATCCATGGGATTTTCCAGGCAAGAATACTGGAGTGGGCTGCCATTTCCTTCTCCAGGGGATCTTCCCAACCCAGGGATCGAACTCAGGTCTCCTGCATTGCAGGCAGATGCTTTACCATCTGAGCCACCAGGGAAGCCCCTGTAGAGGCAGTAGGGGAATGCAAAAGATACACGAAATAAGGAGTTAAGGGGAAAGAAGAAAGGAGAGCAAGGGGTTACCAGCAGAGGACAATCTAGCAAATATTTGACTACTAGAATACAATTACAAATTTCATTTTGCAATTTTCCTGAAAAACAAGAATGAAAAAGCATTTTAATGTTACAGTGAAACAAACACCTAAACTTGCTTGGAAAGATGACATTCAGTGACTGAAATTAGCTCATTAAGGTTTTTAAAAACCCTCAGTTTTCTCCAACACTTGTTTCAAAAAAGAAAGAAAATAAGAAAATATATTACATGTTAATATAGATGAATAAGTTTACAGTTAAAATTCAAGAGGGAAATTACCCAGTTCCTCCATGAAGTATTCTTTTAGTCATGGTAATCATCACATGCAATGCTGTCATACTATAAATCATCTGTGCAATGGAAACTACACTACAATTTGTTCAATGTTTCCAATGACAAATATTTGCTAAGCAAATTAATTAATGCTAGAAAACTAATTGTGAAATAATGTTCCTCTGTTCACAAAAGAAAAATCTGAGAATCAAAGGGGTCAGTAGCATGAACAAATTTCTGTTGGTTAATGGACAGATCAATAATTTGAACTCAGCTCGGTTTAAATGTGAAGTGAAGACACTGTACCCCTATGTCTCCTTATCCCTATCCCTTTTGTATCCCTATAAACCTCCACTCCTGGTCCAGCCTGCTGAGTCTTCAATCACAAGATAGAGAACAGTGGCACTCTCTGCAAGGAAGAATTTATTGTGCTTTTTCAACAGGGTCCTGCATAGAAGAGATTTTGAATTTTTCTTAGAATCAGATCAAGGGCATAGTAAGCACCAAAAGAGCTGTTTCAAATATATTCCCATTAGAATTTCATTCATTTCAGAGTCATGAGAAGGAGTTACTGTTAGCATCATGGCGACAATCAAAATATAACAATACATCAGATAAAGAGAAGAGTGAATAGGAAAAGTGAGTTAGGTGATGAAAGCAGAACAAACAGAAACAGGTAATAGAAGTTTGTAATATAGTAAGAATGAATAAAATTCACAGAAGAGAAAATTATACATAGGAATAGGAGGATTGAAAAAGAGAAGATGCAAGAAAAATCACTATAGAAAGATATTTTATAAAATTGTCATTAAAGTTTACCATTTTCTCTCCTGAGTTGATCTGAAAAAATAAAAAGTAATATATAAATCACCACAATATTGTAAAGTAATTAGCCTCCAATTAAAATTAATTAATTAATTTAAAAAGAATTCTTATGAAAGAGCTAATAGGAAGATCATATTTTGTAAAGAGTCATTGAAGTTTACCATTTTCTTTCCTAAGTTGATCTAAAAAAATAAAAATGATTATATAAGAATTTTTAGGAAACAGCTAATAAGATTATATTTTGTAAAGAGTCATTAAAGTTTACCGTCTTCTTTCCTAGGTTGATCTGAAAAACACAAAAAAGTAACATAAGAATTCTTATGAAACATTTAACAGAAAGATCATGTTTTGTAAATAATCATTAAAGTTTGCCATGTTCTTTCTTAAGTTGATCTGAAAAGTAAGAAGTAACATAAAAATCACTAAGAAATGGAAACAAACACAAAAACCTTCCAAAATCTCTTCACCTGTTTTATATAAAATAGATTATCCACTTTAGAGTGAAGAAACTTATATTTATTTTCTAGGTGTTCTGTGAAATATACAGGGGTCACATTGCTCTTTACCAAATGATGAAGTAGAAAAAGAAATTTTAATTTATCATGACTGAACTTAAAATCCCACAAAATGATTTTCCAAAGTCCTTTTAATGATATGGTAACATTACTGTTATCATCACCATCATCATCACCATTATGACAATTGACTTTTACTGAAGTACTTTCCCCATACTAGACTCTATGATACTTGTTTTAGAAGTAACATTACATTTGGTTATCAGAAGTGCTCTAGATAAGTAATTACACATATTCAGAGGAGTAAACTGAAGTTAGAGCAAAGATACATTATTTGTTGAATTCCCCACAGTTGTTTATTTCAGAATAACAATAGCAAGAGATCCAACCAGTCCATCCTAAAGGAGATCAGTCCTGGGTCTTCATTGGAAGGACTGATGTTGAAGCTGAAACTCCAATACTTTGGCCACCTCATGCGAAGATTTGACTCACTGGAAAAGACCCTAATGCTGGGAAGGATTGGGGGCAGGAGGAGAAGGGGACGACAGAGGGTGAGACGGCTGGATGGCATCATCAACTAGATGGACATGAATTTGGGTAAACTCTGGGAGTTGGTGATGAGCAGGGAGGCCTGGTGTGCTGTGATTTGGGGTCACCAAGAGTCAGACACGACTGAGTGACTGAACTGAACTGAACTGATGTAGAGGATCATATCATCTGTAAGCAGCAAGAGTTTTACTTTTTTGACAGATATACTGAGGACTTCAAGACTGGAGGGGCAGCATCTCAAGTAACTTTGAGAGAACTGCTCCAAGAAAGTGAGGGGGGAGCTAAGATATTTAGGAGTTTTACAACAAAGGACAGGTAGCAGGAACAAAAGACTACTCTTACTAAAAGAAAACTAGACATCTCAAGTTAAAGAATTTAGCACTTTTTTTTTTTTTGTATGGGAAGAAGCAAGAGTCTGGGCTCACTGAAACCATTTATTTGATAAGCACCTCAGCCATCTGGGGCCAGTCTCCTGTGTTATCTCACCCTAAGTTCCCTCAGGGCTCACTGTAGTGAGTGGCTATAGTCTGTTGGTAGCTAGGCGGGCAGGTACTCTTTGTACTCCTGGGGGCAGGAGTAAGTCAAGGCTGTATATTGTCACCCTGCTTGTTTAACTTATACGCAGAGTACATCATGAGAAATGCTGGACTGGATGAAGCACAAACTGGAATCAAGACTGCCAGAAGAAATATCAATAAGCTCATATATGCAAATCACACCACCCTTATGGCAGAAAGCAAAGAAGGACTAAAGAGCCTCTTGATGAAAGTGAAAGTAGAGACTGAAGAAGTTGGCTTAAAACTCAATATTCAGAAAACTAAGATCATGGCATCCAGTCCCATCTCTTCATGGCAAATAGATGGGGAAACAATGGAAACAGTGACAAACTTTATTTTGGGGGGCTCCAAAATCACTGCAGATGGTGACTGTAGCCATGAGATTAAAAGACACTTGCTCCCTGGAAGAAAAGTTATGACCAGCTTAGATAACATACTGGAAAGCAGAGACATTACTTTGCCAACAAAGGTCCATCTAGTCAAAGCTATGGTTTTTCCAGTAGTCATGTACGGATGTGAGAGTTGGACTATAAAGAAGGCTGGGCGTCAAAGAATTTGTGCTTTTAAATTGTGGTGTTGGAGAAAACTCTTGAGAGTCCCTTGGACTACAAGGATATCCAACCAGTCCATCCTAAAGGAAATCAGTCCTGAATATTCATTGGAAGGACTGATGCTGAAGCTGAAACTCCAATACTTTGGCTACTTGATGCAAAGAGCTGACTCATTGGGAAAGATCCTGATGCTGGGAAAGATTGAAGGCAGGAGGAGAAGGGGATGAGATGAACTGAACACTTTGTTTCCTTAGTTCTCTCAGGGCTGACCAGCTAACCCGTTCTGCAGTAGATGATGACTGTGACAACCTTTGTTTAATGATATTCTGGCAATATTTTATTCCTCACTTTGAGACTTGCTTAAGTATGCAATAATCTCAGAGATTTAGGTTTTCATTTCCCGAAAAGGTTGAGGTTTGATAAGGGTATAAATGCCACTCAGCTTTTAAGAAAAAAAAAATTAGACTTATGAATTCACCTAATCTAAACCTTGATTTTAATGTTAAAAGGTCACCATGTTGCACCTCTCCAGTCCAGATGTCAAAGTCCATCGAAGGGTTTTGAAAATCACAGTCTGTGGACCTGTTCTGCGTGGGTGTGTGCTCAGTTGTTTTAATCATGGCTGAATCTGCAACTCCAAAGACTGTAGCCCACCAGGCTCCTCTGTCCAAGGCATTATCCAGGCAAGAACACTGGAGTGAGTTGTCATTTTCTTCTCTAGGGGATCGTCCAGGCCCAGGGATCCAACCCATGTCTCCTGCATTGCAGGCGGATTCTTTACTGACTGAACTACCAGGGAAGCCTCTAAACCACCACTAAATGGCATTTATTTTTTTAATACTAGTTGCTTTTGATCTGCTAACGCATATCCAACTGTTTTTGCAACCCAATGGACTGTAACTCCTCACGATCCTCTGTCTGTGGGATTTCCCAGACAAGAATACTGGAGTGGGTTAGCATGCCTTCTTCCAGGGGATTTTCCTGGCCCAGGAATCAGACCTGCATCTTCTGTGTCTCCTGCATTGCAGGTGACACTGAGCCACCTGGGAAGCCCTGTGGATCTGTTCTGACTCACTGTAAACTTTTGTATAGTTCACAACCAAGAAGATTTTTCATATTTTAAAAGGGATATAGGGACAAGGGAGGGGGGGATACATGACACAGACTATGTGTGATCTCCAAAACCTGAAATATTTACTTTATGTCCCTTTGTAGACTATACATGCTAATTTCTAGTCTATAGGATTGATATTGAGGTGTGTGGTGCACACTTGTGCAGCTTTATAAGGTCTCTGTGGTGCTTAAACATTTCATATTTTGCCCCAAACTGTTACTTCCTTTAGCTTTTCCTTTCAAGTCTCTGTTTATATTTGATACTTGTCTCCCTGTTTCTGTTTTTAAGTGATATGAATTATTTTTAGCAGGATAACCTAACCTACAATAATTCTATTTATTCATTCATCTATTTTCTTTAAAACGATGTCTTATTTTTCTCTCCTGTGTAGCAAAAAGCTCTGCTCAAAGATTAAAAATTATGCTATTGTTCAGTCATTAACAGGTGTCTGACTCTTTGTCACCCCATGGACTGCAGCACACCAGGCTCCTATGTCCTAGTTTGATCTCCTTGCAGCCCAAGGAACTCTCAAGAGTCTTCTTCAGCACTACAATTTGAAAACATCAATTCTCTGGGCACTCAGCCTTCTTTATGGTCCAATTCTCACATTTGTACATGACACATAAATAAAACATACTGCAAAATGTAGATTACACATTAGCTTTTTGTGTATATCTGTGTGATCTCTGACATATGCGGACACTGGATTGGATTCCAGATTTGCCAATTATGTATGACCCCTCCTGGAGACATGAGGAACATACATCAGTAAATGAAGGATGTCACTGTCATCAGCGATTTTAGCCATAGCCAATCAATGTTGAGTTGGTGAGCCCTGAGAGAAGTCAGGAAAGAAAAGAATACCTGTCATCTAGCAGCCATCAGACTTCCTAGGGCTTCCCAGAGACTCAGTAGTAAAGAATCCACCTGCCTTTGCAGGAGCTGTAGGAGACCTGGGTTTGATCCCTGGTTGGGAAGATCCCCTGGAGGAGGAAAATGCAACCCACTTGAGTATTATTGCCAATATATTCACATAGACAGAGGAGCCTGGTCGGCTACAGTCCATAACAAAGAGTTGAACACGACTGAGGGACTGAACACACACAGCAGCCACCAGACAGCAGCCACTCCCCATGGTGAACACTAAAGGGACTCAGGGTGTGAAAACACAAGACAGTGGCCCCACATAGCTGAGGTACATATCAAAGGAATGATTTCAGTGAACCCAAACTCTTCTCACACATAAAAAAGCGCTTAATTCCTTAACTTGAGATGTCTTGTTGTTGTTGTTCAGTTGCTCAATTGTGTCTAACTCTCTGCATCCCCACGGACTGCAGTAAGCCAGGCTTCCCTGTCCTTCACCATCTCTGCCTTCTCTCTTTCCCAGCATCAGGGTCTTTCCCAGGGTATCGGCCTTTCGCATCAGGTGGCCAAAGTATTGGCCAGTTCAGCTTCAGCATCAGTCCTTCCAATAAATATCCAGGTTTTATTTTCTTTAGGATTGACTAGTTTGATCTCCTTGCAGTCCAAGGGACTCCCAAGAGTTTTCTCCAACACCACAGTTCGAAAGAATCAATTCTTCAGTGCTCATCCTTATTCATGGTCCAACTCTCACATCCATATACGACTACTGGAAACCCAATAGCTTTGATTCTGTAGACCTTTGTTGGCAAAGTAATGCCTCTGCTTTTTAATCAACTGTCTAGTTTTTTTTGTTATTAACCGTAGTTTTCTGTTCCTACTACCTGTCCTTTGTTGCAAAACTTCTGTATATCCAGGCTCCCCCCTCACCTCCTTGGAGCAGTTTTCTCAGGGTTACTTGAGACACTGAGTCCCAGGCTTGAACTCCTTAGTATGTCTTCTAAATAAAACATAGTTCTCAACTTTTTGGCCATGCATATTTTTTTTAGTCAAAAAGGGAATACCAGAACAAACATATATTTGGGAATTAGATTATATAGATACACCTAGGAAAAGCAAGAGAGTTCCAGAAAAACATCTATTTCTGCTCTATTGACTATGCCAAAGCCTTTGACTGTGTGGATCACAATCAACTGTGGAAAATTCTGAAAGAGATGGGAATACCAGACCACCTGACCTGCCTCTTGAGAAATTTGTATGCAGGTCAGGAAGCAACAGTTAGAACTGGACATGGAACAACAGACTGGTTCCAAATAGGAAAAGAAGTATGTCAAGGCTGTATATTGTCACCCTGCTTATTTAACTTATATGCAGAGTACATCATGAGAAACGCTGGGCTGAAGAAGCACAAGCTGGAATCAAGATTGCTGGGAGAAATATCAATAACCTCAGGTATGCAGATGACACCACCGTTATGGCAGAAAGTGGAAAGGAACTAAAAAGCCTCTTGATGAAAGTGAAAGTGGAGAGTGAAAAAGTTGGTTTAAAGCTGAACATTCAGAAAACGAAGATCATGGCATCTGGTCCCATCACTTCATGGGAAATAGATGGGGAAACAGTGGAAACAGTGTCAGACTTTATTTTTTTACCTCCCAAATCACTGAAGATGGTGGTTGCAGCCATGAAATTAAAAGACTCTTACTCCTTGAAAGGAAAGTTTTGACCAACCTAGATAGCATATTCAAAAGCAGAGACATTACTTTGCCAAAAATGGTCTGTCTAGTCAAGGCTATGGTTTTTCCAGTGGTCACGTATGGATGTGAGAGTTGGACTGTGAAGAAAGCTGAACACCGAAGAATTGATGCTTTTGAACTGTGGTGTTGGAGAAGACTCTTGAGAGTCCCTTGGACTGCAAGGAGATCCAACCAGTCCATTCTGAAGGAGATCATCCCTGGATTTCTTTGGAAGGACTGATGCTAAAGCTGAAGCTCCAGTACTTTGGCCACCTCATGAGAAGAACTGACTCACTGGAAAAGACTCTGATGCTGGGAGGGATTAGGGGCAGGAGGAGAAGGGGACAACAGAGGATGAGATGGATGGATGGCATCACGGACTCGATGGATGTGAGTCTGAGTGAACTCCAGGAGTTGGTGATGGACAGGGAGGCCTGGTGTGCTGCGATTTATGGGGTCACAAGGAGTTGGACACGACTGAGCGACTGAACTGAACTGAACTGAGGAAGATTTCGGAGAAGGTGATGGCACCCCATTCCAGTACTCTTGCCTGGAAAATCCCATGGGTGGAGGAGCCTGGAAGGCTGCAGTCCATGGGGTTGGGAAGAGTCGGATACGACTAAGCAACTTCACTTTCACTTTTCACTTTCATGCGTTGGAGAAGGAAATGGCAACCCACTCCAGCGTTCTTGCTTGGAGAATCCCAGGGACGGGGGAGCCTGGTGGGCTGCCGTCTATGGGGTTGCACAGAGTCGGACACAACTGAAGCAACTTAGCAGCAGCAGCAGCAGGAAGGTTTGGCATCCAAAACCCACAAAAGTTCTTTAATATGAAATCTCTGCGTGATGTGCATAGAAGTTTGGTTCTTCAGGCTATGTGCAAATGATTGTTACACACATTAACTTGTAATAGATGTGCTTGCTTGCTTGCAGTCGTGTCCGACTCTGTGTGACCCCATAGACAGCAGCCCACCAGGCTCCCCACCCCTGGGATTCTCCAGGCAAGAACACTGGAGTGGGTTGCCATTTCCTTCTCCAATGCATGAGAATGAAAAGTGGAAGTGAAGTCACTCGGTTGTGTCTGACTCTTAGTGATCCCATGGACTGCAGCCTACCAGGCTCCTCTATCCATGGGATTTTCCAGGCAAGAGTACTGGAGTGGGCTGCCATTGCCCTCTCTGAATATATATATATATTCTGAATATATATATATAATCATAAAAGTGTAATAGGATAGACTGGAAAATCTACCCAATAATCTGGACCTTCTTCATCTCTTTTCCAAACAAAAAGGGTTTGAGTCTATAGACAATATAGGATTCAGGAAGCCTTTTCACGTGTCACCAACTGTTCTGTACTCCTTAGAGGTGTAAATAAAAGGATATTTATGAGTATATTAAACCTTAAAATATATATACTCAACCTTAATTCAAAGAAGTTAAAAATTTTTTATATTTAATTTAAACATCACCTAGACTCTGCAGTTTTTATTAGGTCTCAATTGATGATCATAGATATTTTTCACATTTTTAAAATAACAATGCTTCGGCTTGTGGTTGTGAAGTTGTACAACTTTAATTCTTGTTCCACTTATGAGGTTATTTATTGCCCACAGATGATTCAACCTTTCATTTGTTCCCTAAGGGAGAATTCTGTCTGCTTTCCAATACCCTCCAAAGAGGAGATTTTTATTCTTCCCCTTATTTTTCTCTTTCCTGTCATTACCCAGACATCTAACAGCCCTTCTTATGAAATATTTCCTTTCCATGCACTCTAGTCTCTTGGCTTCCTCTTGCCAGTCCCTTCTTTCTTAGAGATATTCTTTTTCCCTCATGGTACATCTTATTTTATTGATGAGTTTTAAGCAGAGCATTATTTTAATTACCATATAGTATATCCTCATAAGAATGTATTAATTAATTATTTCCTCCCTTTCACACCAGATAAAAACGCACCAGAAACAATTTGCTCATTGTTTTCTTCATTTTGGCTTTGTTTCAGAAATATTTTTTAATATAGGTACTTATGTTTTAGGCTTATTTACTTACAGTACAGTCTACAAACATAAGAGGGCATTATCCAATAGAAATTATATCAGCTTTTACCAGTATTGCTGGCAATTGCCCATCTTATAGGGCTTCACTGGGGGGCTCAGTGGTAAAGAATCCATCTGCACAAAGCAGAAGACACAGGTTCCATCCCTGGGTCAGGAAGATCCCTTGGAGAAGGGACTGGAAGCCCATTCCAGTATTCTTGCCATGGGAAATCCTATGGACAGAGGAGCCTGGTGGGCTAAAGTCCATGGGGTTGCAAAAGAGTTGGTCACAACTTAGTGACTGAACAGCAAGCCCATCTTACAAGGATCTTCATTCCTTCTGACTTTTCTCCACACTTTCTCCCTCCTGCCCTCTCAGAAGTATTTGTCTAGTCTTTAACTGGTTGCACCAGTCATACTTTTACTTTTATTTTGTTAAGTATATTAATGTTGATATTTTCCCCTGTACAAGCAAGAGTCTTTTCACTTAGCTCGTATCTGTGCTTAATCCTTCATTTGTGTCTGACTCTTCACAGTCCCATGGACTATAGCCGGCCAGGCTTCTCTGTCCATGGGATTATGTCCACGAGAATACTGGAGTGGGTTGTCATTTACTCCTCCAGGGAGTCTTTCCTACTCAGGGATCAAACCCTCGTCTCTTGCATTGACACATGTGTATGCTAAGTCACATTAGTCATATCAGACTCTTTGCAGCCCTAAAAGTTCAATGAAATTCTTGGAATAAGAATAAAGTGTATTCATTTGTTATGGCTGTTGTAACAAAGAGAACAAACTAAGCAGCTTAAAAAACAAAACTTTGTTGTCTCACAATTGTAGAGGCTAGAAGTTCAAGTTCAAGGTGATGCAAAGGCCATGTTTGTTCTGAAGGTGTTGGAAAGGATCTCTTCCAAGCGGTTCTCCTTGCTTCTGGTGATTTGCCAGCTGTCTTAGATTGTGACAATAAAACTCCAAGCCTGACATGATGACATGAGGCTTTCTGTAGGTACTCTTTGACTATATGGACCTTTGTAGGCAAAGTAATGTCTCTAAACAGCATATTAAAATATGCTGTTTAGGTTTGTCACAACTTTTCTTCCAAGGAGCAAGCAGGGCAAAGGCTAATAGAGTTTTGCCAAGAGAACACACTGGTCATAGCAAACACCCTCTTCCGATAACACAAGAGAAGACTCTACACATGAACAACACCAGATGGTCAACACCAAAATCAGATTGATTCTATTCTTTGCAGCCAAAGATGGGGACGCTCTACACAGTTAGCAAAAATAAGACCGGGAGCTGACTGTGGCTCAATTCATGAAATTCTTATTGCCAAATTCAGACTTAAATTGAAGAAAGTAGGGAAAACTACTAGACCGTTCAGGTATGATCTAAATCAAATCCCCTATGATTATACAGTGGAAGTGAGAAATAGAATTAAGGGAGTAGATCTGATAGATAGAGTACCTGATGAACTATGGATGGAGGTTTGTGACATTGTACAGGAGACAGGGATCAAGACCATCCCCAAAAAGCAAAATGGCTGTCTGGGGTGGCCTTACAAATGGCTATGAAAAGAAGAGAAGCAAAAAGCAAAGGAGAAATGAGAAGATATAAGCATCTGAATGCAGAGTTCCAAAGAATAGCAAGAAGAGATAAGAAAGACTTCCTCAGTGATCAATGCAAAGAAATAGAGGAAAACAACTGAATGGGAGAAACTAGAGATCTCTTCAAGAAAATTAGAGATACCAAGAGAATATTTCATGCAACGATGGGCCCGATAAAGGACAGAAGTAGTATGGACCTAACAGAAGCAGAAGATATTAAGAAGAGGAGGCAAGAATACACAGAAGAACTGTACAAAAAAGATCTTCAGGACCCAGGTAATCATGATAGTGTGATCACTCACCTAGAGCCAGACTCCTGGAATGTGAAGTCAAGTGGGCCTTAGAAAGCATCACTATGAACAAAGCTAGTGGAGGTGATGGGATTCCAGTTGGGCTATCTCAAATCCTAAAAGATGATGCTGTGAAAGTGCTGCACTCAATATGCCAGCAAATTTGGAAAACTCAGCAGTGGCCACAGGACTGGAAAAGGTCAGTTTTCATTCCAACCCCAAAGAAAGGCAATGCCAAAGAATGCTCAAACTACCACACAATTGCACTCATCACACACGCCAGTAAAGTGATGCTTAAAATTCTCCAAGCCAGGCTTCAGCAATACATGAACCATGAACTTCCAGATGTTCAAGCTGGATTTAGAAAAGGCAGAGGAACCAGAGATCAAATTGCCAACATCCGCTGGATCATCGAAAAGCAAGAGAGTTCCAGAAAAAAATCTATTTCTGCTTTATTGACTATGCCAAAGCCTTTGACTGTGTGGATCACAATCAACTGTGGAAAATTCTGAAAGAGCTGAGAATACCAGACCACCTGACCTGCCTCTTGAGAAACCTGTATACAGGTCAGGAAGCAACAGTTAGAACTGGACATGGAACAACAGACTTGTTCCAAATAGGGAAAGGAGTTCGTCAGGGCTGTATATAGTCACCCTGCTTATTTAACTTATATGCAAAGTACATCATGAGAAATGCTGGGCTGGAAGAAGCACAAGCTGGAATCAAGATTACTGGGAAAAGTGTCAATAACCTCAAACATGCAGATAACACCACCCTTATGGTAGAAAGTGAAGAAGAACTAAAGAGCCTCTTGATAAAAGTGAAAAAGGAGAGTGAAAAAGTTGGCTTAAAGCTCAACATTCAGAAAACTAAGATCATGGCATCTGATCCCATCACTTCATGGGAAATAGATAGGGAAACAGTGGAAACAGTGGCTGACTTTGTTTTTTGGGGCTCCAAAATCACTGCAGATGGTGATTGCAGCCATGAAATTAAAAGACACTTACTCCTTAAAATTATGACCAACCTAGATAGCATATTCAAGAGCAGAGACATTGCTTTGTCAACAAAGGTCCATCTAGTCAAGGCTATGGTTTTTCCAGTGGTCATGTATGGATGTGAGTGTTGGACTGTGAAGAAAGCTGAGCACCGAAGAATTGATGCTTTTGAACTGTGGTTTTGGAGAAGACTCTTGAGAGTCCCTTGGGCTGCAAGGAAATCCAACCAGTCCATCCTAAAGGAGATCATTCCTGGGTGTTCATTGGAAGGACTGATGTTGAAGCTGATACTCCAATGCTTTGGCCAACTGATGCATAGAGCTGACTGATTTGAAAAGTCCCTGATGCTGGGCAAGATTGAGGTCAGGAGTAGAAGGGGACAACAGAGGATGAGATGGTTGGATGGCATCACTGACTAAATGGACATGGGTTTGGGCAGACTCTGGGAGTTGGTGATGGACAGGGAAGCCTAGTGTGCTGTGATTCTTGGGGTCACAAAGAGTTGGACACAACTGAGTGACTGAACTGAACTGAACTGAACTCTGCATATAAGGTAAATAAGCAGGGTGATAATATCCAGCCTTGATGTACTCCTTTCCCAATTTGGATCCAATCTGTTTTTCCATGTCTGGTTCTAACTGTTGCTTCTTGACCTGAATACATATTTCTCAAGAGGTAGTAAGATGGTTTTGTATTCCCATCTCTTGAAGAATTTTCCACAGTTTGTTGAGATCCACACAGTCAAGGGATTTGGCTTAATCAATAAAACGTAAGTAGATGCTTTTCTGGTATTCTCTTGCTTTCCCGATGATTCAACAGATGTTGGATCCAATTAATCAAACTGATCACATGGGCCAAAGCCTTTTCTAACTCAACGAAACTATGAGCCATGCTGTGTAGGGCCACCCAAGGCATATGGGTCATGGTCGAGAGTACTGACAAAATGTCGTCCACTGGAGAAGGGAATGGCAACCCACTTTTGTATCCTTGCCTTGAGAATCCCATGAATAGTATGAAAAGGCAAAAAGATATGATACTGAAAGATGAACTCCTCAGGTCAGTGGGTGCCCAATATGCTACCGGAGAAGAGTGGAGAAATAACTCCAAAAAGAATGAAGAGATGGAGCCAAAGTGAAAACAATGCCCAGTTGTGGATGTGACTGGTGATGGAAGTAAAGTCTGATCCTGTAAAGACCAATATTGCATAGGAACCTGGAAAGTTAGGTCCATGAATCAATTTAAATTAGAAGTGGTCAAACAGGAGATGGCATGAGTGAACATCAACATTTAGGAATCAGTGAACTAAAATGGACTGGAATGGGTGAATTTGATCCCTTGGGCTTTTGAAAATAGGAGAAAGACCTGGAGCAAAGGGAAACTCAGAATCCTTTCCAAGAGATCATGTGGATACGAAAGGCTGAGTAAGAGTCATCTGGAAATCTGATGGAGAGAGACAGAAAGGGACAGGAGACAGGGAGGCAACTGAAAGATACATGTGGCATGAGTCTCTCAAATCCAGATTCTGACTGAGGTCTGTGAAGGATTGAATGTAAGGAAATTCTGAGCCCTTTCCCTGTTTTTGGCAAAAGCTACTGTGTCATTCACAGGCCATTGTTTCGGGGAGTCCCCCATTTTGTATTGGGCCAAGTTTTTTTCAGGGTCAAAATTTTCCAGTTTTTGAGAATGAAAACAGGAGTGAGTTTGAGAGAGGCTCCCGGAATGTACCAGAACCCACTCTTAGCCTACCTGGCATAGAATGGGGTACTGAGAGTCACCAGCTGACACTGTCCCTTTGGTCCCAGTGATCTCTCCATGCAACTAATGGCACAAAATGGCCAACCGTCCCAACGGTTACATCCGAAGTGACAGGTGGCCCCAGAGAAACATGCCGCTAAGGCACCACGTGACAGAACCGTGAGGCTAAGACACCATGTGACCCAGGCCCACAGACATTCCTGGGAGCCACCAGGTGACTCACTGTTTGGTGATTCCCTGAAACGTGGAAGGCACTCTTGGGATGGCTCAGAGGCAATACCTAGGCTCCTGTAAATCAATCCAGACCAAAAGGGGGAGAAGTGAAAGTGACAGGGAAGAAGGCTGAGGAACCCGCCTTACAATCCTATTGGGGAGATGGTGGCCAGGGGACAATGGTCTCTGTTTTGCTTCAACCACTATGTGCCTGAAACAGTGCATGGAAGTTGTCTTGCTGGGGGTGGATGCCCTTGTGGCCTGATCCGTTACATGTCCCCCTTATCCTCACATGGGAGTCTTCATGTGGCAGGTGCCCTAATGGTTTTTAAGTGCCTGATCCATGCCCATACAATATTGGTTGGACTAGTCCTCAGTTAGAAAGGAGTCTAAAGGAGAGACCCTCACCTATTTGGGCGGCAGCTACTGGAGTGCAGTGAGCAGTGGGGCCTTTGGAACACACCAGAGGGTAACGCTGGCCAGAGTTCCTCAGCTGCTTCCGCAGCATTTGCCTGTTTGCAGAGGGTCCCTATGAGAAAGGAGAAGTGAGGAGGTAGGGAAGAGACTCCAAGCCCCCATCCGGGCCACCAAAAATGTCATGGTCCAGGTGCAATTTGGAAAAGAATTTCCAGAAATGAGGCAGAATTAGAGGAGAATAAAGTTTATTAGAGTGAGAGATGCTGTTAGAACAGCAGGCCAGCTCAAGGGAGAACTGACATTGAACAGGGGTCTTTAGTCCACTTTTATACCCAGGGTACAAGGAGCGGGATAGGTGTCTTGCGGGTCATTTGCTGATTGGATGAGGCACGCATACTGGGTGGGGGAAGAGTAAGGCAAATACCTTCTCACTTTGTGGAGTAGGAGGAGAGACAGGTTATACTGCTTAGGAGGACCTGAAATCCATTAATAGTTACAATATGGGGGAGGGAAGGATGGTAAAGGTCTGATTTTTCCATTCTTGCATTCCAAAATCCTTTTGGTTTTATCTGCTTTTTCATCCTTGGGTCACTACATTAATCCCTCTATTTTTAGGACCAATTCTTTGGCCGCCTTTGGCAAGCCTCAGGCAGGGGATGTGTTATTTTCTTCCCTCCTGCCATCCGCAGGTAGACAGGGTTCTGAACAAAAGCACTTTAGTTTAACTGTCAGGCAGAGGGACAGGATTCTCTGAGGCAAATCATTCTGTATGATTATAATAACAAAAGCAATGAAAGCAAGTCAAAGAAACGGTTCTATCATGGAGTCAGAGTTGGCTTCCATGGTTTACTTATTATTAGGGGGTAGGGCAGTGGATTTAATTATTGTGAGGACTATCAAATCTAAAATCCATAGGGCAGGGCAAGCTGGCAGATTCTATTTCTTTTGACTGCTTCACTTTTAGGGTTGAAATAATTTAGAATAGTGCTTTCTAGAAAATACAGCAACCTATAGAATTTTATAATTTTTATATTAGAAAAGATTTTAGCTTTTTATTTAATCAAGAGACTATCACAGAACTGATGTTCCTTGGAACATTACTTTGGAGTAATGTTCCTTTGGAGTATGGTTACCATACTTCAAGAATTAATAGCTTGTGATCATTTAAACTAAGAGCTTTAACACTCACCGTTTAACTATAAAGTGGGCTTGTCAGGTGGTGCTAGTGGTAAAGAACCCACCTGCCAATGTCGCAGATGTAAGAGACATGGGTTTGATGCCTGGGTTGGGAAGTTCCCTGGGGGAAGCATGGTGATCCACTCCAGTATTGTTGCCTGGAGAATTCCGTGAACAGAGGAGTCTGGTGGGCTTCAGTCCGTGGGGGCACAAAGAGTTGCCCACAACTGAAGCAACTTAGCATATATTTACTATAATTCTCTTTGGTCACACTGCTATTGATTTTACTTCTTTAATCATAAACCTGTAACTGGTCTTCAGCATGAAGTATATGTATCGTGATGCTTTGGTCTAGATAAATAAAAAAAGAGTCAGTTTGTTTAGCAAAAGTACCTTGGATTTGTGGAGTTAAAAGACTGGGACTCTACTTCCAGTTCTGGCATCTAGTAAATGCGTGACGTTGGGAAATATTGAAAGTCTGATAACAATATAAATAAAGCCTTACTTTACTCATCTGTAAAATAGGAATTAAGGATATCGATAGCTTTAACATGAAACAATGGGTATTAAGGCATGTGGAATTATGAACACTGAAATACAGACATAATTATCATAGAATTAAGTACTTTACATAAATTCATTACAATCTTAGAATTTAAAACTTTTTTTCTATGTTGGTTTTCAACTGTTTCATGAAATTTATATAAATGTAAAAATTCTCTGGAGTTTCTGTAACAGGTTTTGGGTTTTTTTTTTTTTTTAAGAATAAATGATCAGATTGTGTTTCAGTTCAGTCACTCAGTCATGTCTGACTCTTTGCGACCCCATGAATCGCAGCATGCCAGACCTCCCTGCCCATCACCATCTCCCGGAGTTCACTCAGACTCACGACCATCGAGTCCGTGATGCCATCCAGCCATCTCATCCTCTGTCGTCCCCTTCTCCTCCTACCCCCATTCCCTCCCAGCATCAGTCTTCTCCAATGAGTCAACTCTTCGCATGAGGTGGCCAAAGTACTGGAGTTTCAGCTTTAGCATCATTCCTTCCAAAGAAATCCCAGGGTTGATCTCCTTCAGAATGGACTGGTTGGATCTCCTTGCAATGCAGGGGACTCTCAAGAGTCTTCTCCAATACCACAGTTCAAAAGCATCAATTCTTCGGTGCTCAGCCTTCTTCACAGTCCAACTCTCACATCCATACATGACCCACAGGAAAAACCATAGTCTTGACTAGATAGACCTTAGTCGGCAAAGTAATGACTCTGCTTTTGAATATGCTATCTAGGTTGGTCATAACTTTTCTTCCAAGGAGTAAGAGTCTTTTAATTTCATGGCTGCAGTCACCATCTGCAGTGATTTTGGAGCCCCCCAAAATAAAGTCTGACACTGTTTCCACTGTTTCCCCATCTATTTCCCATGAAGTGATGGGACCAGATGCCATGATCTTCGTTTTCTGAATGTTGAGCTTTAAGCCAACTTTTTCACTCTCCTCTTTCACTTTCATCAAGAGGCTTTTTAGCTCCTCTTCACTTTCTGCCATAAGGGTGGTGTCCTCTGAATATCTGAGGTGATTGATATTTCTCCCAGCTATCTTGATTCCAGCTTGTGTTTCTTCCAGTCCAGCGTTTCTCATGATGTACTCTGCATATAAGTTAAAAAAGCAGGGTGACAATATACAACCTTGACATACTTCTTTTCCTATTTGGAACCAGTCTGTTGTTCCATGTCCAGTTCTAACCATTTCTTCCTGACCTGTATACAGATTCCTCAAGAGGCAGGTCAGGTGGTCTGGGATTCCCATCTCTTTCAGAATTTTCCACAGTTGATTGTGATCCACACAGTCAAAGGCTTTGACATAGTCAATAAAGCAGAAATAGATGTTTTTCTGGAACTCTCTTACTTTTTCCATGATCCAGCAGATGTTGGCAATTTGATCTCTGTTTCCTCTGCCTTTTCTAAAACTAGCTTAAACATCAGGGAGTTCACGGTTCACGTATTGCTGAAGTCTGGCTTGGAGAATTTGGAGCATTACTTTACTAGCATGTGAGATGAGTGCAATTGTGCGGTAGTTTGAGCATTCTTTTGCATTGCCTTTCTTTGGAATTGGAATGAAAACTGACTTTTCCAGTCCTGTGGCCACTGCTGAGTTTTCCAAATTTGCTGGCATATTGAATGCAGCACTTTCACAGCATCATCTTTCAGGATTTGAAACAAAACAAAATAAAAAAGAGTAAATTGGCTTGCTATGACTATTAATAAAGTATCACACATTAATTAAGCTTAAATGACTGAACTTTATTATATCACAGTTCTGGGGCCAAGAATTGTGATACTAAGGTGTAGCAGGGCAATGCTCTTTCTGAAGGTGCTGGGGAGGAATCTGTTCCAAGTTTCTCTCCTAGCAGCTGGTATTTTGTTAGCAATCCTGGGCATTCCTTGGCTGTGGAAGCAGACTTCAGACTTCACATGGCATTCTCCTTGTGCCTATGTGGATGTCTAAGTTTCCCTCTTTTTTTAAGGTCAACAGTCTTACTGTATTAGGGATACCCTCTACTCCATCTTTAATGACACCTGCAATGACCCTATTTCCAAACAAAGTCACATTCTGATGTACTGGAGGTAAAGGATTTCAATATGTGAATTTAGGAAAGGTGGTGAGGGAGATACAGTTTAACCCATAACCTAGAGTATATTCTTATTTATTTATTTTTTGTAATTTTATTTTTACTTTATTTTACTTTACAATAGTGTATTGGTTTTGGAATCAGAGAAATACAAACAGTTTTTACATAATTATTTTGAGAAATTTATGAAAGCAGAGTATAAAGGAGGATCTAGAGTTGGTAGAAAATGTATTGCTTTGATTTTTAAGGTGGACAAGATTTTGAAAAACGTAATTTTCATGGGAAAAAGCTTGTGGAAAGTCTGAGAGGAACAACTGAAGGATCGAACTCCAGAGAGCACAGTACAGAACGAATGGAGATAAAGATGGGTTGGTGTTCCTGTGAAGAAAGGGAAATACTTCTGTTATTAACACAGTGAGAGAGGAGTAATGGAGAGGTGGAGATTTAGGTTTGTTATATTTATTATTACAAAGATGAGATTATCTTCTAATTGATTATTGTTATTATTGTTAATTTTATTTTTCACACACATAAAGAGGAACCGTGTGCTCACATGTGTGGATTTCTATAGCATGTTTAATTGCCAGTATGAGAGACAAGTAATTAGATTTATCCATATTTGGAGGTTTTTTTTCAAGTACATGTGATATAAGGGCAATGAGGCCAGAGATTTTTACTCTCTAGTAAGATAATACTTAAAATTATTAACCATGGTAACCGCAAAGGAGAGGGTAGGAAGTAAAGTCAAGAGGGACTGAAGATTCAGGAGAAATTGGAAGACCGTAATGAGACTGACACACTGAAGTAGCTAAGCAAGCAAGTACAGGACTTTACATTTCTGGTTTCATCTGAATATTCAACTGTGGATGTCACCTGCTACCATCCTTAAAGGGAAGATGGTGAGTTAGTATTGGATTCAGTCACAACAGGCAAAAATAAAACTTACAAATGGTTTAAAGATACAAAATTTGTTTCTTACTGGAAGTAATTCAGAAAGTGAGCATATAGTAGTTTCATAAAGCTGTCAAAACTCCAGAATCATTCTATTAATATCTTCTTTTCTGTCCATATCATATTACATGATCAGAGATATTCTTAGAGATCCACCCATCATGCCACATTCCAGCCATCCAAATAGAGAAAGGAAGAAAATAACACAATTTTCCTTTAAGAACACATTCCAGAGATGATACTGAATGTAGCTATTTAGTTGATAAGTCATGTCCAAGTTTTTGCAACGCCACAGACTGCAGCACTCCAGGCTTCCTTGTCCCTCACCATCCCTCAGAGTTTGCCCAAGTTCATGTCCATTGACTCGGTGATGCCATCCAACCTCTGTCATCCTCTTCTCCTTCTTCCCTCAATGTTTCCCAGGATCAGGGTCTTTTCCAAAAAGTCATACAGAATAATTTGTCTTAAAATGCACTGGTCATAATTTAGACACATTCAGCAGGGGATGCTAGGAAATCTCGTCTTTCTACTAGACTGTCATAGGCATAGTAATAATTGAGGGACCTATAACTTAGGAAGAAGGGAGAATTAATATGAAACGCAACCATCAGTGTGTGTATCAGAGCTTCATCTTAGAATAAACCAGTAAAGGAGGAAGAAAAAAATAAATTTTTGTCTAGTGGGGAGAATTGTAATCATCGTGGAAGGTTAGGCATATGAGTTACAGCATCGTTGTGTTCTACTCCACCTGGACAATGGTCAGAGGGCCTGAGTCAGAGGACCAAAGTCTAAAAAGCGGTCTTAGGACACCATAAAATGTTTGTTTGGAAAATGTGTAGATGTGGGATCCATCTGTCATGTTATAGAAAGATACATCTCTAGCCTCATAATCCAGGAATACCCCCACACGAAGGGGTTTTTCTTTCAGAGTAAGAGAAGTTTCTGGGGATGTGAGGCCCCAGTACTCCCCTTCGTAGAGCCTAATGGCCCAGAAACCATTCTGCGGTGACATTGTGACCCTCCCATTCCTTTCTACATTATTCCTGCAAACTCCCAGGTCCCAGGAATGTGCATTCTGAACCTCCACCTCCCAGAAGTACCTCCCTGAGCTGACGTGCAGCTGACCAAGCACACAGGGAAGTAGGACAAATCTCTCTGGGGAGCTGGAAAGTTCCTGACATGGTTCTTGCCAGGTTACTCTTCTCCCCTCTTCAGACAGGAAGAGAGCAGGATGGGCAGTGGCTGCATCCAGAGTCAAGTTTACTGCAAAAACAAGAGATCATCAGGTTTCTGGGAAAAGTCTCAGTAGGCTTGGGCCAGAGTTCTGTGAAAGCGCCTCTGGCTCTGGGGAGATGCAGTTCACCTCCCTGAATCTTCCCTGGGTCTATAGACTCACCAGTCTGGAACTCTTCTTTTCTCCAATCTGCAAGGAACAAATGAACATAGAATCCACCATCTGACAGATAGAGCTGCCTGTCTGTCCAGAATACTATGGTAATAAACTCCTTAATTCAAGAATAACAACAACCAAAAAAGGAAAAAAAAAAACCCTCTTTTTATATATTTGAAGCTTTTTTTACAAGATGATAAATTATGTGTGACTTAAAGACCAGTGCCAACCCTATGCTCTCCTCATCCAAAATTCATATAGGATAAATATTTGTAATTTATTTAGGATGTTTGAAAGGAAATATAGGATATGATGGGTCTGACCAAATAATATATTATTCATTCTCGATTCCTCAGATTTTAGCAGATGATAACCATTTTACCTACACTCAAAACATGTTATATGCAACTGAAAATAATAAAACTACTAAAATATAATGTTCCAAACATATTATTATCTGTTAGAATAATGAATAGTCTACTGGATTCATGAAATAAATCCCTGGAGTTTCCTTGATTTTCAGCAAGTCATTTTGCACACAGTAGATGTTCATTTAAAATATCTTTGATAATAGGATTTTCTTCATCAGAACCCATGTTGCTCACCAGCATATAATGGTATATCCCTCCATGCTGCAAAAGAACAAAATAGAAAAAAACTTTACTTTTATCCTTGCATGTCTTTTTTACTGTCTTTTTTATTTATTACAAACAAATATAAGAAATATTTATCTTTGTTCTATTTCTTCTACTGAATCCTTTGAACTTCTTCTTTCTATCCTATATCCTCATATTCCAATTTTCAAATATGGTGATAAAAATGATCAGATGGAGGTTAGATAGAAATATAGAAAAAACAAAGGTGGCAGGGATAGGAGCATGAAGGAAGGGGCATAGAAGGAAGGAAGGAACAAATGAATGAAAGGGGAGAGGAAGAATTACCGGCTGAGTCATTCGTGGCTTGCACTTCAGAGAGAATTTATTGAGAGCATCGATATTTATAAAGATAATGCTTCCAATGCTGCTTTGCTTACACTAAACATTTTTGTTGTATTTCTGCATTCTATTCCACTGGCATAGGGTCAGACTCTAAGAAAAGCAGGACAGTGAAGGTTTCTGAGAGATAATCATTACTCACAGGACTTGAATTGCGCCCTCTTCCTCTCTGAAAGAAAATACACAATTATGTATGTATATATAAACAGATTTTCTTAACATCATAAAGAAGATGCAATTAATGCTATGCATCTGTCAATATTTGCGTCTGAAATTTGCTAAGTAATGTACATTTTAAAAGCAATGAAAGAAATGTCTGAAGTTCATTCCATCTGGAAACTTTACTAAAATTGGAAGAATATAATCTGATATGAAAGGACATCTTGTTGCTGTTTAGTCACTCAGTTGTGTCTGACTCTTTGAGACCCCTTGGACAGGCGTGTTCCTGTCCTTCACCATCTCCCAGAGTTTGCTTAAAGTCATGTCCATTGAGTCAATGATGCCATCCAATCATTGCATCCTCTTTCATTCCCTTCTCCTCCTGCCTTCAATCTTTCCCAGCATCAGGGTCTTTTCCCATGAATTGGGTCTTCATATCAGGTGGCCAAAGTATTGGAGCTTCAACTTCAGCATCAGTTCTTCCAATGAATGTTCAGGACTGATTTCCTTTGGGATGGACTGGTTTGATCTTCTTGCTGTCCAGGGGAGTCTGAAGAGTCTTCTCCGACAACACAGTTCCAAGGCCTCAATTCTTTGGTGCTCAGCCTGTTTTACTGTCCATCTGTCACATCCATACACGATTACTGGGAAAATCATAGGTTTGACTATACAGACCTTTGCAGCCAAAGTTATATGTCTAAATAGCATATTTTAATATGCTATTTAGGGTTGTCATAGCTTTTCTTCCAAGGAGCAAGTGTCTTTTAATTTCATGGCTACACTCATTGTCCTTTTGGAGGCCCAGAAAATAATAATTGTTGTAGTAGGATACTAAAAATAATATAGAATTAGTTTAGAAAATAGTCATAGAATTTAGAGATATAATATCCATGAAGTTTATTTGACTGACAGAAAAATATATGTTCAGGACCATGAAGGAAGAGAAATTTGTTGAATTAACTATTAAATGGTTAAAATAAAAATGAATGTACACTAATAATTTTGGTTGGAAAGAAAAGATGATGCAAACTCATGTGAAAATATTTTTATACCTTAGATCACCAGAGATTATGGTCAAGCAAAATGTATCAAGATTACATTTGACATTAGTATATGCAAAGTGTCTAAAAGGTCAACAAAAGAGGAACTTATTCAGCTGCTTTGGAGTCTGAATACTATTTTTATATTGAAAGAGGATAATATATATATATATATATATATATATATATATATATATATATATATATATATATATATATATGGGGGACTCCATCTCAGAGCACATGAGGAAAAATCAAAGTTAAAGGAATCTTTCTATTGAATGGAAATAATTACATTCTTCTTAGCCTAATCCTTTTCATCTCACCAATTTCTTTCACCAACTTTATAATGAAGCTGTGATAGTCACCAGGAAGATAAAATAAAAGAGAAAGAATAAAAAGTAGAGGAGAGAATTAAGAGACTTAATATGGGAGGTGTTCAGAAAGTCAAAGAAAATGGTTAAGATAATTTGAAATTCACAAGAATGCAAAGGAAAGACAGCAGTATGTAAGAGGTGAATGTCAAGAAATGAGGAAAAAATTTATCTGGAAATATATCTTTTTTAAAAAGTCATAAAACTTACCAATTTCTTTCTTGAGTTGTTCTGAAAAATATAATGGAAAAACTCATATAAATTTCAAGGAAAACCAATACAGAAAACAAAAGTGAAAATAAAATTTCCATTGTACAGTAGATAGAGAAGATGAATATAATTAAAAAAAAAAACAACAAAGAAACAAAAGTTCTGAAAAATACCAAGGAAGCAAATATTTTTATATTGGATAAATGGTGAAATTTGTTCTTGCAGATGAAAAATGTTGCCTGACACTTTGGTAAACAATGAATGTTGCCAACCATGAAGCCATCAGAACCTGATGGTGTACCCTGAGGGGATTCATGATGGAGAAAACAAGATACATGGCCCTAGTATCAGTGATGCGTATCAAAGGAATAATTTCAGTGAGCTGAGACTCTTGTATCTTGCCATATGTAGAAAGGTGTTAACATCATTTACTTGAGATGCTTGTTTTTTTTTTTTAATTATTGTTAGAAGTAATCTTGATGTGTTCCACTACAGTCCCCCCCCCCCCACACACACACCCCCAGTTAAAATTCCTATGTATCTTGAATCCTTCCTTATCTATCTGTAAGAGTTCCTCAGAACTCTCTGAGAGGCTGTATCCCAGGTTTTAGTCCAAAATAAAGTCCCCAATAAAATATAACTTGAAACTTTTAGCTTGTGCATTTGTTTTTCAGTCAACAATTTTGGGTTGGTGACCAACAAAGGGGCCAAAAACAGACTTCTGCCCTTCACCTGAACTCCATGAGGATCTCTAGCTTTGGGACCAGAAGTTCTCTGTGCCTGTCTACCTCCTTAGAGTTCCAGACAATTCTGGGTGGATCTTGGATCTCCTGTTATTAGCTGATGAGCCTGAGTTTTAATCAGTGGTATTAAATCTCTGGCTGGAGTAGTAGTTTCTCCTTGAAATTTAGTTTCAAGAAGAGATGCCTGGGTGAAAGACACTGAGAAACTTTTGTTCAGTTAAAAGACTGAGAGAGTTATCCTCAATTGAGATACACTGGGAAGATCTTATCATGTAAGATAGAATTTGTACTTACAAGTACTTGCTTTGTTGCAAATTAAAGGACATCTCACTATAAAACTGGCCAAATTGAAGCTCTTTTGACATACCCAAATTATGTTTTTGCATGCCCAGCTAAAAAAAACTGGCTTGATGGAACATTTTTTCAGAATTCTGACTTTAAAGGAAAAAAAAAAATCTGCTATGGAGGACCTTGCATTTTTCTCCCTGTGTCTTTGAGATGTAAATGTTCTACCTGCTCTTCTCAGATATTTTTTTCTGTGTTTTGAGAGCTTGGTCTCTGACTTCCAGAAGTTACACATATGGCAAGAATTTGGCAGGCAGTCAGATAGACTAGGATTCTCTTGCCTGAAAAATCTCATGGACAGAGAAGCCTAGTAGACTACAGTCCATGGGATCGCAGTTGGACACGACTGAGTGACTTCACTTTCACTTTTCAGATAGACTAGAATTCTGAGCAATCTTTTTGTCTGGCTATGCCAACGCTTGGTAAGGAATCTGCCTGCAATGCAGGAGACCCAATTTCGATCCCTGAGTCAGGAAGATCCCCTGGAGAAGGGAATGGCTGCCCACTCCAGTATTTTTTCTTGAAAGTCTATGGACAGAGGAGCCTGGTGGGCTACAGTCCATGGGGTCTCAAAGAGTTGGACATGACTGAGCAACTAACTACATGACAACTCTCAAAAAACTTGTCATAAGGGGCCCTAACCCATAAGCCCTTTGTCATCATAACCTTCAGTGCATTTGCCTGTACAATGATAGCCCTTTACTTAGACAAGTTTTGAGGGTAAACATTTAAGATCTTGTGAAGATTGCATCATTTTTGATCTCTAGTGGAGACACCTTTAGTGTCTTATTGGTTTGAGTTGCTATTAAGATTCTACTTATCAATGGCCAGACAATGGAGTCTTTAAACTGAAGAAACTTTTAAACTGGTGAATTTTTAGAAAGTTCTCACTATGAACAGCTATTTTATTGGCATCTATGAAAAACAACAACAACAAATTAGAAGGTGGATAAAAAATATATATGAAATGGGTAGCCTAAAGACTCCCTTAGTTTAACACAAAAAAAATTTAAGAAGCCTTATATTTGGTCTCAGCTGCTCATCAATCAGTTTTACAAATGCTAATAAAACATTAGATCAACTTTTAATTAGTTTGATTAATAAAGGAATAAGAAGCTGAAGGAAAATTTCTTCTCTAATAGGTACAAATTTTAAAGGGCCTTATCCCCCAAAGAGAAATCTTTCCATGGTTATTAAGAAACAGAATTTTAAAAACTGAACATTGATGTGATTAAAGCAAAAACCTTTTGCAACACTACTTAAGATTTGATAGGCCAAAGGAATCCCTTATTGATCCTGAACATGGTATGCATACATACTAAGTCACTTTAGTCCTGTCAGTTTCTTTGTTAGCCTATGGACTGTAGCCTGCCAGGCTCCTCTGCCCAGGGTATTCTCCAAGCAAGAATACTTGAGCGGATCGCCATGCTTTCTTCCAGGGGATCTTCCCGACCCTGGGATTGAACCGGCATCTCCTTCAGCTCCTGCATTGCAGGCAGATTCTTTATCGCTAAGCCACCACAGAAGCCCCCTCAGCATTAAAGGGCCCCAAATAAGTTTACTTTATTTACCCTGTAAGAATAATTACAGAGCTATCTGATAAGCAGTTGGTCACTTGGGGCAAAAGTTGGGCCAATTAATCAAGTTAAAAGATTGACAAAAGAGCCTTCATCCCTTGGTTCACTCTCACTGAGGACACTGAAAAATTTATACAAAAATTGATAATAAGGTCAGTGGATAAAAAGAAAAGCTTCTGGTACTCTTGGAAGACCAAGGCTTGTTAACGGGGTCCTAATGAAAATCAAAGTTAAAAATATAAATTTATGTAGTTGGATCAAAGTTCATATAAATTGCTGTATTTAAATGAGTTTCTGTGTTTTAAGAATGTTACATCTCTTTTGCCTGATTATATTTTGGGATAGAAATTATGCCTCACTTGGGAGTGCTTCCCCAGCCTGGTATTATAAGTCAAGGCATATAAATCTATCCCTCAGGCAATATTAATTACATATACTAAAGGACACCAATAGGGTAACCTGAATCTATACAATGTAAAATAAAAACCGAGAGCTAATATTTAAGGCTAATAAAAACAGTAATAGGGATTTTTTTGCTGTAGGTTTGATTTGTGCACTCAGAAAGGAGATCTTCATTGAATGAATGCCTTGTGCAAATTTTGAGGGATGATACATTTGAACCCTACAGTTCTAGAAAACAGAAGTCTTGATTTTCAATTTAGTTGGAAATCTTATCAGTGATATAACATAAAGTTAAATAAAATATAGTAAGACAAGTCAATGTTTTAACACCATTTAGGTGGCAGAAAATAGCCTGCTTGCCAATGCAGGAGATGGGTGTTCAATACCTCAGTTGGGAAGTTCCCCTGGAAGAGGAAGTGGCAACCAACTCCAGTATTCTTGCCTGGAAAGTCCCATGGAAGGAAGAGTATGGTGGGCTACAGTTGATGGGGTTGCAAAACAGTTGGACTAATTTAGCAACTAAATGACAACAACAGGTGGTAGACCAGTTATTTGGGGAATTTAAAGCAAACCTATAAGAATCAGAAGGATAAATACAACCTACAATGACCTGAGTCTGAACCTAATTAGCACAAAAGGTAGAACCTGAAACCAAAGTTAGAGGAAGGGTCTGGGCGGCAGGGACTGGGGAGGTCTTTTGAAACTCAAATTGGTGGAAAGGCTTCCTTACCCAAAATCTAATTCACAACTTCCTCAGTGATTTATCAAGAACAAATACAAATCTTGAATGTCTTTTCCACAAGAAGCACAGCCTTAACCACCTGAGCAAATAAATTTAACATTTCAATTCTTATTTATTAACTAGAAAGTTTACTTCTTATGGTCAAATTCTGACTTAAATTGAAGAAAGTAGGGAAAACCACTAGACGATTCAGGTATGTCCTGAATCAAATCCCTTGTGATTATACACTGGAAGTAAGAAATAGATTCAAGGGATTAGATCTGATAGACAGAGTGCTTGAAGAACTGTGGACAGAGGTTTGTGACACTGTACAGGAGGCAGTGATCAAAACCATCCCGAAGAAAAAGAAGCACAAAAAGGCAAAATGGTTGTCTGAGGAGGGCTTACAAGTAGCTGTGAAAAGAAGAGAAACTAAAGGCAAAGGTGAAAGGGAAAGATATAAGCATCTGAATGCAGAGTTCCAAAGAATAGCAAGGAGAGATAAGAAAGCCTTCCTCAGGGATCAATGGAAAGAAATAGAAGCAAACAATAGAATGAGAAAGACTAGAGATATCTCTTCAAAAGGTTGGAGATACCAAGGGAATATTTCATGCAAATATGGGACAGAAATGGTGTGGACCTAACAGAAGCAGAAGATATTAAGAAGAGGTGGCAAGAATACACAGAAGAACTATATAAAAAAGATCTTCATGACCCAGATAATCACAATGGTGTGATCACTCATGGAACCAGACATTATAGAATGTGAACTCAAGTGGGCCTTAGGAAGCAACACTATGAAGAAAGCTACTGGAGGTGATGGAATTCCAGTTGAACTATTTCAAATCCTAAAAGATGATGCTGTGAAAGTGCTGCACTCAATATGCCAGCAAATTTGGAAAACTCAGCAGTGGCCACAGGACTGGAAAAGGTCAGTTTTCATTCTAATCCCTAAGAAGGGGAATGCCAAAGAATGCTCAAACTACTGCACAATAGCACTCATCTCACACACTAGCAAAGTAATGTTCAAAATTCTCCAAGCCAGGCTTCAATAGTACATGAACAGAGAACTTTCAGATGTTCAAGCTGGTTTTAGAAAAGGCAGAGGAACCAGAGATCAAATTGCCAACATTTGTTGTATCATAGAAAAAGTAAGAGAGTTCCAGAAAAAAACCTATTTCTGCTTGATTAACTATGCCAAGGCCTTTGATTGTGTGGATCACAATAAACGTGGAAAATTCTTAAGGAAATGGGACTACCAGACCACCTGACCTGCCTCCTGAGAAATCTGTATGCAGGTCAGGAAGCAAGAGTTAGAACTGGACATGGAAAAACAGACTAGTTTCAAATGCGGAAAGGAGTATGTCAAGGCTATACATTGTCACCCTGCTTATTTAACCTATATGCAGAGCAAACCATGCTAAATGCTGGGCTGGATGAAGCACAAGCTGGAATCCAGATTGCCAGAAGAAATATGAATAACCTTAGATATGCAGATGATGGTAGAAAGGGAAGAACTAAAGAGTCTCTTGATGAAAGTGAAAGAGGAGAGTGAAAATGTTGGCTTAAAACTCAACATTCAGAAAACTAAGATCATGGCATCTAGTCCCATCACTTCATGGCAAATAGATGGGGAAACAATCAAAACAGTGAGAGACTTTATTTTCTTGGGCTCCAAAATCACTGCAGATGGTGATTGCAGCCGTGAAATTAAAAGATGCTTGCTCCTTGGAAGAAAAGCTATGACTAACCCAGACAGCATATTAAAAAGCAGAGACAACTTTGCCAACAAAGGTCTGTCTAGTCAAAGGCCTGGTTTTTCCAGTAGTCATGTATGGATGTGAGAGTTGGACTATAAAGAAAGCTGAGTGCCGAAGAATTGATGCTTTTGAACTGTGGTGTTGGAGAAGACTCTTGAGAGTCCCTTGGACTGCAAGGAGATCCAACCAGTTGATCCTAAAGGAAATCAGTCCTGAATATTCATTGGAAGGACTGATGCTGAAGCTTAAACTCCAATACTTTGGCCACCTGATGGGAAGAACTGACTCTTTTGAAAAGACCCTGATGCTGGGAAAGATTGAAGGAGGGAGGAGAAGGGGGCAACAGAGGATGAGATGGTTGGATGGCATAACTGACTCAATGGACATGAGCTTGAGTAAAGTCTGGGGGTTGGTGATGGACAGGGAGGCCTGGCGTGCTGCAGTCCATAGGGTCGCAAATAGTTGGACACGACTGGGCTACTGAACTGAACTGAGAATATTTATATTTAATATTTGATTTATGACCTTATTTTAACGTGAAGCTATGAGATCTATAGTTCTGTCAGTTTATATGTATGTGTGTATAATACATACGCTGTGTCTCTACCTTCAGATAGTATTATCAATATTAAATTATTAAAGAACTCTTGTTAAAGAACTCTTTAAACAATTGTCAATTGCTTAATTGGCTTAAAAGTAGATGGTTACAAAATTAAATATAAAGGAAACTGGCTCGGACAATTTTAGATTCATGTGATATGTATTAATTTAATATCAGGTATTAAAGTTACTTTAGGCTTTTAATGATATGGACATGGTTTTGGAGTCATCAATATTGAGTATGATACCCTTTTGTATCTAGGTTTACTGTAAGTCATTAAGTTCATGTTATTTCTGCTGCAAATGTTGTCAGCAAGAAAAATAACTTGGTGTGATGATATTTTTATAAAGTATAAAATAATAGTAAATGAGATTAGAATTTTCATTGAAATCTAAGAGTAATTGTTTTGGTATGTCTGAAATAGTTGTGCCAGATAAAATGTTAGTTATGATAAGTTAAACAATGGGAAATCACTGAATACTTAGATCATTCATTTAAGATAAAATGATGGAACACTGAGTACTAAACCTTTTTACACTTATCTGCTTTGTCTTCTTATGAGAGGAAAACAAATGATGATTGGATTTATTAGACATGTGTTTGTACCATGCTGAGGAAAGAAATTGTGCTGTGAGAAGAGGTATGTTTCTAGAAGATATGGAATATTTTTAAGTTTGCCAGTCAAGAAATTCCGGTATGACAAACAAACAATTACTTGCTTGTTGACTTTCACTAGAGATTAAGGTTTTTAAGGGTTAACATTATAATATGTGTAATTAAAGTTACTGGGATGACAAGTGAAACATTTCACTATGTAAGGAAAGCAGGAGGTCCAGGAAAAGAAGTTTTGAAAAATGGGGATGTATTTTGTAAAGGGGAAAAACATGATTTTGTCCTAAAGCTGGTTACTCCTAAATGAGAAAGTCAGAGTGTTAGTCGCTCAGTTGTTTCTGACTCCTTGCAACCCTATGGACTGTAGCCCACAGGCCTCTCTGTCCATGGAATTCTCCAGGAAAGAATACTGGAGAGGGTAGATATTCCCTTCTTCAAGGTATCTTCCCCATCCAGGGATTGAACCCAGGTCTTCTGCATTGCAGGCAGATTCTGTACCATCTGAATCACCAGGGAAAAGAGGCTAAATGGGGATAGGGGTGGTGGGGTGGGGGGTTAACAAATGTAGATACAGAAAGTTGTGTAAAATGATTCCTGAGAAAATAATTTTGTACATGTTAAGGCTGGGGTGGAATTGGATTTATTAGGTAAATAAATCATGTTCTTGAGGTCAAACTGGGTCAGGACAGGAGTTTTCTCTTTCCGTTAAGAGTACACTCGTAGAGGATTCACGTCAATGTATGTCAAAACCAATACAGTATTGTAAAGTAAAATAAAGTAAAAATAATTTTTTTTTTTAATAAAAAAGAGAACAAAGAGTTTTGGAATGTTGAGCTACACTTGATAGCAGATTGTTAATTTCTTTGCCTTCTAAATGTTCTGTATTTGCCTTAAAATATTTTATTGTCACTTCGGTTAGATAAATATTGATTTACAGTTTCTTATGATCCTATTTGACTACATTTTTAAAAACTTTTTGATACCTTTGACAAACTTACCCAAGGAAAAGATAGAAACAATTACTATGGCAAGAAAGAAAATAAACCTGGGAAAAGGTATGTAAATTATCTGTTCAAGTGAGAGAAGACTTTAGTAAATGGTCAAGGGCATTAGAAACGTGAACTTGAAGTCCACACTAGACCAGGCTTTGAAAGGACAATGAAGAAAGAAATATGAAACAAATTCACAAGCAAAACTTCAAGTTAGAATGGGAGACATTAAAAAGAACCGTGAGCCAATAAGGGCTAATCCATAAAAATGTTGATTTTGAAAAGTTTTGTGGCTATAAAAGAACATCAGAAATAATTTTCCAGCTTTGTTCTGAAATTCTTCTGCAAAATAAAAAGAGCTATGTAAATATTATTGAAAATAAATGTAAAGAAAATTAAACACATTATATTTGGAATGTACAGTTGTCATTAAATACATGCCAGAATGAAGCCTATCTTAGCTCAGTTACATGAAAAGAAGGATGGTAAAGTGTTACATGGCAGGGGAAGTGAAAGTGTAAGTAACTCAGTCTGTCCAACTCTTTGTGACCCCATGAGGTGTAGCCCACCAGGCTCCTCTATCATGGGATTCTCCAGGCAAGAATACTGGAGTGGATTCTGTTCTCTTCTCTAGGGGATCTTCCTGACCTAAGGATCTAACCCAGGTCTCCTGCATCACAGGCAGATTCTTTATAGTGCAAGCCATCAGGGATGTCCACATGACAGGGAAGGGGGTTCAAATCAACAGAACTGAGCCTGACTCAAAGAAAGTGAACATATCAGAAATGTTAAAAATACCAAAACTCCACAAGTACATGGTTAAATATATTCTCTAGACAGAAAAGATATTTCTCCCTGGATTGCAAAGGCAAGAGAAATCAAATGAGTGACATGGGGGAAACTGAAGAGAAAATGAATATTTCACACTTCAGTTAGATAATGACAATGAGAATAAATTATGGAACAGTGAATGGATGTTGGGGTGGAGGAAGCTGATCATTGACAAATACAGAGATCTAAGCCGGGCCGGCGCATGAAGCGCGGCCGAGAGGAGCTACCCCATGTCCGAGGTCAGGGGCAGCAGCTTAAGAGTGCCAGGCTGTGACGGCGCAGGAATGGCCGAGAGGAGCTACCCTGTGTCTGAGGTCAGGGCGGCGACTAAGAGGAGCTACCCCGCGTCCGGGGTCAGTGGCAACCGAGAGAAGCTACCCTGAGTCCGAGGTCAGGGGCGGCCAGGAGGCGACACCCTGTGTCCGAGGTCAGGGGCAGCCGGAAGAGGCCACCTTGCATTCGAGGCCAGGGGCGGCAACGCTGAGGAGCCACCCCCAGCCCGAGCCCGAGGCCAGGGGTGCAGCTGGGAAGAGCCACCCACGCCAGAGGCCAGGGCCTGCGGCCGGGAGGAGGAACCCGAGGAGCGGTGGCTGCGCAGGCGCAGGAGGGCCTAGAGGAGCTATCCCACACTGAAGGTCAGGAACTACCGCGGTATGGAGATACCCCTTATCCAAGGTAAGGAGCAGCGGCTGTGCTTTGCTGGAGCAGCGGCGAAAAGATACCCCACGCCCAAGGTAAGAGAAACCCAGGTAAGATGGTAGGTGTTGCAAGAGGGCATCAGAGGGCAGACTCATTGAAACCATACTCACAGAAAACTAGTCAATCTAATCACTAGGACCACAGCCTTGTCTAACTCAATAAAACCAAGCCATGCTTGCAGGGCAACCCAAGACGGGTGGGTCATGGTGGAGAGGGCTGACAAAACGTGGTCCACTGGAGAAGGGAATGGCAAGCCACTTCAGTATTCTTGCCTTGAGAACCCCATGAACAGTATGAAAAGGCAAAATGATAGGATACCAAAAGAGGAACTCCCCAGGTTATTAGGAGCCCATTTGCTACTGGAGATCAGTGGAGAAATAACTCCAGAAATAATGAAGGAATGGAGCCAAAGCAAAAACAATACCCAGTTGTGGATGTTACTGGTGATAGAAGCAAGATCCGATGCTATAAGGAGCAATATTGCATAGGAACCTGGAATGTCAGGTCCATGAATCAAGGCAAATTGGAAGTGGACAAACAAGAGATGAACGTCGACATTCTAGGAATCAGCCAACTGAAATGGACTGGAATGGGTGAATTTAACTCAGATGACCATTATATCTACTACTGCAGGCAGGAATCCCTCAGAAGAAATGGAGTAGCCATCATGGTCAACAAAAGAGTCCAAAATGCAGTACTTGGATGCAATCTCAAAAACGACAGAATGATCTCTGTTTGTCTCCAAGGCAAACCATTCAATATCACAGTTATCCAAGTCTATGCCCCAACCAGTAATGCTGAAGAAGCTGAAGTTGAATGGTTTTATGAAGACCTACAAGACCTTTTAGAAGTAACAACCCCAAAAGATGTCCTTTTCATTATAGGGGACTGGAATGCAAAAGTAGGAAGTCAAGAAACACCTGGAGTAACAGGCAAATTTGGCCTTGGAATGCAGGATGAAGCAGGGTAAAGCCTAATAGAGTTCTGCCAAGAAAATGCACTGGTCATAGCAAACACCCTCCTCCAACAACACAGGAGAAGACTCTACACATGGACGTCACCAGATGGTCAACACCGAAATCAGATTGATTATATTCTATGCAGCCAAAGATGGGGACGCTCTACACAGTCAACAAAAGCAAGACCAGGAGCTGACTGTGGCTCAGATCATGAACTCTTTATTACCAAATTCAGACTGAAATTGAAGAAAGTAGGGAAAACTGCTAGACCATTCAGGTATGACCTAAATCAAATCCGTTATGACTATACAGTGGAAGTGAGAAATAGATTTAAGGGTCTAGATCTGATAGAGTGCCTGATGAACTATGGAATGAGGTTCGTGACATTGTATGCGAGACAGAGATCAAGACCATCCCCATGGAAAAGAAATGCAAAAAAGCAAAATGGCTGTCTGGGGAGGCCTTACAAATAGCTGTGAAAAGAAGAGAAGTGAAAAGCAAAGGAGAAAAGGAAAGATATAAGCATCTGAATGCAGAGTTCCAAAGAATAGCAAGAAGAGATAAGAAAGCCTTCTTCAGCGATCAATGCAAAGAAATAGAGGAAAACAACAGAATGGGAAAGACTAGAGATCTCTTCAAGATAATTAGAGATACCAAGGGAACATTTCATGCAAAGATGGGCTCGATAAAGGACAGAAATGGTCTGGACCTAACAGAAGCAGAAGATATTAAGAAGAGGTGGCAAGAATACATGGAAAAACTGTACAAAAAAGATCTTCATGACCCAGATAATCATGATGATGTGATCACTAATCTAGAGCCAGACATCTTGGAATGTGAAGTCAAGTGGACCTTAGAAAGCATCACTACGAACAAAGCTAGTGGAGGTGATGGAATTCCAGTGGAGCTGTTTCAAATCCTAAAAGATGATGCTGTGAAAGTGCTGCACTCAATATGCCAGCAAATTTGGAAAACTCAGCAGTGGCCACAGGACTGGAAAAGGTCAGTTTTCATTCCAATCCCAAAGAAAGGCAATGCCAAAGAATGCTAAAACTACCACACAATTGCACCCATCTCACATGCTAGTAAAGTAACGCTCAAAATTCTCCAAGCCAGGCTTCAGCAATACATGAACCGTTAACTCCCTGATGTTCCAGCTGGATTTAGAAAAGGCAGAGAAATCAGAGATCAAATTGCCAACATCCGCTGGATCATGGAAAAAGCAAGAGAGTTCCCAAAAAACATCTATTTCTGCTTATTGACTATGCCAAAGCCTTTTACTCTGTGGGTCACAATCAACTGTGGAAAATTCTGAAAGAGATGGGAATACCAGCCCACCTAACCTGCCTCTTGAGGAATCTGTATGCAGGTCAGGAAGCAACAGTTAGAACTGGACGTGGAACAACAGACTGGTTCCAAATAGGAAAAGAAGTATGTCAAGGCTGTATATTGTCACCCTGCTTATTTAACTTCTATGCAGAGTACATCATGAGAAATGCTGGGCTGGAAGAAACACAAGCTGGAATCAAGATTGCTGGGAGAAATATCAATCACCTCAGATATTCAGAGGACACCACCCTTATGGCAGAAAGTGAAGAGGAACTAAAAAGCCTCTTGGTGAAAGTGAAAGAGGAGAGTGAAAAAGTTGGCTTAAAGCTTAACATTCAGAAAACAAAGATCATGGCATCTGGTCCCATCACTTCATGGGAACTAGATGGGGAACCAGTGTCAGACTTTTATTTCTTTGGGCTCCAAAATCACTGCAGATGTTGACTGCAGCCATGAAATTAGAAGACGCTTGCTCCTTGGAAGAAAAGTTATGACCAACCTAGATAGTATATTCAAAAGCAGAGACATTACTTTGCCAACTAAGGTCCATCTAGTCAAGGCTATGGTTTTTCCAGTAGTCAGTCATGTATGGATGTGAGAGTAGGACTGTGAAGAAGGCTGAGTGCTGAAGAATTGATGCTTTTGAACTGTGGTGCTGAAGAAGACTCTTGAGAGTCCCTTGGACTGCAAGGAGATCCAACCAGTCCATTCTGAAGGAGATCAGCCCTGGGATTTCTTTGGACGGAATGATGCTAAAGCTGAAACTCCAGTACTTTGCCACCTCATGCGAAGAATTGACTCATTGGAAAAGACTCTGATGCTGGGAGGGATTGGGAGCGGGAGGAGAAGGGGAGGACCGAGGATGAGATGGCTGGATGGCATCACGGAGTCGATGGACGTGAGTCTGAGTTAACTCCGAGAGATGGTAATGAAAAGGGACGCCTGGCGTGCTGTGATTCATGGGGTCGCAAAGAGTTGGACACGACTGAGCGACTGAACTGAAGTAGCAGATTAAATAGTGACTAGGAACGAATGAAATACACTTTGTTATTGCTTGAAAATCTACCTTTTCTCTATGCTTCTGGAATAATGAATTATTTCCCTAACAGTCTTCTACCTTAGCCATGTAAATGTGCAGTATTAACAACATGTGCATATTTAACACATTTAGTGTATTAAAATTTTTTTCAGTCATAATTCCTTTGATATTCAGTCTCTAACATGACTGTGAAGTAGATTTTATTCAAGGGAAACCTGTAATCTCTTAAAATGACCTTAGACGGCTTTTACAGCTTGTTCACTTGCTGGTTTAACAAGATGTTCCCAAGTCACTATGACGTTCCCCATGTGACCTGGAAATGGCACAAATTTTTTGAGAGATTTCTTGTTCTTTTCCTGAGCTATAGTTTATAGAGATCGTGTTCTTGGCCATGGGGCTTTGGCCATGGGGGTTGTAATTGTTGGGGGAAGATCAAAATACCTGGATATATTCAGTGAAGCAAAATATATGTATATCTCTCTATACATATTAACTATATTATTGACTTGCCTTTTTCCTGTTCTTTCTTGTTTGAAAAATAAAAGGAAGAAAAAAATCAATTTACTAGAATGAAAGTACAACTTCAGGAATAGAAACGATCAACAATTTGAAAACATCCATAGTTTGTTTCAAAATGTCCAATATTTCTGAGAATTAAAAGTTTCTGTAAGTTTTTGAACTCCATGAGACCAGTCAAAAGCAATGTGTACATCACTCAGTTCTTGGTGCAAAAGAAGTTAAGATAGGAAATGACACTGTGAGACGGAGTAGGTGATATGTCCTCTGGAATAAAAATGACAATCATTGCTCTTTCCTTGGACCTTCTACCTTTTTCAGAGTAAGCTACAAACACCTTGTATACACTACAGAGGCTACTCAGAAAGTGATAAGGATGCATGGAGGCAAAGCATCCATATGACCAGAACTGTGTCTGTAGCAGCAGTCATATGAAGCCTGCTGCGCACATTCAAGAGATATAGTCCCCAATTCCATCCAATCTGAAAACATAAAAAAGTGATTGAGAAACACTGTTATAATGCTGCTCCTGCTAAGTTGCTGCAGTCATGTCCGACTCTGTGCGACGCCATAGATGGGAGCCAATCAGGCTCCCCCGTACCTGGGATTTTCCAGGCAAGAGTACTGGAGTGGGTTGCCATTGCCTTCTCTGTTACAATAGAGGATGGTAAAATTTTGGAAACATCATAGGCTATTACCTTCTCTTCTTGTTTACATGAAAAATTCAGAATACAGATATGTATTTCCAGAGAACATTTCTGAAGAAAGTGCTTCTAAATACATCAAAGAATTGCATTTGTAGAGTTACTATTATGCAAATCAAAGTGCAAAAAGAAATAATTATAATGGTTGGTAGAAAAAGATGCCAGGAAACTTTGTGTGAAGTATATACTTGAGAATGCTTTGTACTATGATCAATGGCAGCGGAAAACTGAGATTCAAGCTTTCCTTTCACCAAAGGATGACATCGGAATTGACTTATCTTTCACAAGACAAACACAGCAAAGCTTACTGAATAAGAAATTTAACAAACTTTGGGGAAATATCAGTTGCATAAACTCTTATTTCCCCAGTTAATCCTAATATTTGAAATTTGTGAGAAAGGTCCAAAGATTTGGTGTCTTCAGAAATACATACAGGGTATAAAGCATGGGGGGAAAATTGAGCAACATGTGACGATGGCAGACATCACTTGGAAAACTAAGAGAGTAAGATGAAATCATGTAATAGTATGAATGTGGGAGTTGAGGAAGATGATCATTGATAGTTAAAGACAAAGGTGCAAGTTACAGATGAAACACCTGCTAAGAAGAGGCAAAAAAAAATTTGACTTGCCTTTTTCCTGTGCAATCTCATCTGAAAAACAAAAAGAAGAGAAAAGTAGTTAAAAGAAGCCAGTTGTTTAGGGGAAGATTGGCATGATGTACGAAAAGAAAGTATAGGAAAAGATGGAATTTCAGTAACAAAACAATGACAACTTTTTTTTTCTTAAAGTGCAAGACAGATTAAACAACAAATAAGAACAGGCAAATAAATTTTGACTTGCCTTTTTCCTGTGCAATCTTATCCGAGCAAAAGGAAAGAAGAAAAAAGCAATTCAAAACAAGCTGATCTTTACAGGGGAAGTGTGTGGTAAAGTAAAAGAATGAAAGGATGGGAAAGATGGAAGTTAGGTTACAGAAAATGATAGAACATATTTTAAGGTGCAAATAAAAGACTAAACAACAGTTAAGAACATGCAAAAACTTTTTTTTTTACTTGCCTTTTTCTTGTTTCATCTTCTCTGAAGAAAAAAGAAGAGGGGAAAAAAATTTTTGTCAAAATGCAGGACCAATGACAAGAAAAAGAGGGCAGATATTTGAAACCCTTCTATAGTTTACTCCACAGGTCAAATGAATCACTATTGTGGGAATTGGAAAGGTGATGCTCCACAGGACATCCTGCAGTCAGGGGCATTGTAGTATTACATCCCACCACCCCCATATCCAACTCCTAGAGCAAATGTAGCAAAGACAGATAATGACTCAATGAGAGGAGGTAGAATAGGACCGCTAGGACAAACAATATCCATCATTCATCACTCAGTGGACCTTCTTTTTTCAGGGTGCACTGCAAACAGGCACCATCATGTGAAGTGCTTGTTTACCAGTGAGCCTTTGGAGGCTTCCATGGTAGCTCAGTTATTTGCCTGCCATGCAGAACACCACCTGTGGTGCAGGAGATCCAGGTTCCACCCCCAGTTTGGGAAGATCCCCTGGAGAAGGAAATGGCAACCCACTCCAGTATTCTTGCCTGGAGAATCCCATGGACAGAGGAGCTGGCTTTACATCCCATGGGGTTGTAAAGAATCAGAGACGACTGAAGTGACTTAGCACACATGCATGCAAGGATGGAATGCTTGGGACTATGATGAATATCAGTGGAAGACTTAGATTCAAGATTACACTTGAACGCAGAAGGACATCAGAACTGACTCATCTTTCACAGGACAAAAGATAGCGAAAAGTGCCAAACAAGAAATCTCTCCAGGCTTGGGAAAAAAAATACCAGTTGTATAAATGTGGGCCCTAATCTTTGAAATTTCTGACAGTGCTCCAAAGATTTGGTGTCTCAAGAAACACATATAGGGTATAAACCAGGTGGCTACTAGTTGAATGCCTTTTATCTCACCACGTCTTAGTGAAACTCTGGGAAATCTCCGGAGACAAAAGAAGCCAGTGTTTCTAGGGGGAGAGTGGTGTGGAGTACAAAGAGAAAGAATGGGATGCGGGAAACAGAAAACGACAGAACTTAATGAGGAAAAGGCCAGCACAACATTTGGAGAGAAACGTGTATACACCCAGGAGAAGATCGAGTCCATAGATGACATACAGATAAAAAGGCAGAGAATATTAAAGTCACTCAAAAAGAGGTTTTTTTAAAGGCATTTTGGAGTTGGGAGTTGTCAGTAAACTTACCTAAATTGTGCTTCAGTACTTCTGAAAAAGAAAATGGAAGGATGAATGTAAATATATTGTGAGGGAAACATGAAGAAAATCCTGTGTGCTCAAAAACTGTAGTTAACTTGAAACAAATCAGGATGCAGATAAATATGAAAACATTGTTTGCCAATAAACACACACAAACATAGAGACACTAGCTGAGAGCTCACACTTATCCAGAGAACAGTCTGCAGCAGTGCATGCAGAAATAAAGAAGAGAATTTACTGACTGAGAAATATCTTAGGAATAGAATATATGATGACTGCATTTTAAAAGTGTTATTATTTCCTTTTGACATTACTGAGACATTTAGTATTTGACTTGCTAGCTTTAGAAGGCATTGGCTACCCTAACTTGAAAGACAGAGAACTGTGGTATTAATGCCAGTAGGAAGAGTTTCAAATCAAAAGACCTGAGTTTCTCTTGAAGAATACCTTAGCATCAGAAACTGTAAAACTGCTGAACTTTTTAGGTATATTAATAATAAAGTCTATCTGACAGTATGGAAGTGTCTACATTGATTCCTTGGCCAAGACAAATGAAAGACATAGAAATGGGGGAAATTGAGCTACATGTGACGATGGCAGACATCACTTGGAAAACTAAGAGAGTAAGATGAAATCATGTAATAATATGAATGTGGGAGTTGAGGAAGATGATCATTGATAGTTGAAGACAAAGATGCAAGTTACAGGTGAAACACCTGCTAAGAAGAGGCAAAAAAAAATTTTTTTGACTTGCCTTTTTCCTGTGCAATCTCATCTGAGAAAAGAAAAGAAGAAAAAATAAATTCAACAGAAGCGGATCTTTACACGAGAAGCACGATGTGGAGTACAAAAGGAAAGTGTGGCAAAATATGAGATTTAGTTAACATAAAAAGAACTTTTTTTAAGGTGCAAGGAATAGAAGAAACAACTAAGAGTATGTGAAAAAAAAATTTGACTTACTTTTTTCCTGTGCAATCTCATCTGAAAAACAAAAAGAAGAGAAAAGTAGTTAAAAAAAGCCAGTTGTTTAGGGGAAGATTGGCATGTGTACAAAAGGAAAGTATAGGAAAAGATGGAATTTCAGTAACAAAACAATGACAACATTTTTTTTTTTCTTAAAGTGCAAGTTACAGATTAAACCACAAATAAGAACAGGCAAATAAATTTTGACTTGCCTTTTTCCTGTGCAATCTCATCTGAAAAACAAAAAGAAGAGGAAAGTAGTTAAAAGCAGCCAGTTGTTTAGGGGAAGATTGGCATGATGTACGAAAAGAAAGTATAGGAAAAGATGGAATTTCAGTAACAAAACAATGACAACTTTTTTTTTTCTTAAAGTGCAAGTTACAGATTAAACCACAAATAAGAACAGACAAATAAATTTTGACTTGCCTTTTTCCTGTGCAATCTTATCCGAGCAAAAGGAAAGAAGAAAAAAGCAATTCAAAACAAGCTGATCTTTACAGGGGAAGTGTGTGGTAAAGTAAAAGAAAGAAAGAATGGGAAAGATGGAAGTTAGGTTACAGAAAATGATAGTACATATTTTAAGGTGCAAATAAAAGATTAAACAACAGTTAAGAACATGCAAAAACTTTTTTTTTTTTACTTGCCTTTTTCTTGTTTCATCTTCTCTGAAGAAAAAAGAAGAGGGGGAAAAATTTTTGTCAAAATGCAGGACCAATGACAAGAAAAAGAGGGCAGATATTTGAAACCCTTCTATAGTTTACTCCATAGGTCAAATGAGTCACTATTGTGGGAATTGGAAGGTGATGCTCCACAGGACATCCTGCAGTCAGGGGCATCGTAGTATTACATCCCACCACCCCCATATCCAACTCCTAGAGCAAATGTAGCAAAGACAGATAATGACTCAATGAGAGGAGGCAGAATAGGACCGCTAGGACAAACAATATCCATCATTCATCGCTCAGTGGACCTTCTTCTTTCAGGGTGCACTGCAAACAGGCACCATCATGTGAAGTGCTTGTTTACCAGTGAGCCTTTGGAGGCTTCCATGGTAGCTCAGTTATTTGCCTGCCATGCAGAACACCACCTGTGGTGCAGGAGATCCAGGTTCCACCCCCAGTTTGGGAAGATCCCCTGGAGAAGGAAATGGCAACCCACTCCAGTATTCTTGCCTGGAGAATCCCATGGACAGAGGAGCTGGCTTTACATCCCATGGGGTTGTAAAGAATCAGAGACGACTGAAGTGACTTAGCACACATGCATGCAAGGATGGAATGCTTGGGACTATGATGAATATCAGTGGAAGACTTAGATTCAAGATTACACTTGAACGCAGAAGGACATCAGAACTGACTCATCTTTCACAGGACAAAAGATAGCGAAAAGTGCCAAACAAGAAATCTCTCCAGGCTTGGGAAAAAAAATACCAGTTGTATAAATGTGGGCCCTAATCTTTGAAATTTCTGACAGTGCTCCAAAGATTTGGTGTCTCAAGAAACACATATAGGGTATAAACCAGGTGGCTACTAGTTGAATGCCTTTTATCTCACCACGTCTTAGTGAAACTCTGGGAAATCTCCGGAGACAAAAGAAGCCAGTGTTTCTAGGGGGAGAGTGGTGTGGAGTACAAAGAGAAAGAATGGGATGCGGGAAACAGAAAACGACAGAACTTAATGAGGAAAAGGCCAGCACAACATTTGGAGAGAAACGTGTATACACCCAGGAGAAGATCGAGTCCATAGATGACATACAGATAAAAAGGCAGAGAATATTAAAGTCACTCAAAAAGAGGTTTTTTTAAAGGCATTTTGGAGTTGGGAGTTGTCAGTAAACTTACCTAAATTGTGCTTCAGTACTTCTGAAAAAGAAAATGGAAGGATGAATGTAAATATATTGCGAGGGAAACATGAAGAAAATCCTGTGTGCTCAAAAACTGTAGTTAACTTGAAACAAATCAGGATGCAGATAAATATGAAAACATTGTTTGCCAATAAACACACACAAACATAGAGACACTAGCTGAGAGCTCACACTTATCCAGAGAACAGTCTGCAGCAGTGCATGCAGAAATAAAGAAGAGAATTTACTGACTGAGAAATATCTTAGGAATAGAATATATGATGACTGCATTTTAAAAGTGTTATTATTTCCTTTTGACATTACTGAGACATTTAGTATTTGACTTGCTAGCTTTAGAAGGCATTGGCTACCCTAACTTGAAAGACAGAGAACTGTGGTATTAATGCCAGTAGGAAGAGTTTCAAATCAAAAGACCTGAGTTTCTCTTGAAGAATACCTTAGCATCAGAAACTGTAAAACTGCTGAACTTTTTAGGTATATTAATAATAAAGTCTATCTGACAGTATGGAAGTGTCTACATTGATTCCTTGGCCAAGACAAATGAAAGACATAGAAATGGGGGAAATTGAGCTACATGTGACGATGGCAGACATCACTTGGAAAACTAAGAGAGTAAGATGAAATCATGTAATAATATGAATGTGGGAGTTGAGGAAGATGATCATTGATAGTTGAAGACAAAGATGCAAGTTACAGGTGAAACACCTGCTAAGAAGAGGCAAAAAAAAATTTTTTTGACTTGCCTTTTTCCTGTGCAATCTCATCTGAGAAAAGAAAAGAAGAAAAAATAAATTCAACAGAAGCGGATCTTTACACGAGAAGCACGATGTGGAGTACAAAAGGAAAGTGTGGCAAAATATGAGATTTAGTTAACATAAAAAGACAGAACTTTTTTTAAGGTGCAAGGAATAGAAGAAACAACTAAGAGTATGTGAAAAAAAAATTTGACTTACTTTTTTCCTGTGCAATCTCATCTGAAAAACAAAAAGAAGAGAAAAGTAGTTAAAAAAAGCCAGTTGTTTAGGGGAAGATTGGCATGTGTACAAAAGGAAAGTATAGGAAAAGATGGAATTTCAGTAACAAAACAATGACAACATTTTTTTTTTCTTAAAGTGCAAGTTACAGATTAAACCACAAATAAGAACAGGCAAATAAATTTTGACTTGCCTTTTTCCTGTGCAATCTCATCTGAAAAACAAAAAGAAGAGGAAAGTAGTTAAAAGCAGCCAGTTGTTTAGGGGAAGATTGGCATGATGTACGAAAAGAAAGTATAGGAAAAGATGGAATTTCAGTAACAAAACAATGACAACTTTTTTTTTTCTTAAAGTGCAAGTTACAGATTAAACCACAAATAAGAACAGACAAATAAATTTTGACTTGCCTTTTTCCTGTGCAATCTTATCCGAGCAAAAGGAAAGAAGAAAAAAGCAATTCAAAACAAGCTGATCTTTACAGGGGAAGTGTGTGGTAAAGTAAAAGAAAGAAAGAATGGGAAAGATGGAAGTTAGGTTACAGAAAATGATAGTACATATTTTAAGGTGCAAATAAAAGATTAAACAACAGTTAAGAACATGCAAAAACTTTTTTTTTTTTACTTGCCTTTTTCTTGTTTCATCTTCTCTGAAGAAAAAAGAAGAGGGGGAAAAATTTTTGTCAAAATGCAGGACCAATGACAAGAAAAAGAGGGCAGATATTTGAAACCCTTCTATAGTTTACTCCATAGGTCAAATGAGTCACTATTGTGGGAATTGGAAGGTGATGCTCCACAGGACATCCTGCAGTCAGGGGCATCGTAGTATTACATCCCACCACCCCCATATCCAACTCCTAGAGCAAATGTAGCAAAGACAGATAATGACTCAATGAGAGGAGGCAGAATAGGACCGCTAGGACAAACAATATCCATCATTCATCGCTCAGTGGACCTTCTTCTTTCAGGGTGCACTGCAAACAGGCATCATCATGTGAAGTGCTTGTTTACCAGTGAGCCTTTGGAGGCTTCCATGGTAGCTCAGTTATTTGCCTGCCATGCAGAACACCACCTGTGGTGCAGGAGATCCAGGTTCCACCCCCAGTTTGGGAAGATCCCCTGGAGAAGGAAATGGCAACCCACTCCAGTATTCTTGCCTGGAGAATCCCATGGACAGAGGAGCTGGCTTTACATCCCATGGGGTTGTAAAGAATCAGAGACGACTGAAGTGACTTAGCACACATGCATGCAAGGATGGAATGCTTGGGACTATGATGAATATCAGTGGAAGACTTAGATTCAAGATTACACTTGAACGCAGAAGGACATCAGAACTGACTCATCTTTCACAGGACAAAAGATAGCGAAAAGTGCCAAACAAGAAATCTCTCCAGGCTTGGGAAAAAAAATACCAGTTGTATAAATGTGGGCCCTAATCTTTGAAATTTCTGACAGTGCTCCAAAGATTTGGTGTCTCAAGAAACACATATAGGGTATAAACCAGGTGGCTACTAGTTGAATGCCTTTTATCTCACCACGTCTTAGTGAAACTCTGGGAAATCTCCGGAGACAAAAGAAGCCAGTGTTTCTAGGGGGAGAGTGGTGTGGAGTACAAAGAGAAAGAATGGGATGCGGGAAACAGAAAACGACAGAACTTAATGAGGAAAAGGCCAGCACAACATTTGGAGAGAAACGTGTATACACCCAGGAGAAGATCGAGTCCATAGATGACATACAGATAAAAAGGCAGAGAATATTAAAGTCACTCAAAAAGAGGTTTTTTTAAAGGCATTTTGGAGTTGGGAGTTGTCAGTAAACTTACCTAAATTGTGCTTCAGTACTTCTGAAAAAGAAAATGGAAGGATGAATGTAAATATATTGTGAGGGAAACATGAAGAAAATCCTGTGTGCTCAAAAACTGTAGTTAACTTGAAACAAATCAGGATGCAGATAAATATGAAAACATTGTTTGCCAATAAACACACACAAACATAGAGACACTAGCTGAGAGCTCACACTTATCCAGAGAACAGTCTGCAGCAGTGCATGCAGAAATAAAGAAGAGAATTTACTGACTGAGAAATATCTTAGGAATAGAATATATGATGACTGCATTTTAAAAGTGTTATTATTTCCTTTTGACATTACTGAGACATTTAGTATTTGACTTGCTAGCTTTAGAAGGCATTGGCTACCCTAACTTGAAAGACAGAGAACTGTGGTATTAATGCCAGTAGGAAGAGTTTCAAATCAAAAGACCTGAGTTTCTCTTGAAGAATACCTTAGCATCAGAAACTGTAAAACTGCTGAACTTTTTAGGTATATTAATAATAAAGTCTATCTGACAGTATGGAAGTGTCTACATTGATTCCTTGGCCAAGACAAATGAAAGACATAGAAATGGGGGAAATTGAGCTACATGTGACGATGGCAGACATCACTTGGAAAACTAAGAGAGTAAGATGAAATCATGTAATAATATGAATGTGGGAGTTGAGGAAGATGATCATTGATAGTTGAAGACAAAGATGCAAGTTACAGGTGAAACACCTGCTAAGAAGAGGCAAAAAAAAATTTTTTTGACTTGCCTTTTTCCTGTGCAATCTCATCTGAGAAAAGAAAAGAAGAAAAAATAAATTCAACAGAAGCGGATCTTTACACGAGAAGCACGATGTGGAGTACAAAAGGAAAGTGTGGCAAAATATGAGATTTAGTTAACATAAAAAGACAGAACTTTTTTTAAGGTGCAAGGAATAGAAGAAACAACTAAGAGTATGTGAAAAAAAAATTTGACTTACTTTTTTCCTGTGCAATCTCATCTGAAAAACAAAAAGAAGAGAAAAGTAGTTAAAAAAAGCCAGTTGTTTAGGGGAAGATTGGCATGTGTACAAAAGGAAAGTATAGGAAAAGATGGAATTTCAGTAACAAAACAATGACAACATTTTTTTTTTCTTAAAGTGCAAGTTACAGATTAAACCACAAATAAGAACAGGCAAATAAATTTTGACTTGCCTTTTTCCTGTGCAATCTCATCTGAAAAACAAAAAGAAGAGGAAAGTAGTTAAAAGCAGCCAGTTGTTTAGGGGAAGATTGGCATGATGTACGAAAAGAAAGTATAGGAAAAGATGGAATTTCAGTAACAAAACAATGACAACTTTTTTTTTTCTTAAAGTGCAAGTTACAGATTAAACCACAAATAAGAACAGACAAATAAATTTTGACTTGCCTTTTTCCTGTGCAATCTTATCCGAGCAAAAGGAAAGAAGAAAAAAGCAATTCAAAACAAGCTGATCTTTACAGGGGAAGTGTGTGGTAAAGTAAAAGAAAGAAAGAATGGGAAAGATGGAAGTTAGGTTACAGAAAATGATAGTACATATTTTAAGGTGCAAATAAAAGATTAAACAACAGTTAAGAACATGCAAAAACTTTTTTTTTTTTACTTGCCTTTTTCTTGTTTCATCTTCTCTGAAGAAAAAAGAAGAGGGGGAAAAATTTTTGTCAAAATGCAGGACCAATGACAAGAAAAAGAGGGCAGATATTTGAAACCCTTCTATAGTTTACTCCATAGGTCAAATGAGTCACTATTGTGGGAATTGGAAGGTGATGCTCCACAGGACATCCTGCAGTCAGGGGCATCGTAGTATTACATCCCACCACCCCCATATCCAACTCCTAGAGCAAATGTAGCAAAGACAGATAATGACTCAATGAGAGGAGGCAGAATAGGACCGCTAGGACAAACAATATCCATCATTCATCGCTCAGTGGACCTTCTTCTTTCAGGGTGCACTGCAAACAGGCACCATCATGTGAAGTGCTTGTTTACCAGTGAGCCTTTGGAGGCTTCCATGGTAGCTCAGTTATTTGCCTGCCATGCAGAACACCACCTGTGGTGCAGGAGATCCAGGTTCCACCCCCAGTTTGGGAAGATCCCCTGGAGAAGGAAATGGCAACCCACTCCAGTATTCTTGCCTGGAGAATCCCATGGACAGAGGAGCTGGCTTTACATCCCATGGGGTTGTAAAGAATCAGAGACGACTGAAGTGACTTAGCACACATGCATGCAAGGATGGAATGCTTGGGACTATGATGAATATCAGTGGAAGACTTAGATTCAAGATTACACTTGAACGCAGAAGGACATCAGAACTGACTCATCTTTCACAGGACAAAAGATAGCGAAAAGTGCCAAACAAGAAATCTCTCCAGGCTTGGGAAAAAAAATACCAGTTGTATAAATGTGGGCCCTAATCTTTGAAATTTCTGACAGTGCTCCAAAGATTTGGTGTCTCAAGAAACACATATAGGGTATAAACCAGGTGGCTACTAGTTGAATGCCTTTTATCTCACCACGTCTTAGTGAAACTCTGGGAAATCTCCGGAGACAAAAGAAGCCAGTGTTTCTAGGGGGAGAGTGGTGTGGAGTACAAAGAGAAAGAATGGGATGCGGGAAACAGAAAACGACAGAACTTAATGAGGAAAAGGCCAGCACAACATTTGGAGAGAAACGTGTATACACCCAGGAGAAGATCGAGTCCATAGATGACATACAGATAAAAAGGCAGAGAATATTAAAGTCACTCAAAAAGAGGTTTTTTTAAAGGCATTTTGGAGTTGGGAGTTGTCAGTAAACTTACCTAAATTGTGCTTCAGTACTTCTGAAAAAGAAAATGGAAGGATGAATGTAAATATATTGCGAGGGAAACATGAAGAAAATCCTGTGTGCTCAAAAACTGTAGTTAACTTGAAACAAATCAGGATGCAGATAAATATGAAAACATTGTTTGCCAATAAACACACACAAACATAGAGACACTAGCTGAGAGCTCACACTTATCCAGAGAACAGTCTGCAGCAGTGCATGCAGAAATAAAGAAGAGAATTTACTGACTGAGAAATATCTTAGGAATAGAATATATGATGACTGCATTTTAAAAGTGTTATTATTTCCTTTTGACATTACTGAGACATTTAGTATTTGACTTGCTAGCTTTAGAAGGCATTGGCTACCCTAACTTGAAAGACAGAGAACTGTGGTATTAATGCCAGTAGGAAGAGTTTCAAATCAAAAGACCTGAGTTTCTCTTGAAGAATACCTTAGCATCAGAAACTGTAAAACTGCTGAACTTTTTAGGTATATTAATAATAAAGTCTATCTGACAGTATGGAAGTGTCTACATTGATTCCTTGGCCAAGACAAATGAAAGACATAGAAATGGGGGAAATTGAGCTACATGTGACGATGGCAGACATCACTTGGAAAACTAAGAGAGTAAGATGAAATCATGTAATAATATGAATGTGGGAGTTGAGGAAGATGATCATTGATAGTTGAAGACAAAGATGCAAGTTACAGGTGAAACACCTGCTAAGAAGAGGCAAAAAAAAATTTTTTTGACTTGCCTTTTTCCTGTGCAATCTCATCTGAGAAAAGAAAAGAAGAAAAAATAAATTCAACAGAAGCGGATCTTTACACGAGAAGCACGATGTGGAGTACAAAAGGAAAGTGTGGCAAAATATGAGATTTAGTTAACATAAAAAGACAGAACTTTTTTTAAGGTGCAAGGAATAGAAGAAACAACTAAGAGTATGTGAAAAAAAAATTTGACTTACTTTTTTCCTGTGCAATCTCATCTGAAAAACAAAAAGAAGAGAAAAGTAGTTAAAAAAAGCCAGTTGTTTAGGGGAAGATTGGCATGTGTACAAAAGGAAAGTATAGGAAAAGATGGAATTTCAGTAACAAAACAATGACAACATTTTTTTTTTCTTAAAGTGCAAGTTACAGATTAAACCACAAATAAGAACAGGCAAATAAATTTTGACTTGCCTTTTTCCTGTGCAATCTCATCTGAAAAACAAAAAGAAGAGGAAAGTAGTTAAAAGCAGCCAGTTGTTTAGGGGAAGATTGGCATGATGTACGAAAAGAAAGTATAGGAAAAGATGGAATTTCAGTAACAAAACAATGACAACTTTTTTTTTTCTTAAAGTGCAAGTTACAGATTAAACCACAAATAAGAACAGACAAATAAATTTTGACTTGCCTTTTTCCTGTGCAATCTTATCCGAGCAAAAGGAAAGAAGAAAAAAGCAATTCAAAACAAGCTGATCTTTACAGGGGAAGTGTGTGGTAAAGTAAAAGAAAGAAAGAATGGGAAAGATGGAAGTTAGGTTACAGAAAATGATAGTACATATTTTAAGGTGCAAATAAAAGATTAAACAACAGTTAAGAACATGCAAAAACTTTTTTTTTTTTACTTGCCTTTTTCTTGTTTCATCTTCTCTGAAGAAAAAAGAAGAGGGGGAAAAATTTTTGTCAAAATGCAGGACCAATGACAAGAAAAAGAGGGCAGATATTTGAAACCCTTCTATAGTTTACTCCATAGGTCAAATGAGTCACTATTGTGGGAATTGGAAGGTGATGCTCCACAGGACATCCTGCAGTCAGGGGCATCGTAGTATTACATCCCACCACCCCCATATCCAACTCCTAGAGCAAATGTAGCAAAGACAGATAATGACTCAATGAGAGGAGGCAGAATAGGACCGCTAGGACAAACAATATCCATCATTCATCGCTCAGTGGACCTTCTTCTTTCAGGGTGCACTGCAAACAGGCACCATCATGTGAAGTGCTTGTTTACCAGTGAGCCTTTGGAGGCTTCCATGGTAGCTCAGTTATTTGCCTGCCATGCAGAACACCACCTGTGGTGCAGGAGATCCAGGTTCCACCCCCAGTTTGGGAAGATCCCCTGGAGAAGGAAATGGCAACCCACTCCAGTATTCTTGCCTGGAGAATCCCATGGACAGAGGAGCTGGCTTTACATCCCATGGGGTTGTAAAGAATCAGAGACGACTGAAGTGACTTAGCACACATGCATGCAAGGATGGAATGCTTGGGACTATGATGAATATCAGTGGAAGACTTAGATTCAAGATTACACTTGAACGCAGAAGGACATCAGAACTGACTCATCTTTCACAGGACAAAAGATAGCGAAAAGTGCCAAACAAGAAATCTCTCCAGGCTTGGGAAAAAAAATACCAGTTGTATAAATGTGGGCCCTAATCTTTGAAATTTCTGACAGTGCTCCAAAGATTTGGTGTCTCAAGAAACACATATAGGGTATAAACCAGGTGGCTACTAGTTGAATGCCTTTTATCTCACCACGTCTTAGTGAAACTCTGGGAAATCTCCGGAGACAAAAGAAGCCAGTGTTTCTAGGGGGAGAGTGGTGTGGAGTACAAAGAGAAAGAATGGGATGCGGGAAACAGAAAACGACAGAACTTAATGAGGAAAAGGCCAGCACAACATTTGGAGAGAAACGTGTATACACCCAGGAGAAGATCGAGTCCATAGATGACATACAGATAAAAAGGCAGAGAATATTAAAGTCACTCAAAAAGAGGTTTTTTTAAAGGCATTTTGGAGTTGGGAGTTGTCAGTAAACTTACCTAAATTGTGCTTCAGTACTTCTGAAAAAGAAAATGGAAGGATGAATGTAAATATATTGCGAGGGAAACATGAAGAAAATCCTGTGTGCTCAAAAACTGTAGTTAACTTGAAACAAATCAGGATGCAGATAAATATGAAAACATTGTTTGCCAATAAACACACACAAACATAGAGACACTAGCTGAGAGCTCACACTTATCCAGAGAACAGTCTGCAGCAGTGCATGCAGAAATAAAGAAGAGAATTTACTGACTGAGAAATATCTTAGGAATAGAATATATGATGACTGCATTTTAAAAGTGTTATTATTTCCTTTTGACATTACTGAGACATTTAGTATTTGACTTGCTAGCTTTAGAAGGCATTGGCTACCCTAACTTGAAAGACAGAGAACTGTGGTATTAATGCCAGTAGGAAGAGTTTCAAATCAAAAGACCTGAGTTTCTCTTGAAGAATACCTTAGCATCAGAAACTGTAAAACTGCTGAACTTTTTAGGTATATTAATAATAAAGTCTATCTGACAGTATGGAAGTGTCTACATTGATTCCTTGGCCAAGACAAATGAAAGACATAGAAATGGGGGAAATTGAGCTACATGTGACGATGGCAGACATCACTTGGAAAACTAAGAGAGTAAGATGAAATCATGTAATAATATGAATGTGGGAGTTGAGGAAGATGATCATTGATAGTTGAAGACAAAGATGCAAGTTACAGGTGAAACACCTGCTAAGAAGAGGCAAAAAAAAATTTTTTTGACTTGCCTTTTTCCTGTGCAATCTCATCTGAGAAAAGAAAAGAAGAAAAAATAAATTCAACAGAAGCGGATCTTTACACGAGAAGCACGATGTGGAGTACAAAAGGAAAGTGTGGCAAAATATGAGATTTAGTTAACATAAAAAGACAGAACTTTTTTTAAGGTGCAAGGAATAGAAGAAACAACTAAGAGTATGTGAAAAAAAAATTTGACTTACTTTTTTCCTGTGCAATCTCATCTGAAAAACAAAAAGAAGAGAAAAGTAGTTAAAAAAAGCCAGTTGTTTAGGGGAAGATTGGCATGTGTACAAAAGGAAAGTATAGGAAAAGATGGAATTTCAGTAACAAAACAATGACAACATTTTTTTTTTCTTAAAGTGCAAGTTACAGATTAAACCACAAATAAGAACAGGCAAATAAATTTTGACTTGCCTTTTTCCTGTGCAATCTCATCTGAAAAACAAAAAGAAGAGGAAAGTAGTTAAAAGCAGCCAGTTGTTTAGGGGAAGATTGGCATGATGTACGAAAAGAAAGTATAGGAAAAGATGGAATTTCAGTAACAAAACAATGACAACTTTTTTTTTTCTTAAAGTGCAAGTTACAGATTAAACCACAAATAAGAACAGACAAATAAATTTTGACTTGCCTTTTTCCTGTGCAATCTTATCCGAGCAAAAGGAAAGAAGAAAAAAGCAATTCAAAACAAGCTGATCTTTACAGGGGAAGTGTGTGGTAAAGTAAAAGAAAGAAAGAATGGGAAAGATGGAAGTTAGGTTACAGAAAATGATAGTACATATTTTAAGGTGCAAATAAAAGATTAAACAACAGTTAAGAACATGCAAAAACTTTTTTTTTTTTACTTGCCTTTTTCTTGTTTCATCTTCTCTGAAGAAAAAAGAAGAGGGGGAAAAATTTTTGTCAAAATGCAGGACCAATGACAAGAAAAAGAGGGCAGATATTTGAAACCCTTCTATAGTTTACTCCATAGGTCAAATGAGTCACTATTGTGGGAATTGGAAGGTGATGCTCCACAGGACATCCTGCAGTCAGGGGCATCGTAGTATTACATCCCACCACCCCCATATCCAACTCCTAGAGCAAATGTAGCAAAGACAGATAATGACTCAATGAGAGGAGGCAGAATAGGACCGCTAGGACAAACAATATCCATCATTCATCGCTCAGTGGACCTTCTTCTTTCAGGGTGCACTGCAAACAGGCACCATCATGTGAAGTGCTTGTTTACCAGTGAGCCTTTGGAGGCTTCCATGGTAGCTCAGTTATTTGCCTGCCATGCAGAACACCACCTGTGGTGCAGGAGATCCAGGTTCCACCCCCAGTTTGGGAAGATCCCCTGGAGAAGGAAATGGCAACCCACTCCAGTATTCTTGCCTGGAGAATCCCATGGACAGAGGAGCTGGCTTTACATCCCATGGGGTTGTAAAGAATCAGAGACGACTGAAGTGACTTAGCACACATGCATGCAAGGATGGAATGCTTGGGACTATGATGAATATCAGTGGAAGACTTAGATTCAAGATTACACTTGAACGCAGAAGGACATCAGAACTGACTCATCTTTCACAGGACAAAAGATAGCGAAAAGTGCCAAACAAGAAATCTCTCCAGGCTTGGGAAAAAAAATACCAGTTGTATAAATGTGGGCCCTAATCTTTGAAATTTCTGACAGTGCTCCAAAGATTTGGTGTCTCAAGAAACACATATAGGGTATAAACCAGGTGGCTACTAGTTGAATGCCTTTTATCTCACCACGTCTTAGTGAAACTCTGGGAAATCTCCGGAGACAAAAGAAGCCAGTGTTTCTAGGGGGAGAGTGGTGTGGAGTACAAAGAGAAAAGAATGGGATGTGGGAAACAGAAAACGACAGAACTTAATGAGGAAAAGGCCAGCACAACATTTGGAGAGAAACGTGTATACACCCAGGAGAAGATCGAGTCCATAGATGACATACAGATAAAAAGGCAGAGAATATTAAAGTCACTCAAAAAGAGGTATTTTTAAAGGCATTTTGGAGTAGGGAGTTGTCAGTAAACTTACCTAAATTGTGCTTCAGTACTTCTGAAAAAGAAAATGGAAGGATGAATGTAAATATATTGCGAGGGAAACATGAAGAAAATCCTGTGTGCTCAAAAACTGTAGTTAACTTGAAACAAATCAGGATGCAGATAAATATGAAAACATTGTTTGCCAATAAACACACACAAACATAGAGACACTAGCTGAGAGCTCACACTTATCCAGAGAACAGTCTGCAGCAGTGCATGCAGAAATAAAGAAGAGAATTTACTGACTGAGAAATATCTTAGGAATAGAATATATGATGACTGCATTTTAAAAGTGTTATTATTTCCTTTTGACATTACTGAGACATTTAGTATTTGACTTGCTAGCTTTAGAAGGCATTGGCTACCCTAACTTGAAAGAATGAGAACTGTGGTATTAATGCCAGTAGGAAGAGTTTTAAATCAAAAGACCTGAGTTTTTCTTGAAGAATACCTTAGCATCAGAAACTGTAAAACTGCTGAACTTTTTAGGTATATTAATAATAAAGTCTATCTGACAGTATGGAAGTGTCTACATTGATTCCTTGGCCAAGACAAATGAAAGAGATAGAAATGGGGGAAATTGAGCTACATGTGACAATGGCAGACATCACTTGGAAAACTAAGAGAGTAAGATGAAATCATGTAATAGTACGAATGTGGGAGTTGAGGAAGATGATCATTGATAGTTGAAGACAAAGGTGCAAGTTACAGATGAAACACCTGCTAAGAAGAGGCAAAAAAAAATTTTTTTTGACTTGCCTTTTTCCTGTGCAATCTCATCTGAGAAAAGAAAAGAAGAAAAAATAAATTCAACAGAAGCGGATCTTTACACGAGAAGCACGATGTGGAGTATAAAAGGGAAGCGTGGCAAAATATGAGATTTAGGTAACATAAAAAGACAGAACTTTTTTTAAGGTGCAAGGAATAGAAGAAACAACTAAGAATATGTGAAAAAAAATTTGACTTACTTTTTTCCTGTGCAATCTCATCTGAAAAACAAAAAGAAGAGAAAAGTAGTTAAAAGAAGCCAGTTGTTTTAGGGGAAGATTGGCATGAAGTACAAAAGGAAAGTATAGGAAAAGATGGAATTTCAGTAACAAAACAATGACAACTTTTTTTTTTTTCTTAAAGTGCAAGTTACAGATTAAACAACAAATAAGAACAGGCAAATAAATTTTGACTTGCCTTTTTCCTGTGCATTCTTATCCGAGCAAAAGGAAAGAAGAAAAAAGCAATTCAAAACAAGCTGATCTTTACAGGGGAAGTGTGTGGTAAGGTAAAAGAAAGAAAGGATGGCAAAGATGGAAGTTAGGTTACAGAAAATGATAGAACATGTTTTAAGGTGCAAATAAAAGACTAAACAACAGTTAAGAACATGCAAAAACTTTTTTTTTTTAATTGCCTTTTTCTTGTTTCATCTTCTCTGAAGAAAAAACAAGAGGGAAAAAATATTTTGTCAAAATGCAGGCCCAATGGCAAAAAAAAAAAGAGGGCAGAAATTTGAAACCCTTCTATAGTTTACTCCATAGGTCAAATGAACCACTATTGTGGGAACTGGAAAGGTGATGCTCCACAGGACATCCTGCAGTCAGGGGCATTGTTGTATTACATCCCACCACCCCCATATCCAGCTCCTGGAGCAAAGGTAGCAAAGACAGATAATGACTCAATGAAAGGAGGTAGAATAGGACTGCTAGGGCAAACGATAGCAATCTTCATCTTTTAGTGAACTTTCTTCTTTTTTCAGGATGGAATGGAAACAATGACACATATTTAGGAAGTCATAAAAAAATTCCATGGTTAGTGGAGACTGGCATGCCACAGTCTGTGGGGTTGCAAAGAATTGGAAATGACTCAGCAACTGAGCACAAAGAAGTCTACAGGCTTCTCAGGCAGTGCTAGTGGGAAAGAACCCACCTGCCAATGCATGAGGCATAAGATATGTGGGTACAATCCCTGGGTCGGGAAGATCCCCTGAAGGAGGGCATGGCAACCCACTCCAATATTCTTGCCTGGAGAATCCCACAGACAGAGGAGCCTGGAAGGCTACAGTCCTTAAGGTTGCAAAGAGTCAGACATGACTGAAGCAACTTGGCACATGCGCACTCAAAGAAGCCTACAGGAAAAGTACCCATCAGCTTAATATGGTATCTGTAACTGTAATCTTATGAAGGCTGCTCAGTATATAGAAGATGTGTGCTTCTAAGTTCATTAAGTGTAAACACAGTATGATTGAAAACCATCATTAGGAAATCAAGGATGTTAAACTTTTGATGTTTATACTATTGTATTATGAAGAAACCTTTTTTTTAGGAGTGTATAGGATTATAGTTTTTCACATCATCCATATAACATTTCAACACAGAAATTTGTTGTGTGTTTCCTTTTAAAAGTCTTTCTACTAAAATCTGAACATAAAGACAGTTTGCTAATTTAATAATTATGTCAGAATAAAAATGCAGAAAAAATGAAACTATTACTACAGTAAAAAAGAAAATAAACTGAAGGAATATCATTAAATGTTTATTATTTAGAGCACTTGGGTGATATGCTCAACGGCAGTGGAAGAGGGAGTTTGAATGCTACAGTAGAACCATGAAGGATATCTGAGTTTTCATAGTCCTTAATGCTCAAAACTCTCCAAGCCAGGCTTTAACAGCATGTAAACCATGAACTTCCAAATGTTTCAGCTGGGTTTAGAAAAGGCAGAGGAACCAGAGATCAAATTGCCAACATCCGTTGCGTCATCAAAAAAGCAAGAGCATTTCAGAAAAGCATCTACTTCTGCTTTATTAACTACGTCAAAGCCTTTGTGTGGATCACAAAAAACTGTGGAAAATTCTTCAAGAGATAGCAATAGTAGACCATCTGACCTGCCTCCTGAGAAATCTTTATACAGGTCAAGAAACAACAGTTTGAACTGCACATGGAACAACAGACTAGTTCCAAATCAGGAAAGGAATATGCCAAGGCTGTATATTGTCACCCTGCCTATTTATCTTCTATGCAGAGTACATCATGCGAAATGCCGGGCTACATGAAGAACAAGCTGGAATCAAGATTGCCAGGAGAAATATCAATAACCTCAGATATGCAGATGACACCATCCTTATGGCAGAAAGCGAAGAAGAAATAAAGAGCCTCTTGATGAAAGTGAAAGAGGAGAGTGAAAAAGTTGGCTTAAAGCTCAACATTCAGAAAACGAAGATCATGGCATCTGGTCCCATCACTTCATGGCAAATAGATGGGAAAATAATGGAAACAGTGAGAGACTTTATTTTCTTGGGTTCCAAAATCACTGCAGATGGGGACTGAAGCCATGAAATTAAAGGATGCTTGCTCCTTGGAAGAAAAGCTACGTCTCTGCATATTAAAAAGCAGAGACATTACTTTGCTGACAAAGGTCCATCTAGTCAAAACTATGGTTCTTCCAGTAGTCATGTATGGATGTGAGAATTGGACTATAAGGAAAACTGAGCACCAGAGAATTGATGCTTTTCAACTGTGGTGTTGGAGAAGACTGCTGAGAGTCGTTGGACTGCAAAGAGATCCAACCAGTCCATCCTAAAGGAAATCCATTCTGAATATTCATTGGAAGCACTGATGTGAAGCTGAAACTCCAATCCCTTCACCACCTGATACAAAGAACTGACTCACTGGGAAAGACCCTGATGTTGGGAAAGATTTAAGGCAGGAGAAGTGGACAACAGAAGTTGAGATGGTTGGATGGCATCACTGACTCAATGGACATGAGTTTGAATAAACTCTGATAATTGGTGATGGACAGGGAGGCCTTGTGTGCTGTAGTCAATGGGATCGCAAAGAGTCAGACACGACTGAGTGACTGAACTAAACTTAAGTGATAAGGACTATAGACCACAAAGCTTCTCTGGAAAGAATGGAGTCTTAGCTCATCTCCTAAGGTTTGGGCAGATAGCAACTGCATAGTAATGGCCTTTGAACTTTGACTATATGGCACATGCACTAACAATGGGCAATTTTCAGAAAATATATACAGAGTGTGATCATGTATGCATTAGTCTCTTCCCTTTCGTTTCACAAAATTCACATTGAAACTGTGGTGAGACTCTACAGAATAGAAGAAGGCAGTGTTTATGGAAAGGAACATGTGTTCTGAAAAAATTAAAGGATGGAAAAGAATGAGGACAGGGGGTAGGAAAACAGAAATCGAGAGAACTTATCAAGGATGATGTTTATGAAACAAAATCAGAGAAAATAACAGACACATGGGTAGGGCATGCCAAAAGATGGTGTGTAGGTAAAAGGAAAGGGAATGTGAAAGACTCCAAGGAAGCAGTCATTTAGAGTCTTACTGGAGTATAAAAATTGTCAGAGAAATTTACCAAAGTTTTTCAAAAACTGGCCAAAAATATAAAGTGAAAAGATCCAAATAGTGCTGGAGAACAGAAAAGAAAGAACATACACATTTGATGAAAATTCATATGCAATGTTAAATGTACCAGGATGCAGGCCAGTCCACAGAAAACACACACACACATGCAAGCATACACACATATACAAACTGCAGCTGAAAGCTACCTTTTTCAGGAGATTATTGGTTAGGATTACAAAAGAAGAAACTGAATGAATCTACTTAGGAAAAATGTCAAGAACAGTAGTAATAATGGTTACTTTTAAAACATGTTTCTCAGATTGCCAGTCCAGGTTCAATGCATGAGACAGGGTGCTCAGGACTGGTGCACTGGGATGACCCAGAGGGATGGGGCACGGTGGGGGGGGGGGCGTGGTGGGGTGGTGAGAGGGGGGTTCAGGATGGGGAACACATGTACACCCATGGCTGATTCATGTCAATGTATGGCAAAACCACTACAATATTGTAAAGTAATTAGCCTTTAATTAAAGTCAATAAATTAAAAAAAAAACCATGTTTCTGACATCATGCTTTTATGCAATTTTATTTTGAGAAAAATTTCTTTAAAAAGTGAAAAGGAGAAAAATGAGTGAACTTTCTGTATTGGAAAAAAAATCATTATTTCTTTCAGTTATTATCTTATAAAATTATCTTGATGAGAACTGTTTAAATTTCAATTTTTTGGAGGTGAGCCTTCATAAGTTCCTTGACTGGTACTAAATACAGTCTCAGTGCTTATTATGTTGGTAGTGCTTGTACACAATAGCCACACTCACTGTATTAAAGGAGTCTGAACCACTGCTAATAGAAAAATATCATGTTAGTTTCCTGAGTGCTTCTTTTCACAACGTTTTCAGCAAGTGAGTAAACTATTGCTTCTTAAAATGTAGATTTCTATTTCAATTCATGCCTAAATGAAGTTCATCTTAATAAATCACATGAAAGAAAGGAAATGATGCTCTAGACACAACATATGGAAATTGAAATCAAATGACCTGGACACACGTGGGACAAACTTTCAAAATAGTCTTTGAGAATGCCAATACTTTGGAAATGTATGGTTAATAAATTTACATGGCAGGAAGGGATTGTTTATGCCAGTTGAAACAAAATGACAAACTAAAGAAATCATAATGGGAGAAATTGAATGTGAAATAAAGATGGTGAATTTCAGTTGCAAAGACAAATACCGAGACAAAACAACATTAAAGTATGCATAGAGACTTGAAGACAAAGATACCAGAAAAGAATGAATCCATGACTAGGTAGGCAAGGAAATTGCTTGACATTGGGAAGCTGACATTTTTCTCTTCACATAAAAAAGAAAAAGAACTCAAAATACATTCCAAATAATGATCCAATGTGAGGAAGAAATCAAGAAAAATTTGAAAATCTCCCATACTTTACTCTTTGGTTCAACCTGACCTCATTTTCTATGAGGTCTGAAGACCTTTCCAGAAATTAGTGAAAAGATTGTTTTACTTTCATTCATCCCTTGGTGTCAAAGGAATCAAGACAGGAAATTACCCTGGGGAAGCAGGTAGAAAGGACTTCTTGGATAAACAATGTCCATCACTGGTCCTGTATTAGACTTTCTACATTTTTCAGCATAAACTGCAAACACACAATTATACACAAAGAACAGCTTAAAAAGAGATGAGGAAGCAAAGAGAAACAGTGTTCATTTTTTAAAAAATGCATAGCAATAATCTAAAAAAGTATACCTGTGGCTGATTCATGTTGATGTATGGCAAAAACCACAATATTGTAAAGTAATTAGTCTCCAACTAAAATCAGTAAATTAATTAAAAAAATAATATGATGATGACAAGGAAATGCAAACTAAAGTGAAATAAAAAGTCTATTGCATTGGCAGGCAGGCTCTTTACCACTAGCACCACACAGGAAATCCATTTATCAATACCTAAAAATGGAATTTATTCAACATTATTTTAAAATGTTATATATTATCATAAGGAAATTAAAATATCATATCTTGTTAAGTAAAGAGCAGGAAAAAAAATGTTCATTATCAAATAGGTCATTACATATTTAAATTATTGACTTTTCAAACTATTATTATGTGGTTAATTAAGAAATGTGGTTAATTAAGAAATCTTCTTATCTTCTAACAGCCCTTCAAATGACTATAGGTTACCATCCTCAGGTCTGAAACTTCCCTTTGGCCATTGACTAAAATGAATAAAATGAGTGTTAGAAAATTTGGAAAATCTCTATTTTTAAAGGCAATATTTACTTCTGCTAAACCTTAACGGCACTTAAAATCTGTGTCATGTATTGATTATATATAGCCTTGCCTTGTTCTTTATTTCTGCCATAATTTTATGTATATTAAACTAAGCTCCCATAGATAATGGAAACCTACTCTATAGCAGAAGGCACTCTACTCAATGCTCTGTGGTGACCTAAATAAGAAGGAAATCAAAAGTGAGTATATGTATATACATATAGTTGATTCACTAAGCTGTACAGTAGAAACTAACTTTATAATATTATAAAGGAACTATACTCCAATAAAAAATTTTTTTAAAGAGATGAGGAAAGAGAAAAAGCGTTCATTTTTTCAAAAAATGTATAGCAATAGCAATGAATCCTAATACATGCATTAAAGAAATATATTCCTAAATATCATCACCTCCTTTGAAAACAGAATTGTACTTGAATTTTTCACTAGAAAAGAAGGATGTTAAGTTTAAAATGAATATTAGGGTGATATAAACAAAAAATAAAACAATTATAAAAACCATTAAAAAAATTGGCTACATCTGATGCAAGGAGAACAGAAATTTGTAATCGTTTTATAGTTTGCTCCAAGTTTCAAAGTTACCAATATTTTTTAAATTGGAAGCAAGATTTCTGAAGGACATCTTGTCAAATAGGAGCAATGGTATCTCTCTCTCTCTCTCTCTCTCTCTCTCACACACACACACATCACTTGATGCAAAAGTTGTAAAGATGGAAAATGACACTGTGAGATAGAATAAGACTTCTGATACAAGCAACATAAGTCATATGTATTTCATCGGACCTTCTCTTTTTGTCAGAATACAATCCAAACATGCACACATACATGAGTACTTAAGGTACTTAGGAAGTCGTGAGGAAACCTACAAAAAAAGCACCCATCTAGCTAAAACTCCATCAGTTGCAGTAGTCCCATGAAGCATGATTCATGCATTAAAGACATGTATTCCCTACTTATATTGAATCTATAACCAAAAATATAGCTGAAAAACATCATTATAAAAGGAAGAATGTTAAACTTTAATGGTTATATTAGGGTTTCATTAAAACAAAAAACATTTAGGAGTATCCTAGAAATCTAGCCTCTCATGTCATTCACATAAAACTTCAAAATAGAAAAAATATGTTGTTAACAATCTTGCTCAGTATAGAGTCCTTCTACAAACACTTCAAAATTATTGCTGCTTGTCACATCAGTAATTATATCATTAAAATGCAAGAGAAAGATGGAAAAATTATTGTGGTATGAGGGAAAATAAACCTAGGAATGGGTATGCAAAATACCTGAGAGAAGACTATGAATGATCAAGGGCATTGGATGTGTCAGCCTAAAGTCCACACTGTATCTGTGAGTGACACCTGAATTTACACAGTCTTTGAAAGGACAAGAGTTGGAGAAAATTCACTCAGCAAGTGTGGAGTCTTATCTCGTAAAGCTTGGGGAGGCATCCATGGTATGTTAATGGCCACCTGAACTTTGAATACATGACAGAAATCCTAAGTTATTGAAAGTGTACCAGAAAATGAATACAGAATGTAAACAGTGTGCCCCTCAGTCTCATCCCCTTCATCTCACAAAATTCATAGTGAAACAGAAGGCTCTGGATGACAGAATAAGATAGTGTTTATAGGGAAGGAACATGGGAAATGAGATAGGATGTACTGAGAAAGATTTACACAGGTCGAGGCTAATAGATGGAGAGAATTTAATATGAGAGAAGTCCACAAACAAAACGTTGAGGAAAAAGGAGTAGATAATGAGATACAGTGTGAGCCAAAAGATGAAGTGAAAATTAAACTGTTAGTTGCTCAGTCATGTCTAACTCTTTTGTGACTCTATGGGCTGTAGCCCACCAGGTTCCTCTGTCCATGGGATTTTCCAGGCAAGAATACTGGGGTGGGATACTATTTCCTCCTCCAGGGGATATTCCTTACCCAGGGATCTAACCTGGGTCTTTTGCATTGCAGCTAGATTGTTTACCATCTGAGCTATCAGAGAAGCCCCAACTCAAAAAATGGCATATAGAAAAGAGAATGATAAAAGAACCAAAATGTGGTTGTTTAAGGCTTCTTGGAACAAAAATGTCTTCAGGGATATTTACCTATTTTTTCCCGCAGAACATCTGAAAAATTAAGAGAAAAAACAGGTAAGTTTAATAGGATAAAAGGTCAAGGGAAACTAAATTTAGTGAAAATTTACATACAATTATAAATGTAATAGGATTTAAACAAACACACACACACACAAACATATGCAGGCATATACAATGTGCCAAAGTAGCTGACAGCTTTCTTTGGTGCTGATCAAAAAGTAAATGAGCAAAAGAAAGAATCTTGTTGACTGAGGAAAAATTTCAGGTGTATCGGTAGTGGTGATTACCTTTTGAAAATGTTCTTGAATTTTTTGGACACTACTTGGGCTGTTATGATTTGATTGGTTACCTTTAATAAAGTCTTTTGCTGCTACTAAATATAAATCATCATCTCACATAAAATATCCACAAGGAGTGAATTCCAGTGTACTGAACTACTTCTAGAAAAATGCAGGAGTTGGTTCTTAGGAACCACTATTAACATTTTCTTATGCAATGATGATATAACTTTATTTTGGGTGAATTGCTATTTTAGTTCATGCCAAAAAGAAGCTCACCTTATTTCGATCACCTTTTCAAAGAAATGTAAATATGAACCCATGCAAATAGAATTTGTTAAGAAGAGATGAGGAACCAAAGAGAAAAAAATCACCCAGATGTTCAAAACATTATCTGTAGCAATAACTACATGAACTCTGCTGCATGCAACAAAGAGATAAATTTCCTCCGAAAACAAATGTATACTGAAAGATGTCCTTAGAAAAAAATAGGATATTAAATTTTAATGAATAATTTTGTTTTATGGAAAAAATCTTATGGAACATTACAGAACAGACATTCTCATTTCATTCACGTAAAATATTCAAGTTAGAAATATGTACTATTTTTTTAACATTTCTAACACTATAAAATCTTTTCACAAATAGCTGAAGTAATTGCAGTTGTCCATATTCATAACTGTGTTAATAAAAGTAAGAATGAAAATTACTCTCTTTGGATATAAAAAAAATTTCAGGAAAAAAGGAAAATCTGGGTACTACTCCTAGATTTTAAGGCAGTGTAAGGGTGACCTTCATCAATGAATCATTTCAGATTTTATTCAGGCTTTCAAAGACAGGAAAAGAGAAGGCTATGGGAGAAGGTGGCATGCAAAATATTGCCTTAGAATGGTAGAAATACTGAAGAGTGCAAACCAATGATGACATACTGATGAAAAGGTGGAATATTTTTAAAACATCAGGAAAACAGGCATTTTAAAGTGTTTTGGGAGTACAGGGATGTCAAAGATACTTTATAATAGTTTTTCTGAATTTTGTCTGTGAAATACAATGAAAAATCAATGCAATTTTCATTGAAAAGAAAGACAAAGAACTAAGCTTTCAGATCAGAAAGTTAAAATTGCAAAATTTTACAGTTAAGTTCATATTTGTATATACTTTACAAAGAGTAAATATCTGCATAAATTGTACAGATGGGACAAGTTAAAGCAAAAGTAATGGAGCACTGAATAACCCATGAAGAGGAAAATCTTCAGTTGAAATAATCATAAAATGAGAGAAAAATGGTGTAAATTCATATCTACATTGCCGTGGAGGAAGATGATCACTGAGATTTGAAGACCAAAGTCAAAGAAAGAGATGAAATATTACAAGGTACCAAGTGTGAAATATTATTGGTACTTGCCTCTATCTTGTTCACCCTTATCTGAAAAATAAAAGGAAGGTATAACCAGTCAAACCGAATGAAGGCACAATGTGAAGAAGAGATGACAATAATTTAATTTCTTTCCATTATTTATTCATTCAGTAAAGTGATCCCACTTCTGTAAGAATTAGAAACTCATGTCCCAAGGGCCATGTAACTCAAGAGAGGCAATGCTGTTTTAAGTTCCCTCATCCTTTTCTGCAAAGGAATTGCCACATGAAAACTTCCTTTGGGGAAAACTGAATCAATATTTGGTCTTGAATTGGACTTTCCAGCTTTTTATTTAAGCTCATAACAAATAACAAACATGCTCAGATATATGAAATAGGTATTGTAAATGTGATTCAAAAGTATATAATGAAAGTATTCCTCTGTCAGAAATTTGATCTGTGGCTGTATTCATATGAAGTCTGCTAAATGCCTTAAAAGTATATGTTCCCAAGTTCTCTCCCGTCTGTAAACCATGAGGTAATTGAAAATGTCATTAGAAAAGGAAGATGTTATGCTTTGAAATTTGAAGTGCTTTATGAAGTACAATTTTGGAAACATCCTAGGACAATGATTTTCCTTTTCATTCACATAAAAAGTCCTGAAAATTGAGATATATCATTTATCAATTTTCCTCAAGATATAACTGCCTTGTTTAATTATTGAAAAGGCATTGAAGTTTGCAGAAATAATAATTGTATGAATAAAAATAGAAAATAATAAAGAATACTATATGGGAAAATGACAGGGAAATATTATAAAATAAACCTTAAACCTGAACATTTGAGTAATATATTCAAGAACAATAAAATAGTGAACTATTTACCACACTTATCTAGTGGATTGCATAGAGTTTATAAGATGTTTAACAGGACAATGGGGGGAGAAACTTCATTATCAAATTGGGAGTTTTCTCATCTCTTAAGACTGGAAAAGTATTAATAGTTTAGTAAAAGCCCCTTGATTTTGGATACTTATAAAGCTTCTAAATGATCTGATATTTCTCAGAAAACAAATAGAGAATGGTAAGCTTTTGCGGGTTAGTTCAATCTCTTCATCTCAGAAAATCATGATACAAATATGACAAGTCTCGGAGAGACAGACAAAACCACTGTTATAAGAAGGAAAGGGAAAAAAGATGCTATGAGCAATGATGGAACATAGGGAAACAACAATAGAAGGAATGAAATGAGAAAGAGGATCACATCCAAAAACTGGATAGAGAAGAATGGACAGTCAGGTGAAAAGTGAGCCAGTGGATGGAGTAATGAGGAAAGGGCAGGAAATAGTCAAGACAACGTGGAAGCAGTCACTGGAAGAATTACTGGAGTGAAGAGTTGTTAGAAACTTACCAAGCTTTTTCAGAAGATCACCTGGAAATAAAATGGAAAGCTTCATGTAAACACCATGGGAAACAAACATGAATAAAAATAAAATACTTTGAAGAGTCCAAAAGTAATGTTAACACTATCTAGATGCATTTAAACACATTCACATGTATACATGGTGAACACAAAATAAACTCACCAATAGTGGCTGAAATCTCCTCTGTTTTATCCAGAGATCATTCAATTTTAAAAAGGGAAAGAATAAAAAGGGAAATACAGTCAATTTTAAATGAAGAGAGATTTTTAGAAATATTAGTTCAAGTAGTTACATTTTCAAAGTTTTGTGTACTTTTTAATTTTATTTGGGCTCTTATTAGTCACTATGCTTCTCTAATAAGTTTCTTGAAGGTTATTAAAACTATATCTCCTGTTCTGAGTTTTATTTTAGCTCTGTTGTATGACAGCCATAAACACTGAATCCAGGATCTTGAGCCACTGCTCCCAGGAGAAAATGAATTAGTTTTCTGGGTGCCTCTATTCACAACATCTTCATTAACCAATTAATGTATTACCAAGTTTCATGTGTGTTTCTATTTCAGTTAATGCCTAAATGAAGTTTATCTTAATTAAATCACATGACAGGAAGGAAATGATATAATCAATTTAAATAGAGTTCTAAATCACATGACTAGCATTGTAAACACTAGTGTTTACTTGTTTTCACTACGTGTAGTGTTTACACTTTCACATCAGTCACTGAAAATGCCAATAATTCAGAGGTATATGATTAATTAAAATTTCATGACTGAAGGGAGTTTTATGACAGTTGAAAACACAGGACAAATCTCAGAGTTATAATGGCAGAAGCAGAATGAAAAATAAAACTGTTAAATTTCAGTCAGAGTGACTAGACAGTGAGAAAAAACGTGGAAATATGAATATGTTTGACAAACAAGATGTTTATCTAAAACTTTGACTAGATCCATAGGACTTGGGATTTTTCCCCTTCAAAGTTACTGATATCATAAAAAGGGAAAGATCTTAAAACACATTCAAAACGAAGGTACCAGGGCAAGAAAGGAAAAGAGCAAATATTAGAAAATTTTTCATCCTTTACACTGTGGCACAATCTGGCTCACATTTTCTGAGAACTGGCACCATTCCCAGAAAAGACTTAATGGCCGTCTCAAATATCAGAGAAAACGTTTTTAAATTTCATTCACCCCTTGGTGCCAAAGACATAATGAAAATGACACTATAGTAGGAAGCAGAACCTCCTCTGGGATAAACAATACCTATCATGGGTACTGCATTACTTTCCAGTTTTTTCAATCAGTTGCCTACACAACTCACAAGAAAGTTATTTAAGAAGTTATGAGGAAGCAAAAAAAAAAAAAAAAACATTCATTGTGTACCAGCTATATGTGTACCAGTTGTTACATGAGGCCTGCTAAAATACTTTAAAGTAATCCCTATATTTCACTTCCTCTGTAAAAAAAATTAAATGAAAAAAATTTTTTGAGAAGGAGAATGTCAAGCTTTCAGTAATTCCATAAGTATAGTAGGGGAAAAAAAATCCATGAACATTTGGCTACATTCTCATGGGAAGATGACAGGAATGTGGAGTGCTTCTATAGTTTCCTCCAAGTTTCAAAATAAGAAGTACTTTTAGAACTGGGAGCAAAGTTTTCTAAGGACATCTTGCCCCCCAGAGGCATGTTTTATTGTATCCTCCCCTACCACCATCACCTCTTGATTCAAAAGTACAAAGATAGAACAATGATGCTCTAAAAAGAGGTAGAAAAAGACTTCTTCTGGGAATAAGTGTTGTTCATATACATTCCAATGAAACTTCTTTCACTGTACTATTCTTTTCTAGAATACAATGCAAGCATGCACACATATAGGAGTCAGATATTTACAGAGTCATGAGGACACCCACAAAAGTGCACCCATCTAGCTAAAACTCCATCAGTAGCAGTATTCATATGAGGAATACTTCATACATAAAAGAAGTGCATTCACTACTTTCATTCAAACTATATTCAAAAATATAAGAGAAAATACCACTACAAAAGGAAGGATATTAAATTTTTAATGGTTATCTTAGTGTTTCTTTGAACAAACATTTTGGAGTATCTTAAGACTCTAGCCTCTCATGTCATTCACATAAAATTTCAGGATGGAGAAATGTGTTATAAATGAACTTTGCTCAATATACAATACAAACAATGAAAGTTATCACAGTCTGACAAGTTAAAATTATGTCAATAAAATGCAAGAGAAAGACAGTAAAATTACTATGGTGTGAGATAAAATAATCCCAGCAAATGGTTTGTGCACCTGAGAGAAGACTCTAATAAATGGTCAAAGGCATTGGAAGAATGAGTCTAAAGCCCACACTGGTCCAATGAATTACACCTGAATTTACAGTCTTTGAAAGGATAAGTGTTGGAAAAACTTCACGCAGTGAATACGGAGTCTTGTCTTACCTCGTGAAGTCTGGGGAGGTATCAATAGCATATCAGTGACCCCTTGAACTTTGAAACCATGATGGACTTTCCAAGTCAATGGAAGTGCTCCGAGTAATAAATATAGAATGTAAACCATGTTTTCATCAGTCCCATTTTCCTCATCTCACAAAATTTATAATGAAACTAGCAAAACTCTGAATGATAGACTGGGACAATGTTTAGAGGGAAGGAATGTAAGAAATGAAAAAGGAAGCATTGGGAAAGAATCAGCTGTATGGTCATAAAAGTGGAGAAAATTTAATATGCATGAAGTTCCTAAACAAATAATTTGAGAAGTTAGTATAGACATCCAAGAAAAAGGTAAGCAAACCAACAGATGGCAAGCCAATAGTAAATATTCAAATTGCTGAGACTGGATAATTTAAAGTATTTTGGAATATTAATGCTGTCAGATATATTTACCAAATTTTTTCTGAAAGTCATTTGAAAAATAAAAACAGAAAACTATTGTAAAAATCATGCCACAAAAGCACAAAAGAATTCAGATTTAGTGAAATATTCACATACAATGGTAAAAGTTACAGGATATAGACCAACACTGATACATACACACAGTGTGCAGACACACACACGTGTATCAACGTAGCTGAAAGCTTCCTTATGTCCTGACAATACTGATCAAAAACTAATAAAAGGAAAAGGAGTGATCTTCCTGACTTGAGGAAGAGTTTCAAGAATGATACTGTTAATGGTTTTCCTTATATAAGTTATTGATTTATTAGACTCATGGATGATTATTTGTTTGGTTAGTTAGCTTTGAGAAATTTATTGGTTGCTGTTAAATATATAAATAACCACATCTCATATTTGTTGTAACTTTGATGTATAAAAAAACCTACAAACAATAAGTCAGAGAATACTGAACTGCTTTAGAGAAGATGCAGTGTTTGGTTCTCGGGAACCTATATTCACATTATGTTAAAAATGAAGGCATAACTTTGTGGTGAATTGCTAGATTAGCACGTGTCAAAATGAAGTTCATCTTATCTCAATCATCTTATCAGGGAAAACATTAACATGCACGCATGCCGACAGAGGTAGTTAAAAAGAGACGAGGAACTAGAGAAAAAAGATTACCCATTTGTTCAAAACAGTATCTGTAGCAATGACTACCTAGCCTTTGATGCATGAATTATAGAGATAAATTTGATTTCTCTGAAAAGTATACTGAAAAATGTCATTAGAAAAAATAAGATATTAAAATTTTAATAAATAATTTTGTATTTTATTTCAAAAAATAACTTATAGAGGCATTGCAGGACAATAATTTATGGTGACATTCTCCTAAAATATTCAGATTTGAGATATATGCTTTTTTTAAATCATTCATAAAATTTTTAAATCTTTCCAACATAGCTGAAGCATGGCTAAATTGACAATTGCATTGATAAAAATAAATAAGAATGAATTTGAATTACTCTCTTTGGATATAAAAAATTTCAGGAAAAAAAATGTGAATATTTGCACACCTGGGATTATTAGACTTTAGCCAGGGTAGGAAGGGCCCTCATGTTTACGCTTGACCAGTGAATGATTTCAGGTTTTATTCAGACTTTGAATGACCAGAAAAGGGAGGAGTATAAGAGAAGTTGACAAAACAAATATTTTCTTAGAATGGGAGAGATCCTGGCGAGTGCAAACCAATGAAGGCATCTTGATGAAAGCTGTGATTTGTGTAAGACACCAGGAAAGCAGACCTTTTAAAATGTTTTGAGAGTAGATGGATATCAAAGATACTTTACCATCTTTTTTCGGAGTCTTTTCTGTAAAAAATACAATGAAAAGTCAATGGAAATTTCACTGGAAAGAAACATAAAAGTTCAAATTTGTTGAAAATTGTGTTTAAGTTATCAGAAGGCATATAAATACTCAAAACCACACACACTTATACCAACACACACAAGATGTGGTGTTTGAAAATTCCCTTTTAAGAAAAGAGTAGTATTCAACAAATGAAGAAGGGAAAAGAGCTACATTTTCTGAATTGAGAAAACTTAAGAAATACTTGGTAATTACTTAATAAAGTTTTTATGATTCCTTTTGGCAGTATATACTCTTTCGTTACTTAGATTTTTATCTTTAGTAAGAGATCTGTGTACTGTTAAATACATTTACTCAACTGTCCGAGAATGGTAGCTTTGCCATATGAAATCACCAAACACTGAATTACAGAATCCTGAGCTACTGCTCTTGTAGGACATCAGTGTCAGGTTCATGGGTGCCTCTTTTCACAATTTTCTCAACTGCTTAATGAATAACTGTGTATTTATGAGACTTTGAATTTAACTCATTCCTCAATGAACCTTACTTTTACCAAGTAAAATGAGAGTGGTTAATAAAACACTAAATGGGAGTAAATAGATTTCTAAATCAAATGAATGCGAAATTTTGAATAAAACTTTCAGAATAGAATTTTTAAAATTGCAAAACTTTGCAGGTAATTTCATACTTGAATATATTCTACAAATACGAAATGTCAGTGTAATTGCACAGATGGGACAAATCAAAGGAAAACTAATGAAACATTGAATAACCCATGAAGAGGACAGAGTTCAATGAAAGTAGTCATAAAATGAGATTTTTTAAATGGTGTAAAGCTATATGGTATGTACATTGCAATGGAATAAGATGATCACTGAGAGTTGAAGAAAAGTCAGGAAAGAGATGAAACATGACAAAAGTTCAAAGTGTGAAATGTTAATGGGAGTTACATTTATCCTGTTCACCTTTATCTAAAAAATAAAAGAAAGGAAGAACCATGCAAAGCAAACGAAGGCACAATGTGAGGAAGAAAAGACAACAGTTTGATTCCTTCCCATTATTTATTCATTTAGTATAAATGAAGCCACTTTTCTAAGAATTGAACCTAACATTTCAAAGGCCATGTAACTCATGAGAGGCGATGCTGTTTTAAGTTCTCTCACCCTTTTCTGCAAAAGAATTACCATACAAAAGTAAATCATGGTAAAGTGGAAATTCTTCTGGGATAAACTGAATCAACATTTGATCTTGAATTTGACTTTCCACCTTTTTCATAACAAAAGACATACATACTCACATTGATAAAATGGTACTATAAGTTTGATGTAAATGTGAATAGTTAAAGTACCCCTCTGTCAGAAAATTGATCTGTAGCTGTTTTCATTTGAAGCCTGCCAAATGCCTTTAAGGATTATGTCCCCAAGATTTATCCAGTATGTAAACCAAGATGTAATTGAAAAATAGCAAGGAGAAAAGGAGGATGTTGAACTGTGAAATTGAGGTGATTTTTGAAAAAATAATTGGAATTATTCTAGTACAATAGTTCTCTTTTCATTTACATAAATAGTCCTGAATTATGAAATATACATGATTTTTTCTTGAGATACAACATATTGTTTAATTATTGAAAAGACATTGCAGTTGGCAAAAATGATAATAGCACTGATAAAAATTTCAAAGTATAAATGATATACATAGATGAAAAACGACAAGAAAATATTGTAAAATATTTGTGGAACTGGAACATTAGAATAATTTGTTCAAGAATAGCAAAAGAGTGAGACTCAATCTCACACTATCCAGTGGATGGCATCAGATTTTATAAGATCTTGACAGGACAATGGAGGGAGAAACTTCATCATTAAACTGAGAATCCTCTTTCTCTTAAGCATTGGGAAATATTAACAAAGTAATTACCCCCTTCAACTTGGGCGCTTGTAAACGTCCTAAATTAACTGACATTTCTCAGAAAACAAAGAGAGCATGGCAACCATGTGCTGATGAGTTCAGTCCCTTCATCTCAGAAAATCATGATACCATTTGGGAAGTGATTGGAAGAGAGATAAAGCCAATGTGATAAGGAAGAAAGGTAGAAAAGATGCAATGAGCAATGACAGACATAGGGGAAAAAACAACAGAAATGATGAAATAAGAAAGAGGATCATATCCAAAAACTGGACAGAAGTGAATGTCTGTCCATGTGAAAAGTGAGCCAGTGGATGGCATAATGATAGAAGGACAGGGTATGTTCAACACAGTGGTAGCAGTCACTGGAAGAGTTACTGGAGTGAAGAGTTGTTACAAACTTACCAAGTATTCTCAGAAGATCATCTGGAAATAAAATGGAAAGCATCATATGAATAGCATGGAAAAGAAGCATGAAGAAAAATAAAATGTTTTGAAGAACCTGAAACTGATGTTAACTGTGTCTGTATACATATAAACACATGCAGGTTTGCACATGACGAACACAAAACAAACTCAACAATAGTGGCTGAAAGCTGCTGTGTTTCAAACACAACATTCCATTTAAAAAAAAAGACAAGCACAGTCAATTTTCTAAATAGAAGAAAGATGTTTAGAAATATTAGTTCAGGTAGTTACACTTTTAAAATTTTTGTGCACCTTCTGACTTTATTTAGGCTTTTATTATTCAATAAGCGTGTTCTAATAAGTTTCTCTTTTATTTTACTTTACTTTACAATTCTGTATTGGTTTTGCCATACATCAACATGAATTCGCCACGGGTGTACATGAGTTCCCAATTCTGAACCCCCTTCCCACCTCCCTCCCTATACCTTCTCTCTGGGTCATCCCAGTACACCAGCCCCAAGCATCCTGCATCCTGCATCAAACCTAGACTGGCGATTCATTTCTTACATGATATTATACATGTTTCAATGCCATTCTCCCAAATCATCCCACCCTCTCCCTCTCCCACAGAGTCCAAAAGTGTGTTCTATACATCTGTGTCTCTTTTGCTGTCTTGATACAGGACTATCATTACCATCTTTCTAAATTCAATATATATGTGTCAGTATACCGTATTGGTGTTTTTCTTTCTGGCTTACTTCACTCTGTATAACAGGCTCCAGTTTCATCCCCCTCATTAGAACTGATTCAAATGTATTCTTTTTAATGGCTGAGTGATACTCCATTGTGTATATGTACCACTGCTTTCTTATCCATTCATCTGCTGATGGACATCTAGGTCGCTTCCATGTCCTGGCTATTATAAACAGTGCTGTGATGAACATTGGGGTACACATGTCTCTTTCAGTTCTGGTTTCCTCAGTGTGTATGCCTAGCAGTGGGATTGCTGGGTCATAAGGCAGTTCTATTTCCAGTTTTTTAAGGAATCTCCACACTGTTCTCCATAGTGGCTGTATTAGTTTGCATTCCCACCAACAGTGTAAGAAGGTTCCCTTGTCTCTACACCCTCTCCAGCATTTATTGCTTGTAGACTTTTGGATCACAGCCATTCTGACTGGTGTGAAATAGTTACCTCATTGTGGTCTTGATTTGCATTTCTCTGGTAATGAGTGATGTTGAGCATCTTTTCATGTGTTTGTTGGCCATCTGTATGTCTTCTTGGGAGAAATGTCTATTTAGTTCTTTGGCCCATTTTTTGATTGGGTAGTTTATTGTTCTGGAATTGAGCTGCATAAGTTGCTTGTATATTTTTGAGATTAGTTGTTTGTCAGTTGCTTAATTTGCTATTATTTTCTCCCATTCTGAAGGCTGTCTTTTCACCTTGCTTATAGTTTCCTTTGTTGTGCAGAAGCTTTTAATTTTAATTAGGTCCCATTTGTTTATTTTTGCTTTTATTTCCAGTATTCTGGGAGGTGGGTCATAGAGGATCCTGCTGTGGTTTATGTCGGAGAGTGTTTTGCCTATGTTCTCCTCTAGGAGTTTTATAGTTTCTGGTCTTACATTTAGATCTTTAATCCATTTTGAGTTTATTTTTGTGTATGGTGTTAGAAAGTGTTCTAGTTTCATTCTTTTACAAGTGGTTGACCAGTTCTCCCAGCATCACTTGTTAAAGAGATTGTCTTTTCTCCACTGTATATTCTTGCCTTCTTTGTCGAAGATAAGGTGTCCATAGGTGTGTGGATTTATCTCTGGGCTTTCTATTTTGTTCCATTGATCTATATAGTAAAGTTGCAGGATATAAAATCAACACACAGAAATCCCTTGCATTCCTATACACTAATAATGAGAAAGTGGAAAAAGAAATTAAGGAAACAATTCCATTCATCATTGCAATGAAAAGAATAAAATACTTAGGAATATATCTACCTAAAGAAGCTAAAGACCTATATATAGGAAACTATAAAACACTGGTGAAAGAAATCAAAGAGGACACTAATAGATGGAGAAATAAAGCATGTTCATGGATCGGAAGAATCAATATAGTGAAAACGAGTATACTACCCAAAGCAATCTACAGATTCAATGCAATCCCTATCAAGCTACCAGCGGTATTTTTCACAGAGCTAGAACAAATAATTTCACAGTTTGTATGGAAATACAAAAAGCCTTGAATAGCCAAAGCAATCTTGAGAAAGAAGAATGGAACTGGAGGAATCAACCTGCCTGACTTCAGGCTCTACTACAAAGCCACAGTCATCAAGACAGTATGGTACTGGCACAAAGACAGAAATATAGATCAATGGAAGAAAATAATACGTTTCTTGACGGTTACTAAAAATACATAGTCAGCTCTCAGTTTTATTGTAGCTGAGTTATTTAAGTTCATCATAAACACTAAATCAAGAATCTTAAACCTTTGCTCCTAGCAGTAAATATAGAATTAGGTTACCGGATGCCTCTATTCACATCATCTTTATTTGTAAACTTTTTAATGTATGTTTCCACCAATGAATGCCTAAATGAAGACAATGGTACAAGAAAAACATGCAACTTTACCTAGGGAAATACATCAGTGGGACTTGGGATTTTTCTTTTCACACTTATTGATAAAATATTAAAGGACAGAACTCAAAATTTATTCAAAATGAAGGTGCAATGGCAGGAAAGGAAAAGTACAAACATTTGAATAACTTCCATTCTTCACAATGTGGCTCAATCTGACCAAAATTTTTGAGACTGGCATCATTTTCAATGAAGGCTTGATAGTCTTCTCAGAAGTCAGAGGAACTTTTTTTTTGTTTTTTGTTTTTTGTTTTTTTTTTTTTACTTCTCTTTGATGCCAAAGAAACAAGACTGGAAATGACAGCATGGGAAAAGCTAGGTCAGGTCTTCCTCTGCAATAAGCAGCACCCATATGGGAACTGTATTGCCTGTTTTGTTCAGAATCAAATGCAAACACATTCAAACACTAGAGTGCTATTTCAGATACTATTGGGAAGATTTCCCTGACATTTCAGTAGTTGAGACTCTGGCTTTCACTGCAGGGGGCATGAGGTGGATCCCTGGTCAGAAAACCAAGATCCTACATGCTTGGAGGTATCTTTGGACTTTCTGTCCTCTCATTGATCTATCTTTTTTGTTGATTGACTTAGAGATTGTCATACAGAGTAAAGTAAGTCAGAAGGAGAAAAGCAAATATCATATAATATCACTTACATGTGGAATACACAAAAATAGTACAGATGAGCATATTTTCAAAGCAGAAATAAAGTCAGAGATGTAGAGAACAAACTTATACACTGACTTGAGGAAAAATTTCAGGTGTATTGGTAGTGGTGGTTACCTTTTGAAAATGTTCTCAAATTATTTGGACACTACTTGGGCTGTTATAATTTGACTGGTTACCTTTAATAAAGTCCTTTGCTGCTGCTAAATATAAATCATCATCTCACATAAAATATCCACAAGGAGTGAATTAGAATGTTGTGAAGGACTTCTAGAAAAATGCAGGTTTTGTTCTTAGGAACCACTATTAACATTTTCGTATGCAAAGTTGATATAACTTTATTTTTGGTGAATTGCTATTTTCAGCTCAGTTCAGTTCAGTTCAGTTCAGTTGCTGAGTCATGTCCGACTCTTTGCGACCCCATGAATTGCAGCACGCCAGGCCACCCTGTCCATCATCAACTCCCGGAGTTCAGTCAAAGTATGCCCATCGAGTTGGTGATGCCATCCAGCCATCTCATCCTCTGTCATCCCCTTCTCTTCCTGCCCCCAATCCCTCCCAGCATCAGAGTCTTTTCCAATGAGCCAACTCTTCGCATGAAGTGGCCAAAGTACTGGAGTTTCAGCTTTAGCATCATTCCTCCCAAGGAACACCCAGGACTGATCTCCTTCAGAATGGACTGGTTGGATCTCCTTGCAGTCCAACGGACTCTCAAGAGTCTTATCCAACACCATAGTTTAAAACCATCAATTCTTTGGCACTCAGGTTTCTTCACAGTCCAACTCTCACATCCATACACAACCACTGGAAAAACCATAGTCTTGACTAGATGGACCTTTGTTGGCAAAGTAATGTCTCTGCTTTTGAATATGCCATCTAGGTTGGTCATAACTTTCCTTCCAAGGAGTAAGCGTCTTTTAATTTCATGACTGCAATCACCATCTACAGTGATTTTGGAGCCCCACAAAATAAAGTCTGACACTGTTTCTACTGTTTCCCCATCTATTTCCCATGAAGTGATGGGACCAGATGCCATGAACTTCGTTTTCTGAATGTTGAGCTTTAAGCCAACTTTTTCACTCTCCTCTTTCACTTTCATCAAGAGGCTTTTTAGGTCCTCTTCACTTTCTGCCATAAGGGTGGTGTCATCTGCGTATCTCAGGTTATTGATATTTCTCCTGGCAATCTTGATTCCAGCTTGTGCTTCTTCCAGCCCAGCATTTCTCATGATGTACTCTGCATAGAAGTTAAATAAGCAGGGTGACAATATACAGCCTTGACGTACTCCTTTTCCTGTTTGGAACCAGTCTGTTGTTCCATGTCTAGTTCTAACTGTTGCTTCCTGACCTGCATATAGGTTTCTCAAGAGGCAGGTCAGGTGATCTGGTATTCCCATCTCTTTCAGAATTTTCCACAGTTTATTGTGATCCACACAGTCAAAGGCTTTGACATAGTCAATTAAACAGAAATAGATGTTTTTCTGGAACTCTCTTGCTTTTTCCATGATCCAGTGGATGTTGGGAATTTGATCTCTGGTTCTTCTGCCTTTTCTAAAACCAGCTTGAACATCTGGAAGTTCATGGTTCACTGCTGAAGCCTGGCTTGGAAAATTTTGAGCATTACTTTACTGGCATGTGAGTTGAGTGTGGTAGTTTGAGCATTCTTTTCCATTTTAGTTCACAACCAAAAGAAGCTCTTGAGCACCTTCTTAAAGAGCATCTTATCTTGAGCACCTTCTCAAAGAAATGTAAATATGAACCTAGCAACAATTGGTTTGGAAGAGATGAGGAGCCAAAGAGAAAAAAATCACCCATATGCTCAAAACGTTATGTATAGCAATAACTACATGAGCTCTGCTGCATGAATCAAAAAGATAAATTTCCTCCGAAAACAAATGTATACTGAAAATTGTCCTTAGAAAAAAATAGAATATTAAATTTTAATGAATAATTTTGTGTTTAATGGAAAGAAATCTTATGGAACATTATAGAACAAAGATTATGATTTCATTCACATAAAATATTCAAGGTAGAAGTATGTACTATTTTTAACATTTCTAGCAATACAAAATCGTTTCACAAACAGCTGATGTAATTGCAGTTGTCCATATTAACAACTGTGTTAATAAAAGTAAGAATGAAAATGATTCTCTTTGGATATTAAAAAAAATTTTAGGAAAAAAAAATATCCCGGTACTACTCCCAGATTTTCGGGCAGTGTAAGGATGACCTTCATCAATGAATCACTTCAGATTTTATTCAGGCTTTCAAAGACCAGAAAAGAGAGGGATATGGGAGAAGATGACATGCAAAATATTGCCTTAGAATGGTAGAAATACTGTAGAGTGCAAACCATTGATGACATTTGATGAAAAGGTGGGGTAGGTTTAAAACATCAGGAAAACAGGCATTTTAAAATCTTTTGGGAGTACAGGGATGTCAAAGATACTGTATAATATTTTTTTTCTGAAATTCATCTGTGAAATACAATGAAAAATCAATGAAATTTTCACTGAAGAAAAAATACAAAGAATTACGCTTTCAGATCAGAAAGTTAAAAATTGCAAAGTTTTACAGTTAAGTTCATATTTGTATACACTTTACAAAGAGTGAATGTTTGCATAAATTGTACAGATGGGACAAATGAAAGCAAAAGTAATGGAGCATTGAATAAACCATGAAGATGAAACGTTTCAGTTGAAATGTCGACAAAATGAGAGAAAAACAATGTAAACTCATATCTACTTTGCAGTGGAGGAAGATGTCACTGAAAATTGAAGACCAAAGTCAAAGAGATGAAACATTACAAGGTACCAAGTGTGAAATATTATTGAGACTTGCCTCTATCCTGTTCAGCCTTATCTGAAAAATAAAAGCAAGAAATAAGCAGTCAAACCAAATGAAGGCACAATGTGAGGAAGAGATGACAATAATTTCTTCCCTGTTTTTATTCACTCAATAAAGTGATTTCACTTTTCTAAGAATTAGAACCTAATGTCCCAAAGGCCATGTAACCCATGAGAGGCAATGATTTTTATAAGTTCCTTCATCCTTTTCTGCAAAGGAATTACCACGTGAAAACTTCCTTTGGGAGGTTTTGGGAAAAACTGAATCAATATTTGGTCTTTAATTGGGCTTTTTAGCTATGTTTTTTAAAGCCCATAACAAATGACAAATATGTTCAAATATATGAAATAGGTACTGTAAATGTGATTCAAAAGTATATAATGAAAGTATGCCTCTGTCAAAAATTTGATCTGTGGCTGCATTCATATGAAGGCTGCTAAATGCCTTAAAATTATCTGTACCCAAGCTCTATCGAGTCTGTAAACCAAGAGGTAATTGAAAAATATCATCAGAAGAGGAAGATGTTATACTTTGAAATTAAAGTGCTTTATGAAGAAAAATTTTGGACTCATCCTAGGACAACAGTTTTCCTTGTCATTCACTTAAAAAGCCTTGAAAATTGAGATATGTCATTTATCAATTTTCCTCAAGATATAACCTCCTTGTTTAATTATTGAAAAGGCATAGCCATTTGCAGAAATAATAATAGCATTGATAAAAATTTTGAAGTATAAATACTACACATAGATGGGAAAAAGACAAGAATATATTGCAAAATATTTGTAGAACTGAAACATTTGAGTAATTTGTTCAAGAATAGTAAAAGAGTGAGACTCAGTCTCACACTATCCAGTGGATGCCATTGGATTTTATAAGATCTTTGACAGGATAATGGAGGGAGAAACTTCATCATTAAATTGGGAATCTTTCTTTTAAGCACTGGGAAATATTAACAGTAGAGTAATCGCCCCCTTCAACTTGGGCACTTGTAAACGTCCTAAATTAACTGACATTTCTCAGAAAACAAAGAGAGCATGTGCTGATGAGTTCAGTGGCATCATTTCAGAAAATCATGATACCATTTGGGAAATCTCTGGAAGACAGACAAACCCAATGTGATAAGAAGGAAAGGTAGAAAAGATGCAATGAGTAATGATGGAACATAGGGGGGAAATGACAGAAATGATGAAATAAGAAAGAGCTTCATTTCCAAAACTGGACAGAAGCGAATGACCATTTAGGTGAAAAGTGAGCCAATGGATGGTGTAATGATAGAAGGACAGAGGATGTTCAATACAGTGTGGAAACAGTCACTGGAGGAGTTACTGGGGTGAAGAGTTGTTACAAACTTACCAAGTTTTCTCACAAGATCACCTGGAAATAAAATTGAAAGTTTCATGTGAATACCATAGAAAACAAACATGAAGAAAAATAAAATGTTTTGAAGAACCCGAAACTAATATTAACTGTATCTATATACATATAAATGCATGCAGATTTACACATCATGAACACAAAACACACTCAACAATAGTGGCTGAAAGTTACTGTCTTTCAAGTATAGAACATTCTATTGAAAAAAAGGCAGGGGGCAAACACAGTCAATTTTCTAAATGAAGAAAGATGTTTAGAAATATTAGTTCAGGTAGTTACACTTTCAAAATTTTTGTGCACCTTTTGACTTTATTTGCTGCTAGGTCGCTTCAGTCGTGTCTGACTCTGTGCGACCCCATAGACGGCAGCCCACCAGGCTCCTCTGTCCCTGGGATTCTCCAGGCAAGAACACTGGAGTGGGTTGCCATTTCCTTCTCCAATGCATGAAAGTGAAAAGTGAAAGTGAAGTCGTTCAGTTGTGTCTGACACTTAGCAACCCCATGGACTGCAGCCTACCAGGTTCCTCCATCCATGGGATTTTCCAGGCAAAAGTACTGGAGTGGCTTTCCATTGCCTTTAGGCTCTTATTATTCAATATGTTTGTTCTAATAAGTTTCTTAACAGCTACTGAAAATATATAGTCAGCTCTCTGTTTCATTGTAGCTTACTTATTTAAGTTCACCATACACACTGAATCAAGAATCTTAAAGCTTTGCTCCAAGCAAAAACACAGAATTAAGTTTTGGGGTGCCTCTATTTGCATCATCTTTATTTACAAATTATTTTAGGTATGTTTCTATCAATGAATGCCTAAATGAAGACAATGGTACCAGAAAAAGGTGAAACTTTAAGTAGGTTCATAGGGAAATATCAGTGGGACTTGGGATTTTTCTCTTCACACTTACTGATAAAATATTAAGTTAAAGTTCTCAAAATTCATTCAAAATGAAGGTGCAATGACAGGAAAGGAAAAGGACAAACATTTTAATAACTTCCATTCCTCACAATGTGGCTCAACCTGACCAAAATTTTTGAGAATTGGCACCATTTTCAATGAAGGTTTGATAGTTTTCTCAGAAGACAGAGGAACTTTTTTTGTTTTGTTTTTGTTTTGTTTTTAACTTCCATTTACCTCTTTGATGTCAAAGAAACAAGACTGGAAATGACAGCATGGGAGAAGCTAGGTCAGGTCTTCCTCTGTGATAAGCAGCACCCATATGGGGATTGTATTGCCTGTTTTGTTCAGAATCAAAGGCAAACCCAATTCAAACACTAGAGTGCTATTTAAGATATTATTAGGGAGATTTCCCTGACAGTTCAGTAGTTCAGACTCTGTGCTTTCACTGCAGGGAGCATGAGGTGGATCCCTGGTCAGAAGACCAAGATCCCACATGCTTGGAGGTATCTTTGGACTTTCTGTCCTCTCATTGATCTATATTTTTTGTGTATTGACTTAGAGATTGTCATACAGAGTGAAGTAAGTCAGAACGAGAAAAACAAATATCATATAATATCACTTACATGTGGAATACACAAAAATAGTACAGATGAACATATTCACAAAGCAGAAATAGAGTCAGAGATGAAGAGAACAAACTTGTAGCTACTATATCACAAGCTGGAATCAAGATTGAGGGAGAAATATCAATAACCTCAGATATGCAGATGACACCACCCTTATGGCAGAAAGTGAAGAGGAACGAAAAAGCCTCTTGATGAAAGTGAAAGAGGAGAGTGAAAAAGTTGGCTTAAAGCTCAACATTCAGAAACAAAGATCATGGCATCTGGTCCCATCACTTCATGGGAAATAGACAGGGAAACAGTGGAAACAGTGTCAGACTTTATTTTGGGGGGCTCCAAAATCACTGCAGATGGTAATTGCGGTCATGAAATTAGAAGACGCTTACTCCTTGGAAGAAAAGTTATGACCAACCTAGATAGCATATTCAAAAGCAGAGACATTACTTTGCCGACTAAGGTCTGTCTAGTCAAGGCTATGGTTTTTTCAGTAGTCATGTATGGGTGTGAGAGTAGGACTGTGAAGAAAGCTGAGTGCTGAAGAATTGATGCGTTTGAACTGTGGTGTTCTCGTTTCTTTTAATTCGTTTTTCTTGTTTCCTCTCTGATTCATTTATTTCTACCATTCTATCTTCTATTTCACTAATCCTATCTTCTGCCTCCGTTATTCTACTATTTGTTGCCTCCAGAGTGTTTCTGATCTCATTTATTGCATTATTCATTATATTTTGACCCTTTTTTATTTCTTCTAGGTCCTTGTTAAACCTTTCTTGCATCTTCTCAGTCCTTGTCTCTAGGCTGTTTATCTGTGTTTCCATTTTGATTTCAAGATTTTGGATCATTTTCACTATCAATATTCGGAGTTCCTTCTCCGGTAGATTCCCTACTTCTTCCTCTTTTGTTTGGTTTGGTGGGCAACTCTCCTGTTCCTTTGCCTGCTGAGTATTCCTCTGTCTCTTCATCTTGGTTATATTGCTGCGTTTTGGGTGGCCTTTTTATATTCTGGTAATTTGTGGAGTTCTCTTTATTATGGAGCTTCCTCACTTTGGGTGGGGTTCTATCAGTGGCTTGTCAAGGTTTCCTGGTTAGGGAGGCTTGTGTTGGAGTTTTGGTGGGTGGAGCTGGGTTTCTTCTCTCTGGAGTGCAGTGGAGTGACCCGTAATGGGTTATGAGACATCAAAGGTTTGGGGATAATTTTGAGCTGCCTGTATATTGAAGCTCAGGGGAGTGTTCCTGTGTTGCTGGAGAATTTGCGTGGTATGTCTTGTTTTGGAACTTGTTGGCCCTTGGGTGGAGCTTGGTTTCAGTGTAGGTATGAAGGCATTTGATGAGCTCCTATTGCTTAATGTTCCCTGAATTCAAGAGTTCTCTAATGTTTTCAGGCTTTGGATTTAAGCCTCCTGCTTCTGGTTTTCAGTTTTATTTTTACAGTAGCCTCTAGACTTCTCCATCTATACAGCACCGATGATAAAACATCTAGGTTAAAGATGAAAAGTTTCTCCACATTGAGGGATACTCAGAGAGGTTCACTGAGTTACAAGGAGAAGAGAAGATGGAGGGGGTAGTTAGAGGTAACTGGAATGAGATGTGGTGAGATCAAAAGAGGAGAGAGCAAGCTAGCCAGTAGTCACTTCCTTATGTGCTCTCTATAGTCTGGACCGCTCAGAGGTATTTACAGAGTTATACGGGGCAGAGGAGAGGGAGGAAGTAGACAGAGGTGACCAGGAGGATAAGAGAGAGGAATGAGTAGGAGAGAGACAAACCCTGCCAGTAACCAGTTCCTTAGGTGTTCTCCACCGTCTGGAACACCCAGAGATTCACAGAGTTGGATAGAGAAGAGATGGGGGAGAAAAGAGAGGCCACCTGGTGGAGAAAAAGGAGAGTCCAGAGGAGGAGAGAGTGATCAAGCCAGTAATCTTGCTCTCAGGTAAACTTGGGTAGCGAAGTTTGGGTTTTTAAATGTACAAAATTGACAACAAAAACCTAAGAGCAAAGGTTAAAAATCTGTTTTTGAAGACAATGGTCTGCTTTTCTGGTTGCCTGATGTCCTCTGCCAGGCTACAGAAGTTGTTTTGTGGAGTTTGCTCGGCGTTGAAATGTTCTTTTGAGGAATTTGTGAGGGAGAAAGTGGTGTTCCCGTCCTATTCCTCCGCCAGCTTTCCCTCCCTCTGGAAAACTAAGAGAGTAAGATGAAATCATGTAATAGTACGAATGTGGGAGTTGAGGAAGATGATCATTGATAGTTAAAGACAAAGGTGCAAGTTACAGATGAAACACCTGCTAAGAAGAGGCAAAAAAAAAAATTTGACTTGCCTTTTTCCTGTGCAATCTCATCTGAAAAACAAAAAGAAGAGAAAAGTAGTTAAAAGAAGCCAGTTGTTTAGGGGAAGATTGGCATGATGTACGAAAAGAAAGTATAGGAAAAGATGGAATTTCAGTAACAAAACAATGACAACTTTTTTTTATTTAAAGTGCAAGTTACAGATTAAACCACAAATAAGAACAGGCAAATAAATTTTGACTTGCCTTTTTCCTGTGCAATCTTATCCGAGCAAAAGGAAAGAAGAAAAAAGCAATTCAAAACAAGCTGATGTTTACAGGGGAAGTGTGTGGTAAAGTAAAAGAATGAAAGGATGGGAAAGATGGAAGTTAGGTTACAGAAAATGGTAGAGCATATTTTAAGGTGCAAATAAAAGACTAAACAACAGTTAAGAACATGCAAAAACTTTTTTTTTTTTACTTGCCTTTTTCTTGTTTCATCTTCTCTGAAGAAAAAAGAAGAGGGGAAAAAAATTTTTGTCAAAATGGAGGACCAAAGATAAGAAAAAGAGGGCAGATATTTGAAACCCTTCTATAGTTTACTCCATAGGTCAAATGAATCACTATTGTGGGAATTGGAAAGGTGATGCTCCACAGGACATCCTGCAGTCGGGGGCATTGTAGTATTACATCCCACCACCCCCATATCCAGCTCCTAGAGCAAATGTAGCAAAGACAGATAATGACTCAATGAGAGGAGGTAGAATAGGACCGCTAGGACAAACAATATCCATCATTCATCGCTCAGTGGACCTCCTTTTTTCAGGGTGCACTGCAAACAGGCACCATCATGTGAAGTGCTTGTTTACCGGTGAGCCTTTGGAGGCTTCCATGGTAGCTCAGTTATTTGCCTGCCATGCAGAAGACCACCTGTGGTGCAGGAGATCCAGGTTCCACCCCCAGTTTGGGAAGATCCCCTGGAGAAGGAAATGGCAACCCACTCCAGTATTCTTGCCTGGAGAATCCCATGGACAGAGGAGCTGGCTTTACATCCCATGGGGTTGTAAAGAATCAGAGACGACTGAAGTGACTTAGCATACATGCATGCAAGGATGGAATGCTTGGGACTATGATGAATATCAGTGGAAGACTTAGATTCAAGATTACATTTGACCACAGAAGGACATCAGAACTGACTCATCTTTCACAGGACAAAAGATAGCGAAAAGTGCCAAACAAGAAATCTCTCCAGGCTTGGGAAAAAAAAAAAAACAAAACAGTTGTATAAATGCGGGTCCTAATCTTTGAAATTTCTGACAGTGCTCCAAAGATTTGGTGTCTCAAGAAACACATATAGGGTATAAACCAGGTGGCTACTAGTTGAAAGCCTTTTATCTCACCACGTCTTAGTGAAACTATGGGAAATCTCCGGAGACAAAAGAAGCCAGTGTTTCTAGGGGGAGAGTGGTGTGGAGTACAAAGAGAAAGAATGAGATGCGGGAAACAGAAAACGACAGAACTTAATGAGGAAAAGGCCAGCACAACATTTGGAGAGAAACGTGTATACACCCAGGAGAAGATCGAGTCCATAGATGACATACAGATAAAAAGGCAGAGAATATTAAAGTCACTCAAAAAGAGGTTTTTTAAAAGGCATTTTGGAGTAGGGAGTTGTCCGTAAACTTACCTAAATTGTGCTTCAGTACTTCTGAAAAAGAAAATGGAAGGATAAATGTAAATATATTGTGAGAGAAACATGAAGAAAATCCTGTGTGCTCAAAAACTGTAGTTAACTTGAAACAAATCAGGATGCAGATAAATATGAAAACATTGTTTGCCAATAAACACACACAAACATAGAGACACTAGCTGAGAGCTCACACTTATCCAGAGAACAGTCTGCAGCAGTGCATGCAGAAATAAAGAAGAGAATTTACTGACTGAGAAATATCTTAGGAATAGAATATATGATGACTGCATTTTAAAAGTGTTATTATTTCCTTTTGACATTACTGAGACATTTAGTATTTGACTTGCTAGCTTTAGAAGGCATTGGCTACCCTAACTTGAAAGACAGAGAACTGTGGTATTAGCGCCAGTAGGAAGAGTTTTAAATCAAAAGACCTGAGTTTTTCTTGAAGAATACCTTAGCATCAGAAACTGTAAAACTGCTGAACTTTTTAGGTATATTAATAATAAAGTCTATCTGACAGTATGGAAGTGTCTACATTGATTCCTTGGCCAAGACAAATGAAAGAGATAGAAATGGGGGAAATTGAGCAACATGTGAAGATGGCAGACATCACTTGAAAAACTAAGAGAGTAAGATGAAATCATGTAATAGTATGAATGTGGGAATTGAGGAAGATGATCATTGATAATTGAAGACAAAGGCACAAGTTACAGATGAAACACCTGCTAAGAAGAGGCAAAAAAATTTTTTGACTTGCCTTTTTCCTGTGCAATCTCATCTGAGAAAAGAAAAAAATAAATAAATTCAACAGAAGCAAATCTTTACACGAGAAGCATGATGTGGAGTATAAAAGGAAAGCATGGCAAAAGATGGGATTTAGGTAACATAAAAAGACAGAACTTTTTTTAAGGCGCAAGGAATAGATGAAACAACTAAGAATATGTGAAAAAAAATTTGACTTACTTTTTTCCTGTGCAATCTCATCTGAGAAACAAAAAGAAGAGAAAAGCAGTTAAAAGAAGCCAGTTGTTTTAGGGGAAGATTGGCATGAAGTACAAAAGGAAAGTATAGGAAAAGATGGAATTTTGGTAAGAAAACAATGACAACTTTTTTTTTTTTTCTTAAAGTGCAAGTTACAGATTAAACAACAAATAAGAACAGGCAAATAAATTTTGACTTGCCTTTTTCCTGTGCAGTCTTATCCAAGCAAAAGGAAAGAAGAAAAAAGCAACTCAAAACAAGCTGATCTTTACAGGGGAAGTGCGTGGTAAAGTAAAAGAAGGAAAGGATGGGAAAGATGGAAGTTAGGTTACAGAAAAAGACAGGACATTTTTTAAGGTGCAAATAACAGATGAAACAACAGTTAAGAACATGCAAAAACTTTTTTTTGACTTACCTTTTTCTTGTTTCATCTTCTCTGAAGAAAAAAGAAGGAAAAAAATATTTTATCAAAATGCAGGCCCAATGCCAAAAAACAACAAAAAAAAGAGGGCAGAAATTCGAAACTCTGCTATAGTTTACTCCATAGGTCAAATGAACCATTATTGTGGGAACTGGAAAGGTGATGCTCCACAGGACATCCTGCAGTCAGGAGCATTGTTGTATTACATCCCACCAGCCCCATATCCAGCTCCTGGAGCAAAGGTAGCAAAGACAGATAATGACTTAATGAAAGGAGGTAGAATAGGACTGCTAGGGCAAATGATACCAATCTTCATCTTTTAGTGAACTTTCTCCTTTTTTTCAGGATGGAGTGGAAACAATGACACATATTTCGGAAGTTATAAAAAAATTCCATGGTTAGTAGAGACTGGCATGCCACAGTCTGTGGGGTTGCAAAGAATTGGAAATGACTCAGCAACTGAGCACAAAGAAGTCTACAGGTTTCTCAGGTGGCGCTAGTGGGAAAGAAACCACCTGCCAATGCATGAGACATAAGAGATGTGGGTGTGATCCCTGGGTCGGGAAGATCCCTTGGAGGAGGGCATGGCAACCCACTCCAATATTCTTGCCTGGAGAATCCCACCGACAGAGGAGCCTGGAAGGCTACAGTCCTTAAAGTTGCAAAGAGTCAGATATGACTGAAGCAACTTGGCACACGTGCACTCAAAGAAGCCTACAGTAAAAGTACCCATCAGCCCTATATGGTATCTGTAACTGTAATCTTATGAAGGCTGCTCAGTATATAGAAGAGGTGTGCTTCTAAGTTCATTAAATTGTAAACACAATATGATTGAAAACCATCATTAGGAAATCAAGGACGTTAAACTTTTGATGTTTATACTATTGTATTATGAAGAAAACTTTTAGGAGTGTATGGGATTATAGTTTTTCACATCATCCATATAACATTTCAACACAGAAATTTGTTGTGTATTTCCTTTTAAAAGTCCTTCTACCAAAATCTGAAAATAAAGGCAGTTTGCTAAACTAATAATTATGTCAGAATAAAAATGCAGAAAAACATGAAACTATTACTACAGTAAAAAGAAAATAAACCGAGAAAATAAAAAAGAAAAGAAAACATTAAATGTTTATTATTTAGGGCACTTGGATGATATGCTCAATAGCAGTGGAAGAGGGAGTCTGAATGCTACAGTGGAACCATGAAGGATATCTGAGTTTTCATAGTCCTTAATGCTCAAAATTCTCCAAGCCAGGCTTCAGCAGTATGTAAACCATGAACTTCCAGATGTTCAAGCTGGATTTAGAAAAGGCAGAGGAACTAGAGATCAAATTGCCAACATCTGTTGCATCATCGAAAAAGCAAGAGAGTTTCAGAAAAGCATCTACTTTTGCTTTTTTAACTATGCCAAAGCCTTTGACTGTGTGGATCACAAAAAACTGTGGAAAATTCTTCAAGAGATGGCAATACCAGACCACCTGACCTGACTCCTGAGAAATCTTTATACAGGTCAAGAAACAACAGTTAGAACTGCACATGGAACAACAGACTGGTTACAAATCAGGAAAGGAATATGTCAAGGCTGTATATTGTCACCCTGCTTATTTAACTTTTATGCAGAGTACATCATGCGAAATGCCAGGCTGGATGAAGAACAAGCTGGAATCAAGACTGCCAGAAGAAATACCAATAACCTCAGATATGCAGATGACACCATCCTTATGGCAGAAAGCGAAGAAGAAATAAAGAGCCTCTTGATGAAAGTGAAAGAGGAGAGTGAAAAAGTTGGCTTAAAGCTCAACATTCAGAAAACGAAGATCACGGCATCTGGTCCCATCACTTCACGGCAAATAGATGGGAAAATAATGGAAACAGTAAGAGACTATATTCTTGGGTTCCAAAATCACTGCAGATGGGGACTGTAGCCATGAAATTAAAAGATGCTTGCTCCTTGGAAGAAAAGCTATGTCTCTGCATATTAAAAAGCAGAGACATTACTTTGCTGACAAAAGCCCGTCTAGTCAAAGCTATGGTTTTTCCAGTAGTCGTGTATGGATGTGAGAGATGGACTATAAGGAAAGCTGAGCATCGGAGAACTGATTCTTTTGATCTGTGGTGTTGGGGAAGACTCCTGAGAGTCCGTTGGACTGCAAAGAGATCCAACCAGTCCATCCTAAAGGAAATCCATTCTGAATATTCATTGGAAGCACTGATGTGAAGCTGAAACTCCAATCCTTTCAACACCCGATGCGAAGAACTGACTCACTGGGAAAGACCCTGATGTTGGGAAAGATTGGAGGGGACAAGAGAGGATAAGATGTTTGGATGGCATCACTGACTCAATGGACATGAGTTTGAATAAACTCTGAGAGTTGGTGATGGACAGGGAGGCCTGGCATGCTGTAGTACATGGGATCGCAAAGAGTCAGACATGACTGAGTGATTGAACTAAACTTAACTGATAAGGACTATAGACCATGAAGCTTCTCTGGAGAGAATGGAGTCTTAGCTCATCTCCTAAGGTTTGGGCAGATAGCAACTGCATAGTAATGGCCTTTGAACCTTGACTATATGGCACATGCACTAACAATGGGCAATTTTCAGAAAATATATACAGAGTGTAATCATGTACCCATTAGTCTCTTCCCTTTCATTTCACAAAATTCATATTGAAACTGTGGTTAGACTCTACAGAATAGAAGAAGGCAGTGTTTATGGAAAGGAACATGAGTTCTGAAAAAATTAAGGGATAGAAAAGGATGAGGACAGAGGGTAGGAAAACAGAAATCGAGAGAACTTATCAAGGATGTTGTTTATGAAACAAAATAAGAGAAAATAACAGACACTGATGGGTAGGGCATGCCCAAAGATGGTGTGTAGGCAAAAGGAAAGGGAATGTGAAAGACTCCAAGGAAGCAGTCACTTAGAGTCTTACTGGAGTATAAAAGTTGTCAGAGAAATTTACCAAAGTTTTTCAAAAACTGGTCAAAAATATAAAGTGAAAAGATCCAAATAGTGCTGGAGAACAGAAAAGAAAGAACATACACATTTAATGAAAATTCATATGCAATGTTAAATGTACCAGGATGCAGGCCAGTCCACAGAAAACACACACACATGCAAGCACACACACATACACAAACTGCAGCTGAAAGCTACCTTTCTCAGGAAAATATTGGTTAGGATTACAAAAGAAGAAATTGAATGAATTTACTTAGGAAAAATGTCAAGAACAGTAGTAATAATGGTTACTTTTAAAACATGTTTCTCAGATTGCCAGTCCAGGTTCAATGCATGAGACAGGGTGTCAGGGCTGGTGCACTGGGATGACACAGAGGGATGGGGCGGGTGAGAAGGGGGGTTCAGGATGAGGAACACATGTACACCCATGGCTGATTCATGTCAATGTATGGCAAAACCACTACAATATTGTAAAGTAATTAGCCTTCAATTAAAAATAATAAATTAAAAAAAAAACATGTTTCTGACATCATGCTTTTATGCAAATTTTTTTTAGAAAAATTTCTTTAAAAAGTGAAAAGGAGAAAAATGAGTGAACTTTCTGTATTGGAAAAAATCATTATTTCTTCCAGTTATTATTTTACAAAATTATCATGATGAAAACTGTTTAAATATCAATTTTTTGGAGGTTAGCCTTCATAAGTTCCTTGACTGGTACTAAATATAGAGTCAATGCTTATTATTTTGGTAGTACTTGTACACAATAGCCACACTCACTATATTAAAGGAGTCTGAACCACTGCTAATAGAAAAATATCATGTTAGTTTCCTGAGTGCTTCTTTTCACAACATTTTCAGCAAGTGAATAAACTATAGCTTCTTAAAATGTAGATTTCTATTTCAATTCATGCCTAAATGAAGTTCATCTTAATAAATCACATGAAAGAAAGGAAATGATGCTCTAGACACAACATATGGAAATTGAAATCAAATGACCTGGACACACATGGGACAAACTTTCAAAATAGTCTCTGAGAATGCCAATACTTTGGAAATGTATGGTTAATAAATTTACATGGCAGGAAGGGATTGTTTATGCCAGTTGAAACAAAATGACAAACTAAAGAAATCATAATGGGAGAAATTGAATGTGAAATAAAGATGGTGAATTTGTTGCAAAGACAAATACCAAGACAAAGCAACATTAAAGTATGCATAGAGACTTGAAGACAAAGATACCAGAAAAGAATGAATCCATGACTAGGTAGGCAAGGAAGATGCCTTGACATTGGGAACCTGACATTTTTCTCTTCACATAAAAAAGAAAAAGAACTCAAAACACATTCAAAATAATGATCCAATGTGAGGAAGAAATAAAGAAAAAATTGAAAATCTCCCATATTTTACTCTTTGAGCTCATTTTCTATGAGGTCTGAAGACCTTTCCAGAAATCAGTGAAAAGATTGTTTTACTTTCATTCATCCCTTGGTGTCAAAGGAATCAAGACAGGAAATTACCCTGGGGAAGCAGGTAGAAAGGACTTCTTGGATAAACAATGTCCATCACTGGTCCTGTATTAGACTTTATACATTTTTCAGAATAAACTGCAAACTCATTATTATACACAAAGAACAGCTTAAAAAGAGATGAGGAAGCAAAGAGAAAAAGTGTTCATTTTTTAAAAAATGTATAGCAATAATAAAAAAAGTATATCTGTGGCTGATTCATGTTGATGTATGGCAAAAACCACAATATTGTAAAGTACTTAGTCTCCAATTAAAATAAGTAAATTAATTAAAAAAATAATAATATGATGACAAGGAAATGCAAAATAAAGTAAAATAAAAAGTCTATTGCATTGGCAGACAGGCTCTTTACTACTAGCACCACATGGGAAATCCATTTATCAATACCTAAAAATGGAATCTATTCAATATTATTTTTAAATGTTATATATTATCATAAGGAAATTAAAATATCATATCTTGTTAAGTAAAGAGCAGGAAAAAAATGTTCATTATCAAATAGGTCATTATATATTTAAATAAATTATTGACTTTTTAAACTATTATTATGTGGTTAATTAAGAAATCTTCTTATCTTTTAACAGCCCTTCAAATGACTATAGGTTACCATCCTCAGGTCTGAAACTTCCCTTTGGCCATTGACTAAAATGAATAAAATGAGTGGTAGAAAATTTGGAAAATCTCTATTCTTCTTAAAGGCAATATTTACTTCTGCTAAACCTTAACAGCACTTAAAATCTGTGTGATGTATTGATTATACATAGCCTTGCCTTGTTCTTTATTTCTGCCATAAGCCGGCGCACTTAAGCGCAGCTAAGAGCTAACCCACGTCCGAGGTCAGGGGCAGTGGCCTAGAGTGCCAGGCTGCGACAGTGCAGGAATGGCCGAGAGGAGCTACCCTGTGTCCAAGGTCAGGGGCAACGACCGAGAGGAGCCACTCTGCGTCCGAGGTCAGGGGCAACGGCTGGAAGGAGCCACCCCGCATCTCAGGCCAGGGGCGGTGCCCGAGGCCAGGGGCGGTGGCCGGGAGGAGCAACCCTACATCCAAGGAGTAATGGCTGTGCGGGCACAGGAGGGCCTAGAGGAGCCATCCCATGTTGAAGGTCAGGAAGGGTGGCAGGAGGAGATACCCCTCATCCAAGGTAAGGAGCAGTGGCTGTGCTTTGCTGGAGCAGCGGTGAAGAGATACCCCATGCCCAAGATAAGAGAAACCCAAGTAAGATGGTAGGTGTTGCAAGAGGGCATCAGAGGGCAGACACATTGAAACCATACTCACAGAAATCTAGTCAATCTAATCACACTAGGACCACAGCCTTGTCTAACTCAAAGAAACTAAGCCATGCCCACTGGGCAACCCAAGATGGGCAGGTCATGGTGGAGAGGTCTGACAGAATGTGATCCACTGGAGGAGGGAATGGCAAACCACTTCAGTATTCTTGCCTTGAGAACCCCATGAACAGTATGAAAAGGCAAAATGATAGGATACTGAAAGAGGAACTCCCCAGGTCAGTAGGTGCCCAATATACTACTGGAGGTCAGTGAAGAAATAACTCTAGAAAGAATGAAGGGATGGAGCCAAAGCGAAAACAATACCCAGCTGTGGATGTGACTGGTAATAGAAGCAAGGTCTGATGCTGTAAAGAGCAATGTTGCATAGGAACCCGGAATGTCAGGTCCATGAATCAAGGCAAACTGGAAGTGGTCAAACAGGAGATGGCAAGAGTGAACGTCAACATTCTAGGAATCAGTGAACTAAAATGGACTGGAATGGGTGAATTTAACTCAGATGACCATTATATCTACTACTGCGGGCAGGAATCCCTCAGAAGAAATGGAGTAGCCATCATGGTCAACAGAAGAGTCCGAAATGCAGTACTTGGATGCAGTCTCAAAAACGACAGAATGATCTCTGTTCGTTTCCAAGGCAAACCATTCAATATCACAGTAATCCAAGTCTATGCCACAACCAGTAACCCTGAAGAAGCTGAAGTTGAACGGTTCTATGAAGACCAACCAGTCCTTTTAGAACTAACACCCCAAAAAAGATGTCCTTTGCATTATAGGGGACTGGAATGCAAAACTAGGAAGTCAAGAAACACCTGGAGTAACAGGCAAATTTGGTCTTGGAATGCAGAATGAAGCAGGGCAAAGACTAATAGAGTTTTGCCAAGAAAATGCACTGGTCATAGCAAACACCCTCTTCCAACAACACAAGAGAAGACTCTACACATGGACATCACCAGATGGTCAACACCGAAATCAGATTGATTATATTCTATGCAGCCAAAGATGGGGAAGCTCTATACAGTCAACAAAAGCAAGACCAGGAGCTGACTGTGGCTCAGATCATGAACTCCTTATTACCAAATTCAGACTGAAATTGAAGAAAGTAGGAAAAACCTCTAGACCATTCAGGTATGACCTAAATCAAATCCCTTATGATTATACAGTGGAAGTGAGAAATAGATTTAAGGGCCTAGATCTGATAGATAGAATGCCTGATGAACTATGGACAGAGGTTCATGACATTGCACAGGAGACAGGGATCAAGACCATCCCCATGGAAAAGAATGCAAAAAAGCAAAATGGCTGTCTGGGGAGGCCTTACAAATAGCTGTGAAAAGAAGAGAGGCGAAAAGCAAAGGAGAAAGGAAAGACATAAGCATGTGAATGCAGAGTTCCAAAGAATAGCAAGAAGAGATAAGAAAGCCTTCTTCAGTGATCAGTGCAAAGAAATAGAGGAAAACAACAGATGGGAAAGACTAGAGATCTCTTGAAGAAGATTAGAGATACCAAGGGAACATTTCATGCAAAGATGGGCTCGATAAAGGACAGAAATGGTATGGCCCTAACAGATGCAGAAGATATTAAGAAGAGATGGCAAGAATACACAGAATCTGTACAAAAAGGATCTTCATGACCCCGATAATCCCGATGGTGTAATCGCTCATCTAGAGCCAGACATCTTGGAATGTGAAGTCAAGTGGGCCTTAGAAAGCATCACTACAAACAAAGCTAGTGGAGGTGATGGAATTCCAGTGGAGCTATTTCAAATCTTAAAGATGATGCTGTGAAAGTGCTATACTCAATATGCCAGCAAATTTGGAAAACTCAGCAGTGGCCACAGGACTGGAAAAGGTCAGTTTTCGTTCCAATCTCAAGGAAAGGCAATGCCAAAGAATGCTCAAACTACGGCACAATTGCACGCATCTCCCATGCTAGTGAAGTAATGCTCAAAATTCTCCGAGCCAGGCTTCAGCAATACATGAACTGTGAACTTCCAGATGTTCAAGCTGGTTTTAGAAAAGGCAGAGGAACCAGAGATCATATAGCCAACATCTGCTGGATCATGGAAAAAGCAAGAGAGTTCCAGAAAAACATCTATTTCTGCTTTATTGACTATGCCAAAGCTTTGACTGTGTGGATCACAATCAACTGTGGAAAATTCTGAAAGAGATGGCAATACCAGATCACCTGACCTGCCTCTTGAGAAATCTGTATGCAGGCCAGGAAGTAACAGTTAGAACTGGACATGGAACAACAGACTGGTTCCAAATAGGGAAAGGAGTATGTCAAGGCTGTATATTGTCACCCTGCTTATTTAACTTCTATGCAGAGTACATCATGAGAAACGCTGGGCTGAAGAAGCACAAGCTGGAATCAAGATTGCTGGGAGAAATATCAATAACCTCAGATATGCAGATGACACCACCCTTATGGCAGAAAGTGAAGAGGAACTAAAAAGCCTCTTGATGAAAGTGAGAAAGGAGAGTGAAAAAGTTGGCTTAAAGCTCAACATTCAGAAAACAAGATCATGGCATCCGGTCCCATCACTCCGTGGGTAATAGATTGAGAAACAGTGGAAACAGTGTCAGACTTTATTTTTGGGGGCTCTAAAATCACTGCAGATGGTGACTGCAGCCATTAAATTAAAAGACGCTTACTCCTTGGAAGAAAAGTTATGACCAACCTAGATAGCATATTCAAAAGCAGAGACATTACTTTGCCGACTAAGGTCCATCTACTCAAGGCTATGGTTTTTCCAGTAGTCATGTATGGATGTGAGAGTAGGACTGTGAAGAAGGTTGAGCGCCGAAGAATTGATGCTTTGAACTGTGGTTTTGGAGAAGACTCTTGAGAGTCCCTTGGATTGCAAGGAGATCCAACCAGTTCATTCTGAAGGAGATCAATCCTGGGATTTCTTTGGAAGGAATGATGCTAAAGCTGAAACTCCAGTACTTTGGCCACCTCATGCCAAGAGTTGACTCATTGGAAAAGACTTTGATGCTGGGAGGGATTGGGGGCAGGTGGAGAAGGGGACGACCGAAGATGAGATGGCTGGATGGCATCACTGACTCAATGGATGCGAGTCTGAGTGAACTCCGGGAGTTGGTGATGGACAGGGAGGCCTGGCGTGCTGCGATTCATGGGGTCACAAAGAGTCGGACACGACTGAGCAACTGAAATGAGCTGAACTGAACTGAGCTAAACTAAGCTCCCATAGATAATAGAAACCTACTCTATAGCAGAAGAAACTCTACTCAAAGCTCTGTGGTGACCTAAATAGGAAGGAAATCAAAAGTGAGTAAATGTATGTACATATAGCTGATTCATTATGCTGTACATGAGAAACTAACACAATATTGTAAAGGAATTATACTCCAATAAAAAATTTTTTTAAAGAGATGAGGAAAGAAAGAGAAAAAGCGTTCATTTTTCAAAAATGTGTAGCAATAGCAATGAATCCTAATACATGCTTTAAAGAAATATATTCTGAAATATCATCACCTCCTTTGAAAACAGAATTGTACTTTAAATTTTTCACTGGAAAAGAAGGATGTTAAGTTTAAAATGAATATTAGGGTGATATAAGCAAAAATAAAACAACTATAAATACCATTTTAAAAAACTGCCTATATCTGATACAAGGAGAACAGAAGTTTGTAATCCTTTTACAGTTTACTTCAAGTTTCAAAGTGACCAATATTTTTTAAATTGGAAGCAAAGATTTCTGAAGGACATCTTGTCAAATAGGAGCAATGGTATATCACACACACACACATCACTTGATGCAAAAGTTATAAAGATGGAAAATGACACTGTGCAATAGAATAAGACTTCTGATATAAGCAACATAAGTCATATGTATTTCATCGGACCTTCTCTTTTTGTCAGAATACAATCCAAACATGCACACATACATGAGTACTTAAGGTACTTAGAAAGTCATGAGGAAACCTCTAAAAAAAGCACCCATCTAGCTAAAACTCCATCAGTGGCAGTAGTCCCATGAAGCATGATTCATGCATTAAAGACGTGTATTTCCTACTTACATTGAAACTGTAACCAAAAATATAGCTGAAAAACATCATTATAAAAGGAAGAATGTTAAACTTTTAATGGTTATATTAGCGTTTCATTAAAAAAACATTTAGGAGTATCCTAGAAGTCTAGCTTCTCATGTCATTCACATAAAACTTCAAAATGGAAAAATATGTTGTTAACAATCTTGCCCAGTATACAGAGTCCTTATACAAACACTTCAAAATTATTGCTGCTTGTCACATCAGTAATTATATCAATAAAATGCAAGAGAAAGATGGAAAAATTACTGTGGTATGAGGGAAAATAAACCTAGGAATGGGTATGCAAAATACCTGACAGAAGACTAGTGAATGATCAAGGGCTTTGGATGTAAGCCTAAAGTCCACACTGTATCTATGAGTGACACCTGAATTTACATAGTCTTTGAAAGGACAAGAATTGGAGAAAATTCACTAAGCTTGGGAGGTATCCATGGTATGTTAATGGCCACCTGAACTTTTAATACATGACAGAAAGCCTAAGTTATTGAAAGTGTACCAGAAAATGAATATAGAATGTAACCAATGTGCACCTCAGTCTCATCCCCTTCCACTCACAAAATTAATAGTGAAACTGAGAAGGCTCTGGATGACAGAATAAGACAGTGTTTATAGGGAAGGAACATGGGAAATGAGATAGGATGTACTGAGAAAGACTTACACAGGTCTAGGCTAATAGATGGAGAGAATTTAATATGAGAGAAGTCCATAAACAAAACATTGAGGAGAAAAGAGTAGATAATGAGATACAGTGTGAGCCAAAAGATGAAGTGAAAATTAAAGTGTTAGTTGCTCAGTCATGTCCAACTCTTTTGTGACTCTATGGGCTGTAGCCCACCAGGTTCCTCTGTCCATGGGATTTTCCAGGCAAGAATACTGGGGTGGGATACCATTTCCTCCTCCAGGGGATATTCCCTACCCAGTGATCTAACCTGGGTCTTTTGCATTCCAGGCAGATTGTTTACCATTTGAGCTATCAGGGAAGCCCCGAGTCAAAAGATGGCATATAGAAAAAAAAAAAAAAAAAAAAAGAGAGAGAGAGAATGATAAAAGAACCAAAAATGTGGTTGTTTAAAGATTATTGGAACAAAAATGTCTTCAGGGATATTTACCTATTTTTTCCCAAAGAACATCTGAAAAATTAAGAGAAAAAACAGGTAAGTTTAATAGGATGAAAGGTCAAGGGAAACTACATTTAATGAAAATTTACATACAATTATAGTAGGATTGTAGTAGTACGATTGTAGTAGTACAATTTTAGTAGGATTTAAACAAACACACACACACAAATATACGCCGGCATATACAATGTGCCAAAGTAGCTGACAGCTTTCTTTGGTGCTGATCAAAAATTAAATGAGGGAAAGAAAGAATCTTGTTGACTTGAGGAAAAATTTCAGGTGTATTGATAGTGGTGATTACCTTTTGAAAATGTTATTGAATTATATGGACATTACTTGGGCTGTTATGATTTGATTGGTTACCTTTAATAAAGTCTTTTGCCACTACTAAATATAAATCATCATCTCACATAAAATATTCACAAGGAGTGAATTCGAGTGTACTGAACTACTTCTAGAAAAATGCAGGATTTGTTCTTAGGAACCACTATTAACATTTTCTTATGCAATGATGATATAACTTTATTTTTGGTGAACTGCTATTTTAGTTCATTCCAAAAAGCTCATCTTATTTCAATCACCTTTTCAAAGAAATGTAAATATGAACCCATGCAAACAGAATTTGTTAAGAAGAGATGAGGAACCAAAGAGAAAAAAATCACCCAGATGTTCAAAACATTATCTGCAGCAATAACTACATGAACTCTGCTGCATGCATCAAAGAGATAAATTTCCTCTGAAAACAAATGTATACTGAAAAAAGTCCTTAGGAAAAAATAAGATATTAAATTTTAATGAATAATTTTGTGTTTTATGGAAAAAAATCTTATGGAACATTACAGAACAGAGATTATGATTTCACTCACATAAAATATTCAAGTTAGAAATATGTACTATTTTTAAACATTTCTAACAATATAAAATCTTTTCACAAATAGCTGAAGTAATTGCAGTTGTCCCATATTAACAACTGTGTTAATAAAAGTAAGAATGAAAATTACTCTCTGGTTCAGGAAAAAAGGAAAATCTGGGTACTACTTTCAGATTTTAAGGCAGTGTAAGGATGACCTTCATCAATGAATCATTTCAGATTTTATTCAGGGTTTCAAAGACCAGAAAAGAGAAGGATATGGGAGAAGGTGACATGCAAAATATTGCCTTAGAATGGTAGAAATACTGTAGAGTGCAAACCAATGATGACATATTGATGAAAAGGTGGAATATTTTTGAAACATCAGGAAAACAGGCATTTTAAAGTGTTTTGGGAGTACAGGGATGTCAAAGATACTTTATAATAGTTTTTCTGAATTTCGTCTGTGAAATACAATGAAAAAATCAATGCAATTTTCATTGAAAAGAAACACAAAGAACTAAACTTTCAGATCAGAAACTTAAGAATTGCAAAGTTCATATTTGCATATTTAAGTTCATATTTGTATACACTTTACAAAGAGCAAATATCTGCATAAATTGTACAGATGGGACAAATTAAAGCAAAAGGAATGGAGCACTGAATAACCCATGAAGAGTAAAACCTTCAGTTGAAATAATCATAAAATGAGAGAAAAATGATGTAAATTCATATCTACATTGCAGTGGAGGAAGATGACCACTGAGATTTGAAGACCAAAGTCAAAGAAAGAGATGAAACATTACAAGGTACCAAGTGTGAAATATTATTAGGACTTGCCTCTATCCTGTTCACCCTTATCTGAAAAATAAAAGGAAGAGATAACCAGTCAAACCAAATGAAAGCACAATGTGAGGAAAAGATGACAATAATTTAATTTCTTTCCATTATTTATTCATTCAATAAAGTGATCCCACTTCTGTAAGAATTAGAAACTCATGTTCCAAAGGCCATGTAACTCAAGAGAGGCAATGCTGTTTAAAGTTCCCTCATCCTTTTCTGCAAAGGAATTACCACATGAAAACTTCCTTTGGGGAAAACTGAATCAATATTTGGTCTTGGATTAGGCTTTCCAGCTTTTTATTTAAGCCCATAACAAATATATGAAATAGGTATTGTAAATGTGATTCAAAAGTATATAATGAAAGTATTCCTCTGTCAGAAATTTGATCTGTGGCTGTATTCATATGAAGCCTGCTAAATGCCTTAAAAGTATATGTTCGCAAGTTCTAGCCCGTCTGTAAACCACGAGGTAATTGAAAAGGTCATTAGAAAAGGAAGATATTATGCTTTGAAATTTGAAGTGCTTTATGAAGAACAATTTTGGAAACATCCTAGGACAACAGTTTTCCTTTTCATTCACATAAAAAGTTCTGAAAATTGAGATATACCATTTATCAATTTTCCTCAAGATATAACCATCTTGTTTAATTATTGAAAAGGCACTGCAGTTTGCAGAAATAATAATTGTATGAAAAAATAGAAAAGAATAAAGAATAATATATGGGAAAATGACAGGGGAAATATTATAAAATAAACCTTAAACCTGAACATTTGAGTAATATATTCAAGAACAGTAAAATAGTAAACTATTTACCACACTTATCTAGTGGATTGCATAGAGTTTATAAGATGTTTAACAGGACAATGGAGGGAGAAACTTCATTATCAAATTGGGAGTTTTCTCATCTCTTAAGACTGGAAAAGTATTAATAGTTTAATAAAGGCCCCTTGATTTTGGATACTTATAAAGCTTCTAAATGATCTGATATTTCTCAGAAAACAAATAGAGAATGGTAAGCATTTGCTGGTTAGTTCAATCTCTTCATCTCAGAAAATCATGATACAAATATGACAAGTCTCAGAGAGACAGACAATACCAATGTTATAAGAAGGAAAGGGAAAAAAGATGCTATGAGCAATGATGGAACATAGGGAACAACAATAGAAGGAATGAAATGAGAAAGAGGGTCACATCCAAAAATTGGATAGAGAAGAATGGACAGCCAGGTGAAAAGTGAGCCAGTGGAGGGCGTAATGAGAAAAGGGCAGGGAATATTCAAGACGACGTGGAAGCAGTCACTGGAAGAATTACTGGAGCGAAGAGTTGTTAGAAACTTACCAAGTTTTTTCAGAATATCACCTGGAAATAAAATGGAAAGTTTCATGTAAATACCATGGAAAACAAACATGAATAAAAATAAAATATTTTGAAGAGTCCAAAAGTAATGTTAATGCTATCTAGATGCACTGAAACACATTCACATGTATACATGATCACAAAATAAACTCACCAATAGTGGCTGAAATCTCTTCTGTTTTATCCAGAGATCATTTGATTTAAAAAAAAAGAAAGAAAGAAAGAATAAAAAGGGAAATACAGTCAATTTTAAATGAAGAGAGATTTTTTAGAAATATTAGTTCAAGTAGTTACATTTTCAAAGCTTTGTGTACTTTTTAATTTTATTTGGGCTCTTATTAGTCACTATGCTTCTCAAATAAGTTTCTTGAAGGTTATTAAAACTATGTGACCTGTTCTCAGTTTTATTTTAGCTCTGTTGTATCACAGCCATAAACACTGGATCCAGGATATTGAGCCACTGCTCCCAGCAGAAAATGAATTAGTTTTCTGGGTGCCTCTATTCACAACATCTCCACAACATTAATTTATTACCAAGTTTTATGTGTGTTTCTATTTCAATTAATGCCTAAATGAAGTTTATCTTAATTAAATCACATGACAGGAAGGAAACGATATAGTCAATTTAAATAAAGTTCTAATTCACATGACTAGTGTTGTAAACACAAGTGTTTCCTTGTTTTCACTACATGTGTAGTGTTTACACATGTTGAAAAACTTTCACATCAGTCAGTGAAAATGCCAATTCAGAGGTATATGATTAATTAAAATTTTATGACTGAAGGGAGTTTTATGACAGTTGAAAACACAGGACAAATCTCAGAGTTACAATGGCAGAAGCAGAATGAAAAATAAAGCTGTCAAATTCCAGTCAGAGAGACTAGACAGTGAGAAAAACATGAAATATGAATATGTTTGACAAACGAGATGTTTATCTAAACTTTGACTAGATCTATAGGACTTGGGATTTTTCCCTTCAAACTTACTGATATCATAAAAAGGGAAAGATCTTAAAACACATTCAAAATGAAGGTATCAGGGCAGGAAAGGAAAAGAGCAAATATTTGAAAATTTTTCATCCTTTACACTGTGGCACAGTCTGACTCACATTTTCTGAGAACTGGCACCATTCACAGAAAAGACTTAATGGTCATCTCAAAAATCAGAGAAAACATTTTTAACTTTCATTCACCCCTTGGTGCAAAAGACATAATGAAAATGACACTATAGTAGGAGGCAGAACCTCCTCTGGGATAAACAATACCTATCATGGGTACTGCATTACTTTCCAGTTTTTTCAGAATCAGTTGTCTACACAACTCATAAGAAAGTTATTTAAGAATTTATGAGGAAGCAAAAAAAAAAAAAATTCACTGTCCCAAGCTATATGTGTACCAGTTGTTACATGAGGCCTGCTAAAATACTTTAAAGTAATCCCTATATTCCACTTTCTTTGTAAAAAAAAAAATTTAAATGAAAAAATATTATTGAGAAGGAGAATGTTATGCTTTCAGTAATTCCATAAGTATAGTAGAGGAAAAAATCCATGAACATTTGGCTACATTCTCATGGGAAGATGATAAGAATGTGGAGTGCTTCTATAGTTTCCTCCAAGTTTCAAAATAAGAAGTACTTTTAGAACTGGGAGCAAAGTTTTCTAAGGACATCTTGCCCCCCCAGAGCCATGTTTTATTGTATCCTCCCCTGCTACCATCACCTCTTGATTCAAAAGTACAAAGATAGAACAAGGATACTATAAAAAGAGGTAGAAAAGGACTTCTCCTGGGAATAAATGTTGTTCATATACATTCCATTGAAACTTCTTTCACTGTAAACTATTCTTTTCTAGAATACAATGCAAGCATGTACACATATAGGAGTCAGATACTTAAGGAGTCATGAGGAAGCCCACAAAAAAGTACCCATCTAGCTAAAACTCCATCAGAAGCAGTGTTCATATGAGGAATACTTCATGCATAAAAGAAGTGCATTCACTACTTTGACTCAAACTGTATTGATTGAAAATATCATAGGCACTTCTCCAAACAAAACATACAAATGGCTAACAAACACATGAAAAGATGCTCAACATCACTCATTATCAGAGAAATGCAAATCAAGACCACAATGAGGTACCATTTCACACCAGTCAGAATGGTTGCTATCCAAAAGTCTACAAGCAATAAATGCTGGAGAGGGTGTGGAGAAAAGGGAACCCTCTTACACTGTTGGTGGGAATGCAAACTAGTACAGCCACTATGGAGAACAGTGTGGAGATTCCTTAAAAAACTACAAATAGAACTGCCTTATGACCCAGCAATCCCACTCCTGGGCATACACACCAAGGAAACCAGACTTGAAAGAGACAAGTGTACCCCAATGTTCATCGCAGTACTGTCTATAATAGCCAGGACATGGAAGCAACCTAGATGTCCATCAGCAGATGAATGGATAAGAAAGCAGTGGTACATATACACAATGGAGTATTACTCAGCCATTAAAAAGAATACATTTGAATCAGTTCTAATGAGGTGGATGAAACTGGAGCCTATTATACAGAGTGAAGTAAGCCAGAAAGAAAAACACCAATACAGTATACTAACACATATATATGGAATTTAGAAAGATGGTAATGATAACCCTGCATGCGAGACAGCAAAAGAGACACAGATGTAAAGAACAGACTTTTGGACTCTGTGGGAGACGGAAAGGGTGGGATGATTTGGGAGAATGGCATTGAAACATGTATACTATCATGTAAGAAATGAATCGCTAGTCTAGGTTCTATACAGGATACAGGATGGTTGGGGCTGGTGCACTGGGATGACCCAGAGAGATGATATGGGGAGGGTGGTGGGAATGGGGTTCAGGGTTGGGAACTCATGTACACCTGTGGTAGATTCATGTCAATGTATGGCAAAACCAATACAGTATAGTAAAGTTAAAAAAAAATCTACCACATTAAAAAAAAAAGTCACTACAAATGGAAGGATATTAAATTTGTAATGGTCATATTAGTGTTTATTTGAACAAATATTTTGGAGCATCTTAGGACTCTAGCCTCTCATGTCATTCACATAAAATTTCAAGATGGAGAAATGTGTTATAAATGAACTTTGCTCAATATACAATACAAACCCTGGAAGTTATTGCAGTTTGACAAGTTAAAAATTATGTCAATAAAATGCAAGAGAAAGACAGTAAAATTACTATGATGTGAGAGAAAATAATCCCAGAAAATTATTTGTGCACCTGAGAGAAGATTTTGATAAATGGTCAAAGGCATTGGAAGAATGAGTCTAAAGCCCACACTAGTCCAGTGAATTACACCCGAATTTACACAGTCTTTGAAAGGATAAGTGTTGGAAAAACTTTGCTCAGTGAATACAGAGTCTTGTCTTACCTCGTAAAGTTTGGGGAGGTATCAATGGCATATCAATGACCCCTTGAACTTTGAAAACATGACAGACTTTCCATGTCAATGGAAGTGCTCTGAGTAATAAATATAAAATGTAACCATGTCTTAATCAGTCCCATTTTCTTCATCTCACAAAATTTGTAATGAAACTAGCAAAACTCTGAATGATAAACTGGGACAATATTTAGAGGGAAGGAATATAGGAAATGAAAGAGGAAGCATAGGGAGAGAATCAGCTATAGGGTCATAAAATTGGAGAGAATTTAATATGTGTGGAGTTCCTAAACAAATAATTTGGGAAGTTAGAGTAGAGATCCAGGAAAAAGGTAAGCAAGCCAACAGATGGCAAGCCAAGAGAAAATATTCAAATTGCTAAGAATGGATAATTTAACATCTTTTGGAATATTAATGCTGTCAGATATATTTACCAAATTTTTTCTGAAGGTCATCTGAAAAATAAAAACAGAAAACTACTGTAAAAATCATGCCACAGAAACACAAAAATTTCAAATTGAGCGGAATATTCACATACAATGGTCTATACAGGATATAGACCAACACTGATACATACACACATGTGCAGACACACACACATGTAGCAAGGTAGCTGAAAGCTTCCTTATGTCCTGACAATACTGATCAAAAACTAATAAAAGGGAAAGGAGTGATCTTCCTGACTTGAGGAAGAGTTTCAGGAATGATACAACTAGCGGTTTCCCTTATATAAGTTATTGATTTATTAGACTCACTTGAGTGATTATTAATTTGGTTGGCTAGCTTTAATAAATTTATTGGTTGTTGTTAAATATAAATAATCACATCTCATATTTGTTGTAGTTCTGGTGTATAAATACCTACAAACAATAAGTTAGAGAATACTGAACCGCTTTAGAGAAAATGCAGTGTTTGGTTCTTGGTAAACTACATTCATATTATGTTAAAAATGAAGGCATAACTTTGTGGTGAATTGCTAGATTAGCACATGTCAAAATGAAGTTCATCTCATCTTAATCATCTTATCAGGAAAAACATTAACATGCACCCATGCTGACAGAATTAGTTAAAAAGAGATGAGGAACCAGAGAAAAAGTCACCCATTTGTTCAAAACAATATCTGTAGCAATGACTACCTAGCCTTTGATGCATGAAATATAGAGATAAATTTGATTTCCCTGAAAACAAAAGTATACTGAAAAATGCCATTAAAAGATAAGATATTAAAATTTTAATAAATAAACTGTTTTATCAAAAAATAACTTATAGAGGAATTGCAGGACAATAATTTATGGTGACATTCACCTAAAATATTCAGATCTGAGATAAGTGCTTTTCTTTATCATTCTTAAAAATTTAAAATCTTTCCAAAATAGCTGAAATATGGCTAAATTGACAATTGCGTTAATACAAGTAAATAAGAATGAAATTAAATTACTCTCTTTGGATATAAAAATTTCCAGGAAAAAAAAAATGTGAGTATTTGCACACCTGGGATTATTAGACTTTAGCCAGTGTAAGAAGGACCCTCAACTTTGCACTTGACCAGTGAATGATTTCAGGTTTTATTCAGGCATTGAAAGACCAGAAAAAGGAGGAGTATGAGAGAAGTTGACAAGACAAATATTGCCTTAGAATGGTAGAGATCCTGGTGAGTGGAAACCAATGAAGGCATATCGATGAAAGCTGAGATTTGTACACGACATCAGGAAAGTAGGCCTTTTAAAATGTTTTGAGAGTAGAGGGATATCAAAGATACTTTACCATCTTTTTTTGGAGTATTTTCTGTAAAATACAATGAAAAATCAATATAAATTTCACTGGAAAGAAACATGAAAATTCAGATTTGTTGAAAGTTGTATGCAGATTTAAATTATCAGGATGCAAATAAACACTCAAAAACCACACACACTTATACCAACACATACAGGGTGCAGTATGTGAAAATTCCCTTTGGTAATTACTTGATAAAGCTTTTATGATTCCTTTTGGCAGTATATACTCTTTTGTTACTCAGATTTTTGTCTTTAATAAGAGATCTGTGTGCTGTTAAATACATTTACTCAACTGTCCGAGAGTGGTAGCTTTGCCATATGAAATCACCAAACACTGAATTACAGAATCCTGAGCTACTGCTCTGGTAGGACATCAGTGTCAGTTTCATGGGTGCCTCTTTTCACAATTTTCTCAACTGCTTAATGAATAACTGTATTTTATGAAACTTTGAATTTAACTCATTCCTCAATGAAACTTACTTTTACAAAGTAAAATGAAAAAGTGGTTAATAAAAAACTAAATGGCGGTAAATGGGTTTCTAAATCAAATGAATGAAAAATCTTGGATAAAACTTTCAGAATAGAAATTTTTAAATTGCAAAACTCTGCAGGTAATGTCATACTTGAATATATTTTAAAATAGGAAACATCTGTGTAAATTGCACAGATGGGACAAATCAAAGGAAAAGTAATGAAACATTGAATAACCCATGAAGAGGACAGACTTCAATTAAAGTAGTCATAAAATGAGATTAAAAAATGATGTAAAGCTATATGGTATGTACATTGCAATGGAGGAAGATGCTCACTGAGACTTGAAGAAAAGTCAGGAAAGAGATGAAACATTAAATGGAAATTACATTTATCCTGTTCAACTTTATCTTAAAAATAAAAGAAAGAAATAACCATGCAAACCAGACGAAGGCACAACATAAGAAGGAAAAGACAATAATTTGATTCCTTTCCATTATTTATTCATTCAGTATAAATGAAGCCACTTTCTAAGAATTTGAACCTAACATCTCAAAGGCCATGTAACTCATAAGAGGCAATGCTGTTTTAAGTTCTCTCACCCTTTTCTGCAAAAGAATTACCATACAAAAGTAAATCATGGTAAAGTGGGAATTCTTCTGGGATAAACTGAGTCAATATTTGGCGTTGAAATTGGCTTTCCACCTTTTTCATAAAAAAAGACATACATATCACATTGATGAAATTGTACTATAAGTATGATGTAAATGTGAATAGTTAAAGTACCCCTCTGTCAGAAAATTAATCTGCAGCTGTTTTCATTTGAAGCCTGCCAAATGCCTTTAAGGGATATGCCCCTGAGATTTAGCCAGTAAAGATGCCATTGGAAAATATCAAGAAGAAAAGGAGGATGCTAAACTTTGAAATTTGAAGTGATTTGTGAAAAAAAATTGGAATTATTCTAGTACAATAGTTCCCTTTTCATTTATATATATAGTTCTGAATATTGAAATATACATGATTTTTTCTTAAGATACAATATATTGTTTAATTATTGAAAAGGCATTGCAGTTGGCAGAAATAATAATAGCATTGATAAAAATTTCAAAGTATAAATAATACACAGACAAGAAAAAGACAAGAAAATATTGTAAAATATTTGTAGAACTGGAACATTTGAGTAATTTGTTCAAGAACAGCAAAAGAGTGAGGCTCAATCTCACATTATCCAGTGGATGGCATCAGATTTTATGAGATCTTTGACAGCACAATGGAGGGAGAATCTTCATTTTTAAACTGAGAATCCTCTTTCTCTTAAGCATTGGGAAGCATTAACAGAGTAATCATGCCCTTCAACTTGGGTACTTGTAAATGTCCTAAATTAACTGACATTTCCCAGAAAACAAAGAGAGCATGGTAACCATGTGCTGATGAGTTCAGTCCCTTCATCTCAGAAAATCCTGATACCATTTGGGAAGTCTCTGGAGAACAGACAAAGCCAATGTGATAAGAAGGAAAGGTAGAAAAGATGCAATGAGTAATGATGGAACATGGGGGGGGGGGGGACAAACAATGGAAATGGTGAAATAAGAAAGGATCATATCCAAAAACTGGACAGAAGTGAATGGCCATCCACGTGAAAAGTGAACCAATGTATGGCATAATGATAGAAGGACAGGGAATGTTCAATACAGTGTGGAAGCAGTCACTGGAAGAGTTACTAAAGTGAAGAGTTGTTACACACTTACCAAGATTTTTCAGAAGGTCACCTAAAAACAAAGTGGAAAGCATCATGTGAATATACTGGAAAACAAACGTGAAGACAAATAAAATGTTTTGAAGAACCTGAAACTGATGTTAACTGTATCTGTATACATATAAACGCGTGCAGGTTTGCACATCATGGACGCGAAACAGACTAAACAATAGTGGCTGAAAGCTGGTGTCTTTCAAACATAGAACATTCTATTTTTAAAAAAGGCAAGCACAGTCAATTTTCTAAATGAAGAAAGATGTTTAGAAATATTAGTTCAGGTATTTACACTTTCAAAATTTTTGTGCACCTTTTGACTTTATTTAGACTCTTATTATTCAGTACGTTTGTTCTAATAAGTTTCTTGACAGCTACTGAAAATACATAGTCAGCTCTCAGTTTTATTGTAGCTTAGTCATTTAAGTTCATCATAAACACAAAATCAAGAATCTTAAGCCTTTGCTCCTAGCAGTAAATATAGAATTAGGTTATTGGATGCATCTATTCACATCATCTTTATTTGCAATATGTTTTATGTATGTTTCTATCAATGAATGCCTAAATGAAGACAATGGTACAAGAAAAAGGTGAAACTAGGGAAATACATCAGAGGGACTTGGGATTTTTCTCTTCACATTTATTGATAAAATATTAAGGGAAAGAACTCAAAATTAATTCATAATGAAGGTGCAATGACAGGAAAGGAAAGGAACAATCGTTTGAAGAACTTCCATTTTTCTCAGTGTGGCTCAATCTGACCAAATTTTTGAGAATTGGCACCATTTTCAATGAAGCCTCGATAGTCTTCTCAGAAGTCAGAGGAACTTTTTTTTTTCTTTTGACTTCCATTTACCTCTTCAGTGTCAAAGAAACAAGACTGGAAATGACAGCATGGGAGGAGCTAGGTCAGGTCTTCCCCTGCGATAAGCAACACTCATATAGGGACTGTATTGCCTGTTTTTTTAGAATCAAATGCAAACACAATTCAAACACAAGAGTGCTATTTAAGATATTATTAGGGAGATTTCCCTGACAATTCAGTAGTTCAGACTCTGTGCTTTCACAGCAGGAGGCACGAGTTGGATCCCTGGTCAGAAAACTAAGATCCCACACGCCTGGATTTATCTCTGGACTTTCTGTCCTTTCTCATTGATTAATATTAGCTGTGGATTGACCTAGAGATTGTCATACAGAGTGAAGTAAGTCAGAATTAGAAAAACAAATATCATATAATATCACTTGCATGTGGATTACACAAAAGTAGTACAGGTGAGCATATTTGCAAAGCAGAAATAGAGTCAGAGATGTAGAGAACAAACTTATACACTATTATGTATAAAATATATAGCTAGTGAGAACTATAATATATAATAACTATAACTACTGTATAGCACAGGGAACTCTACTCAATGCTCCCTGATGCCCTGGGAAGGAAATCTAAAATGGAGTGGATGTATATATATTTATAACTGATTCCCTATGCTGTAGAGCATAAACCAACAAGGCATACTAAAGCAACTATAATACAGAAAACAAACCAAAACACCAGAAATAGCATCTGTACTACTTCTTCAACAAAGCATAGCTGTTATTAGAAGGAAAAAACCCCACAGCCCTCATGGTGTAAGTAAGAAAAATAAAGTACTAAAGACACTAAAAGTATAAGCAGGCACTTGCCCCAAGCTATATTATAACCAGATGTTATATGGAGTCACCTAAATAGGAAACAGTGGAAACAGTGTCAGACTTTATTTTGGGGGGCTCCAAAATCACTGCAGATCATGACTGCAGCCATGAAATTAAAAGACGCTTACTCCTTGGAAGGAAAGTTATGACCAACCTAGACAGCATATTGAAAAGCAGAGATATTATTTTGCCAACAAAGGCCTGTCTAGTCAAGGCTATGGTTTTTCCAGTGGTCATGTATGGATGTGAGACTTGGACTGTGAAGAAAGCTGAGGGCCAAAGAATTGATGCTTTTGAACTGTGATGTTGGAGAAGACTCTTGAGAGTCCCTTGGATTGCAAGGAGATCCAACAGTCCATTCTAAAGGAGATCATTTCTGGGTGTTCACTGGAAGGACTGATGCTGAAGCTGAAACTCCAATACTTTGGCCACCTGATGCATAGATTTGACTCATTGGAAAAGACCCTGATGCTTGGAGGGAATGGGGGCAGAAGGAGAAGTGGACGACAGAGGATGAGATGGCTGGATGGCATCACCAACTCTATGGACATGAGTTTGAGTGAACTCCGGGAGTTGGTGATGGACAGGGAGGCCTGGCATGCTGTGATTCATGGGGTCACAAAGAGTCGGACACAACTGAGTGGCCGAACTGAACTGAAATGAACTGAACTGAAATACAGTAATGTTACTCCTGTACTCCACTCCCTTGTAAAAAAAATATTTACATGAAAAAATGTTATTTGAGAAGAATGTTAAGCTTTCAATGACTCTCTAAGTACAGTAGGGCAAAAAAATCCACAAACATTTGGCTAAATTCTAATGGGAAGATGAGAGAAACATAAAATACTTCTAGAGCTCACTCCAAGTTTCAAAGGGTCAAGTATTTTAAAACTGGGAACAATGTTTTTGAGAAGACATCTTGCCACTCAGTGACATTCTTTTTTGCATCCCCACCCCGCCGCCATCTCTTGATTCAAAAGTACAAAGATAGAAGATGACGCTAAGAGAGGCAGAAAAGGATTTTTTTTTTCTGGGATAAAAATATCAATAATATATATTTCATTGGACCTTCTTTCACTGTACTGTTCTTTATCAGAATACAGTGCAAGCATGCACACCAATCAGAGTGAAATACTTAAGAAGTCATGGGGAAGACTTGTTTAATTAATGAAAAGATAATTTCTATCACTTCATGGCAAATAGATAGGGAAACAGTGGAAACAGTGACAGACTTTATTGTTTGGGGCTCCAAACTCACTGCAGATGGTGACTGCAGCCATGAAATTAAAAGACGCTTGCTCCTTGGAAGAAAAGCTATGACCAACCTAGACATCTTATTAACAAGCAGAGACATTACTTTGTAGACAAACGGCCATCTAGTTAAGCTATGGTTTTTCCAGTCATCATGTATGGATGTGAGATTTGGACCATAAAGAAAGCTGAGCAATGAAGAATTGATGCTTTTGAATTGTGGTGTTGGAGAAGACTTGAGAATTCCTTGGGCTGCAAAAGATCAAACCAGTCCATCGTAAAGGAGGTCAGTCCTGGGTGTTCATTGGAAGGACTGATGCTGAAGCTGAAACTCCAGTACTTTGGCCACCTGATGCGAAGAACTGGCTATTGGAAAAGACCCTGATGCTGGGAAAGATTGAAGGCAGGAGGAGAAGGGGACGACAGAGGATGAGATGATTGGATGACATCACTGACTCGATGTACATGAGTTTGAGTAAGCTCCTGGAGTTGGTGATGGACAGCGAAGCTTGGTGTGTTGCAGCCCAAGGGGTTGCAAGAGTTGGACACGACAGAGCAACTGAACTGAACTGAGAGAAACTTACCTATTTGTTTGTGAAGACCATCTGAAAAAGGAAAAGGAAACATCATTTTAAATATCATGGCTCAGAAATAAAAAGGAATTCAATTTAGTCATTTAATCACATACAATGTTAAATGTAATAGGATATAAACAAACACAATTTAGCAGCTAAACAACAAACAGACAAGCACAGATACATAAACACTTGTATGGAAGCACACACAAGTACACAAGTTGTTGAAAATTTCCTTTTGTCCTGATCATATTAATCAAATAAAGAGGAAAAATGAGTGATCGTCCTGACCTGAGGAATAACTTCAGAAATAATACTACTAGTAGTTTTCCTTTAAATAGATTCTTGATTTACTGGACATCACTTGGGCTATTAGAATTTGGTTGGTTGTTGTTATTTGAAAACATCACAGGACAATAGTTTTTGGCATTATTAGCATAAAATATCCAAGATTGAGATATGTGTTATTTTTCAACTTTCCTAACAATATAAAATCTTTCCACAAACAAGTAATTGCAGTTGGCCAAATTGATAACTGTGTCAATAAAAGTAAATAAGAATGAAGTAAAATTACACTTTTTTGATATAAAAGAATTCCAGGAAAAAACTTTATGTGAGTTTTTTGCATATATGGAAACTTAAGGCAATGTAATAATGACCCTCAACTTTACTTGTGACAAAGAATGATTTCAGGTTTTATTCAGGCTTAGAAAGACCAGAAAGAAAAGAATATGGGAAATATCGACAACCAAACTGTTGCCTTAGAATGGTAGAGATCCCGGAGATGGCAAGTCCGTGATTGCATTTTGATGAAAAGCTGGGATTTTTGTAAGGCATCAGGAAAGTAGGCTTTTTAAAGTGTTTTGGGAGTAGAGGGATATTAAAGATATTTTAACATTATTTTTCCAAATTTTGAATGTAAAATACAATGAAAAGTCAAAGCAAATTTAACTGGAAAGAAACATGAAAAAAATTCAGACTTATTGAAAATTGTATGTAAATTTAAATTATTAGGATCAGATAAACATACAAAAAACACACACATACACAGATATATACATACACATATATATACATACACATATATACAGCATTTGAAAGTTTCCTTTCAGTATTCAATAAATAAAGAAAGGAGAAAGGAGTACATTTCCTGAACTGAGAAGACTTAAGAAACACAATTTTTTTGTAATTATCTGATAAAAACTTTATGATTTGTTTTGGTATAAGCACTATTTTGTTATTCAGTTTTCCATCTTTAATTAAGTGATGTATGCTGTTAAATATATATATATGTGTATATATGTATGTGTATATATATATATATATACATATATACTCATCTGCCCTAGCATAGAGCTTTACCATATGAAATCACAAAACACTGAATTACACAATCTTGAACTACTGCCCTTGCAGGATATGAGGGTCAGGTTCATGGGTGTCTCTATTCACAACATTTTTCTCAACTGATTAATGCATAACTATATTTTGTGAGACTTTGATTTTAACTCATTCCTCAGTAAAGCTTACTTTCACAAAGCAAAATGAAAGGGCAGTTAATGAAATACTACATGGGAGTGAAGGAGCTTCTATATAAGTAAATGAAAATATCATGGATAAAACTTTCAGATCAGAAACATAAAAACTGCAAAGTTTGATAGGTAAATTAGTATTTGTATACATTTTACAAAAATAAAATGTCTGCATAAATTGCATAGATGGCACAAAGGAAAGAAAATAATGGAGCACAGCATAACCCATGAAGAAAGCAGATTTCAATTGAAATGATCATAAAATGAGAAAAAAAATGATGTAAAGCTATATCTACATTGCAGTTGAGGAAGAATATCACTGAGAGTTGAAGATTGAACTAAAAGAAAGAGATGAAACTTGACAAGATAAAAAGTGTGAAACGTTAATGGGACTTACATTTATCATTTTCACCCTTATCTGAAAAATAAAAGAAAGAAATAACCATTTAACCAAATGAAGGCATATATGAGGAAAAGAAGACAATAATTTGATTAGTTTCCATTATTTATTCATTCAACAAAAATGGTTCCCCTTTTCTAAGAATTTGAACCTAATGTTCCAAAGGTCATGTGACTCATGAAAGGCAATGCTGTTTTAAGTTCCCTCATCCTTTTCTGCAAAGGAACTACCATACAAAAGGAAATCAAGGTAAAGTGAAAATTCCTCTCGGATAAACTGAATCAATATTTGGTCTTGAATTGGGCTTTCCAAGTTTTTCATAATAAAAGACACATATGCTCATGTAGATGAAATGGGTCTATAAATATGATGCAGAAGTTTATAGCTAAAGTACTCCTCTATCAGAAATTTGAGCTGGGGCAGTATTCGTATGAATTAAAAAGAGATGCTCCAAGTTTCATCCAATATGTTAAACTAAGATACAGTTAAACATATAATTAGAAAATGAGAACATCAAACTAATTTGAAGAGCTTTATGAAAAAAAATTAGGAATTATACTAGGCCAACAGCTTTTCTTGTCATTCACATACAAGGTCCTAAATTTTGAGATATACTAGACAATTTTCTAAGATATAACATCCTTGCTTAATTACTGAAAAGATAATCTTCAATTATTTCTACAGTTTGAAGAAATAATAATTGCATGAATAAAATGTAAAAGTATAAAGAATACTTTAGATGGGAAGAAAGACAAGAAACTATTGCAAAATATTTTAAAAGCTGGACATTTTTTTGTATTATGTTCAAGAACAGTAAAGAGTGTGACTCAGTTTCACACTTAAGCAGTGGATTGCATCATATTTTTATAAAATCTTTGACAGGACAATGTAGGTAGAAACTTCTTTATTAAGCTAGGAATCCTATCCTTCCTTAAGCACTGGAAAAATATTAATAGTTTCTTAATAGCCCCTTAGACTTGAGTACTGGTAAATGTCCTAAATTTACATGGTAACCATGTGCCAGGTAGTCCAATCCCTTCCTCTCAGAAAATTATGATACAAGTTTGGCAAGTCCTGGGGAAACAAAGAAAGACAATGTGATAGGATGGAAATGGAAAAAAAGATGCAATGAGCAATGATGTAACACAGGGAAACATCAGTGGAAAGAAGATAAGAAAGAAGCAAACATCGAAAACTTGGATGGAAATGAATGGACATTCATGTGATGGTGGGCCAATGGATGGGCTATTGATAAAAGGGCAGAGAGTGTTCAAGACTATGTGGAAGAAGCCACTGGAAGTTACTGGAGTGAAGAGTTATTACAAATTTACCGATTTTTTTCAGAAGATAACCTAAAAAATAAAACAGAGAGTTTCATGTAAATACCATGGAAAACAAATATGAAGAAAAGTGAAATATTTTCAAGAATCCAAAATTAATGTTAACACTACTGAGATACATTGAAACACATTCACATATACACATCATGAACACAAAATAAACTCACCCATAGTGGCTGAAATTGCCTCTGTTTTGTCCAGAGAACATTCTATGGTTAAAAAAAAAGAAGAAGAAGAAGAAGAAGGAAAGCAAATGCAGTCAATTTTCTAAATGAAGAGACATTTTTAGAAATATTAGTTCATATAGTTACACTTTCAACCTTTTGTGTACATTTAGAATTTATTTAACCTCTTATTATTTAATGCTGTGCTGTACTTAGTCATGTCTGACTCTTTGTGACCCCATGAACTGTAGCCCACCAGGCTTCTCTGTCCATGGAGTTTCACTGGGCAAAAATACTAGAGTGGGTTGCCATGACCTCCTCCAGGGGATCTTCCCAACCCAAGGATCAAACCCAAGTCTCCCACATTGCAGGCAGATTCTTTACTGCCTGAGCCACCAGGGAAGCCCAGGAAATACTGGAGTGGATAGCCTAATGCTTCTCTAGGGAATCTTCCCAACCCAGGAATCAAACAGGGGTCTCCTGTGTTGCAGGTAGATTCTTTCCTAGGTGAGCTACAAGGAAAGCCCTCTTATTATTTATTATGTTTGCTCTAGTAAGTTTTGTGACAGCTACAAGAAACATGTGGCTGGTTCTCAGTTTTATTGTACTCAGTTGAATAAGTTATTTGTAAACACTGAATCAAGAATCTTGAACTTGAATCAGGACCTCTTCTGAGATAAAAAATCACCTATCACAGGGAGAACATCGCCTTCTTGTTTTTTCCCCCAAATCCAATGTGAATACAACTCACACACAAGAGAGAGATTTAAGAAGCTATTAGGGGGACTTTTCTGGAGGCCCAGTAGTTAAAACTCTGTGCTTTCACTGCAGGGGGCATGGGTTTGATCCAAGGTCAGGGAACTAAGGTCCTACATGCCTGGGTTTATCTAAGTACTTCTTATCTTGTTCCATTGATCTATATTTCCTGTGGATGGACCTAGATACTGTAATACATAGTGAAATAAGTCAAAAAGAAAAAAAACAAATATCATATAATATTGTTTATATGCGAAATCGAGACAAATTGTACAGAGGAACTTAGTTGCAAAGCAGAAATAGAAACACAGAAGTAGAGAACAAACTGATGGCTACCAAAGGGGTGGTGGTGGCAGTGGGTTAAAATGGGAGATTGGGATTAACTTACATACACTACTATGTATAAAACAGGTAAATAATGATAACTTAATGTATAACACAGGGAACTCTACTCAGTGTTCTGTGGTTACCTAAATGGGAAAGAAATCTAAAAGGAATGGACATATGTATAGGTATTAGTGATTCACTTTCTTGTAGAGCAGAAACTAACAAAACATGGTAAAGCAAGTATACTCCAATTAAAAGAGACAGGAATAGCAAACTGTATTACCTCTTCACTCAAGATTAGGTGTTATTAGAAGGAAAAAAATTTTCTATATGCCACGTGGTACAGGCAAAATAAATTAAGTTATGAGGAAGCAAAATTAAAAATCCAAGCTGAATGTGTAAAAGTTGTTATGGGAAGCCTACTAAATACAATAAAGTAAATCCTACATTCCACTCCTTTTGTAAACAAAAATTTAAATGAAAAAATGTTTTTAGAGAAGAGGAATAGTAAGCTTTCAGTGATTATTAGTTTTGCAGGGTTAAAAATCCCACAGACATTTGAGTACATTCAAATGGGAGGATGATAGAATTTAAAATGCTTCTACAGCTTATTCCTAGTTTCAATGTGAGAAGTTTGTTGAGAACTGGGACATAGTTTTCCAAAGGACAGCTTGATTCAGTGGCAATTTTTCTTGCATCCTCTGGCTCCCACCTCTTGACATAAAAGTACAAAGATAGAAAATGATTTTATGAGAAAATGTAGAAAGAGACTTATTCTGGGAGAAACAATATCAATCATATATTTCTCACTGGATCATCTCCTTTTCCAAAATATAGTGCAAACATGCACACATACATGTGTCAGATACTTAAGAAGTCATGAGGAAGCCTACAGTCAAAGCACCCATCAAGTGAAAAATTTTATCAGTAACAGTAGTCACAGGAGGCACACTTCATACATTGAAGAGTTGTATTCCCTACTTCTATTCATCTGTAACCAAAAATATAGTAGAATAATATCATCACAAAAGGAAGGATGTCAAACTTTTAATGGTGATGTTAATGTTTATTTAAAAGAACATTTAGAATTATGCTCGGACTCTAGTTATATCATTCACTTAAAATTTCAAAATTGAAAGAATTTCCCCTAAAGTCAGGAACAAGACAAGGGTGCCCACTTTCACCGCTACTATTCAACATACTTCTGGAAGTTTTGGCCACAGCAATCAGAGCAGAAAAAGAAATAAAACGAATCCAAATTGGAAACGAAGAAGTAAAACTCTCACTGTTTGCAGATGACATGATCCTCTACATAGAAAACCCTGAAGACTCCACCAGAAAATTACTAGAGCTAATCAATGAATATAGTAAAGTTGCAGGATATAAAGTCAGCACACAGAAACCCCTTGCATTCCTACACACTAATAATGAGAAAATATAAAGAGAAATTAAGGAAACAATTCCATTCACCAATGCAACGAAAAGAATAAAATACTTAGGAATATATCTACCTAGAGAAACTAAAGACCTATATATAGAAAACTATAAAACACTGGTGAAAGAAATCAAAGAGGACACTAATAGATGGAGAAATATACCATGTTCATGGATTGGAAGAATCAATATGGTGAAAATGAGCGTACTACCCAAAGCGATCTACAGATTCAATGCAATCCCTATCAAGCTACCAATGGTATTTTTCACAGAACAAATTTCACAATTTGTATGGAAATACAAAAAACCTCGAATAGCCAAAGCAGTCTTGAGAAAGAAGAATGGAAATGGAGGAATCAACCTGCCTGACTTCAGGCTCTACTACAAAGCCACAGTCATCAAGACAGTATGGTACTGGCACAAAGACAGAAATATAGATCAATGGAACAAAATGCAAAGCCCAGAGATAAATCCACACACCTATGGACACCTTATCTTTGACAAAGGAGGCAAGAATATACAACGGAGAAAAGACAATCTCTTTAACAAGTGGTGCTGGGAAAACTGGTCAAAGACTTGTAAAAGAATGAAACTAGATCATTTTCTAACACCATACACAAAAATAAACTCAAAATGGATTAAAGACCTAAACATGAGACCAGAAACTATAAAACTCTTAGAGAAGAACATAGGCAAAACACTCTCTGACATAAATAACAGCAGGATCCTCTATGATCCGTCTCCCAGAATACTGGAAATAAAAGCAAAAATAAACAAATGGGACCTAATTAAAATTAAAAGCTTCTGCACAACAAAGGAAACTATAAGCAAGGTGAAAAGACAGCCTTCTGAATGGGAGAAAATAATAGCAAATGAAGCAACTGACAAACAACTAACCTCAAAAATATACAAGCAACCTATGCAGCTCAATTCCAGAAAAATAAATGACCCAAAGAACTGAATAGACATTTCTCCAAAGAAGACATACAGATGGCTAACAAACACATGAAAAGATGCTCAACATCACTCATTATCAAAGAAATGCAAATCAAAACCACAATGAGGTACCACTTCACACCAGTCAGAATGGCTGCTATCCAAAAGTCTACAAGCAATAAATGCTGGAGAGGGTGTGGAGAAAAGGGAACCCTCTTACACTGTTGGTGGGAATGCAAACTAGTACAGCCACTATGGAGAACAGTGTGGAGATTCCTTTAAAAACTGCAAATAGAACTGCCTTATGACCCAGCAATCCCACTGCTGGGCATACACACCAAGGAAACCAGACTTGAAAGAGACACGTGTACCCCAATGTTCATCACAGCACTGTCTATAATAGCCAGGATGTGGAAGCAACCTAGATATCCATCAGCAGATGAATGGATAAGAAAGCAGTGGTACATATACACAATGGAGTATTACTCAACCATTAAAAAGAATACATTTGAATCAGTTCTAATGAGGTGGATGAAACTGGAGCCGATTATACAGAGTGAAGTAAGCCAGAAAGAAAAACACCAATACAGTATACTAACACATATATATGGAATTTAGAAAGATATTAACGATAACCCCGCATGTGAGACAGCAAAAGAGACACAGATGTATAGAACAGTCTTTTGGACTCTGTGGAAGAGGGAGAGGGTGGGATGATTTGGGAGAATGGCATTGAAACATGTATAATATCATATAGGAAACGAATCGCAAGTCCAGGTTCGATACAGGATACAGGATGCTTGGGGCTGGTGCACTGGGATGACCCAGAGTGATGGTATGGGGAGGGAGGGGGCAGGGGGGTTCAGGATGGTGAACATGTGTATACTCGTGGTGGATTCATGTTGATGTATGGCAAAACCAATACAACATTGTAAAGTAATTAGACTCCAAGTAAAGTAAATGAATTTAATTTAAAAAAAATTTCAAAATGGAGACATATGTTATAAATGATCTCGTTATTATACTTTCCAAGTGAAAAATTATGTCAATAAAATGCAAAATAAAAGGGAGAAAATTAGTATAAGAGGAAATATACCCAGGAAATTGTATTTAAAATAAATGTAGACATGAGAGAAGATTCTAGTAAATAATCAAGGGCATTAAAATTATGAGCCTAAAGTGCACTCTGGACCAATGAATTCATACAGTACAAGAGCTGTAGAAACTTCACTCTGCAAATTTGGAGTCTGAGGAGGTTTGGGGAGACATCCATGGCATATTAATGGCCCCTTGCACTTTGAAAACATGAAAGAGGTTTCAAGTGAATGAAAACGCTTCAGAAAATAAGTATAGAATACAAACCATGTTCCCATCAGTCTCATCCCCTTCACCTCACAAAACTTATAATGAAATTGGCAAAACTCTGCATGATAGACTGGGACGGATAATAGGGAAGGAACATTATGTACACTCATGGCTGGTTAATGTTCAATGTATGGCAAAAACCACCACAATATAGTAAAGTAATTAGCCTTCAATTAAAATTAATTAATTAATTAAAAGAAAAAACTGGGATCCAAAAAAAGCAAAAGGAAATATTAGGAAAGAATCAGGTGTAGGGTAACAGAATGAAGAGAATTTATTGTTGAAGTTCCAAGCATATATATAGGAAGTTAGAATAGACATCCATGCAAAAGGAAAACAACAGATATTTTAGGGTTAAAAGGATATGAAATATTCAAATCATTGAGGAAGGTTAATTTAGCGTGTGTGTGTTTGAAAAATTAACAGTATAAAAGAAATTTACCCATTTTTTTCTGAAGGTCATCTGAAAAGGTAAAAGGAAACAACATTATAAATATCATGGTTTAGAAACAAAAAGCAATTTAAATTTGGTGGAAAATTCACATACAGTATTAAATGTAGCAGAATATACACAAACACAGATACATGCACACATGTGTGCAGGCACACACATATGTATCAATTTGACTGAAAGCTTCCTTTTGTCCTGAGAGTATTGGTTAACAATTAAAAGGAGGAAAAGGAGTGATCTTATTGACCTGAGAAAAAATTTCAGAACTCATACTACTAGTGGTTATTTTTAAATAAGATTTTTATTTACTGGACATCACTTGGGCTCTTGTTTGGTCTGTTTGTTGCTGCTGATTTTTAGTTGCTACATCATGTCCAGCTCTTTTGTGACCCTATGGACTGTAGCCCACCAGGCTGTTCTGTAGCCTGCCAGGCTCTTCTGCTCCTGTGTCTTTTCCCAGGCAAGAATACTGGAGTGAGAAGGATGTCTCAGCCATCCGTGATTCCAGCCCTCCAGGGCACTCAAAAAGGAGAATACCTGCTCAATCTGGTAGCCCTCAGACTGCAGTCACTCCTTGTGGTGAGCACTGAGGAACTCAGGATGTGAAAAAAAACACAGGATACTGGCACCAGGATAGCTGAGATGCATATAAAAGGAATGATTTCAATGAGCCCAGACTTTTGCTTCCTCCCATACATAGAAAAGCACTAAATTCCTTAATTTAGGATATCCGGTTCTCTTTAATTCACAAAAATACTTTTCATGTTCACACTACCTGCCCTTCGTTGCAAATTTCTGTATAACCTGACTTCTTCCCTCTCCTCCTTGGAGCAGTTCTCTCAGGGTCACTTGAGATTTCAGTCTTCTAGGTCTGAAGTCCTAAAAGTTCCCACTGAATAAAGCATAACTCAACTTTTAGATTGTTACTATTTTTTAAGTTGACAACGGAATTTTTTGTTATCATTGAGACCTTGACACTTTGGTTCAAGGAAATTTTGTTGATTCACAAATACTTTTATGTTTTCTTTATCCTTCCAGAATTGAGCTTGTTCAGTCTTGTTTTGGTTAAGTATTTGCTGGGTAGAGATAATTGCAAGACAAATGAACAAGTAGCCTGTGGTTTTCTTCCATAACTTTTCAGTGATCTACATAGTTTATGATTCATTACCCTTGATTGACCAGAGACTCTGAAACTAAGAATCAGCTTGATTTCATTTAATGAGCTATACTAATATATTGGGCAAAAGGAGTCAGTTTTCACAAATAAATTTTCTCAACTTATAAAAAAGTATACTAGAATGGATTGCCATATCCTTCTTCAGGGAATCTTCCCAAACAAAGGGTGGTAAGTCTTCTGCATTGGCAGGCAATCTCTTTTTCTTTTTCTTTTTTTTTAACCGAGTCAACTGAGTGACCAGGGAAGCCCCTTTGGTATGTTACTTCTAATAGCTTCTTTGGCTGCTCCTAAATATCAATGATCAAGTCTCAGATTTATTGTAGCTATATTGTATGAAATATCCACAACAATGAATTAGACACTACTGAACTGCTTCAAGAAAAATGGTGTTTGGTGCTGTGGAGCATATATTAACATTTTGTGAAGCAGAGATGATATAACTTTGTTTATGGTGAATTGCTATTTATCACATGCCAAAATAGAGTTCATCATATCTCCATCATCTTTTCAGAAAAATAAATATTAACATGTACCCATGCAAACAGAATTAGTTAAAAAGAGATGAAGAACCAAAGAGAAAAGAAATCACCCACTTATTCTAAATAATATCTGTAGCAGTAGGTAAATGACCTCTTTGCCTGCATTAAAGAGATACATTTGATTTCTTCTGAAAACAAAAGTATATTGACAAATATCATTAGAAAAACAGGATTTTAAAGTTTTAATGAGTAATTTCTGGTTTTATGGAAAAAAATCTTTTGGAGACATTGCAAGATGTTAGCTTTTGGTGTCATACACATTTAAGTATTTTGGTTTGAGATATGTAACGTTTTTGAATTTTTCTAACAATATAAAATATTTTCACAAATATCTGACGTAATTGCAGTTGGCCAAATTGACAATTGTGTCAATAAAAGTAAATAAGAATTAATTAAAATTATATTCTTTGGATATAAAAAATTATGTTAAGTGTATGCATACCTGGAAGTAATAAACTAAAGGGCAATGAAAAAATGACCCTCATTTACACTTGAAAAATAAATGAGTTCAAATTTTATTCACATCTTGAAAGAGAAGAAAAGAGAGATATATGGAAGAAGTTCACAAGCAAATATTGTCCTGGAGAGTAGAGATCTGAGAGTGTGCTAGCCAATGAGGGCGTTCTGATTAAAAGCTGGGATATGTTTAATACATCCACAGAGCAGGCATTTTAAGGTGTTTTGGTATTATAGGACTGTCAATGATACTTTACCAATTTTTATCTGAAGTTTCTCTGTAAAATAAAATGAAATTCAATGTAAATTTCATTGGAAAGAAACGTGAAGTAAGTTCAGATTTTTGAAAAATTGTATGTGATTTTAAATTATCAGAATGTAGATGATTACACTAAACACAGACACATAGAAACACAGTTTGAAAGTTTCCTTTTGAGGAATAAACAGTACTCAATATATGAAGAAGGGAAAAATTAATAAATTTTCTAAACTAAGATAACTTTAGAAATATTATATTTGGTGATTACCAAAGAAAATTTGTCATGATTTCTTTTGAACATATTTACTCTTTTATTACTTAGCTTTTTTATCTTTAATGAGTTATCTGGCCCTGCTGAATATATACACACAAATCTCTTATACTGGTGTTTTTGCCCAGAAGCTGAATTACAGAATCCTGAACCACTACTCTTATGATATTCAGGGTCAGGCTCATGGGTACCTCTTTTCACAACACTCTGTTAACTGATTAATGCATAAATGCATTTTATGGAAGTCTGATTTTTAACTATGCCTCAATGAAGTTTATTTTCAGAAAGTAAAAGAAAGGGAGGGGAATGAAATATTAAATGAGAGTGAAAGGACTTCTAAGTCAAATGACTGAAACTATTTGGACAAAACTTTCATATCAGAAACTAAAGATAGCAAAATATTACAGGTAAATTCTTAGCAGTATGTACTTGACAAAAGGGCATTTCTTTATCGACAATAAGGATAGGATAAATCATAGAATAATGTACAAAAAAGTAAACTTCAGTTGAAATCATAATAAAATTTAAAAATATGATGGAAAATTAGGTATATAGGTTGGAGTTTAGAAAGATGACCACTGAGAATTAAACACAATGTAAAAGAAAGAGATGAAACATAGATATGAAATGTAAAAAATTAGTGAGAATTACCTATATCCTGTTCACTCTTATCTGAAAAACAAAATGAAGCAATAATCATTAATAAATGAAGGCACAATGTCAACAAGAAAATAAAACAATAATTTGAAACTTTTTCATTCCCTATTCTTTTCTTAAAACTGTCCCATCTTTCTAAGGATTGGAATCAAATTTTCCTAATGCCATGTAACTCATGAGAAGCAATGTTGTTTTATAACCTCTTGCATTTTTTTTTAAAATATATAGAGTGAAAACAAAAAACAAAATATGACTTTATTATTTCCCAAGGACTTTTCACTTTTCTTTTATTTTTTTTAATTGGAGGATGATTGCATTATAATGTTGTACTGGTTCCTTCCATATAACAACAGGAATCAGTGAAAATTGTCTATTAATATATATCCTCTCTCTCTTGAGCCTCCCTCCCCCATCCTTTCCCACCTCTTTAAGTAGTCACACAGAGCCACCTGGATGTTATACAGCAGGTTCCCACTAACTGTCTGTTTTACACATACCACTTTCTCAGTTTTTCCTACCCTCTCCTTCCCCTCTGTGCCCACAGGTCCATTCTTTATGTCTGTGTAGCCATTCCTTTCCTACAAATAGGTTCATTAGTACTATTTTTCTATATTCCACATAAATGTATTAATATGCAATATTTGTTTTTCTATTTCTGACTTACTTCACTCTGTTTAACAAGCTCTAGGTTCATACACCTCACTCCAACTATCTCAAATTCATTCCTTTTTATGGCTGAGTAATATTCCATTGTATATATGTACCATGCCTTCTATACCCATTCATCTGTCCATGGATATCTCTGTGTCCTGGTTATTGTAAATAGTTCTGCACTGAAAACTGAGGTACATGTGTCTTTTTGAATTGTGGTTTTCCTAGAGTATGCCTCCAGTAGTAGGATTGCTGTCACATATGGTAGTTTAAGTCGTAGTTTTTTAAAGAATCTCCATGACTATTCTCTATAGTGGCTGTATCAACTTAAGTTCCCATCAACAGTGCAAAAGTGTTCCCTTTTCTCCAGATCTTCTCTAGGATTAATTGTTGTTAGTTTTTTGAGGATGGTCATTCAGGTTGGCATGAGGTGATGCCTTATTGTAGATTTGATTTGCATTTCTCTAATAATGAACAATGTTGAGCATCTGTTCATGTGTTTATTGGCCACCTGTTTATCTCCTTTGGAGAAACCCCTCATGCTTTTGTGCAAAAAGGATTAAGATGAGAAAGAAAATAATGACAGAATGCAGAGTAGAACTTTCCCTGCTATAAAAACTATGACAATCATTGATCTTACATTGGACTCTCCAGCTTTTTTACAATGAAAGATGAAGATGGTCACATGTATAATACAGGTATCTACAGTTTTTACTTACGAAAGCATATGGTAAAAGTACCCTGTGTTACAAACTGTATTTGTTACTGTATCCATATGAAGTCTACTTCATATTAACAAATTCGCTCCCTAATTTCATTCAATTTTTAAATCAAAATATAATTGAAAAATATCATTAGAAAAATGAGGATGTTAAACCTTGAATAAATATATTAGTGCTATAATATAATATAATAAATATATTAGTCAGGAAAGTATTGTAAAGTATTTGTAATATTGGGAACAGTTAGGTAATATGATAACAGGTTAGGAAGGGAGGAGGACAACAGCTTAAAATACCTCAGTGTCCTGTGAGATTCTAACAGATATCTATTTCTGAGACTGAAAATGTGAGATTCTAAGGTTATCTCAGTAATTAGAAGATAATGCTTTTGTACATCCATATATGCCTGGTTGCAAAAAAAAAAAAAAGAATATTGTTGAAAATGATATCCAACCAAGTCACTGTGTAGCACTCCCTCTAGGATAAAAAAATATCAATCATTGCTCTTGCATTGAGCCATCCACGTTTTCAGAATATGATGAAAGCATATACAAACTCATTCACCAGAAAGGCAATTGAAAATAGATGACAAAGTAAAGGACCATCTGTCCATGGTTCTGCTGTAACAATAGTCAAATGTCTGCTGTATAAATAAATTTAATATGTAACTGAACTGAATCCTTTCTGAAATGAAAATTAACATTAAAAATTTTTTTTTAATGTTGAAGTTTTAAGGATTATATCCTGTTGTATAAAAAAATTTCTTTGCAACTTCTGAGGAAAAAAATTTCTTTTTGACTTTCACATCACTGACTCAGTGGGTATGAATTTGGGTAAACTCTGGGAGCTGGTGATGGACAGGGAGGCCTGGTGTACTGTAGTCCATAGGGTCGCAGAGTCAGATACAACTGAGCGACTGAACTGAACTGAGGACAATGTTTTTCTTTGACTTTCAGATTAAAAGGTAAGAACTGAGTGAAAGTTATCAATCACTGAAAATTTTGGCATATAAATTTCTTCTAAAGCATTAAACAAAATTCAAGTTGTCAACACGATCATTGTGTCATTCAAACTCCAAAAAAAGAAAGCAACTATAAGAAGGAAAATTACCATTGTTGGAAGAATAATTTCAAAACCAATCTTTGGAAATATTTTTGTGCCTTGGAACGCTAGGGTAATGTATTTGGGTTCAGTGAGTCAACGGTTTTCTAAGTTCAATGGAAACAGACACAAACTAAACTACAGGAGAGGTACTTGACAAGAATGAGGAAGAACAGAGTAAAGACACCCATCTGTCCACGACCTACCTGAACCAGACGTCATATCAATCTTCCTAAATACACAATTTGATATATAATTGAGTTAAATTATCTTTGAAATAACAAAAATACCACTGAAAGTTGTCATTAAAAGATGCTAAAGTTTTATGTATTCTATAATGATGCAGGAAAAAAAAATATTTTGCAACTTGTAAGGATAATGCTTTCTTAGTCTCTCACATTGAAAACTGAGAGAGGAGTATAAACAATTAAAAATTACCTGGAATATATAGTTTGTCTATAACATCTATACAAGATTTGGGTTGCCAAGAAGATCATGTGTTATTCAAGTGCAGCAGAACAAGATTACTAATATTGGAAGAAAAATTGCAAGGATAACATCAGAAATATTATTATATTTGAAAAAGTGTTTAGGTGCATCAGAAGAATGAGTGTTGAGTTAATGGACCAATAAAAGAACGCAGAATTTATACAGGTTTTGAAGAGTCAATGAGTAGCCAAACTTTACTTAGCTTTCTTTATAGTCCAACTCTCACATCCATACATGACTACTGGAAAACCCAAAGCTTTGACTAGATGGACCTTTGTTGGCAAAGTAATGTCTCTGCTTTTTAATATGCTGTCTAGGTTGGTCATAGCTTTTCTTCCAAAGAGAAAGCATCTTTTAATTTCATGGCTACAGTCACCATCTGCACTGACTTTGGAGCCCAAGAAAATGAAGCCTATCACTGTTTCCATTGTTTCCCCATCTATTTGCCATGAAGTGATGGGACTGAATGCCATGATCTTAGTTCTCTGAATGTTGAGTTTTAAGCCAGCTTTTTCACTCTCCTGTTTCACTTTCATCAAGAGGCTCTTGAGTTCTTTGCTTTCGGCCATAAGGTTGGTATTATCTGCATGTCTGAGGTTATTGATATTTCTCCCAGCAATCTTGACTCCAGCTTGTGCTTCATCCAGCCCAGCATTTCTCATGATGTGCTCTGCATAGAAGCTAAATAAGCAAGGTGACAATATACAACTTTGACATACTCCTTTCCCAATTTGGGACCAGTTTGTTGTTCCATGTCCAGTTCTAACTGTTGCTTCTTGACCTGCATAGAGATTTCTCAGGAGACAGGTCAGGTGGTCTGGTATTGCCATCTCTTGAAGAATTTTCCACAGTTTGTTGTGATCCTTGTAGTCAAAGGCTGTAGTGTAGTCAATAAAGCAAAAGTAGATGTTCTTCTGGAACTGTCTTGCTTTTTCGATGATTCAGTGGATGTTGACAATTTGATCTCTGGTTCTTCTGCCTTTTCTAAATCCAGCTTGAACATCTGGTTCATGTACTGTTGAAGCCTGGCTTGGAGAATTTTATGCATTGCTTTGCTAGCATGTGAGATGAGTGCAATTGTGTGGTAGTTTGAGCATTCTTTGGCATTGCCTTTCTTTGGGATTGGAATGAAAACTGACCTTTTCCAGTCCTGTGACCACTGCTGAGTTTTCCAACTTTGCTGGCATATCTTTTTAAATAATTCATAATCTCTTTTGTGATTAGTTAGGCTTTCATTATTCATTTTTAGGGTATGATGAGTTATTTGGCATTTGGGGGGGAAACTAAATGGAAAAATATTTCTATGGCAAAGTGTATGTCTAAACTTTATCTTGTAACAGTAATCATATATTTATCAAGTAGATATATTTAAAATGAATTCCATTGAAATCTAAAATACAGTTGTAATATGATGTAACAGAAAACATTAAAAGTTATAACTGTATTCCTGACTGAAGGTGATTCAAAGAATAGAAATATATCCCCTACTCTTGGATTGGAATCACTAATATTGTTTAAGTGGCCATACTACCCAAAGCAATCTACAAATTTAATATGATCCCTATAAATTACCTATGACATTTTTCAGAGAAGTAGAATAAGTAATCCTAAAACTTTTATGGACCCATGAAAGGCCCAGAATTACCAAATCCACGCTGAAGGAAAAGAAAAAAAGCTTGATGCCTGACCATCCCATACTTCAGACAATTTTACAAAGCTGCAGTAATAAAAAAACAACATAGTTTTTGCACAAAAATGGACATAAAGATTCAGAGAACAAATAGAGAGCACAGAAGTAAACCGAAACACCTATAGACAATTGTCATTCAGCAAAAGATGCCAGAATGTACTATAGAAAAAGGACAGTCTCTTCAGCAAGTAATGTTAGGAAATTTGGACAGCCTCATATAAATCAAGAAGTTAGAACACTTCTTCACACCATACACAAAAGTAAAGTCAAAATAGATTAAAGACTTAAATGTAAAACATAATGCCATAAAAGTCCTAAAAGATAACATATGCACAGCTTTCTATGATATAAATCAAAGCAATATTTTCTTAGGTCTATCTCCAGAGGAAAAAGAAAGAAAAGCAAAAATTGGAAAAAAGGACACAATCAAGCTGATAATATTTTTCACAACAAAGGAAGCCTTAAACAAAAAGAGAAGACATCATAAGGATTGGGAGAAAATATTTGCAAACAGTTAGACTGACAAGGGATTAATTTGCAAAATATAAACCACTCATATAGCTCAATAAAATAAAATAAAGGACAAAAAACCTAAACAGATATTTCTTCACAGAAGTGAATGAAAGTCACTCAGTCATGTCCAACTCTTTTTGACCCCAAGGACTGTAGCCCATCAGGTCCATGGAATTCTTCAGGCAAGAATGCTAGAGTGGGTTGCCATTTCCTTCTCCAGGGAATCTTCCCAAAACAGGGATCAAACCCAGGAGTCTTGCATTGTAGGCAGATTCTTTAGCATCTGAGCCACCCGGGAAGCCCAAAGAAGACATACAAATGGCAAATGGCACATAAAATGATGCTCCACACTCCTGATCTCATCTTAAAAAATTCTACAAATAGTTAATGCTGGGGAAAATGTGAAGAAAAGGGAATCCTGCTACATTATGGGAATGTAAATTGGTAGAACCATTATGACAAAAAACATTGTGATTCCTTTAAAAACTAAAACTACAGTTATCATAAGTTACAGCATTCTCAGTCCTGAACATATTAATATATCCAGAAAAGATAAAGACTAATTTTGAAAAGGTGCACATACTATTATGTACATAACATCACTATTTACAATAGCCAAGGCATGGAAGCAACCTAAGTGTCGACCAACAGATAAATGGATAAAGAAAATGTGGTATGTCTCTATACACAGTGGAATATTATATAGTCATTAAAAATGAAGTATTAGTATTTGCAGCAACATGGATGGACCTAGAGATTATCATACTCAGTGGAGTACCTCATAGAAAGAAAATCATATATGATATCACTTATATGTGCAATGCAAAAAATAATACATATGAACTAATTTACAAAATAGCTATGGACTCACATAGAAAAAGAACTTATGTTTTCCAAAGGGGAAAGGTGGAAAAAGGATAAATTAGAAATATGGGATCAACTAGATACACACTACTATATATAAAATAGATAAACAACAAGGATTTCCTGTATAGCCCAGGGAATCATATTTAATATCTTGCAATAACCTATAATGAAAAGAATCTGAAAAAGATTTGATATACACATATATTTTATATATGAATTTGTATATAAAATATGAATATTTTATGTATTATATATCTGAAACACTTTGTGGTACACCTCAAACTAACTCAATGTTGTTAAGTCAGTTATGCTTCAATAAGCTAAAACAATATTCCTGTGTATGAAAAACATTTAAAATCATCTTTGGTAATTACATCCCATGAAATTTGAATGAAAATTGATATTTTAGAGGTATGTATAATGGAACAATTCCTGAATTATGGGTCCTTACATAATTATTTGGCAGAAATGCAAATCTGGCAATTAAAATTAAGATTTGAAAATGTAAAAATAGAAAGAACAGATTATTCACTAAAATTTCTTCAAGAGAATCATGTAAAATTATTTATATACCTGGAAATGTTAAGATAGCATATTAAAGAGAAGTGAATAAATGATCCTCAAAGTCATATTAACTAATGATTGATATTTACTCATGTTTTAGAGGAAAATGGATGGAAAAAGATCACTCACATAATAGACATCTTTTATTATCTGTAAATGTTTGGGGACATATCATTGACATATTATTAGAAATGGCCTCTTGAACTTGGAATTGTGGCAGAGGTCCTATCTTTGGATGTGTTTCAGAAAGACAAGCAAAATATGCCTGTCAACTTGGTTGCCCTTCAGCTCATCAATTTCTCTGTGAAAATATTGCAAGTCTCTAGAAACAAACAAACAAAAAAGCTCCAATATCCATAGGTAAAGAACTGTATGGACTAAATGAAGTAAGAATGAAATGTGAAAGAAGTTTGTAAAATTAAAAGGAAGTTAACTATTGGTAACTTAAGAAAGAAATATTTAATTGAGAGGGAAGGTAGATATCCAGGAGAAGAGCAAATCAATGGATGGTTATAGGTTAAAAGGCAAAAGACATCAATGCCAATAGACACCATTATTTTGATGGGCTTGGGAGGAAGAGGGTTTTTGAAAATTTACCTGATTTCACTGGAGTTTTTTCTGAAAAAGAAAATGAAAAGATCAAAGTAAGTATAATATAAAAAAGGGAAGGTAATTCAAATTTAAAGCAAATGATATCTTTAAAATAGAACCCATGTAGATATGCAAACACACACATGTACATGCCATTGCAGGAAGGCACACACACTCACATACTTATACATGTGCCCAGTAGTTGAAAGCCCAGTTTTATTCAGTGAGTGTTTCCTCAAAGTGAAAATGGGCATAAAATTAGTCAGTATTCTGATTTGAGAGAACTGTTTAGAAACAGCAGTTCTCACACTCACCTTTAAAATGTTCCTTCTCCTGTTTGAGATGATTAGGCTTTTATTATTCAGTTTGTATGTTGTAATAAGTATTTTGCCTTTTAATTAATATATGTGTTTAATGTAGTTATTAAGACATTTATATGGTATAAAATAACCACAAATACTGAAGTGGGGGATCTTAAACCACTGCTTCCAGAGGTAATATAGGGTATACCACCTGGGCTCCTCTACTAAGAATATTTACATTATCCAAGGAATATATAACATGGTGCATGTAAATTTATTTTTTGCTGCTGTTGTTGTTGTTCAGTCGTCCCACCATGTCAGACTCTTTGCAACACCTTGGACGGCAGCTCGCCAAGCCTTCATGTCCCTCACCATCTCCCAGAGTCTGCCTAAGTTCATGTTCACCATATTGATGATGCCCTCTTCTCCTTCTGCCTTCAATCTTTCCCAGTATCAGGGACTTTTCCAATGAGTCGTCTCTTTGCATCCGATGGCCAAAATACTGTTAGAATTAGTGCTTCCAGTGAATATTCAGGGTTAATCTCCCTTAAGATTAACTGGTTTGGTCTCCATGCTGTCCAAGGGACTTTCAGGAGTCTTCTCCAGCACCACAGTTCAAAGGCATCAATTCTCTGGCTTTCTGCCTTCTTAAAGGTCCAGCTCTGTCCATGTCTGACGCAGGATGCAGCATGCTTGGGGCTGGTGCATGGGGATGACCCAGAGAGATGTTGTGGGGAGGGAGGTGGGAGGGGGGGGCATGTTTGGGAACGCATGTAAGAATTAAAGATTTTAAAATTAAACAAATAAATAAATTAAAAAAAAAAAAAGGTCCAGCTCTCACATACGTGACCATTGGGAAAACTATAGCCTTGACTATATGGACTTTTGTTGGCAGAGTAATGTCTCTGCTTTTTAATACACTGTCTAGGTTTATCATAGCTTTCCTGCTGATAAGAAGTCATCTTCTGATTTCATGGCCACAGTCAGCATCAGCAGTGATTTTTGAGCCTAAGAAAAGAAAATCTGTCACTACTTCCAACTTTTCCCCTTCTGTTTGCCTTGCCAGAAGCCATGATCTTAGTTTTTTTTTTTTTTAAATATTTAGTTTTAAGCCAGCTCTTTCACTCCCCTCCTTCGCCCTCATCAAGAGACTCTTTAGTTCCTCTTCAGTTTCTGCCATTAACGTGGTGTCATCCACGTATCTGAGGTCGTTGAATTTTCTCCCGTCTATCTTGATTCCAGCTTGTAACTCATCCAGCCTGGCATTTCTCATGATGTGCTCAGCATCTAGATTAAACAAATAGGGTGACAGCAGACAGCCCTGTCATACTCCTTTCTCAATCTTGAACCAATCAGTTGTTCCATATGGGCTTCTAACTGTTGCTTCTTGACCTGCAAACAGGTTTCTCAGGAGACAGATAAGATGGTTTGTTATTCCTGTGTCTCTAAGAGCTTTTCACAGTTCGTCATGATTCACACCCTCCAAGGCTTTAGCATAATTGATGAAACAGAGACAGATGGTTTTCTGAAATTGCCTTGCTTTCTCTATAATCCAGTGAATATTGGCAATTTGATCTCTGGTTCCTCTTCCTTTTCTAAACCCAGCTTGAATATCTGGAGTTTCTTGGTTCAGGTTATGTTGAAGCCTACCATGCAAGATTTTAAGCATGACCTTACTAGCATGGGAGGTGAGTGCAAATTTATCTTTTAACTATGCACAAACGAATTTTTTCTAAAGTTCCATGAATATAAAAGAAGTTTTTAAAGTCAGTGAAACAGGTCCAAATGAAGTGACCTGAGCATATCTTGGATGAAACTTTCACTTCATTCACTTGAAAAGCCAATATGTTCGAGAATATTATTGATAAAATTTACTTGACTCAGTAGGAATGCCTGCACACATTACAGCAATAGGACAAATTAAATAGCAATACTGGGGGATAATCAATGAACATGGAGCCCTTACTTGCAAAGATCAGACTGAAGAGAAAAAAATCATGTGAAATATGCTTATCTTGGAGTTGACAAAAATGATGTTTGTAAGTTGAATTAAAAGATATTAAAACAAGTAATCGTTGAAAGCAGATTCTGTGGTAAATAATCCACCTGCCAAGCAGGAGATGCCAGTTTAATCCATGGGTTGGGAAGATCCGCTGGAGAAAAAAATTGCAACCCACATCAGTATTCTTGCCTGGGAAATGCCTTGGATAGGAGCCTGGTGTGTTACAGTCCATGGGACTGAAAAAAAGTCAGATATCACTTAGTGACTAAACAGCAACAAAACAGTTGAAACCATGCTTAGGTACACAGGGAAACATTTACAGGACTTAACTTTTTTGTCTTCACTTTTGTCAATAACTGAAAGAAAGAAATCATTCATTCAAAATGAGGCCCAATACCACAAAGGAGGAGGACAAAACTTTCAAGCATTTCCAAAGTTGTTTCTGACAGCTGTCTTCTTAGAATTGAAAGTGCAGTAGTTTTCAAAGACCATCTCACTAATCAAAGGAAGATTTATTTCATTCTGTGTATCTCTTGATGACAAAGGGACTAAATAGAAATCACAGAATGCAAGGCAGTGGAATAGCACTCCCTCTGGGTTTAAAGCTATGTGTGCGCATGCTAAGTTGCTTCAGCCATGTCCGGCTCTTTGCGACCCTATGGACTGTACCTTGCCAGGCTCTTCTGTTCATGGGATTCTCCAGGCAAGAATATTGGGGTTAGTTGCCATTTCTTCCTCCAGGGGATCTTGCCAATGCAGGGATTGAACCCATGTCTCATGTCTCCTGCATTGGCAGGAGAGTTCTTTACCACTAATGCCAGCTGGGAAGCCTGGGTTAAAGGCTATGGGATACATCAACAATTGATTTCTATTGGGTCTTTGACTTTGTTCAGAGTAAAGGATAATACACAGGCATACAAAGAAAGAGGTACTTGAAAAGAGATAGAAAGTGTAGATTAAAGGCACCATTGTACAATACTCTCTGCATTGCTAAATTTATACATGGTTTTATAGAAGCCTCAAATCAATATATACTTGAATTGAAATCCCCTTAAAACAGAATCATTTAAGATACCATTACTTGAGGTAAATGAACAAATTAAGGAGAAGAGTAAGCAAAGGAAAGAATAAAGATTAAGAGACTGGGAATATTAAGGTCTCAAGAAGTCCAAAATGTAAAAAGGTTTGTGAGCATCAAGTTTTTAGCATACATACCATTGGTTTCCTGAGGTTCTTTAGAAAAATAAAATGATAAGTTTAAGATCAATATCATGGAAATGCAACAAGAAAAAAATCAAAATTTATCAAAAAATTCATATTTAAAATTACAATGATCTGAAAACATATACAAACACACACACTGCAAGCACACACACACAGCATGCACACACACAATGTTGTTGAGTGCTCATTTTGTCAGGGGACTATTCTCCCATATGACAATAGAGTAAGAGATAAATTATGTGTCTTACTTGAGGAAAATATGAAAATAATAAATTTGAAGTTTACTTTAAAATATGTTCTTTGCCTGTTTAGATATTAGTAGTCTGTTTATTCACTCCAATATGCTCTTTGACAGTTATTAAGTAGATTACCAAGTTTATTATTATAAAAGCAAAGTTGTATTAAAAGACATCAACATTGAAATAACATTTTGAATCATTTCTATACAGAAAATGCCTGGTTCATTTCCTGTATGATTCTATTCATACTTAGGTCAACTAGTGAATACATAAATTCCTCTAATGTGAATTTCTACTTTAGCTCAAAGCTAAGTGATGCATATCTTAATTAAATCACATTAAAAAGGGATTTAATTACCAAATAATAGTGAAATTGGTTGTAAATCCAACAATGGAGCATATACTGGAGAAAACCCATTCTTCAATAGCTTGAGAATGCAAAAGTATGAAAAGTACCATTACTCACATTTAACTGACACAAAAATAATGTCTGCCTAGATTACATCAAAATGAGAAATCACAGAAGGACTAATGGAGGAAAGTGAATAACAATTACAGAAGGCAAACTTCTAATACCCAGCCTAATATCTCTCATGGTTACAAAAACCATAATAAAATAAGGGCACTTCACTGGCAACACATGAAATAAGGCCCTAATGTCAGAGAAGAAAAGATATGAGATGAAAAACAAGTACTGAAAAAGGAAGGAATTTGTAAAACCACATGGAGGATATTAATACAGCATAGTCTATATCCAAAAAATTAGGAGGGAAGGATGAGCCATGGCTGGCATAACATAGAAAGGCAGAGAATGTTAGCATCCATTTAAAGGTTATGGGGCAAACAGTGTCAGAAAAATTTATCGAGTTTTTCTCCAAAAAATCTGAAAAATAAAATGTAAATTTCAACAGAAACAAAAAAGATAATTCAATAGTATTGAAAAATTTTATAGAGATCTTCATTTACTATAAATTAATTAATGTTCAGATACACAGAGAATAAGAAAACCCTTATGGAACATGAGAATATATAAGAGCACACACACACACTCATAAATCCACATTGGTAAATCTTATTCTTACTCAAGGATATTCCCCAAAATGGAGAGGGATATAAATTGATACATAAAATGTATTATATTTAGAAATATATTTAAAAACTTAGCCCTAGAATTTACCTTTTTAAATATTTCTTAACTATATTTTTTGTTAGTTTGGCTGTCTTTTTCAATTTCTAAGACAAAATAGGCTATTCGGGTGCTACTATACATCTTGAAGAAGGTAGAGAAAATCACTAGACCATTCAAGTATGACTTAATTCATGTCCCTTATGACTATAGAGTGACAGTGACAAATAGGTTCAAGGAATTAGGTCTGAGAGAGAGCTTGAAGAACTATGGATGGAGAAGGTGTACAGGAGTACATTGCACAGGAGGTGGTGATCAAAACCATCTCCAAGAAAAAGAAATGCAGCCAGGCAAAGCGGTTGTCTGAGGAGGCCTTACAAATAGCTGAGAAAAGAACAGAAGTGAAAGGTAAAAGAGAAAGGGAAAGATACACCTATCTGAATGCAGGATTCCAAGGAATAGAAAGGAGAAATAAGAAACCTTTCTTAAGTGAACAATGCAAGGTATTAGAGGAAAAAAATAGAATGGAAAGACAAGAGATTTCTTCTAGAAAATTAGAGATACCAAGGGAACATTTCATGCAAAGATGGGGACAATAACGGACAGAAAGAGTAAGGCTCTAACAGAAGCAGAAGAGATTAAGAAGAGGCAACAAGAATACATAGAAGAACTGTGCAAAAAGGGTCTTAATGACCCAGAAAACCATGATGGTGTGGCAACTCAACTAGAGCCAGATATCCTGCAGTGTGAAGTCAAGCGGGCCTTAGGAAGCATTGCTGCTGCTAAGTCGCTTCAGTCGTGTCCAACTCTGTGTGACCCCATAGACGGCAGCCCACCAGGCTCCCCCGTCCCTGGGATTCTCCAGGCAAGAACAATGGAGTGGGTTGCCATTTCCTTCTCCAATGAGTGAAAGTGAAAAGTGAAAATCAAGTCGCTCAGTAGTGTCCGACTCTTCACGACCCCATAGACTGCAGCCCACCAGGCTCCTCCGTCCATGGGACTCTCCAGGCAAGAGTACTGGAGTGGGGTGCCATTGCCTTCTCTGATGAACAAAGCTAGAGGAGGTGAAGGAATTCCAGCTGAGCTATTTCAAATCCTGAAAGAGGCTGCTGCTAAAGTGCTGTACTCATTATGCTAGCAAATAAGGAAAACTCAGCAGTGGTCACTGAGCAGGAAAAGGTCAATTTTCATTTTAATCCCACAGAAGTACAATGCTAAAGAATGTTCAGTTACTGCACAATTGTGCACGTTTCACATGCTAGTAAAGTAATGCTCAAAATTCCTCAAGCTAGTCTTCAACAACGTGTGAATCAAGAACTTCCAGATGTACAAGATGGATTTAGAAAAGGTGGAGGAACCAGAAATCAAATTATCCACATTTATTGGATAATAGAAAATGCAAGAGAATAGCAGAAAAACATATACTTTTGCTTCACTGACTAGGCTAAAGAATTTGACTGTGTGGATCACAAAAAATCATGGAAAATTCTTAAGATATGGGAATACCAACTATCTACCTGCCTCCTGAGAAACCTGTATGCAGTTCAAGAAGCAACAGTTAGAACTATACATGGGACAACGGACGGTTCAGAATTGAGAAGGAGTACATCAAAGCTGTGTATTGTCACCCTGTTTATTTAATTTATATGCAGAGTACATCACTGAAATGCTTGGCTGGATGAATCAAAAGCAGGAATCAAGATTGCCAAGAGAAACATCAGCAACCTCAGATACGTAGATGATACCACCCTACTGACAGAAAGCAAAGAGGGATTAAAGAGCTTCCTGATGAAGGTGAAAGACAGAGTGAAAAAGCTGGCTTAAAACTCAACCTTCAAAAAAACAAAGATCACAGTATCTGGTCTCATGACTTCATGGCAAATAGAAGGAGAAACTATGGAAACAGTGAGAGACTTTATTTTCTAGGGTTCCAAAATCACTGTGGATGGTGCCTGCAGCCATGAAATTAAAGATGCTTCCTCTTTGGAAAAAAAAGCTAATTCAAACCTAGACAGCATATTAAAAAGAAGAGGCATCACTTTGCCTACAAAGGTCCACATAGTCAATGCTATGGTTTTTCCAGTAGTCATGTATGGATGTGAGTGTTGGAACATAAAGAAAACTGGGAGCTGAAGAATTGATGCTTTTGAACTGTGGAGCTAGATAAGACTCTTGAGAGTCCCTTGGGCAGCAAGAAGATCAAACCAGTCAATCCTAAAGGAAATCAGTCTTGAATATTCATTGGAACAACTGATGTATAAGCTGAAGCTCCAGTATTTTGGCCACCTAATAGAATAGCCAACTCATTGTAAAGACCCTGATGCTGGGAAAGATTGAGTCCGAGAGGAGAAGGGGGCAACAGAGGATGAGATGGTTGGATGGCATCAATGACTCAATGGACATGAGTTTCAGCAAGCTCAGGGAGATAGTGAAAGACAGGGAAGCCTGGCATACTGCAGTCCATGGGGTCACAAAGAGTCAGACATGACTGAGTGACTGAACAACAAATGCATCTCTGGGCTTCCCCAGTGGCTCAGATGATATAGAATCTGCCCACAAGGCAGGATGAAAAAGCCAAAGTGAAAATTGCTCAGTCGTGTCTGACTCTTTGACACCATGGACTGTAGCCTGCCAGGCTCCTCTGCCCATGGAATTCTCCAGGCCAGAATACTGGAGTGGGTAGACTATCCTTTCTCCAGTTTATCTTCCTGACCCAGGAATTGAACTGGGGTCTCCTGCATTGCAGGTGGATTCTTTATCAGCTGAGTTACCAGGGAGGCAATTCAGGATACTGGGTTCAATCCTGGGTCAGGAAAATCCCCTGGAGGAGGGCATGGCAACCCACTCCAGTATTCTGGCCTGGACGATTCCATGGAGAGTGGATCCTGGCGGGCTACTGTTCATAGTGTCACAAAGAGTCATAAACAACTGAGGCAACTTGGCACACAAGCGCACATTTCAACCAATGCCTAGATGAAATTACCTAAATTAAATCTCATGAAAGGAAGGAAAATGAAATATTCAATTCCAGTGAAACAAGTTATAAATCACATGACAAGAACTTGTCTTAGACAAACATACTACAAGAGCCACACTGAAAATGACAATATTTCAGAGGTATGTTATCACTAGCTTTAACTTGACAGGAAGAAAACATCTGCAGAGGTTGCAACTCTAAGATAAATCATAAAAGTACCAATGGGGAAAATTGATTAACAACAGGAAATGTCAAATGTCCCTTGAAATGACATAGAAATGACACAAAAATCAACAAGAATGTTCATATAATATCTTTGAGAATGATGGTAATTGAATATTAATGACAAAAATACAATATTGGATGGATCCCTGACTAGGTACACAGGGAAACACATTATTAGGATTTGCCACTTTTTTCCCCGTATTATTTCACAAATTAAAGGAAAAAATAAATAATTCACTCAAAATAGAATAAAAGATCAGGAAGGAAATAGGAGAAAAATTTCAACTTTCTATAGTTACCTGTGAGGTTCTAACAGACACATATTTCTGAGAACTGAAACTGAGATTCCAAGACTTTCATTAATGATAAAATAATGTATACTTTTTATATATGACTAGGTTTAAAAGTATTATTGAAAATGACACCAGGCAAACAAAAAAGAAAAAAAGAGAGAGAGAGAGAGAAAGAAAAGACATTTGTAGGACAGAGTAAAGGCGTCCATCTGTCAACAATTCTAGCTGTAATAGTAGTCAGATAAAACCTGCTATATAAACAAATTTGATATTTAGCTGAATTGAATTATTTTTGAAATGAACATTATTAATAAAGCTGTCTTTAAGAAATGTCAAAGTTTCAAGAATTATATCCTGCTGTAGGAAATGAAACTCTTTGGTAACTTCCTAGGACAGTGTCTTCTTTGACTTTCACATCAAAAGTTAAGAACTAAAAGAGCTATGTGAAAGTGAAAGTGGCTCAGTCATGTCCAGCTCTTTGTGACCCCATGACTATACAGTCCATGGAATTCTCCAGGCCAGAATACTAGAATGGGTAGCCTTTCCCTTCTCCAGGGGATCGTCCCAACACAGGGATTGAACCCAGGTCTCCCACACTGCAGGCAGATTCTTTACCAGCTGAGCCACAAGGGAAGACCAACACTACTGGAGTGGGTTCAGTTCAGTTAAGCTCAGTCACTCAGTCGTGTCCAATTTTTTGAGATCCCATGGACTGCAGCACGCCAGGCCTCCCTATCCATCATCAGCTCCCGGAATTTACTCAAACTCACATCCATTGAGTCGGTGATGCCATCCAACCATCTCATCCTCTGTCATTCCCTTCTCCTCCCACCTTCAATCTTTCTCAGCATTAGGGTCTTTACAAATCAGTCAGTTCTTTACATCAGGTGGCCAAAGTATTGGAGTTTCAGCTTCAGCATCAGGAATATTCAGGACTGATTTCCTTTAGGATTGACTGGTCAGATCTCCTTGCTGTCCAATGGACTCTCAAGAGTCTTCTCCAACATCACCGTATAAAAGCATCAATTCTTGGACTCTCAGCTTTCTTTATGGTCCAACTCTCACATCCATACATGACTATTGGAAAGACCAAAGCTTTGACTAGATGGATCTTTGTTGGAAAATAATGTCTCTGCCTGGTAATAAGATATCTAGGTTGGTAATAACTTTTCTTTCAAGGAGTAATGTCTTTTAATTTCATGGCTGCAATCACCCTCTGCAGTGACTTCGGAGCCCCCTCAAATAAATTCTGTCACTGTTTCCACTGTTTCCCCATCTATTTGCCATGAACTGATGGGACTGGTTGCCATGATTTTAGTTTTCTGAATGCTGAGATTTAAGCCAACTTTTTCAGTCTCCTCTTTCACTTTCATCAAGAGGCTCTTTAGTTTTTGGCTTTCTGCCACAGGATGGTGTTATCTGCATATCTGAGGTTACTGATATCTCTCCCGGCAATCTTGATTCCAGCTTGTGCTTCATCCAGTCCAGCATTTCTCATGATGTACTCTGGATATAAGTTAAACAAGCAAAGTGACAACATACAGCCTTGACATATCCCTTTCCCATTTTGGAACCAGTCTGTTGTTCCATGTCCAGTTCTAACTGTTGGTTCCTGACCTGCATACAGATTTCCCAGGAGGCAGTTCAGGTGGTCAGGTATGATATTCCCATGTCTTTCAGAAATTTCCACAGTTTATTGTGATCCACACAGTGAAAAGCTTTGGCATAGTCAATAAAACAGAAGTAGATTTATTCTGGGGCTCTCTTGCTTTTTCAGTGATTCAATGGAAGCTGACAATTTGATCTCTGGTTCCTCTGCCTTTTCTAAATCCAACTTGAACATCTGGAAGTTCACAGTTCATGTATTTTTTGAAGCCTGGCTTGGAGAATTTTGAGCATTACTTTACTAGTGTGTGAGATGAGTGAATTGTGTGGTAGTTCAAACATTCTTTGGCATCGCCTCTCTTAGGGATGGAATGAAAACTGTCCCTTTCCAGAGCTGTGGCCACTGCTGAGCTTTCCAAATTTGCTGCCATTTTGAGTGCAGCACTTTTAGAATATCATCTTTTAGGACTTGAAATAGCTCAACTGGAATTCCACCATCTCCACTATTTTGTTCGTAGTGATGCTTCCTAAGGCCCACTTGACTTCACATTCCAGGATGTCTGGCTCTCGGTGAGTGATCACACCATTGTGGTTATGTGGGTCATGAAGATTTTTTTTTGTACAGTCCTTCTGTGTATTCTTGCCACCTCTTCTTAATATCTTCTGCTTCTGTTAGGTATATACCATTTCTGTCTTTTACTGAGCCCATCTTTGCATGAAATGTCCCTTGGCATCTCTAATTTTCTTGAACATATTTCTAGTCTTTCCCATTCTACTGTTTTCCCTCTATTTCTTTGCACTGATCAGTTAGGAAGGCGTTCTTATCTCTCCTTGATATTCTTTGGAACTTTGCTTTTTTGCATTTCTTTTTCTTAGGGATTTTCTTGATCTCTGTCTCCCATACAGTGTCATGAACCTCCATCCACAGTTCATCAGGCACTCTGTCCATCAGGTCTAGTCCCTTAAACCTACTTCTCACTTCTACTGTATAATTGTAAGGGATTGGTTTTAGGTCATACCTCAATGGTCTAGTGGTTTTCCTTACTTTCTTCAATTTAAGTCTGAATTTTTCAATAAAGAGTTCATGATTTGAACCACAGTCAGTTCCCTGTCTTGTTTTTTGATGACTGTATAGAGCTTCTCCATCTTTGGCTGCAAAGAATATAATCAATCTGATTTGGGTTTTGACCATCTTGTGCTGTCCATGTGTAGAGTCTTCTCTTTAGTTGTTGGAAGAGGATGTTTGCTATGACCAGTGCATTCTCTTGGCAAAAACTCTATTAGCCTTTACCCTGATTCATTCCGTACCCCAAAGCCCAATTTCCCTGTTACTCCAGGTGTTTCTTGACTTCCTACTTTTGCATTCCAGTCCCCTATAATGAAAAGGACATATTTTGGGGGTGTTAGTCCTAAAAGGTCTTGTAAGTCTTCATAGAATCATTCACCTTCAGCTTCTTCAGCATTACTGGTCAGGGCATAGACCTGTGGATCACCAGTGTTATTGAATGGTTTTCCTTGGAAATGAACAGAGATCATTCTGTCATTTTTGAGATTGCATCCAAGTACTGTATTTCTGACTCTTTTGTTGACTTTGATGGCTACTCTATTTTTTCTAAGGGATTCTTGCCCACAGTAGTAGATATAATGGTCATCTGAGTTAAATTCACCCATCCCAGTCCATTTTAGTTCACTGATTCCTAAAATGTCAACATTCACTCTTACCATCTCCTGTTTGATCATTTCCAATTTGCCTTGATTCATGGGCCTAACATTTCAGGTTCCTATGCAATATTGCTCTTTACAGCATCAGACATTGCTTCCATCACCACTCATATCCACAACTGGGTGTTTTTGCTTTGGCTCCATCTCTTCATTCTTTCTGGAGTTATTTCTTCACTGATCTCCAGTAGCATATGGGGCACCTACCGACATGGGGAGTTCATTTTTCAGTGTCCTTTTTGCTTTTTAATACTGTTCATGGGGGTTCTCAAGGTAAGAATACTGAAGTGATTTGCCATTCCCTTCTCCTGTGGACCACATTTTGGCAGAAATCTCCACCATGAATCATTCATTTTGGGTGGCCCTACACGGCATGGCTCATAGTTCCAATGAGTTAAATAAACAAGGCTGTGGTCCATGTGATTAGATTGGTTAGTTTTCTGTGATTTTGATTTTCAGTCTGTCTGCCCTCTGATGGAGAAGAATAAGAGGCTTATGGAAGCTTCCTAATGAGAGTGATTGGAGGGGGTAACCCGTCGCTTCTCTGACAGATTTCTGGACCAAGGAACCTAACCAATGTCTCCTGAATTGCAGGTAGATTCTTTACCATACCAATGATAATTAACCATTTTCATTCCATATATTCCATTGTGCAAGATTGAAAATGGCCCCATCAGGGGAGTTAAATTATGAATTTTGCTAAACAGTATCAGATCCTTGGGTTTTTGTTGGCACTTCTGCTTTTCTCAGAATAGAAGAATATTGGTGTGAATTGATATACAAGAAACATATGCAAAAAGTGATGAGGGAACATAAAGGGACTTTTGCACACATGCTATAATGGATCAGTAACCAGTTTTAGCCTCCTATTATACTGCTAAATTCTATTTCTTCTTAAAGTTGTAAATGAAAACCATCAAGAGAATAAAGGAGATGAACTTTTAATGTATGAATTGGTGTTTCCTGAATAAATCTTTCAAATTTGTATTTTAAACTAATAGAAGTTTTGAGTTAAAAGAGGCTTCACAATACTATCAGTTCAGTTCAGTTGCTCAGTCATGTCCGACTCTTTGTGACCCCATGGAATGCAGCATGCCAGGCTTTCCTGTCCATCACCAACTCCCAGAGCTTACTCAAACTCATGTCCATTGAGTCGGTGATGTCATCCTTATTACATAAAGCATTTGTATACCCGGGAAGAAGTGGGTAATAAGATCAAGGGCACTGGGAGAGTAGGTTTAGAGCTCACATGTAGTCAAGAAATGTCACTGAATTACTAGTCTTTGAAAGAGCAAAAGGCAGAGTAATTTATTCATTCAATTTGGAGTTTTCTGTTCACTTAAGTTTTGGGTCAGTATCAAAAACAATTATTGTCTTGTGAACTTGAAAGGTCACAATGATTCGACATCAGTGGTCATTTACATGAAAACATGTATTACATGGGAGTGGTGTGGTGATCAGCCTGATATCCGTCATCCCTCCAAAAATTATAATCAAATCAAGATAACTCTCAAGAAACAAAACAAAAAACACTGAAGGTTATACACAAGAGTAGGTATATAATGAAAAGCAAGGAAAAGCAAGAGTTGGGAGGAGGGAAAAATAGATGAAGAAGTTGATATGAAAATAGTCCAGATACAAACAATTGGAGAGGGATGAGGGGAAGGATGAGTGAACAGATGCCAAAGAGATAGAAAGGAAGGGAATGATCTTAGTCATTTAAATGGCAATGGGAAAAGTGTCAGAAATACTTACCAATTTTATTCCCCCAAAACACTGAAAAATAAAATTAAGAGATCCATATAAATATTGAAAGGTACAAACACAAAATAATTCTATTCTATTCTAAAATTTGCATTTACAATTCAGTTTATTAGTGTTCAGAAATACACACCTGCTCACACACAAAACACTCATATAGAACATGCATACACACAGAAAAGCTCACAGGAATATCAACACCCAGAACCTCACACATCCATATGAGAAACCCTCCTTTTGTTCAATATATTCTCCAGAAATTCAGAGGAGACAAAATTAAGTCAATTTACCATATTGAGATAAAATTTTAGGAATGTTAGTCCTAGAAGTTACCTTTTAAAAAAGTTTTTAATCACTTTTGACATTAGTTAGGCATTCATCGTTCACTTTGTAAGCTATGATAAGGTACTCGCAAGCTAACACATATGTGAGGAATCGAGATAGCTTTGTTCAATAAACTAGATACAAATGCTGAATTACAGTATTAAAAATATTGCTCTAGAGATTGCTCTTCATTATGAACTGTGCTCCTCTAATCACATTTATGTCAATCAATGAATATATCACCTTGATTTGGAACAATTCTATTTTGATCCACACCTAAACGAAGCATATTTGATTTATATCCAGTGCCTGTAAGAAAAATACATTCAAGGTCAGTGAAGCAAGAATTAACACTTTTGCAAGAAACTATTTCAAGAATAACTTTTGAAATATTTCTTTACCTAGGAAGACTAGAGTAATGCATTCAGGTACAGAGGAAGAAAGAGTGTCAAACTCATAGATCAAGAAATAAAACAGAATGCATACATGCTTTGAAGGGACAATGAATGGCAAACTTCACGGAGCACATTAGGTATCTTCTCTATCTCTGCAGGCTTAGGGAAGTCTCATCACAATAAATACAGGCCCTAGATACAGGCATTTTACAGAAGTCCTAACAAGGGATGTGTCTTGGATATAAACAGAATGGAACTCAGTGCCTTTTAATACAATGTCCTTCCTCATACCCATTTTGTAGTGAGCCTATGACGTCTCTGAAGAACAGGAGCAAGCTAATGTTTACAGGAAAGAGGGATAACGGTTGGAAAGTAGAAGATTAGAAATGGATTTTAGATGGGGGAACTGAATAGAGAGACTCTCTAAGGGGAAGCTTGTAATTCAACTGGGAGACACAAAGACAAGCATCCAGGACAAGCACAATACAGTGGAAAGCATCTGGATTAAGAAACGAGGCCCCAAGAAATCAGTCATGTTAAAGACGTTTTTGAAAAGTTTTAGAACACTTACCATTTTGATCTTGAACTTCTATAAAAAAATAAAGTGAAATTTTAAGGTCAGTATCATGGGAATGGAACACTAAGAAACAAACTGTATTACAAAATTCATATTTAAATTCATTTTGATCTGAATGCAAAAAAAGAAAAAAGAATACACAATGTGGATGAAGAGCCATTTTGGCAAGGGACTATTCTTCCAGAGGATTACAGTGTTAAGCAGGAAAAGTAGTGTCTTAATGGGGTAAAAGCATTGAAATAATACTTCTGAAGTTTACTTTTGAAACACATGCTTTTCCTAACATAAAATCAAACACTACTATACATATGGTTATTGTAGTATGAACCACTTCTGGCCTGCTACAACTGTAAAGAGATAGTTTGGAAAGTTCTATTTCCCCTGAAACAAAATGAAAACATCTAGTGGATACCTGAGGCAAAACTTTAGACTTTGCCTTAATGGTTTATGAAAAACTCTTTTAAATTTCTAAGGAAAGTTGCTTCTCAATTCATTAACATAATATTTCATTATTGAGTGATATGGTATTAGGTGACCTTTTGTTAACAGGTGACATTATCATAAACACATTGAGAAAATGTGCAGTGTGTACACCTAATTATTTAGAAATTATAAAGAAAAAGAACATACAATATTTGGTAGAATACATCTATACCAAGAACAATTAGGTTGTGTGCTAAGCGTGAATGTAAGGTTAGGGTTAGAGCTCACATTGGCCAAGAAACGGCATCTGAAATTCTAGTCTTTGAAACAGCAGAAGGTAGACAAAATTTCCTCAGCAAATATGGAGTTATCTGCTCACTTAAGTTTTGGCTCAGAGTCAGTCACATAGCTATTATCCCTTGAATTTTGAAATGTCATGGAGATTCTACATCTGTGTTCACTTGCAGGAGGGGGGTTCATGTTTGGGAATGCATGTAAGAATTAAAGATTTTAAAATTTAAAAAATAAAAAACAAACAAACAAAAAAAAAAGAATTGAAAGAATGTTGTGATCAACCTGATATCACTTATCCCTACAAATATAACCAAAGCTAGTCAATTCCCTGGAGACAGAGAAGGAAGAAAAGAAAAAAGACATAATGTTTAGAGAGAAGAGAAGATAAGTTATGTTAAAAAAAAAAAAAAAGCAAGTAATGAGAAGGGATGGAATTAGGGAAGAGATAAAAGGAATTAATATGGGGGTAGTCCATATCCAAAAGTTTGGAGGTGGGAGAGGGGAAAAATGAGCATGGTAAGAAAGGCAGGGAATTATGAGCAATCATTTAAAGGGTGTTAAGGCAAAGGATGTTAGAAACACTTTTCAAATACTTTTCCATGATCATCTAAAGAATAAAATGAAGAGTCCAGGCAAATATGAAAAGAAACAAAGATAAATTAATCTTATGGACTATTTTGAAATTATAAATATATTTTTAATTATTCACACTCACACATAACAGGAAAACACATATGGAATATGCATACACACTCAGAAGCATAAGCATATATTCTCACTTATGCACACAGAAACACACACCTATACAAAGAAGCTGACACATTCTCAGTGACCAAACCCTCTCTTTTGCTCAACAACATATTCCAGAAATAAAGAGTGACATAATCTGAGTCATTTAAGAACACTGAGAGATAATTTCAGGAATGTTGGTTTTGGGAATTTACCTTTTAAAAAGCTTATAATCACTTTTGACATTAGTCAGATTTTCATTTTTAGTTTGTAAGATATAAGTTATTTGGATGTTAGCACACATGTCGAGAGGTCACAGTAGCTTTCGTCAATAAACTAGATCCAAATACTTAATGGCAGGATTGGAAACAAATTCTTCCGGAATTTACTGGGTGTCTCTATTCACATTTATGGCACCAATGAATATACCTACTTGTCTTATATGGTTTATGTTCTGACCTTATCCTAAATGATACACATTTGATTTAAATTCAGTGATGTTAGAAACATAAAATAATCAGTATCAGTGAAGCAAGTTATAAATTACAGGATATGAGAATGACTTAGACTAATGCATTACATAACAGCCACACTGAAAATGACAATAATCCCAGATATGTGATTACTAGCATTAAATGGACACGAAGTAAATGTTTGCAGATTTTGCAACAACAAGACAAATCACAGAAGGATAAATGGGGAAAACTGAAAAAAATAGTCCATATAGCAAGCATCCATTGTAAAGACAGAAAGGTGAGACAAAATCATACAAGAATGTGTACATACTGACTTTGAAGAAGATGGAGATTGAGCATTGATGACAAAGGTACAATAACAGATGAAACCATGTCTAGATCCACAGGGAAATACATTAATGAAAGTTGCCTTTTTTCACCTAACATTTACTAACAAAGTCAAAGGACCTAATGAACAATTCAGAAAATGAAGTAACATGACAGGAAGGGAGGAGGACAAAATTTTCAGACACAGCTTTGGTTTACTTTGTGTTCTTAACTGACACACACTTCTGAGCATTTAACCATGACTTTCAAAGGACATCTCACCACTTACAGGATAATGTCATTGTACTTTTCTAAATGCCTGGTTTCTAAATGAATAAGAATGAAAATGACACCATAAAGTGGGGGTGGGTTATGGGGGAGGTCAACCCTCTATCTGAAATAAAATCATTACATTCATTGATCTTGCATTGGGTCAACCTCCTTTTCCAAAATTCAGTGAAAATAGAAACTGAACTATAGGAGAGGTATTTGAAAAGGATATTGAAGACCAGGAATAGGATATTGAACAACAGAGTAAAGACATTCATCTGTCCACAATGCACTTGTAGAAGTTAAGTCAAGCTTCATTATTATTTAATCACTAAGTTGTGACCGACTCGTTTGTGACCCCATGGACTGTAGTGCACCAGGTTCCTCTTTCCAGTGGTATTTCCCAGGCAAGAACACTGGAGTGGGTTGCCATTTCCTTCTCTGGGGGATCTTCCCAACCCAGGGACTCCTGCATTGGCAGGCAAACTCTTTAAGGCTCCATGTCATGACTACAACATACATAATTTTGATACAGATCTGAATTAAATTATCTTTGAAATAAGAAACTCACTGAAAACTGTCATTAAAAGATGTTAATATTTTAAGGATCATATCATGCTGCAGGAAAAAAGGAATATTTGGCAACTTACTTTGGCAATAGTTTCTTAGATTCTCATGTTGAGAACCAAGAGAAGAATGTAAACAACTGAATATTTCCTGGGATGTATATTTCTTCTCAAAACACTAAACAAAATTCAGGTTACTAAGACCATTATTATGTCATTCAAATTGTAAAGCAAAAAGCAAATACAAAGGAAAAGATTACTTATGTTGGGAGAAAAAATTGCAAGAATAACATTGGAAATATTATTATACCTGGAAATGTATTCAGGCACAGTGGAAGAAAAGTGTTGTTTATGGATCAAGAAATGAAAGCAGAATTTATACAGGCTTTGAAGGGACAATGAATAAGTAAACTTCATCAGCCTGTTAGCAATCTTCTCTGATCTCTGCAGCCTTCAGGAAATCTTATTGACCTGCGTGTGGGCTCCAGAAATGAGATGTATCCTGGCAGATAAACAGGATGGAGTCCAGTTCCTTTCAACCTGATATTCTTTATCTCATTAACTTTTAAGGAAGCCTTTAGCAAGTTGCTAGAAATAGAAAAAAATTAAATAGAAAGGAAATGATATAGAATGGAAAAGGAATTGAAATCGAATTTAGAAGGGGAAATTAATAAAGTGAACTCTCTGTGGGGAAGTCTCTAAGTAACAGTTGAAGAGGTAAAGGTAGACATTCAGAAACAGGGCCATACAAAGAAAGCATGTGGATTATGAGAGTGGGAATGTCAAGCCTCAAGAAATCACTCATGTAAATGAAGTTTGTGAGAAACAAGTTTAGGATACTTACCACTTTTCTTCTGGGGTCCTTTAGAAAGATAAAATGGGAAATTTAAGGGTAATATCATGGAAATGATACACCAAGACACAAAATTTCTTGTAAAATTCATATTTAAATTTTAAGTATACAAATGAAGATATACACACACACACAACACAGAGTGGCTGAGAGCTCACTTGGTTAAGAGACTATTCTCCAAAGGAAAATAAGGATAAAAAATAAAAGTATTTTATTAATTGTGAAAAATTTTAAAGTAATAATTCTAAAGTTTTCAGTTAAAGAAATGTTCTTTACCTATATTGAATGTACTACTCTTGTTATTATTTGGCTTATTAGCTCTAATAAACATCTGTGCTTTTACTACATATGCAGTCAAATTTATTACTGCTATACCTAAGAGAGATTGCAACAGGACAAATTACAGAATGTGGGAAATTGAGTAACAGATGAATATGTCACACAACCATTGAAAAGACAAAAAGATGATGAGACAAATTATAGAAGAATATTAATATCCTGACTTTGAGGAAGATAATGATTGAGCATTGAAGACAAACGTTTAATGACAGATGAAACTACACCTCAATACCCAGGTCATAGTACACTATGTACCCAATACATCAACAAGATCTTCCCTTTTTTTGCCTAACAGTTGCTGACAGTCAAAAGACAAATACAAAATTCACCCCAAAAGAAGTAACATGTCAGGAATGGAGGAGGACTAACTTTTCAAACACTGCGGTCCTTTTCTGTGGGACCTTATCAATACACATTTCTGAAAATCAGAATCATGAGATTCAAAGCCCATTTCACCACTTAGAGGGAAATACAGTCTTCTTTGGTGGTTCAGATGGTAAAGACTCTGCCTGCAATGAGAGAAACCTATGTTCCATCCCTGGGTCAGTAAGATCCCCTGGAGAAGGGAACAGCTATCCACTCCAGTATTCTTGCCTGGAGAATTCCATGGACAGAGGAGTCTGGTGCGCTACGGTCCATGGGGTCACAAAGAGCAGGACATGATGAGCGACTAACACTTGCACTTTTCACTTTTTTCATGTTGCACTTCCATATATGCCCGGGTTCCAAAAAGAATAATATTGAAAATGACACCATGCAAAGAGGTAGCATTGCTTGCCCTCAGCGATAAAAGTCATATCAATAATTGGTCTTGCCTTACTCCATTGTCCTTTTTAAGAACATGCAGACAACAAAGAAAACTCATTTGCAAGAGAGGTACTTGCAAAGACATGAGGAGGGACCGAGTCCCTCTGTCCACAGATCTACCTGTAAGAGTCGTCATTTAACTCCTGTCAAATACATTTATTTGGTATTACTGAGTTGAATTTTCTTTGAAATAAAAATTGTCACTGAAAACTGTCTTTAAAGGATACCAAAATTATTAAAATTTTATCCACTTTAGAAAAAAAAATTCTCAGTGACTTCCCAGGACAATGGTTTCATTATCTTTTACATCACAAATTGAGACTTGAAAGAGAATACAAACAAGTGAACATTTCCTGAGATACAAATATAATATTGGAGATCTTAAATTCAGGATTGTTTGGATAAGATACTGAAGCTCAGTGGAAAAATGTGCCTCAAGTTTCTGGATGAAGGAAGAATATCAGAATATACACAGGCTTTGAAGTGACACAACAACTGCTCTCTGTAGGCAGTTTCTCTCAACTCTGCAGGTTTGGGAAAGTGTCATTGGCTGAAATGTGGATCGGTGAAATTGGAATGTGATAGAAGTGCTAACTAGGGAGGTGTCCTGGGAGACACACAAAGTGAACTCCTAACCTAATGCTCTTTATCTCTTCAACTTTTCAGTGAGCCTTATAACAAACCACTAAAAAAATAGAAAAAATAAAGATGTTAATAGGAAATAAATGATACAGAATAAAAATAAAGAAATTGAAATATATTCTAGGTTGAGAAAATAAATGGGGAGAGCTTTCTATGGGGAAGTCTATAAATAAAATCCTGCAACTGTAAAGGTACACATCCAGGAGAAGAGCAAGACAAGGAAAGTTTGGAAAGATAAGGCTGCAAGCAATTCAGGTATGTAATAGGGATTTGTGAATACAAGTTTTTAAAATACTTACTGTTTGTTTTCTGAGGTTCTTCAAAAAAAAAAAAAATTAAAAGGTTAAGATCAATATCATGAAAATGGAAAAACCAAGAAATAAAATTTATTATAAAATTTGTATATAAATATATAACCATCTGAATGCAGATACACAGACACACACCACACACACAGGGGATGACTTCTCACATTGTCGATAAAGGAATAGGAGTTAAAAAGAAAATCTTAAGAAAAAACTATATGAAATGAATCGCCAGTTCAGGTTTGATGCTTGATACTGGATGCTTGGGGCTGGTGCACTGGAAAGACCCAGAGAGATGGTACGGGGAGGGAGGAGGGAGGGGGGTTCAGGATGGGGAACACATGTATACCTGTGGCGGATTCATGTTGATATATGGCAAAACCAATACAATATTGTAAAGTAAATAATAATAATAAAATTTTTAAAAAGAATATAATAAAGGGATTGCTGTATATCATAAAATAAAATAAAATCCAGGTCAGGGCTCATACCGCCCCCCTCCCCAAAAAAAAGAATAGTTTTGAAATTTATATTTGAAAATATTCTTGGGCATTCCTAGTGCCTAGTGCTTCCCTGGTAAAGAATCTGCCTGCCAATGCAGGAGACATGGGTTTGATCCCTGGCCCAGAAAGATCCCACATACCACAGAGCAACTAAGCCCACGTGTCACAACTATTGAGCCTGTGCTCTGGAATTCTGGAGAATTCAGCAGCTCACAGCTACTGAGCAACTACTGAAGCTTGCACACTCTAGAGCTTATATTCTGCCCGCAACAGAGAGAAGTCACTGCAATGAAAAACCCGCAACTGGAGAGTAGCCTCTGCTCTCTACAACTAGAGAAAAGCTTGCACAACGATGAAAATCCAGCACAGCCAAAAACTAACTAAAGAAAATTATACATATATATGTATATATTATTTAGCTTTTTTGCTATTTTGTCATAACAAGTGATTTATTATTAAGATTATTAGCTTTACTTATTGTTTATTAAATATTATTTATTATTATTTATTATTAGGATTATTAGCTCTTGTAAATTCTCTGAGTTGTTACATAGCAGATGGTCACCACTTCATTATTATAATACCCAAGTTGCCTTTGAAGACAGGAACATTGACTTAACATCTTTGGCCAGTGTTGCAGAGGAAATGTGGGAATTGTTTCATGTATAATTCTATTCACATTTTTATCAACTGATGGATACATAAACTTTTGTAATAGGAATTTCTATTTTAAATAATATCTAAGTGAAGTACTTCTTATGGAATCACATGAAACAAGAGATTTAAGTACTAAATGACAGTGAAAGTGGTTGTAAAGAAAATGACTGAGCATATATTAGAGAAAATTCATACTTCAGAATCTTAAAAATGCAGAATTTTGAAATATATAACTGCTAAAATTTAGTTGAACCAAAAGAAATGGCTGTCTAGATTGTATCAAGAAAAGAAATTACAGAAGTAGTAATGGGGGAAATTGAACAAAGGCAGAAGGCAGGCTTCCTTTGGAAAGACAATAACAAGAGAAACCATATGCACATGCATGATGTAAGCCGCATGCATGATGATTTGAGGAAGATGATAATTGAGTGCGGAAGACAAAGTTATGAGAAATACATGAGAGTACACTTAGGTTCACAGTGAAATGTGCTGTGAGACATGCCTTTTCCATCTTCAATTTATTAATGGAATATAATATAAATAAAGGAAATAATGTATAATATACTTTTAAAATAGGAAGAAAATGGTAGAAAGGGAGGGAGGAGGTCAAATATTTTTTTAATGCTTTCTTGGTTTTCCCTTAGATTCTAACTGACAGACATTTATGAGAATCCAAAAAATATGGTTTGTGTCTATCTCATTAATGAGTAAAGTTCATACACTCATTTCCCAAATGGATATACGATGGGAAACAGCCCCATAAGAAGAGGCAGATTAGGAGTTCCTCCAGGTTAAGCAACAACAATCTTTGGTATTGTTAGTCCTTCGAACTATATAAAAAATATATTAATATCATTAGCAGACACACTAGAGATATATTTTTAAACTGATGAGGAAACAAACAATAAAGGGACCCTTCTCTACACATGGGTTAATGGAGAATTAGGCACTTTTAGCCTCCTACGAGATATAAAGAGGTATCTTGTTAAGTTCAATTTCACTAAAACAAAAATGTAAACAATAAGTATCAAGAGGACACAAGTGGTAAAAGCTTAGTATATGAATTCATGTTTTCTGAAAACCTCTTTTAAAAGTTTCCAAGGGAAAATCACTATTTTTTTTCACTAACACAACATTTCATTAATGAGAAATATGTTATGAAATGAGCCTTCTTTAACTGGAAAATTCTTAAGCTAAGAAAAAATGCAGTTTTGAAAAACTAGTAATTTTAAAAGAAAGCACAATATTAAGTAAAACATTGATTAACCTCAGAACAAGTGGTTAATAAGATCAAGGTTTATTGGAGAGTTAGCTTAGAGCTCACGGTTGACCAATGAATGACATCAGAATTTATTGTCTTTGGAGTACCAGAAGGTAGAGAAGTTTTACTTAGCAAATTTGGAGTTTTCTTTTCACTTAAGTTTTGGGTCAGTATCAATTGTATGGATATTGTCCCTTGAACTTGAAAGGTCATAGAGATTCTACATCAGTAGTTATTTGCATGAGAACATACACAGGATGAAAGTGATGTGGTGATCAGCCTAACATAACTCAATTTTACAAAAATCAAAATCAAACCAAGTTTCTGGAGACATACAAATTTTTTCAAAACTAATGTTTACAGAAATAAAAGTTCTCCAAAGAAACCAAGGAATGGGAAGAGATGGAATTATGTAAAAAAGAAAACATTACAATCGTTGTAGTCTATATAAAATATTGGTAAATGAAGGGTGAAAAATGAGTCAATGAATGAAATACAAATATAAAGGCAGACAGTGTTACAATTATTTATAGGTTTATGGGGTAGAGAATGTCAGAAAAATTTACCATGTATTTTTCCAGGATTCCCTGAAAAAACAAGGAGAAGATCTATGTTTATTTAAAAAAACAAAGGCAATTCACTTTATTTAAAATATTGCTTGTAAAAGTAAAAGTTATTATTAGTCTAATACATACAAATACAAGAACAGTAAGACACGTATGGAAGATAAATATACACAGGAGCACACAGACACATACACATTTAACATACTCAGAATGACCAAACTCTCACTTTGCTCAAGGATATGTTTTAGAAATTGAGACGGGCATAAAGTAAGTCATTTTACAATATTGAGAAAGAATTAGGAATTTTAATTCTAAAAGTAGTCTTTTTAAATAGTTGATAGTCTGTTTTGTCATGAATTAGGCTTTCATTATTCACTTTGTGTTTCTTTTAGGTCCATACCATTTCTGTCCTTTATGGTGCCCATCTAATGTGGAAAATTCTTAGAGATGGGAATACCAGACCACCCCACTTGACTCTTGAGAAATCTATATGCAGGTCAAGAGGCAATATGAAAACTGGACATGGAACAACAGACTGGTTCCAAATTGGGAAAGGAGGACATGAAGGCTGTATATTGTCACCCTGTTTATTTAACTTATATGCAGAATACATCATGAGAAACACTGGGCTGGATGAAGCACAAGCTGGAATCAAGATTGCCAGGGGAAATATGAATAACCTCAGATATGCATATGACACCACTGTATGGCAGAAAGTGAAGAACTAAAGAGCCTCTTGATGAAAATGAAAGAGGAGAGTGAAAAATTTGGCTAAACTTCAGCATTAGAAAACTAAGACCATGGCATCCAGTGCTATCACATCATGGCAAATCAATGGGAAAACAATGGAAACAGTGAGAGACTTTATTTTCTTGGGCTCCAGAATCACTGCAAATGATGACAGCAATCATGAAATTAAAAGATGCTTGCTCCTTTGAAGAAAAGCTTTGACAAACATGGACAGTGTATTAAAAAGCAGAGATAACACTTTGCCAACAAGGTCCTAAGAGTCAAAGCTATGTTTCTGCAGTAGCCATGTATGGATGTGAGAGTTAGACAATAATGAAAGCTGAGCACCAAAGAATTGATGCTTTTGAACTGTGGTGTTGGAGAAGACTCTTGAGAATCTCTTGGACAGCAAGGAAATCCAACCAGTCAAACCTAAAGGAAATCAGTCCTGAATATTCATTGGAATGACTGATGCTGAAGCTGAAACTCCAATCCTTTGGCCACCTGATGCAAAGAACTGACTCATTGGAAGAGACCTTGATGCTGGGAAAGATTGAAGGTGGGAGGAGAAGGGGACGACAGAGGATGAGATGGTTGGATGGCATCACTGACCCAATGGACATGAGTTTGAGTAAGCTCTGGGATTTGGTGATAGACAGGGAAGCCTGATGTGTTGCAGTTCATGGGGTCACAAAAAGTCAGACAACACTAAGTGACTGAACTGAACTAAACTGATTCAGTTTGTAAGAGAAAATAAGCTATTTGTGTTTCAACAGGGAAACTAAAAGGATAGAAGTATCTATGGCAAGGTCTATATCTTTAAACTCTATCTGTAACAGTAGTCATATGTTTGTTAAATAGATAAAATTTTGAAATAATTCCATTGAAATCTGAAATACAGTTGTAATACATCATTACCCAAAATGCGTTAAACACTAAAAATTATATTCCTGTTTGAAAACAATTCAAAGAAATGGATAGATATTCCATGTTCTTGGATTATAGCTAATAATACTTCTGAAATGTCCACACTAATATCCAAGGCAATAAAAATTTAATGTGATCCCTAAAAATTACCTCTGACATTTTTCACAGAACTATAAGAAGTAATATATATGAAATTTCTATGAATCGAGAGAAGACCCAGAATTGCCAAAGCAATCCTAAGGAGAGAAAACCAAACTGGAGACATAATGCTTCCAAACTTCAGACAGTAGTACTATTTTCCAGGAGAATCATATAAAATTATTTGTATACCTGAAAATGCTTGGACAATATGGTAAAGAGAACTGGATAATGAGCTTCAAATTCAAATTAACTAATGATTGATGTTTACTCATGTCTGAGTGGACAATACATGGAAAAACATTACTCACATGATAGACATATTCTCTGACCTCTAAATGTTTGGTATATCATTGCCATGGAAATGGTCCCTTGAACCTGATATATATCACGGACATCCTATCTTTGGATGTGTTTCAGAAGGGAAAACAAAACGCATGCCCTTCATCTTACCAACTACTCAGAGAAATGACTGCAAGTGTCTGGAAAAGCCAATATCCACAGGTAAAGAATGGTTTGGAATTTAAAAAGCAGGAATGAAAAATAAAGGAAATTTAGGAAACTAAAATGACACTAACTTTAGGTCACTTAAGAAAGAAGTGCATAATTGTTTAATCGGGAGGGAAATGTAGACATTCAGGAAAGAGCAGGCCACTAGCAGATTCAGATTAAAAGGCAGAAAATGTGAATGCAATGAGAAATCATCATTTTAATGGATTTGGGAGCAACAGGTTTTTTGAAAATTTACCTACTGTCATTGCAGGTCTTTCTGAAAGAGAAAATAAAGAGATCAAAGTAAATATAATATAAAAATGGGAAGGTAATTTAAATGCAATGAAAAATTTATGTTTCAAAGTGAACCCACATGGATGTGCACACAAATACACACATGTACATACCACTGCATGAACACACACACTCCCACAATAAACACGTGTCCAGTGGCTGAGAGCCCAAAATTTTCCAAAGAGTGTTTTTCTCAAAATGAAAATGGGCATAAAATGAATGAGTATTCTGATTTGATAGAACTTTTAAGAAACTTCAGTTCTCATGGTACCCTTTAAAAAGTTCCTCATCCTATTTGATATAGCTAGGCCTTTATCATTCAGTTTGTATGATATGATAAGTACTTTGCCTTTTAGTTAATATGTACATTGATTTTGGTTATTACATCTAAGTGATATAAAGTAGCCACAAACACTGAATTGGAGGATCTACCAGTACTTCTAGTGGTACCACAGAATATATCACCTGGGCTCCACCATTAAAAATATTTTCACCAACTAGGAATACATAACACTGCGTATGTGAATTTCTCTCTTCCTAAATAAAATTTCTCCTAAGTTCCTTGAAAAGAAAAATAAAAAATGATGGTGAAGTGGGTCTGAATCAAGTGACTTAGGTATATCTTGGACAAAACTTTCACGTCAGCCACTTTGAAAAACCTAATGGCTACAGAGGGCCAGGATTAGTAAAACTGCTTGACTGAAAAGGAATGCCTGCATTCATTATAATAACAGGACAAATGAAATAACAATATCAGGAGAATAATTTAATAGCAAATGAAGATGAAACCCTTAGTTGCAAAGATAAGATCGAGAAAAAAAAATCATGTAAAATATTTACAACTTAGAGCTGAGATAAATGATTCTTAGAAGTTGAAGTGAAAGGCACAAGTAACAGATGAAACCATGTTTACATACACAGGGAAACACACTTATAGGACTTACCATGCTCCCCTTCACATTCATTAGTTTAAAAAAGAAAGAAACAATTTATTCAAAATTAGTCATGATGTCAGAGAGAAGGAGGACAAAACTTTCAAATACTTCCAAAGTTGTTTCTGAGAGTTGTATTCTGAGAATACAGATTCAAATGTTCAATCAAAGAGAGATTTATTGCACTTCTGTACATGATGCACCTCCTGATGACAAGGGATAGAGATAATTACAGACTGCAAGGCAGTATGATAGCCCTCCATCTGGGTTAAAGGATGTGTGATATGCCAATCATTGGTTTGTATTGGGCTTTCCACTTTTATCAGAATAAAAGGAAAACCTACATTCATAGCCAAAAAGAGGTACTTGCAAAGAGAAAGAATAGATCAAAGCCATCAATGCCCAATAATCTATGCATTACATACAGCTTCATTGAAATATTAAATCAATATATAGTGGAATTTCCTATGAAATAGAAACTGTTTAAAAATAAATACATGGAGCCTGTTAAAGTTCTAATTGCATTATATTTGTATTGTAAGACAATATCTTAGGCAAAATCCCACAGTAATGATTTCTATGTCTTTCACAGAAAAAAACTGAGAAATCAGAAAAGTAAAAATGTTAATCACTCAGTCGTGTCTGACTCTTTGTGAACCCATAGACTGTAGCCTGCCAGGCTCCTCTGTCCATGGGATTCTCCAGGCAAGAATCTGGAGTAGGTTGCCATTTCCTTCTCCAGAGGATCTTCCAGACCAAGGGATTGGACCCGGATCTCCTGCATTGCAGGCAGATTCTTCATGGTCTGAGAGGTACATAGCAATTGAACATACCCTGTGAATTAAATTCTTTCTACAAATACAAACTAGGAACTGAAATTCAATCAAAGTAAATTGTTTCATTGCAAAGGTAAAAGAGAAAGAACAGCACTGTTACATACACGAAAATTACCATGAGAATCATAAAAGAATATTCATATACTTTGTATAAGTGTTCTTTATATATTCTAGATGTTGTTGTTTAGTAGTTAAGTCATGTTGGACTCCTTTTCAACCCCATGGACTGTAGTCTACCAGCCTCCTCTGTCTGTGGAATTTCCTAAGCAAGAATGCTGGAGTGGGTTACCATTTCCTTCTCCATGAGATCTTCTCCTCCCAGGGACTGAACCTGAATGTCCTGCATTAGCAGGTATATTTTTAACACTGAGCCACCTGGAAGGTCCAGTATACTTTGGAATGCTGGGGTAATATACTTTAAAAGTGGAATAATGGGGCTCAAATTCATCTTTGACCAATGCACAATATTAGAATTTACACATGCTTTTTTAGTTAGACAAACTGAAATCAGCAAATGAGAGTCTTCTCTCATCTCTTAGATTATAAAAGCATCAGTGGTATAAAAACTGGCCCTCGTACATGGCCTCTATGACAGGAGTCCTAATACTGGATGTGTTCCAGGAAAAGGTACAAAATGGAAACGTCTCTATCAGACTAGTGCCCTTTGTCTCATCGCCTTCTGAGTGAAATCATAGCAAATGCTTAGAAAGCAGATAAAGCTAATGTCATAGGGAAAGAGCACTTTGGAATGAAAACAAAGGAATAGGAAAATACAGAAACAGGGAAGCTGTAAGAAGAGAAACGTAATCTGGGAAAAGTCTGTAAGATGTTAATTGAAAAAGTAAAGATAGAGCCCCAGGAGAAGTGTGAACCAGTGACTGACATCAGACGAAAAAGCAGGGAATATTAAGGCCACAGGAGAGCAGTCATTCTACTGAGGGGAGGAGGTTTACAAGATTTCAGAAAATTTACCATAAGATGGCCAATGTTGTCATGAAATGAAAATGGAAAGATCAATTTTAATATTATGGATAATGTGAAGAAATTCAAATTTAATGCAAAATTTATGCATAATAATAACCCAATGAGGACAATGATGCACACACTCACACACACACACACACACACACATACACAAATGCTGTGATATAGGGCCGGTTTAACCCTGAGCGTATACTCTCTGAAATAAAAATATTATTAAATTAGTGAATTTAGTGATCTGCGAGAAAATATAGGAATAGTAGCTCCCATGGTTGCCTTTAAAATGTTCCTTATCCTTTTAGACATTACTTAGGGTTTCATTCAGAGGAGGCAACAGCACCCCACTCCAGTACTCTTGCCTGGAAAATCCCATGGACAGAGGAGCCTGGTAGGCTGCAGTCCATGGGGTTGCTAGGAGTTGGACACGACTGAGCGACTTCACTTTTACTTTTCACTTTCATGCACTGGAAAAGGAAATGGCAACCCACTCCAGTGTTCTTGCCTGGAGAATCCCAGGGACGGGGGAGCCTGGTGGGCTGCTGTCTATGGGGTCGCACACAGTAGGACACGACTGAGGTGACTTAGCAGCAATAGCAGTAGGATTTTATTATTCAATTTGTATGATTTCATAAGTACACTGATTTTCATACATGCACTGTAATGACTATTATATAATCTGTTTTCCACAGTAAATACTAGATGAGAGGATCCTGAAGCACTGCTTCCAGAGACACTACAGAGAAATTTACCTGGGCACCTCAATTCACTTTTTAACCAATGTGTTTTAACCTGTGTTTTGTTAGTTTCTATCTTTAATACATGCCTAACTAATGTTCTTATTAATAAAACTCCATGAAAAGAGGAAAAGGAAGTATTACATGGCAGTGAAATGTAACTGTAATGGTTTAACTCAAATGACCTGACATATCTTGGACAAAACTTTCCCATTGGCATTATGGGAAGTGCCAATACTTTAGATGTATATGTTTAATAAATTGGCTGCCTTGAAAGGAATATCTTCATAGGTTGCAACAAAAAGACAAATCAAAGCAGAAACAACGTGGGGTATTTGAATGGCAAATGATGATGGCAACCGTCGGGGCAAAGATAAGGTTGGAGAAAATAAAGTAAACTTATGTAAGTCCAGTGAGAATGATGATTTAAGGGGTTTAGAGAAAATACAAAAAGCAGATAATACCTTGATTATGTACACAGGGAAATGCATTAATGTTATTTGCCACTTCCTTCTTCATATCTATTGAGAAAATGAAAGCAAGAAAGAAACAATCAATTCAAAATGAAGGCGCAGTGTCAGGAAGAAAGGAAAACATCTTTCAAAGACTGTTACAGTTCTCACTGCGATCCTAACTGGCACACATTTCTGAGAATTGGTGCTAAAAGATTGAAAACCATCTCACCAATCAGAAAAAAAAACAAAACAAAACTGTGTGTGTGTTTTACTTCCTTATACCCCTTATTGAAAAAGGAACAAGATTGCAAATACACCACACAAGGATGTAGGCTGAAATGCTATTCTATTTCTCTGGGGTACAAGATATACCAATCATTGGTCTTGTATTTTACCTCCTATATCTTTAAGAATAAAATAAAAATACACACTTATTCATAAGAGAGATACTTGGAAATAGATGAAAAGAACAGTATAAAGCTGCCCATCTGTCCACGACTGTGTCTGTAGCAATAGTCATCTAAAGATTATATACATGATAAATCAGTATATTCTTGAGTTGAATTCTCCTTGAATTAAAAATTTCCAATGAAAAACTATCATTAAAAGAGGTCATTCAAATTCTAAGAAGTGTATTTGGGTATAAGAAATATGTTTTTAAAACATTTACAATAATAGTTGCCCATGAATTAAACGTAAGAAATTGAGCATTAACAGATATACTATGATTGAACACTCCCTGTGCTATAGAATTTCTCTTTACATATTTAATAGAAATTGCAGTTTATGTTAATGATAAATGTGACATTGAGAATGCCCAAAACACAAAACAATGTTTATGGTTAAAAAAAATTCTGAGAAGACTCATGGGAAATATTTTTACACCTGGGATTCTTTGGACAATAAGTTCTGTCACAGAGAATAAGTCTTCATTTCTTATTGTCTAGGGGATTGTAACATAAATTTCATAGGCTTTGGAAGAACAAAGGATGGACAAATTTCACTCAGTACAAGAGATCTGAGTGATCTCACCTCTCATCTCTTTTACTTTGGGTAAGTTTCATTAGCATTGAAATGAGCCCTTACTCTTGAGATATGTGCCAGAGTTCCCATCTTGGAATGTGTTCTGGAAAAATGTGCAGAATGGAAACAGTGTGCCTTTCAACTGAATGCTCTTCATCTCAACAACTTAATGAAACTATAAAGGTCATAGAAAGAGAAAATACTAATGATTATGAGAACAAAATTATATGGAGCTGGAAAAGTGAGAACTGAAAAAGATTATTAGATAAACTAAGGAAAGAGAACATAATCTGAGGATCTGAAGCTTAAAAATTAGGGAGGGAAAGGTAGAGACGTAGGAAAAGAACAAGACAAGGAGAGGTGTATAGATTAAGAGCATGGGAATCTCAAAGGCTCAAGAAATCAATCATGTGTGAGCAGTCTGTGAGTAACAAGTTTTCAGAAATTTTACCATTTTTTTCCTGAGGATCTTCTGAAAAATAAAATTGGGAGATCAATAAAAACATAATGTAAAGGCCTTTGACAAAATTCAACATCCATTTATGATAAAAACTCTCCAGAAAGCAGGAATAGAAGGAACATACCTCAACATAATAAAAACTATTAAGAAAAACCCACAGCAAACATTGTACTCAATGGTGAAAAATTGAAAGCGTTTCCCCTGAAGTCAGTAACAAGACAAGGGTGCCCACTTTCACTGCTACTATATAACATAGTTCTGGAAGTTTTGGCCACAGCAATCAGAGCAGAAAAAGAAATAAAAGGAATCCAAATTGGAAAAGAAGAAGTAAAACTCTCACTGTTTGCAGATGACATGATCCTCTACATAGAAAATCCTAACGACTCCACCAGAAAATTACTAGAGCTAATCAATGAATATAGTAAAGTTGCAGGATATAAAATCAACACTCAGAAATCCCTTGCATTCCTATACACTAATAATGAGAAAGTAGAAAAAGAAATTAAGGAAACAATTCCATTCACCGTTGCAACGAAAAGAATAGAATACTTAGGAATATACCTACCTAAAGAAACTAAAGACGTATATATTGAAAACTATAAAACACTGATGAAAGAAATCAAAGAGGACACTAATAGATGGAGAAATATACCATGTTCATGGATCAGAAGAATCAATATAGTGAAAATGAGTATACTACCCAAAGCAATCTACAGATTCAATGCAATCCCTATCAAGCTACCAGCCACATTTTTCACAGAACTAGAACAAATAATTTCAAGATTTGTATGGAAATACAAAAAACCTCGAATAGCCAAAACAATCTTGAGAAAGAAGAATGGAACTGGAGGAATCAACTTGCCTGACTTCAGGCTCTACTACAAAGGCACAGTCATCAAGACCGTATGGTACTGGCACAAAGACAGAAATATAGATCAATGGAACAAAATAGAAAGCCCAGAGATAAATCCACACACCTATGGACACCTTATCTTTGACAAAGGAGGCAAGAATATACAATGGAGTAAAGACTATCTCTTTAACAAGTGGTGCTGGGAAAACTAGTGAACCACTTGTAAAAGAATGAAACTAGATCACTTGCTAACACCCCACACAAAAATAAACTCAAAATGGATTAAAGATATAAATGTAAGACCAGAAACTATAAAACTCCTAGAGGAGAACATAGGCAAAACACTCTCAGACATAAATCACAGCAGGATCCTCTATGATCCACCTCCCAGAATACTGGAAATAAAAGCAAAAATAAACAAATGGGATCTAATTAAAATTAAAAGCTTCTGCACAACAAAGGAAACTATAAGTAAGGTGAAAAGACGGCCTTCTGAATGGGAGAAAACAATAGCATATGAAGCAACTGACAAACAACTAACCTCAAAAATGTACAAGCAACTTATGCAGCTCAATTCCAGAAAAATAAATGACCCAATCCAAAAATGGGCCAAAGAAGTAAATAGGCATTTCTCCAAAGAAGACATACAGATGGCTAACAAACACATGAAAAGATGCTCAACATCACTCATTATCAGAGAAATGCAAATCAAGACCACAATGAGGTACCATTTCACACCAGTCAGAATGGCTGCGATCCAAAAGTCTACAAGCAATAAATGCTGGAGAGGATGTAGAGAAAAGGGAACCCTCTTACACTGTTGGTGGGAATGCAAACTAGTACAGCCACTATGGAGAACAGTGTGGAGATTCCTTAAAAAATTGCAAATAGAACTGCCTTATGACCCAGTAATCCCACTGCTGGGCATACACACCAAGAAAACAAGAATTGAAAGAGACACATGTACCCCAATGTTTATTGCAGCACTGTTTATGATAGCCAGGACATGGAAGCAACCTAGATGTCCATCAGCAGATGAATGGATAAGAAAGCAGTGGTACATATACACAATGGAGTATTACTCAGCCATTAAAAAGAATACATTTGAATCAGTTCTGATGAGGTGGATGAAACTGGAGCCGATTATACAGAGTAAAGTAAGCCAGAAAGGAAAACACCAATAGAGTATACTGACACATATATACGGAATTTAGAAAGATGGCAATGATGACACTGTATGCGAGACAGCAAAAGAGACACAGATGTATAGAACAGACTTTTGGACTCTGAGGGAAAGGGTGAGGGTGGGATGATTTGGGAGAATGGCATTGAAACATGTAGACTATCATGTAAGAAACGAAGTGCCAGTTTATGTTTGATGCAGGATACACAATGCTTGGGGCTGGTCAATGGGGATGATCCAGAGAGATGATATGGGGAGGGAGGTGGGAGGGGGATTCAGGACTGGGAGCTCGTATACACCTGTGGTGGATTCATGTCAATTTACGGCAAAACCAATACAGTATTATAAAGTAAAAATAAAATTAAAAAATAAATAAATAAATAAATAAATAAAGGGACACAGCAACTGCACTCTGTAGGCTGCTGCTGCTGCGTCGCTTCAGTTGTGTCTAACTCTGTGCGACCCAATAGAGGGCAGCCCACTGGGCACCCCCAGTCCCTGGGATTCTCCAGGCAAGAGTACTGGAGTGGGGTGCCATTGCCTTCTCCAATGCATGAAAGTGAAAAGTGAAAGTGAAGTCGCTCAGTCGTGTCCGACTCTTAGTGACCCCCTGGACTGCAGCCTACTCTGTAGGCAGTTTCTCTCAACTCTACAGGTTTGGGAAAGTCTCACTTGCTTAAATGTGGATCAGTGAAATTGAAATGTGATAGAAGTGCTATCTAGGGAGGTGTCTTGAGAGACACACAAAGTGAACTCCTAACCTAATGCTCTTCATCTCATCAACTTTTCAGTGAGCCTTATAAGAAACCACCCCCTGAAAAAAGGAAAAATAAAGACAACGGTAATAGGAAATAAATGATACAGAATAAAAAAAATTGAAATATATTCTAAGTTGAGAAAATAAATGGAGAGAACTTTCTATGGGGAAGTCTAGAAATAAAATCTGCAACTCTAAAGGTACACATCCAGGAGAAGGGCAAGACAAGGAAAAGCATTATGTCTGGAATGATAAGGCTGCAAGCAATTCAGTCATGTAATAAGGATTTGTGAATAACAAGTTTTTAAAATACTTACTGTTTGTTTCCTGAAGGTCTTAAAAAAAAAACAAAATGAAAAGTTTAAGGTCAATATCATGAAAATGGAAAACCAAGAAACAAAATTTATTATAAAATTTGTATATAAATTTATAACGATCTGAATGCAGATACATAGACACACACCACACACATAGAGGATGACTTCTCACATTGTCAATAGAAGAATAGGAGTTTTAAAAAATCAACATCTTAAGAAAAAACTATTAAAACAATAGTTTTGAAGTTTATATTTGAATAATATTCTTGGGCATCCCTAGTGCCTAGTGCCTTCATGGTAAAGAATCTGCCTGCCAATGCAGGAGACATGGGTTTGATCCCTGGCCCAGGAAGATCCCACATACCACAGAGCAACTAAGCCCATGTGTCACAACTATTGAGCCTGTGCTCTGGAATTTGGGAACCACAACTACGGAGCCCACGTGCCACAACTACTGAAGCTTGCACACTCTAGAGCTTGTATTCTGCCCGCAACAGAGAGAAGTCACTGCAATGAAAAGCCCACACACCACAACTGGAGAGTAGCCTCTGCTCTCTACAACTAGAGAAAAGCCTGAATAATGATGAAGATCCAGCACAGCCAAACGACAACTAAATGAAATTATACATACATACATATATATATATATATATATTCTTTAGCTTTTTTGCTATTTTGTCATAACATGTGATTTATTAGCTTTGTTTATTATTATTTATTATTATCAATTATTTATCATTAGGGTTATTAGTTCTAGTAAATTCTTTGGGTTCTTACATAATAGATGGTGTCCACTTCATTATTATAATACCTAAGATGCCTTCGAAGACACGAATCTTTGGCCAGTGTTACAAAGGAAATGCAGGAGTTGTTTCCTGGATAATTCTATTCACATTTTTATCAACTGATGAATACATAAACTTTTATACTAGGAATTTCTATTTTAAATAATACCTAAGTGAAGTACTTCTTAATGGAAATCACATGAAAGATGAGATTTAAGTACTAAATGACTGTGAAAGTGGTTGTAAAACAAATGACTGAGTATATATTGCAGAAAATTCATACTTCAGAATCTTAAAAATGCAGAATTTTGAAATGTATAACTAGGAAAATTTAGTTGACCCAAAAGATATTTCTGCCTAGATTGTATCAAGAAAAGACATTATAGAAGTAGCAATGGGGGAAATTGAATAACAATGCAGAAGGCCGGCTTCATTTAGAAAGACAATAACAAGACAAACCATATGAACATGCATGATGTAAGCCTCATGGATGATGGTTTGAGGAAGATGATAATTGAGTGCAGAAGACAAAGTTATGAGAAACACATGAGAGTACGCTTAGGTTCACAGTGAAATATGCTGTGAGACATGCCTTTTCCATCTTCAATTTATTAATGGAATATAGTAAAGGAAACAACTATACATTTAAAATAAGAAGAAAATGGTAGAAAGAGAAGGAGGAGGTCAAATTTTTTTTAATGCTTCCTTGGTTTTCTCTTAGATTCAAATTGAAATACATTTATGAGAATCCAAACCATATGGTTCATGTCCATCTCACTAATGAAAAGTCATGTAATTTAAAGTTCATGCACTCATTTCCCAAATGGATATACGATGGGAAACAGCCCCATGAGAAGAGGCAGATTAGGAGTTCCTCCAGGTTAAGAAACATCAGTCTTTGGTATTGTGTTAGTCCTTCTAACTATATATATTAAAAAACTTAATACCGTTAGCAGACATAGTGGAGATATATTTTTAAAGTGATGAGGAAACGAACAATAAAGGGACCCTTCTCTACACATGGGTTAATTGAGAATTAGGCACTTTTAGCCTCCTACAAAATATAAAGAGGCATCTTGTTAAGTTCAGTTTCACTGAAACAAAAATGTAAATGAAAACTATCAAGAGGATACAGGTGGTAAAAGCTTAGTATACGAATTCACGTTTTCTAAAAAACTCTTTTAAAAATTTCCAAGGAAAAATCACTATTTTTTTCACTAACGCAACATTTCATTAATGAGAAATATGAAATGAGCTTTCTTTAAGGCTCTATAATTTCCTTTCGGGAAATTCTTAAACAAGTAAAGAAAAAAATGCAGTTTTCAAAAACTAGCAATTTTGAGAGAAAACACAGTATTAGGTAAAACATTGATTAACCTCAGAACAAGTGGTTAGTAAGATCAAGGTTTATTGGAGAATTAGCTTAGCGCTCACACTTGACCAATGAATGACATCAGAATTTATTGTCTTTGGAGGAGCGGAAGGTGGAGAAGCTTTACTTAGCAAATTGGAAGTTTTCTTTTCACTTAAGTTTTGGGTCAGTATCAATTGTATGGATATTGTCTCTTGAACTGGACAAGTCATAGAGATTCTACATCAGTGGCTTTTTGCATGAGAACATACACAGGATGGAAGTGATGTGGTGATCAGCCTAACATACTTCAATTTTACAAAAATCAAAATCAAATCAACAAGTCCCTGGAGACATAAGAATTTTTTTTAAAACTAATGTTTACAGAAATATAAGGTCTCCAATGAAACCAAGGAATGGGAAGAGATGGAATTACGTAAAACAGAAAAAATTACAATGGTTGTAGTCTATATAAAATATTGGTAAATGAAGGGAGAAAAATGAATCAGTGAATGAACTATAAAGAGAAAGGCAGACGATGTTACAATTATTTATAGGTTTGTGGGGTAGAGAGTGTCATAAATATTTACCAAATATTTTTCGAAGATCCCCTGAAAAATAAAATGAGACGATCTATGTAAGTATTTTTTTAAAAAAACAGAGAGAATTCACTTTATTTAAAATATTGCTTGTAAAAATCAAAGTTATTATTAGTCTAATACATACAAATACAAAACAGTAAGACACATATGGAATATAAATATACACAGGAGCACACACACACATTTAACACATTCAGAATGACCAAACCCTCACTTTGCTCAAGGAATTGTTCTAGAAATCGAGAGGGGCCTAAAGAAAGTCATTTTACCATATTGAGAAAGAATTTTAGGAATTTTAATTCTAGAAGTAATCTTTTTAAATAGTTCATATTCTCTTTTGTCATGAATTAGGCTTTCATTATTCAGTTTGTGCTTCTGTTAGGTCCATACCATTCCTGTCTTTTATGGTGCCCATCTTAATGTGGAAAATTCTTAAAGAGATGGGCATACCAGACCACCTGCCCTGCCTCCTGAGAAATCTGTATGCAGGTCAAGAAGCAACAGTTAGAACCGGACATGGAACAACAGACTGATTACAAATTAAGAAAGGAGTACATCAAGGCTGCATATTGTCACCCTGCTTATTTAACTTTTATGCAGAGTACATCATGAGAAACACTGGGTTGGATGAAGCACAAGCTGGAATTAAGTTTGCTGAAAGAAATATCAGCAGATGAGCAGAAATATCTCATACATGCAGATGGCACCAACCTTATAGTAGAAAACAAAGAACTAAATAGCCTCTTGATGAAAGTGAAACAGGTGAGTGAAAAAGTTGGCTTAAAATCCAACACTGGAAGACTAAGACCATGGCATCCAGTCCCATTGCTTCATGAAAAATAGATGGGGAAGCAATGGAAACAGTGAGAGACTTTATTTTCTTGGGATCCAAAATCACTGCAGATAATGACTGCAGTCATGAAACTAAAAGACACATGCTCCTTGGAAGAAAAGCCCTGACCAAATGAGACAGCATATCAAAAAGCAGAGACATTACTTTGCCAACAAAGGTCCGTCTAGTCAAGGCTATGGTTTTTCTAGTACTCAGGTATGGATGTGAGATCTGAACTATACAGACAGCTTAGCACCAAAGAATTGACGCTTTTGAACTGTGGTGTTGGAGAAGACTCTTGAGAGTCTCTTGGACAGCAAGGAGATCCAACCAGTCAAACCTAAAGGAAATCAGTCCTGAGTATTTATTGGAATGACTGATGTTGAAGCTGAAACTCCAATCCTTTGGCCACCTGATGCAAAGAACTGATTCACTGGAAGAGACCTTGATGCTGGGAAAGATTGCAGATGGGAGGAGAAGGGGACAATAGAGGATCAGATGGTTGGATGGCATCACGACTCAAGGGAAATTAGTTTGAGTAAGCTCTGGAATTTGGTGATGGACAGGGATGCCTGGTGTCTGCAGTCCAAGAGGTTGCAAAGCCTCAGACAACACTGAGTGACTGAACTGAACTAAACTGATTCAGTTTGTAAGATAAAATAATATCTTATTATTATTATTTTAAAATAGTTTATTTAAAAAATAGTTCATTACTATTAAAAAAATAGTTTCCCTGTCTTTCAACAGGGAAACTAAAAGGATAGAATTGCCTATTTCAAAGTCTATGTCTTTAGGCTCTATCTGTAACAGTAGTCATGTGCTCATTAAATAAATGAATTTTTGAAGTGAATTCCATTGAAATCTAAAATACAGTTGTAATACATCATTACCCAAAACACATTAATCAGTAAAAATTATATTTCTGTTTGAAATCGATTTAAATAATGGAAAGGTATTCCATGTTCTTGGATTATAAGTAATAATACTGTTAAAATGTCCATACTGCTACTGCTGCTGCCAAGTCACTTCAGTCGTGTCCAACTCTGTGCGACCCCATAGATGGCAGCCCATCGGTCTCTGCCATCGCTGGGATTATCCAGGCCAGAACACTGCAGTGGGTTGCCATTTCCTTCTCCAATGCATGAAAGTGAAAAGTGAAAGTGAAGTTGCTCAGTGGAGTCCGACTCTTTGCGAACCCATGGACTGCAGCCTACCAGGCTCCTCTGTCCATGAGATTTCCCAGGCAAGAATACTGGAGTGGGATGCCATTGCCTTCTCTGAAAATGTCCATACTACACAAAGCAATAAAAAGTTTAATGTGATCCCTAAAATTTACTTCTGACGTTTTTCACAGAACTATAGCAAGTGATACTGAAATTTCTATGAAACAACAGAAGACCCAGAATGCCAAAGCAATCCTGAGGAAAGAGAATGAAACTGGAGTCATAACGCTTCCAAACTTCAGACAATACTACTATTTTCCAGAAGAATCATTTAAAATTATTTGTATGCCAGAAAATGCTTGGACAATATGGTAAAGAGAACTGGATAAATGAGCTTCAGATTCAAATTAACTAATGATTGATGTCTACTCATGTCTGAGTGCACAATACATGGAAAAACATTACTCACACGATAGACATCTTCTCTGATTGCTAAGTGTTTGATAAGTATCATTGCCATAGAAATGGTTCCTTGAACCTGATATATATCATGGACATCCTATCTTTGGATGTGTTTCAGAAAGGAAAACAAAACGTACCTATCAGACTAATGCCTTTCGTCTCACCAACTACTCAGTGAAATGACTGCAAGTGTCTGGAAAAGCCAATATCCACAGGTAAAGAATGGTTTGGAATTTAAAAAGCAGGAATGGAAAATAAAGGAAGTTTGGGAAACTAAAATGACACTAACTTTAGGTCACTTAAGAAAGAAGTGTATAATCGTTTAATTGGGAGGGAAATGTAGACATTCAGGAAAGAGCAGGCCAATAGCAGATTCAGATTAAAAGGCAGAAAATGTTAATACAATGAGAAACCATCATTTTAATGGAATACATGGAAAAACATGGGAGCAACAGGTTTTTTGAAAATTTACCTACTGTCATTGCAGGTCTTTCTGAAAGAGAAAATAAAGAGATCAAAGTAAATGCAATATAAAAATAGGGAGGTAATTTAAATGCAATGAAAAACTTATGTTTCAAAGTGAACCCATATGGATGTGCACACAAATACACACATGTACATACCACTGCATGAACACACACACTCCCACAATAAACACGTGTCCAGTGGCTGAGAGCCCAAAATTTTCCAAAGAGTGTTTTTCTCAAAATGAAAATGGGCATAAAATGAATGAGTATTCTGATTTGATAGAACTTTTAAGAAACTTCAGTTCTCATGGTACCCTTTAAAAAGTTCCTCATCCTGTTGGATATAGCTAGGCTTTTATCATTTAGTCTGTATGATGTGATAAGTACTTTGCCTTTTAGTTAATATGTACATTCATTTTGATTATTACATCTAAGTGATATTAAGTAGCCACAAACACTGAATTGGAGGATCTACCAGTACTTCTAGTGGTACCACAGAATATATCACCTGGGCTCCACCATTAAAAATATTTTCATCAACTAGGAATGCATAACACTGTGTTTGAAGTTCTCTTTTCCTAAATAAAATTTATCTTACGTTCCTTGAGAAGAAAAATTAAAAATGATGGTGAAGTGGGTCTGAATCAAGTGACTTAGGTATATCTTGGACAAAACATTCACTTCAGCCACTTTGAAAACCCTAATGGCTATAGAGGACTAGGATTAGTAAAATTTACTTGACTGAAAAGGAATGCCTGCATTCATTATAATAACAGGACAAATTAAATAATAACATTGGGAAAATAATTTAATAGCAAATGAAGATGAAACCCTTAGTTGCAAAGATAAGATTCAGAAAAAAAAATCATGTAAAATATTCACAACTTAGAGTCGAGAAAAATAATCTTTAGAAGTTGAAGTGAAAGGCACAAGGAACAGATGAAACCATGTTTACACACAGGGAAACATTTATAGGACTTACCATGCTCCTCTTCACATTTATCAGTAAAAAAAAGAAAGAACAATTTATTCAATATTAGTCATGATGTCAGAAAGAAGAAAGACAAAACTTTCAAATACTTCCAAAGTTGTTTCTGAGAGCTGTATTCTGAGAATACAGACTGCAATGTTCAAAGACCATCTCATATATCAAAGAAAAATTTCTGCACTTCTCTACATGATGCATCTCCTGATGACAAAGGGATAACATGAAAATTATAGACTGCAAGGCAGTATGATAGCCGTCCCTCTGGGTTAAAGGATATGGGATATGCCAATCATTGGTGTGTATTGGGCTTTCCACCTTTTTCAGAGTGAAAGAAAAATACACATTCATAACCAAAAGAGATATTTGCAAAGAAAAAGAATAGATCAAAGCCACCATTCCCCAATAATCTCTACATTACATACAGCTTCATTGAAATATTAAATCAATATATAGTTGAATTTCCTTTGAAATAGAAATTATTTAAAAATACAAATACATGGAACCTGTTAAACTTGCATTATATTTGTATTGTAAGACAATATCTTAGGCAAAATCCCACAGTAATGATTTCTATGTCTTTCACAGGAAAAATTGAGAAATCAGAAAAGTAAAAATGTTAGTCACTCAGTCGTGTCTGACTCTTTGTGAACCATGGACTGTAGCCTGCCAGGCTCCTCTGTTCATGGGATTCTCCAGGCCAGAATACTGGAGTGGGCTGCCATTTCCCCCTACAGGGGATCTTCCAGACCAAGGGACTGGACCCGGATCTCCTGCATTGCAGGCAGATTCTTCATGGTCTGTGAGGTACATAACAACTGAACATACCCTGTAAATTAAATCTTTCTACAAATACAAAATAGGAACTGAAATTTAATATAAGTAAATTGTTTCATTGCAAAGGTAAAAGAGAAAGAACAGCACTGTAACATACATGAAAATTTTCATGAGAATCATGAAAGAATATTCATATACTTTCTAGGTGTTCTTTATATATTCTAGATGTTATTATCGTTGTTTAGTGGCTGAGTCATGTTGGACTATTTTTCAACCCCATGGACTGTAGTCCACCAGCCTCCTCTGTCTGTGGAATTTCTTAGGCAAGAATGCTGGAGTGGGTTGCCATTTCCTTCTCCATGGAATCTTCTCCTCCCAGGGACTGAACCTGAATGTCCTGCATTAGCAGGTATGTTTTTAACACTGAGCCACCTGGAAAGTCCAGATATTCATATATTTTGGAATGCTCAGGTAATATGTTGTATACCAGTGGGATAATGAGGCTCAAATTCGTCTTTGACCAATGCACAATATTAGAATCTACACATGCCTTTTTATATAGACAAACTGAAATCAGCAAATGAGAGTCTTCTCTCATCTCTTAGATTATAAAAGCATCAGTGGTATGAAAACTGGTTCATGCATGTGGCCTCTGTGACAGGAGTCCTAATATTGGATGTGTTCCAGGAAAAGGTACAAAATGGAAATGATGTCCCTATCAGACTAGTGCCCTTTATCTCATCGCCTTCTGAGTGAAATCATGGCAAATGCTTGGAAAACAGAAAAAGCTAATGTCATAGGGAAAGAGCGCTTTGGAATGAAAAGAAAAGAATACGGAAAATACAGAAAAAGGGAAGTTGTAAGAAGAGAATTTCATCTGGGAAAAGTCTGTAAGATGTTAACTGAGAAAGTAAAGGTAGACCCCCAGGAGAAGCATGAATCTGTGACTGACATCAGAGGAAAAAGCAGGGAATGAAATGAAAATGAAAGACAACAGGAGCGCAATCGTTCTACTGAGGCGGGGAGGAGGTTTACAGGATTTCAGAAAATTTACCGTATGGTGTCTGACGTTGTTCTTAAAGGAGAATGGAGAGATCAATGTAAGTAACATGGAGAAGAATGTGAGAAAATTCAAATTTAATGCAACATTTATATATAATAATAAACCAATGAAGACAATGATGGACATACACATACACAAATGCTGTGATATAAGGCCAGTTTTACCCTGAGGGTATACTCCCTGAAATAAAAATGTTATTAAATTACTGAATTTAGTGGTCTGTGAGAAAATTTTAGGAATAATAGTTCTCATGGTTGCCTTTTAAAATGTTCCTTATCCTTTTAGACATTACTTAGGGTTTTATTATTCAATTTGTATGATTTCATAAGCATACTGGTTTTCAATTTACATGCACTGTTTGATTCTATTTAATATACAATCTGTTTTCCACAATAAAAACTAGATGACAGGATCTTGAAGCACTGCTTCCAGAGATACTACAGAGAAATTTACCTGAGCACCTCAATTCACATTTTAACCTACTGATACATACATAACCTGTGTTTCGTAAGTTTCTGTTTTAAGTAAATGTTTAACTAATGTTCTTATTAATAAAATTCCATGAAAAGAATGAAATTAACTGTTATATGGCAGTGAAATGTGACTGTAATGGTTTAAATCAAATCACCTGACGTATCTTGGACAAAACTTTCCCATCGGCATTATGGGAAATGCCAATACTTTAGATGTATTTGTTTAATAAATTGCCTGGCTCAAAAGGAATATCTGCATAGTTTGCAACCAAAAGACAAATTAAAGAAGAAACAGAGTGGGGTGTTTGAATAGCAAATGATGATGGCTACCTTCAGGGCAAAGATAAGTTTGAAGAAAATAAACATATGGAAGTCCAATGAGAATGATGACTTAAGGAGTTTAGAGAAAATACAAAAATTGTGATTTCCACTTTCTTCTTCATATTTATTGAGGAAAAAAAAAACAAGAAAGACACTATTAATCCAAAATGAGGGCCCAGTGTCAGGAAGAAAGGAAGACAACTTTCAAAGACTGTTACAGTTCTCACTGCGATCCTCACTGGCACACATTTCTGAGAATTGGTGCTACAAGACTGAAAGCCATCTCACCAATCAGAAAAAACTGTGTATGTCTTACTTCCCTATACCCCTTATTGAAAAAGGAACAAGATTGCCAGTATACCACACAAGGAAGTAGACTGAAATGCTATTCTATTTCTCTCAGATACAAGATATATCAATCATTGGTCTTGTATTTTGCCTTCTACATCTTTCAGAATAAAATGAAAATATACACTTATTCATAAGAGAAATACTTGGAAATAGATGAAAAGAACAGTATAAAGCTGCCCAACTGTCCACGACTCTATCTGTGGCAATAGTCACATAAAGATTACATACATGATAAATCAGTATATTCTTGAGTTGAATTCTCTTTGAATTAAAAATTCTGTTGGAAAACTATCAGTAAAAGAGGTCATTTAACCTTCTAAGAAGTGTATTTGTGTATAATAAATATGTTTTTAAAAAACTTACAATAATACTTGTCCATGCATTACACATGAAAAATTGAGAATTAACAGATACACTATGACTGAACACCCCCTGTGCTATAGAACTCCTCTTTACAAATTTAATAGAAATTGCAGTTTGTGTTAATGATAAATGTGACACTGAAAATATCCAAATCACAAAACAATGTTTTGGTTAAAAAAAAATTCTGAGAATACTCATGGGAAATATTTTTACACCTGGGATTCTTTGGACAATAAATTCTGTCTCAGAGAATAAGCCTTAATTTCTCATTGTCTGGTAGATTGTAACACAAATTTCATAAGCTTTGAAAGAACAAAGGATGGACAAAATTCACTCAGTATGTGAGATCACTTCTCATCCCTTTTAGTTTGGGCAAGTTTCATTGGCATTGAAATGAGCCCTTAAACTTGAGATATGTGCCAGAGTTCCCATCTTGCAATGTGTTCTGGAAAAATATGCAGAATGGAAACAATATGCCTTTCAACTGAATGCTCTTCATCTCAACAACTTCTTAATGAAACTATAACAGGTCATAGCAAGACAGAAAATACTAATGATTATGGGAAAAAATTTATATGGAGCAGAAAAAGTGAGAACTGAAAAAGATTATTAGAGAAACTAAGGAAAGAGAACCATAATCTGAAGATCTGCAGCTTAAAAATTAGGGAGGGAAAGATAGAGACATCGGAAAAGAACAAGACAAGGAAAGTGTATAAATTAAGAGCATGGGAATCTCAAGGGCACAAGAAATCAATCATGTGAAAGCAGTCTGTGAGTAACAAGTTTTCAGAGATTTTACCATTTTTTTCCTGAGGATCTTCTGAAAAATAAAATGGGGAAATCAATAAAAAATAATGTAAATACAAATCAAACACACAATTAATTCAAATTTTATGTTTCAAATTAATCCTATCACAAGTCAGATAAACACATTCTTACACACACATACAAGCATGCATACACTGCATGTAGGTACACATAAACTCATGCATAAAGATGCACCATGTCTAAGGTCTCAATTTTGTCCATAGCATGTATGGGTGTTAAGTCACTTCAGTCGTGTTCAACTCTATGCAACCCACCCGTATACTCTGTCCATGGAATTCTCCAGGCAAGAATACTGGAGTGGGTTGCCATGTTCTCCAGGGAATCTTCCCAAACCAGGGACTGAACATTGTCTCCTGTGGCTCCTGTATTGCAGGCAGATTTTTCACTACTGAGCCACCAGGGTAGTCCTGTCCATAGCATATTCTCCCCCAAAGGAATGTTGGCATGAAATGAATGAATGTACTGTATTGAGAAAAAATTGTCATGTTTCTTCTCATGTTCACCTTTTTAAAATGGTCCTGATCCCTTTTGTCACTAGTTATGCTTTAATTATTCAGTTCATTGAGATTTAATGTTTTATTTTGCTTATAACTACTGCATATACTGAATTTTATGTTGCAAAGGGTATGTGGTATAGAATTGCCACAATTACTAAATTAGAGAATATCTAATTACTGCACTGTAATATATTACAGGGTAATTTTTCTGTGTTACTCTATAAAATTTTCATCAACTGATGAATGCATAAAACTGTGTTTTGAGAATTTCTATTTAATGCCTAAATTAAATTTTTCTTAATGGCAGCAGATTAAATCTATGTCAAATGATCTGAATATATATATTGTGGATAAACATTCACATTAACCATGTGAAAAATGTCAGTTCTTCAGAGGTGTGTGATTAATAAAATTTCCTTGGCTCAAAAGGAATATCTGCATAAATTACAACAACCTGACAAATTAGAGTCAATAAGAGGGGATGACGAATAACTGATGAAGCTTTCAGTTGGAAAGATAAGTTTCAAGAACAAATCATGACCTTTGGGTGTGAAGAAAAAGGTATAAGTCACAAATGAGATAACTCAAGGTAAACAGTGAAATACATTTATAGGAACTACCTTCAACTTCTTCACATTCATGAATAAATTAATTGAGAAAAGCAAATCAATACAAGGGCACAATATTAATAAGGGAGGAGGACAAAAGTTTTACTCACTTCTATAGTGTATATAGTGTATAGAGCTCCTATCTTTGCATGTGTTTCAGAAAGACAAGCAAATATGCCTATCATCTTGGTTGCCCTTCAGCTCACCAGTTTCTCTGTGAAAATATTGCAATTCTCTAGAAAGAGAAAAAGTCAATGTCCATAGGTAAAGAATGGTATGGAATAAATGAAGTAAGAATGGAATATGAAAGAAGTTTATGAAATTAAAAGGAATTTAACTTTAGGTAACTTAAGAAAGAACTGCATAAATATTTAATTGAGAGGGAACGTAGATATCCAGGAGAAGAAAAAGTCAATGACGGTTATAGGTTAAAAGGCAAAAGACATCAATGCAAATAGAAACCATCATTTTGATGGGCTTGGGAGGAAGAGGTTTTTGAAAATTTACCTGAATTCACTGAAATTTTTTCTGAAAAAGAAATGAAAAGATCAAAATAAATATAGAATTTAAAAAGGGAAGGTAATTCAAATTTAATGCAAAAGTTATCTTTCAATTTGAACCCATGGAGATGTGCAAATATACATATGTATATGCCATTGCAGGAAGTCAAACAACTCACATACTTATACATGTGCCCAAGAGTTGAAAACCCAGTTTTATCCAGTGAGTATTTTTGTCAAAGTGAAAATGGACATAAAATTAGTCAGTATTCTGATTTGAGAGAACTTTTTAGAAACTGCAGTTCTCATGCTTACCTTAAAAATATTCCTTCCTCTGTTTGAGATAATTAGGCTTTTTTCATTCAGTTCATATGTTGTTATAAGTACTTTGCCTTTTAATATGTGTATTCGATCTGGTTATTATGACATTTATATGATGTAAAATAGCCACAAACACTGAATTGGAGGATCTTAAACCACTGCTTCCAGAGGTAATATAGGGTATACTACCTGGGCTCCTCGATTATTTACATTACCCAAGGAATATATAACATGGTGCATGTAAATGTATCCTTTGCTGCTGCTGTTGTTTTTCAGTTGTCCCGCGTTGTCTGTCTCTTTGCAACCCCATGGACAGCAGCTCACCAAGCCTCCATGTCCCTCACCATCTCCCAGAGTTTGCCCAAGTTCATGTTCATCATATCAATGATACCATCCAGCCATCTTATCCTGTTATGCCCTCTTCTCCTTCTGCCCTCAATCTTTCCCAGCATCAGGGACTTTTCCAATGAGTCATCCCTTCTCATCAAATGGCCAAAATACTGCAGCTTCAGCTTCTGAATTAGTCCTTGCAGCAAATATTCAGGGTTGATCTCCCTTAAGATTGAATGGTTTGATCTCCTTGCTGTCAAAGGGACTTTCAGGAGTTCTCCAGCACCACAGTTCAAAGGCATCAATTCTTCAGCATTCTGCCTTCTTTAAGGTCCAGCTCTCACAACCATATGTGACCACTGGGAAGAACATAGTCTTGACTATATGGACTTTTCAGAGCAGAGTAATGTCTCTGCTTTTCAGTACACTGTCTAGGTTTGTCATAGCTTTCCTGCTGATAACAAATCATTGTCTGATTTCATGACTGCAGTCACCATCTGCAGTGATTTTGGAGCCCAAGAAAAGGAAATCTGTCACTACTTCCATCTTTTCCCCTTTTATTTGCCATGCAGTAACGGAGCCAGAATCCATGATCTTAGTTTTTAAATATTTAGTCTTAAGCCAGCTCTTTCACTCCCCTCCTTCACTCTCATCAAGAGGCTCTTTAATTCCTCTTCACTTTTTGCCATTAGAGTGGTGTTATCTGCGTATAAGAGACTGTTGAAGTTTCTCCCATCTATCTTAATTCCAGCTTGTAACTCTTCCAGCCTGGCATTTCTCATGATGTGCTCAGCATCTAGATTAAACAAACAGTTTGATAGCAGACAGCCCTGTCATACTCCTTTCTCAATCTTGAACCAATCAGTAGTTCCATACGGGGTCTAACTGTTGCTTCTTGACCTGCAAACAGGTTTCTCAGGAGACAGGTAAGATGGTCTGGTATTCCCATGTCTCTAAGAGCTTTTCACAGTTTGTCATGATCCATTCCCTCAAAGGCTTTAGCATAGTCGATAAAACAGAAACAGATGGTTTTCTGAAATGGTCTTGCTTTCTCTATAATCCAGTGAATATTGGCAATCTGATTTCTGGTTCCTCTTCCTTTTCTAAACCCAGCTGGAATATCTGGAACTTCTTGGTTCACATTATTTTGAAGCCTACCATGCAAGATTTTAAGCATGACCTTCCTAGCATGGGAGATGAGTGCAAATTTATCATTTAACTATGCACAATGAATTTTTTCTAAAGTTCCATGAATATAAAAGAAGTTTTTAAAGTCAGTGGAACAGGTCTAAATGAAGTGACCTGAGCATATCTTGGACAAAACTTCCACTTTAGCCACTTGAAAAGCCAATATGTTAGAGAATATTATTGATAAAATTTACTTGACTCAGTAGGAATGCCTGCCTACATTGCAGCAAGGGGACAAAATACTGGGGGATAATTCGGAGAAGGCAATGGCACCTCATTCCAGTACTCTTGCCTGGAAAATCCCATGGACAGAGGAGCCTGGTAGGCTGCAGTTCATGGGGTCATAAGGAGTCGGACATGACTGAGCAACTTCACTTTCATGCATTGGAGAAGGAAATGGCAACCCACTCCAGTATTCTTGCCTGGAGAATCCCAGGGATGGGGGAGCCTAGTGGTCTGCCATCTCTGGGGTTGCACAGAGTCAGACACAACTGAAGCGACTTAGCAGCAGCAGCAGCAGCAGGGGGATATTTGAATAGTTAATGAAGATGGAGCCCTTACTTGCAAAGATCAGACTGAAGAGAAAAAATCTTGTAAAATACACATATCTTGGAGTTGAGAAAAATGATGTTTGGAAGTTGAATTAAAAGGTATTAATACAAGTAACAGCTGAAACCACACTCTGTGGTAAAGCAGGAGATGCCTGTTTGATCCATGGGTTGGGAAGATCCCCTGGAGCAGGAAATGACAACTCACTTCAGTATTCTTGCCTGGGAAATGCCATGGATAGGAGCCTGGTGGATTACAATCCATTGGACTGAAAAAAGTCAGACAGCATTTAGTGATTAAACAATAACATAACAGTTGAAACCATGCTTAGGGACACAGGGAAACATATTTATGGGACTTATCTTCCTTTTTTTCTTCATGTTTGTCAATAACTAAAAGAAAAAAAACATTCATTCAAAATGAGGCCTAATACCACAAAGGAGGAGGACAAAACTTACAAGCATTTCCAAATTTGTTTCTGACAGTTATCTCCTGAGAATTGAAAGTGCAGTGGTCTTCAAAGACCATCTCACTAACCAAAGGAAGTTTTATTTCATTCTGTGTATCTTGATGACAAAAGGACTAAGCAGAAATCACAGAATGCAAGGCAGTGGAATAGTACTCCCTCTGAGTTAAAAGCTATGTGTGTGCATGCTAAGTCGCTTCAGCCATGTCTGGCTCTTTGCGACCCTATGGACTGTAGCCTGCCAGGCTCCTCTCTTCATGGGATTCTCCAGGCAATTCTCTTGGGGTGAGTTGCCATTTCCTCCTCCAGGGGATCTTGCCAATCCAGGGATTGAACCCACGTCTCATGTCTCCTGCATTGGCAGGAGAGGTCTTTACCACTAACGCCATCTGGGAAGCCTGGATTAAAGGCTATGGGATACATCAATCACTGATTTCTACTGGGCCTTTGATTTTTTTCAGAATAAAGGAAAACACACAGGCATACAAAGAAAGAGGTACTTGAAAAGAGACTGAAAGTATGGATTAAAGGCACCATTGTACAATACTCTCTGCATTGTTAAATTCATACACAGTTTTATAGAAGCCTTAAATCAATATATACTTGAATTGAGTTCCCTTAAAATAGAATTATCATTTAAGATATCATTACTTGGTAAATGTACAAATTAAGGAGAAGGATAAGCAAAGGAAAGAATAAAGATTAAGGGACTAGGAATGTTAAGGTCTCAAGAAGTCCACCATGTAAAAGGGTTTGTGAGCAGCAAGATTTTAGCATACATTCCATTTCTTTCCTGAGGTTCTTTATAAAGATAAAATAATAAGTTTAAGGTCAATATTATGGAAATGGAACAAGAAAAACACAAAATATATTAAAAAATTTGTATTTAAAATTATAACTATCTGAAAACATATACAAACACACACACAGCAAGCACATACATACAACACACACACACGAAGTAGGTGAGAGCTCATTTTGATGGGGGACTCTTCTCCTATATGACAATAGAGTAAGAGATAAAATTATGTGTCTTAAGTGAGGAAAAATATTAGAATAATAATTTTGAAATTTACCTTAAAATATGTTTTTTACCTATTTAGATATAAGTAGTCTCTTTATTAGCTCCAATATGTTCCTTGTCAGTTATTAAGTAGATGCGATCAAGTTTGTTATTTTAAAAGCAAAGATGTATTAAGAAGACATGAACATTGAAATAACATTCTGAATCTCTGCCATAGAGAAAAGGCCTGGTTCATTTCCCGTATGATTCTATTCATACTTAGGTCAACTAGTGAACACAAAAATTTCTTGTAACATGAATTTCTACTTTAGCTCAAACCTAAGTGATGCATGTCTTAATGAAATCACACAAAAAAGGGATTGAATTACTAAATGATAATGAAATTGGTTGTAAATCAAGCAATGGAGCATATACTGGAGAAAACCTATACTTTGATAGCTTGAGAATGCAAAAGTATGAAAAGTACCATTACTCACATTTAGTTGACACAAAAGTAATGTCTGCCTAAATTACATCAAAATGAGAAATCACAGAAGTACTAATGGAAGAAAGTGAATAACAATTACAGAATGCAAACTTCTAGAACCCTGCCTAATATCTCTCATGGCTATAAAAATCATAATAAAAGAAGGGCATTTCACAGGTAACACATACAATAAGGCCCTTACAGAGAAGAAAAGATATGAAATGAAAAACAAGAAATGAAAAAGGAAGGAATTTTTAAAACAGATGGAAGAAATTAATACAGCATAGTCTATATCCAAAAAATTAGGAGGGAAAGGTGAGCCATGGATGGCATATACATAGAAAGGCAGAGAATGTTAGCATCCATTTAAAGGTTACAGGGCAAAGAGTGTCAGAAAATTTATTGATTTTTTTCTCCAAAAAATCTGAAAAATAAAATGTAAATATCAAAAGAAACAAAAAAGATAATTCAATGTTATTGAAAATTTTTATAGATATCTGCATTTACTATAAAATAATTAATATGCAGATACACACACAGAATAGGAAAACCCTTATGGAACATGAGAGTATATAAGAATACATACACAAGCTCATAAATCCAAATTGGCAAACCTGGCTCTTCCTAAAGGATATTCTCCAGAAGTGGAGAGGGGCATAAGTTGATATATAAAATGTATTATACTTAGAAATATATTTAGAAACTTAGTCCTAGAATTTACCTTTTTAAAAATTTCATAACCATGTTTGTCATTAGTTCGGTTGTCTTTTTCAGTTTGTAAGACAAAATAGGCTATTTGGGTGCTACTATTCATCTTGAAGAAAGTATGGAAAATCACTAGACCATTCAGGTGTGACTTAATTCAAGTCCCTTATGACTATAGAGCGGCAATGACAGATAGATTCAAAGTTTTAGATCTGATAGTGAGCTTGAAGAACTATGGATGGAGGGTCATAACATTGTACAGGAGGTGGTGACCAAAACCATCTCCAAGAAAAAGAAATGCAACAAGGCAAAATAGTCATCTGAAGAGGCCTTACAAATAGCTGAGAGGAGAAGTGAAAGGCAAGGGAGAAAGGGAAAGACATACTCATTTGAATGCAGGGTTCCAAAGAATAGAACAGAGAAGTACGAAACCCTTCTTAAGTGAACAAGGCAAAGGAATAGAGGAAAATGATAGAATGGGAAAGACTAGAGATTTCTTGACGAAAATTAGAGATACCAAGGGAACATTTCATGCAAAGATGGGCACAAAAAAGGACAGAAACAGTAAGGACGTTACAGAAGCAGAAGAGGTTAAGAAGAGGTAGCAAGAATATGCAGAAGAACTGTACAAAAAGGTCTTAATGATGTGGATAACCATGATGGTGTGGTCATTCAACTAGAGCTGGACATTCTACAGTGTGACGTTAAGAGGGCCTTAGGAAGCATTACTATGAACAAAGCTAGTGGAGGTGATGGAGTTCCAGATGAGCTATTTCAAATCCTAAAAGATGCTGTTTAAGTGCTCTACTCACTATGCTAGCAAATATGGAAAACTCAGCAGTGGTTACAGAGCAGGAAAAGGTCAATTTTCATTCCAACCTTCAGAAGGGCAATGCTAAAGAATGTTCAAGCTTACTGCACAATTGTGCACATTTCACATGCTAGTAAAGGAATGCTCAAAAATCCCTCAAGCTAGGCTTCAATAGCATGTGAACAGAGAAATTCCAGATGTACAAGCTGGATTTAGGAAAGGTGGAGGAACCAGAGATCAAATTGTCAACATTCATTGAATCGTAGAAAAAGCAAGAGAATACTAGAAAAACATCTACTTCTGTTTCACTGACTAGGCTAAAGCCTTTAGATCACAAAAAAAAACCATGGAAAATTCTTAAGAGATGGGAATACCAGACTATCCTACCTGCCTCCTGAGAAATCTGTATGCAGTTCAAGAAGCAACAGTTAGAACTGTACATGGAAAAATGGACTGGTTCAAAACTGGGAAAGGAGTACATCAAAGCTGTATATTGTCACCCTGCTTATTTAGCTTCTATGAGATTGCATCATTGAAATGCTGGACTGGAGGAATCACAAGCTGGAATCAAGATTGCAGGGAGAAATATCAACAACCACAGAGAGGCAGATGATACCACCCTAGTGGCAGAAAGCAAAGAGGGACTAAAGAGCCTCTTGATGAAAGTGAAAGAGGAGAGTGAAAAAGCTGGATTAAAACTCAACATGCAAAAAGTGAAGATCTTAGCATCTGGTCTCATTACTTCATGGCAAATAGAAGGGGAAACGATGGAAACAGTGAGAGACTTTATTTTCTAGGGTTCCAAAATCACTGCGGATTGTGACTGCAGCCATAAAATTAAAGATGCTTCCTTCTTGGAACAAAAGCTAATACAAACAAAGACAGTGTATTAAAAAGAAGAGGCATCATTTTCCCTAGAAAGGTCCACATAGTCAATGCTATGGTTTTTCCAGTAGTAATGTATAGATGTGAGTGTTGGAACATAAAGAAAACTGAGAGCTGAAGAATTGATGATTTCGAACTGTGGAGCTGGATAAGAATCTCAAGAGTTCCTTGGGCAGCAAGGAGATCAAACCAGCCAATCCTAATGGAAATCAACCATGAACATTCATTGGAAGGACTGATGTTTAAGCTGAAGCTCCAACACTTTGGCCACCTGATGCGAAGACATGACATCAGAAAAGACCCTGATGCTAGGAAAGATTGAGGCCAAGAGGAGAAAGGGACAACAGAGGATGAGATGGTTGGATGGCATCACTGACTCAATGGCCATGAGTTTGAGCAAGTTCAGGGAGATGGTGAAGGACAGAGAAGCCTGGCATACTGCAGTCCATGGGGGTCACAAAGAGTCAGACATGACTGAGTGACTGAACAACAAAAAATGCATCTCTGGGGTTCCTGAGTGGCTAGACATAGAATCTGCCTACAATGCAGGATGAAAAAGGGAAAGTGAAAGTCGCTCAGTTGTGTCCAACTCTTTGTGACCCCATGGACTGTAACCTAACAGGCTCCTCTGTCCATGGAATTCTCCAGGCCAGAATACTAGAGTGGGTAGACTATCCTTTCTCCAGTTTATCTTCCTGATCCAGGATTTGAACTGGGATCTCCTGTATTGCAGATGGATTCTTTACCAGCTGAGTTACCATGGAAGCAATTCAGGATACTTGGGTTCAATCCTGGGGCAGGAAGATCCCCTGGAGGAGGGCATGGCAACCCACTCCTGTATTCTGGCCTGGAGGATTCCACGGACAGTGCAATTTGGCACACACACACATTTCAACCAATGCCTAGATGAAATTATCTGAATTAAGTCTCATGAAAGGAAGGGAAATAAAATATTCAATTCCAGTGAAACAAGTTCAAATTACATGACAAGAACCTGTCTTAGACAAACATACTACAAGAGCCACACTGAAAATGACAATATTTCAGAGGTATGTTATCATTACCTTTAACTTGACAGGAAGAAAACATCTACAGAGATTGCAACTCTATGATGAATCATAAGAGTACCAATGGAGAAAATTGAATAACAACAGAAAATGTCAAACATCCCTTGAAAAAACAAAGAAATGAGACAAAAATGATACAAGAATGTCCATATAATGGGGAGGGAGGTGGGAGGGGGGTTCATGTTTGGGAACGCATGTAAGAATTAAAGATTTGAAAGTTAAAAAAATAAAAAAAACAATGTCCATATAATATCTCTGAAAAGGATGGTAACTGAATGTTAATGACAAAAATACCGTATCAGATGGATCCATGACAAGGTACACAGGGAAACACATCAATAGGATTTGCCACTTTCCCCCCCATATTTATTCACAAAGTCAAAGCAACAAATAAACAATTCACTCAAAGTGAGAATAAAAAGTCAGGAAGGAAAGAGAACAAAACCTTCTGTAGTTACCTATCAAGTTCTAACAGACACATATTTCTGAGCACTGAAACTGAGATTCCAAGACTATTTCATTAATGATAAAATAATGTATACCTCTATATATGCCTAGATTTAAAAGAGAATATTATTGAAAATGACAGAAGGCAAAATAAAGAGACAATAGAAGGACAGAGTAAAGGCATCCTTCTGTTAACAATTCTAGCTATAATAGAAATCAAATAAAACCTGCTACATAAACAAATTTGACGTGTAACTGAATTGAATTATTTTTGAAATGAGCATTATTACGAAAGCTGTCTTTAGGAAATATCAAAGTTTCAAGGATTATATCCTGTTGTAGGAAGAGAAATTATTTGGTAACTTCCTAGGACAATGTCTCCTTTGACTTTCACATCAAAAGTTAAGAACTGAAAGAGATATGTGAAAGTTAAAGTGGCTCAGTCATGTCCAACTCTTTGTGATCCAGGCCACAAATTCTGAATTCTTTGTGAAGACTCTTTGTAAATTCTGCAGGCCAGAATACTGGAATGTTTAGCCTTTCCATTGCCCAGGGGATCTTCTCAACCCAGGGATCGAATCCAGGTCTCACACCTTGCAGGCAGATTCTTTACCAGCTGAGCCACAAGACAAGCCCAAGAAAACTGGAGTGGGTAGCCTATCCCTTCTCCAGACGGTCTTCCCAACCCAGGAATCACATTGGTGTCTGCTGCATCGCCAGAAGATTCTTTACCAACTGAGCTATGACGGAAGCACAAGAGACAGATAAACAACTGAAAATTTCCTGGAATATATATTTCTTCTAAAAACACTAAACAAAGTTTCTGTTGCCAAGATGATCATTGTGGCATTCAAAATGCAAAACAAAAATTCAAATAAAAAGGAAAAAATTACCTTTCTTGAAAGAAAAAAATCCCAAGAATAACGAAATGTTTTTATGCTTTGGAATGCTAGGGCGATGTATCTGGGAACAATGGAAGAATGTGTGTTAAGTTTATGGGCCAAAAAGAGAAGCAGAATTTACACAGGCTTTCAAAGTGAAGAAGAACTAAAGAGCCTCTTAAAAGTGAAAGAAGAGAGTGAAAAAGTTGGCTTAAAGCTCAACATTCAGAAAACTAAGATCATGGCATCCAGTCCCATCACTTCATGGCAAATTAATGGGGAAACAGTGGAAACAATGGCTGACTTTATTTTTCTGGGCTCCAAAACCACCGCAGATGGTGATTGCAGCCATGAAATTAAAAGACGCTTATTCATTGGAAGGAAGTTTATGACCAACCTGGACAGCATATTAAAATACAGAGACATTACTTTGTCAACAAAGATCCATCCAGTCAAAGTTATGGTTCTTCCAGTGGTCATGTATGGATTTGAGAGTTGGACTATGAAGAAAGCTGAATGCTGAAGAATTGATGCTTTTGAACTGTGGTTTGGAGAAGACTCTTGAGAGTCCCTTGGACTGCAAGGAGATCCATCCAGTCCATTCTAAAGAGATCTGTCCTGGGTGTTCATTGGAAGGACTGATATTGAAGCAAAACTCCAATAACTTTGGCCACCTGCTGAGAAGAGCTGACTCATTTGAAAAGACCCTGATGCTGAGAAAGGTTGACGGCAGGAGGAGAAGGGGACGATAGAGGATAAAATGGTTAGATGGCATCACCAACTCAATGGACATGGGTTTTGGTGGACTCCAGGAGTTTATGATGGACAGGGTGGCCTGGCGTGCTGCATTTCATGGGGTTGCAAAGAGTCGGACATGATTGAGCAACTGAACTGAACTGAACTGAAGGTGCAATGAATAGACAAACTTCACTCAGCCTGTTAGGTATCTTCTCTCAACTGCGCAGATTTGGGGAAGTCTTATTGATCTAAATGTATACCTTTAAAAAAGAACATGATGAAGTTCCTGACTAGAGATGTGCCCAGAAGATAAACAGGATGGAACCCTGTGCTTTTAGTTTAATGTCCTCTGTCTCTTCAAGTTTTCAGGGGGCCTGTATCAAGTCCTCAGAAACAGACTGAGGAAAACAGAAAATGCTGATATGTGTAGGAAGGAAATGATGTGGAATGGGGAAAGTGGGAACTGAAATGGCTTTTAGGAGAAACTAAATGGAGAGAACATCCTCTGAATAAGTCTATAACAAATTTGGAGATATAAGACAGACATCCAGAGGAAGGACAAGACAGGGAAACCTATGGATTAAGAGATTGTGAATGATTTGGTATGAAGAAATTAGTTATGTCTAAGTCATTTGTGAGTAATAAGTTTTTACTTATCACTTCTTTCCTGAGGTTCATTAGAAAAACAAAATGGAAAATTAGGTTCAATCATGGAAATGGAAGATCAAAAAACAAAATTTATGGCAAATATTGAACACATATGTAAAATTATAGCTCTCAGAAAGCATACACAGCAACACATAAGCACACAGAAAACATACACTGTGGACTGTGTATGACAGCTCATTTTAAAAATATAATATTCTCCTGAAATAGACAATTAAGTATTGTCTTAATTGGAGAAAATTATTAAAATACTAGTTCTGAAGTTGACCTTTCAAACCGTATTTTATCTATGTTGACAGACCTAATGTATAATTATTCAGATTATTAGCACTATATATTTATTTGGCTGCTACTTAATAGATAGGGTTAAATCAATTATTGTAATATTTAAAATGTTAAGAGCCACAAACATTGTTTAACATCTGAACCAATGATGTCAAAGAAATACTGGGTTTGTAGCCTAGATGATTCTACTCACATGTTTGTCAATAAATGAATATTTAAACTACTGTAATACAAATCTCTATTTTAGCTAAAGCCTAAGTGAGGCGGGTCTTTCATGCATAAAAAAACACATGAGGAAAAGGTATGAAAATACGAAATGAGAGTGAAGGGGTTTGTACGTCAAAAGACTGAGCGTATGTTGGAGAAAACTCACACTTCAGAAGCTTAAAACTGGTAAATCTTTGAAATATACCAATATTAATATTTAGTTGACATAAAAGAAATATCTGTTTAGGTTGTATCAAAATGAGAAAATCACAGAAGTACTAATGGGGAAAATGGAATGCCAAATGCAGAAGACAAACAAAATTTGGGGAGACTAAATAAAAAGACATATCATGTAAGTTATTTGTTTGATGGTGCTCAGGAACATGGAAATTGATTGTTGGAGAAAAAGGTATAAAAACACAGATGTTGGTTCCTAGTGAAAAACATTTTGAGTCATGTGTTTTCCTTCTTCACATTACTGATCAACAAAAGAAAAGTAATCCAATTCATTCAAATCTGAGGACGTCAGGAAGGGACCAGGTCAGAAATCGGAAACACTTCCTTTGTTTGCTTTTGCATTCACTTGGACCAGCATTTATCAGAATTAAAACCAAAAGTTTCAAAGTCCACCATACTAATGAGAAGTACCCATTTTTATTCCACATATTTCATTGTGCAAGGTTGGAAATGGCCCCATCAGGGAAGTTAAATTGTGAGTTCTCTTAAATAGTATCAGATCCTTGCATTTGTGTTGGCACTTCTGCCTTTCTCAGTATAGAAAATCAGTGTGAACTGAAAGACAAGCAACATATATAAAAGGTGATAAGGAAATATAAATGGACTTTTGTACACATGGGCTAATGTATCAGTAACCAGTTTTAGCCTTCTACTATACTGCTAAGTTCTATTTCCTCTGCAACAAAGATGTAATTGAAAAACATCAAGAGAATAAAGGAGATAAACATTTAGTGTTTGATTAGTGTTTTCTGAATAAATCTTTTAAATTTGTATTTTGCACCAATAGAAATTTTTAGTAAAAGAAGCTGCACAATACTATGGGGCTTATCATTAGATACAGCATTTGTATACCTGAAACAACTGGATAATAATATCAAGGGGAATATGAGAATAGGTTTAGAGCTCACATGTAATAAAAGAATGTCACTGAATTAATAGCCTTTGAAAGAGCAGAAGGCAGAGTAATTTGCTCAACAAATTTGGAGTTTTCTGTTCACTTAAGTTTTGGGTCAGTATCAATCACATGGTTATTCTCCCTTGAACTTGAAAGGTCGCAGTGATTTCACATCAGTGATCATTTACACGAAAACATCTATTTCATGGGAATGATGTGGTGATCAGCCTGATATCCCTCATCCCTACGACAATTAGAATCAAATCAAGACAACACTCAGGAGACATAAAAAGGAAAACACTGAAGTATATAGACAAGAATAGGTATATAATGAAAAGCAAGGAATAGGAAGAGTTGGAACTAGGGAAAGCCAGATGGAAAAAGTTCATATGAAAATAGTCCATATAAAGACAATTGGAGAGGGAAGAAGGGAAGGATGAGAGAATAGGTGCCAAAGAGATAGAAAGGGAGGGAATGATAGTAGTCATTTAAATGTCTATGGGAAAAATGTCAGAAATACTTACCAATTTTATTTCCTAAAATATTAAAAAAACAAAATTAAGAGTTCCACGTAAATATTGAAAGATACAAACACAAAATAATTCTATTCTAAAATTTGCATTTACCATTCAGTTTATTAGTGTTCAGACACACACACAAAAAACACTGATATAGAACATGCATATACACAGAAGAGCTCACAGGAATATCAACACCCAGAACCTCATACATCCACAGTAAGAAACCCTCCTTTTGCTTAATATATTCTCTAGAAATTTAAAGTGGGCAAAAATTAAGTCAATTTACTAGATTGACATATAATCTTAGGAACATTAGTCCTAGAAGCTACCTTTTAAAAAAGTTTTTAATCACTTTTGACATTAGTTAGGCATTCATTGTTCACTTTATAAGATATGATAAGGTATTTGGAAGCTAACATATATGTGAGGAATCAAGGTAGATTTGTTCGATAAACTAGATACAAATATTGAATTATAGGATTAAAAGCATTCTAGAGATTACTCTTCATTATGAACTATGTGCCTCTAATCATATATATGTCAACCAATGAATACATCACCTTGATTTGGGACGTTTCTATTTTGATCCACACCTGAATGAAGCACATGTGGTTTATATATAGTGCCTGTAAGAAAAATACAACATTCAATGCCAATGAAGCAAGAATTATCACTTTTGCAAGAAACTATTCCAAGGAGAGCCAATCAGTCCATTCTAAAGGAAATCAGTCCTGGGTGTTCACTGGAAGGACTGATGCTGAAGCTGAAACTCCAATACTTTGGCCACATCATGCGAAGAATTGACTCATTGGAAAAAAAACCCTGATACTGGGAGGGATTGGGGGCAGGAGGAGAGAATGAGATGGCTGGATGGCATCACCGACTCGATGGACATGAGTTTGAGTGAACCCCAGAGTTGGTGATGGGTAGGGAAGCCTGGCGTGCTGTAATTCATGGGGTCGCAAAGAGTTGGACACGACTGAGCAACTGAACTGAACTGATTCCAAGAATAACTTCTGAAATATTTCTTTATCTGGGAAGCCTAGGGTAATATATTTGGGCACAGTGGAAGAATGAGTGTCAAACTCATGGATCAAGAAATAAAGCAGAATGCTTACATGCTTTGAAGGACAATGAGAGGCAAACTTCACTGAGCACATTAGGCATCTTCTTCTCTATCTCTGTAGGTTTAGGGAAGTCTCATTGCAATAAATATGGGCCCTAGATACAGGCATTTTGCAGAGGTCCTAACAATGGATGTGTCCTTGGAGATAAGCAGAATGAAACTCAGTGCCTTTTAACATAATATCGTTCATTACATACTCTTTATAGTGAGCCTATAACATGTCTGGACAACAGGAACAAGCTAATGGTTACAGGAAAAAAGGATACAGATTGGAAAATAGAATGTATTTTAGATGAAGGATTGAAGAGAGAGACTCTGTCTGGGGAAGCCTATAATTCAACTGCGAGACACAAAGTCAGGCATCCAGGACAAGCACAATACAATGGAAAGCATCTGGATTAAGAGACAGGGCCTCAAGAAATCAGTCATGTTAGAGAGGTTTTTGAGAAGTTTCAGAATACTTACCATTTTGCTCATGAACTTCTGTAGAAAAATAAAGTGAAATTTTAAGGTCAGTATCATGGGAATGGAACACTAAGAAAGAAACTGTACTACAAAATTCATATTTAAATTCATTTTGATCTGAATTAAAAGAAAAAAAACCTCAAAACCAAATACACAGGGTGGATGAAGAGCCATTTTGGCAAGGGAGTATTCTTCCAGAAGATTACAGTGTTCAGCAGGAAAAGTAGTATCTTAATGGAGTAAAAGCATTGAAATGATACTTCTGAAGTTTACCTTTGAAGCATGTGCTTTTCCTAACATAAAATCAGACATTACTATACATATGCTTATTGGCATATGAACCACTTCGGGCCTCCTACAACTGTAAAGAGATAGTTTGGAAAGTTCTATTTCCCCTGAAACAAAATGTAAATGAAAACATCAAGTGGATACCTGAGGCAAAACTTAAGGCGTTGACTTAATGTTTTATGAAAAACTCTTTTAAATTTCTAAGGAAAGTTGCTTCTCAATTCATTAACATAACATTTCATTATTGAGTGATATGGTATTAGGTGACCTTTTGCTAACAGGTGATGTTATCATAAACACAATGAGAAAATGTTCAGTTTGCAGACCTAATAATTTAGAAAGTATTAAAAAAATACAATATTTGGTAGAACACATCTATACCAAGAACAATTAGGTAGTGTGGTCAATGTGAATGTGAGGTTAGGCTTAGAGCTCACATTGGCCAAGGAATGACACCTGAAAATCTAGTCTTTTAAAGAGCAGAAGGTAGACAAAATTTGCTCAGCAAATATGGAGTTATCTGCTCACTTAAGTTTTGGCTCAGAGTTAGTCACATAGCTATTATCCCTTGAGTTTGAAATTTCACAGAGATTCTACATCTGTGGTTACTTGTAGGAAAATTTATTTAGAATTGAAAGAATGTAGTGATCAACCTGATAGCACTTATCCCTACAAATATACCAAAGCTAGTCAATTCTCTGGAGACAAAAAAGGAAGAAAAGAAAAAAGACCTAATGTTTAGAGAGAAGAAAAGATATGTTGAAAAAAGCAAGTAATGAGAAGGGATGGAATTAGGGAGAAGAGATAAAAGGAAGTAATATGGGGGTAGTCCATATCCAAAAGGTTGGAGATGGGAGAGGGGAAAGATGAGCATGGTAGGAAAGGCAGGGAATTACGAGCAATCATTTAAAGGGTGTTGGGGCAAAGGATGTTAGAAACACTTACCAAATCCTTTTTCATGACCATCTAAAAATTAAAATGAAGAGTCCAGGTAAATATGAAAAGAAACAAAGATAAATTAATCTTATGGACTATTTTGAAATTATAAATATATTTTCCATTATTCACATTCACACAAAACAGGAAAACATATATGAAATATGCATATACACTCAGGAGCTTAAGCATATACTCACACACATGCACACACAAACACACACGTATACAAAGAAGCTCACACATTCTCAGTGACCAAACCCTCTCTTTTGCTCAACAACATATTCCAGAAATAGAGAGTGGCATAATCTGAGTCATTTAACAACACTGAGAGATAATTTCAGGAATGTTGTTTTTGGAATTTACCTTTTAAAAAAGCTTATAATCACTTTTGACTTTACTTAGGTTTTCATTTTCAGTTTGTGAGATATGTTATATTTATGGTAGCATACATGTCGAGAGGTCACAGTAGCTTTCGTCAATAAACTAGATACAAATACTTAATTGCAGGATTGGAAACAAATCTTCCAGTATTTACTGGGTGTCTCTATTCACATTGATGTCACCAATGAACATACCTACTTGTCTTATGTGGTTTCTGTTCTGACCTTCTCCTAAATGATACACATTTGATTTAAATTCAGTGATGTAAGAAACATAAAATAATCAATATCAGTGAAGCAAGTTATAAATTACAGGATATGAGAGTGACTTAGATTAATGTATTACACAATAGCCACACTGAAAATGACAATAATTCCCAGATAAGTGATTACTACCATTAAATGGACAGGAAGTAGATGCTTGCAGATTTTGCAACAACAAGACAAATCACAGAATTATAAATAGGGAAAACTGAAAAAAAATAGTCCATATAGCAAACATCCATTGTAAAGACAGAAAGATGAGACAAAATTATACAAGAATGTGTGCATACTGACTTTGAAGAAGATGGAGATTGAGCATTGATGACAAAGGTACAATAACAGATGAAACCATGTCTAGAGCCACAGGGAAATACATGGATGAGATTTGCCTTTTTTCACCTAACATTTACCAACAAAGTCAAAGGAACTAATGAACAATTCAGAAAATGGAGTAACATGACAGGAAGGGAGGAGGACAAAATTTTCAGACACAGCCTTGGTTTTCTTTGTGTTCTTAACTGACACACATTTCTGAGCATTTAACCATGTGTTTCAAAGGACATCTCACTAATTATGGGATGATGTCAATGTACTTTTATAAATGCCTGGTTTCTAAATGAATAAGAATGAAAATGACACCATGAAGTGGGGGGAAGGGTACCCTCTGTCTGAAATAAATGTCATTACATTCATTGATCTTGCATTGGGTCAACCTCCTTTCCAAAATTCAATGAAAACAGACAGAAACTGAACTATAAGAGAGGTACTTGAAAAGGACATTAAAGACCAGGAAAAGTTTACTGGAGAGCAGAGTAAAGATATTCCTCTGTCCACAATGCACTTGTAGAGAAGTTAAATCAATCATTGTTATTTAATCGCTAAGTTGTGTCCGACTCATTTGTGACCCCATGGACTGTTGTACCAGGTTCCTCTGTCCATGGGATTTCCCAAGCGAGAATACTGGAGTGGGTTGCTGTTTCCTTCTCCAGGGGATCTTCCTGACCCAGGGATTGGACCTGCATTTCCTGCACTGGCAGGCAAACTCTTTACCACTGAGCCAGCATTAAGACTCCATGTCAAGACTACAACATACATAATTTTGATACAGATCTGAATTAAATTATCTTTGAAATAAGAAAGTCACTGAAAACTGTCATTAAAAGATGTTAATATTTTAAGGATTATATCATGCTGCAGGAAAAAAGAATATTTGGCAACTTACTAGGGCAATATTTTCTTAGACTCTCATGTTGAGAACCAAGAGAAGAATGTAAACAACTGGATATTTCCTGGGATGTATATTTCTTCTCAAAACACTAATTAGAATTCAAGTTACTAAGACCATTATTGTGTCATTCAAAATGTAAAGCAGAAAACAAATAGAAAGGAAAAGATTACTATTGTTTGAAAAAAAATTGCAAGAATAACATTAGAAATATTATTATACCTGGAAATGTATTCAGGCACAGTGGAAGAATGAGTGTTGTTTATGGATCAAGAAGTGAAAGCAGAATTTATACAGGCTTTGAAGGGACAAAGAATAGGTAAACTTCATCAGCCTGTTAACAATCTTCTCTGATCTCTGCGGGCTTCAGGAAATCTCATTGACCTAAGTGTGGGCCTGAGATATGGGAACTGAGATGCGTCCTGGCAGATAAACAGGATGAAGTCCAGTTCCTCTCAACTTGATATCCTTTATATCATTAACTTTTAAGTAAGCCTATAGCAAGTTGCTAGAAATAGATAAAAATTAAATAGAAAGGAAATGGTATAGAATGGAAAAGGAATTGAAATAGAATTTAGAAGGGGAAATTAATGAGGTGAACTCTCTATGGGCAAATCTCTAAGTAACAATTGGAGAGGTAAAGGTAGACATTCAGAAACAGGCCATACAAAGAAAGCATGTGGATTATGAGAGTGGGAATGTCAAGCTTCAAGAAATCACTCATGTAAATGAAGTTTGTGAGAAACAAGTTTTAGGATACTTACCATTTTTCCTCTGGGGTCCTTTAGAAAGATAAAATGGGAAATTTAAGGGCAATATGGAAATGGTACACCAATAAACAAAATTTATTGTAAAATTCATAATTAAATTTTAAGTATCCAAATGCAGATACACACTCACACACACACACACACACACACACACACTGGCTTAGAGCTCACTTGGTTAAGAGACTATTCTCCAAAGGGAAATAAGTATAAAACATAAAAGTATTATATTAATTGTGAAAAAACTTAAAATAATAATTCTAAAGTTTTCAGTTAAAGAAATGTTCTTTACCTATATTGAATGCACTACTCTTGTTATTATTTGGCTTATTAGCTCTAATAAACACCTGTGCTTTTACTATATAGATGCAGTCAACTTCGTTACTGCTATACCTTAGAAAATTGCAACAGGACAAATCACAGAATGTGGGAAATTGAATAACAAGTAAATATATCACACAACCATTGAAAAGACAAAAAGATGAGACAGATTATAGAAGAATATTAGTATCCTGACTTTGAGGAAGATAATGATTGAGCATTGAAGACAAACGTTCAATGACAGATGAAACTACGACTCAATACCCAGATATAGTACATTACGAAATAATGTACCCAATACATTAACAAGATCTTCCTTTTTTTTGCCTAACAGTTACTGACAATCAAAAGATAAATACAAAATTCACCCCAAAAGAAGTAACATGTCAGGAATGGAGGAGGACTAACTTTTCAAACACTGCCGTCGTGTTCTGTGGGGCCTAACCAATTCTGAAAATCAGAATCATGCGACTCAAAGCCCATTTCACCACTCAGAGGGAAATACACTCTTTCTCTGTGGTTCAGATGGTAAAGAATCTGTTTGCAATGCAAGAGACCTATGTTCCATCCCTGGGTCGATAAGATCCCCTGGAGAAGGGAAAGGTTATCCACTCCAGTATTCTTGCCTGGAGAATTTCATGGACAGAGGAGTCTGGTGGGCTACAGTCCATGAGGTCACAAAGAGCAGGACATGATGAGCTACTAACACTTGCACTTTTCACTTTTTCCATGTTGCACTTCCATATATGCCTGGGTTCCATAAAGAATAAGATTGAAAATGATACCATGCAAAGAGGTAGCATAGCTTGCCCTCAGTGATAAAAGTCATATCAATAATTGGTCTTGCCTTACTCCATTGTCCTTTTTAAGAACATGCAGACAACAAAGAAAACTCATTTGCAAGAGAGGTACTTGCAAAGACATGAGGAGGGACCGAGTCCCTCTGTTCACAAATCTACCTGTAAGAGTAGTCATTTAACTCCTGTCAAATACGTTTATTTGATATTACTGAGTTGAATTTTCTTTGAAATAAAAATTGTCACTGAAAACTGTCTTTAAAGGATACCAAAATTATTAAAATTTTATCCACTTTTAGAAAAAAAGAAAATTCTCAGTGACTTCCCAAGACAATGTTTTCATTATCTTTTACGTCAAAAATTGAGACTTGAAAGAGAATACAAACAAGTGAACTTTTCCTGAGATACAAATATAATATTGGAGATCTTAAATTCAGGAGCGTTTGGATAAGATACTCAAGCTCAGTGGAAAAACATGCCTCAAGTTTATGGATGAAGGAAGAATATCAGAATATACACAGGCTTTAATGGGACACACAACTGCACTCTGTAGGCAGTTTCTCTCAACTCTGCAGGTTTGGGAAAGTCTCATTTGCTTAAATGTGGATCGGTGAAATTGGAATGTGATAGAAGTGCTAACTAGGGAGGTGTCCTGGGAGACACACAAAGTGAACTCCTAACTTAATGCTCTTCATCTCATCAACTTTTCAGTGAACCTTAAAACAAACCACCAAAAAAAAAAAGAAAAAATTAAGATAACATTAATAGGAAATAAATGATACAGAATAACAATAGAAATTGAAATATATTCTAGGTTGAGAAAATAAATGGAGAGACCTTTCTATGGGGAAGTCTATAAATAAAATCTGTAGGGCAAGACAAGAAAAAGCATTAAGTCTGGAATGATAAGGCCACAAGCAATTCAATCATTGTAATAGGGATTTGTGAATAACACGTTTTTTAAATACTTACTGTCTGTTTTCTGAGATTCTTCAAAAAAAAAAAAAGAACAAAAAGAAAAGTTTAAGGTCAATACCATTAAACTGGAAAACCAAGAAACAAAATTTATTATAAAACATATATAAATTTGTAACTATCTGAATGCAGATAAACAGACACACACCACACACATAGGAGATGGCATTTCACATTGTCAATAAAGGAATAGGGGTCAAAAAGAAACATCTTAAGAAAAAACTATTAAAACAATAGTTTTGAAGTTTATATTTGAATAATATTCTTGGGCATCCCTAGTGCCTAGTGCCTTCATGGTAAAGAATCTGCCTGCCAATGCAGGAGACATGGGTTTGATCCCTGGCCCAGGAAGATCCCACATACCACAGAGCAACTAAGCCCACGTGTCACAACTATTGAGCCTGTGCTCTGGAATTCGGGAACCACAACTGCTGAGCCCATGTGCCACAACTACTGAAGCTTGCACACTCTAGAGCTTGTGTTCTGCCCGCAACAAAGAGAAGTCACTGCAATGAAAAACCCACACACCACAACTTGAGAGTAGCCCCTGCTCTCTACAACTAGAGAAAAGCCTGCACAACGATGAAGATCCAGCACAGCCAAAATCGAACTAAATAAAATTATACATATATATATATATTCTTTAGCCTTTTTGCTATTTTGTCATAACAAGTGATTTGGTATTAGGAATATTAGCTTTACTAATTATTTATTAAGTATATTATTCATTATTACTAGTTATTTATCATTAGGGTTATTAGCCATAGTAAATTCTTCGGGTGTTACATAATAGATGGTGTCTACTTCATTATTACAATACCTAAGATGCCTTTGAAAACACGAATATTGACTTAACATCTTTGGCCAGTGTTGCAAAGGAAATGCAGGATTTGTTTCCTGGATAATTCTATTCACATTTTTATCAACTGATGAATACATGAACTTTCATAATAGGAATTTCTATTTTAAATAATATCTAAGTGAAGTACTTCTTAATGGAATCACATGAAAGAAGAGATTTAAGTACTAAATGACAGTGCAACTGTTGTAAAGCCAATAACTGAGTATATATTGGAGAAAATTCATACTTCAGAATCTTGAAAATGCAGACTTTTGAAATGTATAACTGCTAAAATGTAGTTAACCCAAAGGAAATGTCTGCCTAGATTGTATCAAGACTTTATAGAAGTAGTAATGGGGGAAACTGAATAACAAAGGCAGAAGGCAGGCTTCATTGGAAAGACAATAACAAGGCAAACCATATGCACATGCGTGATGTAAGCCGCATGCATGATGCTGTTGAGGAAGATGATAACTGAGTGCTGAAGACACAGTTATGAGAAACACATGAGGGTTCACTTAGGTTCACAGTGAAATATGCTGTGAGACATGCCTTTTTCAATCTTCAGTTTATTAATGGAATATAATAAAGGAAACAACTATACATTTAAAATAAGAAGAAAATGGCAGAAAGAGAAGGAGGAGGTCAAATATTTTTTTTAATGCTTCCTTGGTATTCTCTTAGATTCAAACTGAAAGACATTTATGAGAATCCAAACCATATGGTTCATGCCCATCTCACTAATGAGAAGTCATATAATTTAAAATTCGTACACTCATGTCCCAAATGGATATACGATGGGAAACAGCCCCATGAGAAGAGGCAGATTAGGAGTTCCTCCAGGTTAAGCAACAACAATCTTTGGTATTGTATTAGTTCTTCAAACTATATATATATATATAAATATTAATTCCATTAGCAGACATCCTGGAGATACATTTTAAAAGTGATGAGGAAACGAACAATAAAGGGACCCTTCTCTACACATGGGTTAATGGAGACTTAGGCACTTTTAGCCTCCTACAAAATATAAAGAGGCATCTTGTTAAGTTCAGTTTCACTGAAACAAAAATGTAAATGAAAAATATCAGGAGAATACAGGTGGTAAAATCTTAGTATATGAATTCATGTTTTCTGAAAAACTCTTTTAAAAGTTTCCAAGGAAAAATCACTATTTTTTTCCCTAACACAACATTTCATTAATGAGAAATATGTTGTGAAATGAGCCTTCTTTAAGGCTCTTTAATTTCCTTCTGGGAAATTCTTAAACAAGTTAAGAAAAAATGCAGTTTTCAAAAACTAGCAATTTTGAAAGAAAACACAGTATTAGGTAAAACATTGATTAACCTCAGAACAAGCGGTTAATAAGATCAAGGTTTATTGGAGAATTAGCTTAGCGCTCACACTTGACCAATGAATGAAATCAGAATTTATAGTCTTTGGAGGAGCAGAAGGTGGAGAAGTTTTACTTAGCAAATTCAGAGTTTTCTTTTCACTTAAGTTTTGGGTCAGTATCAGTTGTATGGATATTGTCCCTTGAACTGGACAGGTCATAGAGATTCTACATCAGTGGTTATTTGCATGAGAACATACACAGGATGGAAGTGATGTGGTGATCAGCCTAACACACCTCAATTTTACAAAAATCAAAATCAAATCAACAAGTCCTTGGAGACATATGAATTTCTTTAAAGCTAATGCTTATAGAAATATAAGGTCACCAATGAAACCAAGGAATGGGAAGATATGGAATTACGTAAAACAAATAGAAAAAATTCCAATGGTTGTAGTCTATATGAAATATCGGTAAATGAAGGGAGAAAAATGAGTCAATGAATGAACTATAAAGAGAAAGGCAGACAATGTTACAATTATTTACAGGTTTATGGGGTAGAGAGTCTCAGAAATATTTACCAAATATTTTTCGAAGATCCCCTGAAAAATAAAATGAGATGATCTATATAATTATTTTTTAAAAAAACAGAGAGAATTCACTTCATTTAAAATATTGCTTGTAAAAATCAAAGTTATTCTTAGTCTAATTCATACAAATACAAGAAGAGTAAGACACATATGGAACATAAATATACACAGGAGCACACACACACATTTAACACATTCAGAATGACCAAACCCTCACTTTGCCTTTGCTCAAGGATATGTTCTAGAAATCGAGAGGGGCATAAAGAAAGTCATTTTACTATACTGAGAAAGAATTTTAGGAATTTTAATTCCCAAAGTAATCTTTTTAAATAATTCATAGTCTCTTTTGTCATGAATTAGGCTTTCATTATTCATTTTGTGCTTCTGTTTCTGCCCTTTATGGTGTCCATCTTAATGGGGAAAATTCTTAAAGAGATGGGCATACCAGATCACCTGACCTGCCTCCTGAGAAATTTGTATGCAGGTTAAGAAGCAACAGTAAGAACTGGACATGAAACAACAGACTGATTTCAAATCAGGAAAGGAGTACGTCCAGGCTGCATATTGTCACCCTGCTTATTTAACTTATATGCAGAGTACATCACGAGAAACGCTGGGCCAGAGGAAGCACAAGCTGGAAGCAAGATTGCTGGGAGAAATATCAGTAACATCAGATATGCAGATAACACCACCCTTATGGCAGAAAGTGAAGAACTAAAGAGCTTCTTGATGAAAGTGAAAGAGGAGAGTGAAAAAGTGGCTTAAAATTCAACATTGGAAGACTAAGACCATGGCATCCAGTCCCATCACTTCATGACAAATAAATGGGGAAGCAATGGAAACAGTGAGAGACTTTATTTTCTTGGGATTCAAAATCACTGCAGATGATGACTGCAGTCATGAAACTAAAAGATGCTTGTTCCTTGGAAGAAAAGCCCTGACCAACTGAGACAGTATATCAAAAAGCAGAGATATTACTTTGCCAACAAAGGTCCATCTAGTCAAGGCTATGGTTTTTCTAGTGGTCATGTATGGATGTGAGAGTTGAACTATATAGAAAGCTTAGCACCAAAGAATTGATGCTTTTGAACTGTGGTGCTGGAGAAGACTCTTGAGAGTCTCTTGGGCAGCAAGGAGATCCAACCAGTCAAACCTAAAGGAAATCAGTCCTGAATATTCATTGGAATGACTGATGTTAAAGCTGAAACTCCAATCCTTTGGCCACCTGATGCGAAGAACTGACTCACTGGAAGAGACCTTGATGCTGGGAAAGATTGCAGGCTGGAGGAGAGAAGGGGAAGGCAGAGGATGAGATGGTTGGATGGCATCACGATTCAATGGACATGAGTTTGAGTAAGCTCTGGGATTTGGTGATGGACAGGGATGCCTGGTGTGCTGCAGTCCCGTGGGGTTACAGAGTCAGACAACACTGAGTGACTGAACCGAACTAAACTGATTCCGTTTGTAAGATAAAATAAGAGTTCATTATCATTTTTAAAAATAGTTTATTTTAAAAAATAGTTTATTACTATTAAAAAAAAATAGTTTCCCTGTCTTTCACCAGGGAAGCAAAAAGGATAGAATTGTCTATTTCAAAGTTTATATCTTTAAACTCTATCTGTAACAGTAGTCATGTGCTCATTAAATAGATGAATTTTTGAAGTGAATTCCATTGAAATATAAAACACAGTTGTAATACGTCATTACCCAAAACACATTAAACAGTAACAATTATATTTCTGATTGAAAATTATTCAAAGAAATGGAAAGATATTCCATATTCTTGGATTATAAGTAATAATAATGCTAAAATGTCTGTACTGCTGCTGCTGCTGCCAAGTTGCTTCAGTTGTGTCCTACTCTGCGCAACCCCATAGACAGCAGCCCATCAGGCTCTGCCATCCCTCAGATTCTCCAGGCAAGAACACTTGAGTGGGTTGCCATTTCCTTCTCTGAAAATGTCCATACTACACAAAGCAATGCAAAGTTTAATGTGATCCCTAAAAATTACTTCTGACATTTTTCACAGAACTATAGCAAGTAATACTGAAATTTCTATGAAACGACAGAAGATCCAGAATTGCCAAAGCAATCCTGAGGAAAGAGAACCAAACTGGAGTCATAACACTTCCAAACTTCAGACAATACTACTATTTTCCAGAAGGATCATGTAAAATTATTTGTATACCTGAAAATGCTTGGACAATAAGATAAAGAGAACTGGATAAATGAGCTTCAAATTACTTTTTTTCTCTCCCTCTCTCTCCTTTTAAAAATTTTTTTCAAAATATAAATTTCTTTATTTTAATTGGAGGTTAATTACTTTACAATATTGGATTGGTTTTGCCATACATCAACATGAATCTGCCCAGGTATACACGTGTTCCCCATCCTGAACCCCCCTCCCTCTTCCCTCCCTGTACCATCCCTCTGGGTCGTCCTAGTGCACCAGCCCCAAGCATCTAGTATCAAATTCAAATTAATTAATGATTGATGTTTACTCATGTCTGCGTGGACAATACATGGAAAAACATTACTCACACGATAGACATCTTCTCTCATCTCTAAATGTTTGATAAGTATCATTGCCATAGAAATGTTCTTTGAACTTGATATATGTGATGGACATCCTATCTTTGAATGTGTTTCAGAAGGGAAAAGAAAACGTACCTATCAGACTAATGCCCTTTGTCTCACCAACTACTCAGTGAAATGACTGCAAGTGTCTGGAAAAGCCAATATCCAGAGGCAAAGAATGGTTTGGAATTTTAAAAGCAGGAATGGAAAATAAAGGAAGCTTGGGAAACTAAAACGACACTAACTCTAGAGCACTTTAGAAAGAAGCGCCATCCCAGTGCACCAGCCCTGAGCATCCTGATTCCTGCATCGAACCTGGACTGGCGATTTGTTTCACATATGATATTATACATGTTTCGATGCCATTCTCCCAAATCATCCCACCCTCGCCCTCTCCCACAGAGTCCAAAAAACTGTTCTATGCATCTGTGTCTCTTTTGCTGTCTCGCATACAGGGTTATCGTTACCATCTTTCTAAATTCCATATAATGCGTTAGTATACTGTATTGGTGTTTTCCTTTCTGGCTTACTTCACTCTGTATAAGAGGGATGGTATGGGGAGGGAGGTGGGAGGTGGGTTCAGGATGGGGAACACATGTACACCCGTGGCAGATTCATGTTGATGTATGGCAAAACCAATGCAATCCTGTAAAGTAATTAGCCTCCAGTTAAAATAAACAAATTTATATTTAAAAAAAAGAAATCCGAGAGGAAGAAAAAAAAAATAAGTGCATAATCGATTAATTGGGAGGGAAATGTAGACATTCAGGAAATGAGCAGGCCAATAGTAGATACAGATTCAAAGGCAGAAAATAGTAATGCAATGAGAAACCATCATTTTAATGGAGTTGGGAGAAACAGGTTTTTTGAAAATTTACCTACTGTCCGTTCAGGTCTTTCTGAAAGAGAAAATAAAGAGATCAAAGTAAATACAATATAAAAATGGGAAGGTAATTTAAATGCAATGAAAATGTGCACACAAATACACACATGTACATACCACTGCATGAACATGCACACACTCCCACAATATACACATGTCTAGTGGCTGAGATCTCAAATATTTCCAAACAGTGATTTTCTCAAAATGAAAATGGGCATAAAATGAATAAGTATTCTGATTTGATAGAACATTTAAGAAACTTCAGTTTTTGTGGTAGCCTTTATAAAGTTCCTCATCCTAGTTGATATAGCTAGGCTTTTATCATTCAGTTTGTATGATGTGATAAGTACTTTGCCTTTTAGTTAATATGTAGATTCATTTTGTTTATTACATCTAAGTGATATAAAGTAGCCACAAACACTGAATTGGAGGATCTACCAGTACTTCTAGTGGTACTATAGAATCTATTGCCTGGGCTCAACCATTAAAAATATTTTCATCAACTAGGAATACATAACACTGTGTATGTGAATTTCTCTTTTCCTAAATAAAATTTATCTTAAGTTCCTTGAGAAGAAAAATAAAATAATGACGGCGAAGTGGGTCAGAATCAAGTGACTTAGGTATATCTTGGACAAATCTTTCACTTCATCCACTTTGAAATCCCTAATGGCTACAGAGAACTAGAATTAGTAAAATTTACTTGACTGGAAAGGAATGCCTTCATTCATTATAATAACAGGACAAATCAAATAACAATATTGGGAGAATAATTTAATAGCAAATGAAGAGGAAAACCTTAGTTGCAAAGATAAAATTCAGAAAAAAAATCATGTAAAATATTCACAACTTAGAGTCGAGAAAAATGATCTTTAGAAGTTGAAGTGAAAGGCACAAGTAACAGAGGAAACCATGTTTACACACAGGGAAACACACTTATAGGACTTACCTTGCTCCTCTTCACATTTAACAGTAAAAAAAAAAAAAAAAGAAAAATTTATTCAAAATTAGTCATGATGTCAGAAAGAAGAAAGACAAAACTTTCAAATACTTCCAAAGTTGTTTCTGAGAGCTGTATTCTGCAAATTCAGACTGCAATGTTCAAAGACCATCTCATCAATCAAAGAAAGATTTATTGCACTTCTGTACATGATGCACCTCCTGATGACAAAAGGGATAAAGAGATAATTATAGACTGCAAGGCAGTCTGATAGTCCTCCCTCCAGGTTGAAGGATATGGGATATCCTTTAACCATTGGTTTGTATTGGGCTTTCCACCTTTTTCAGAGTAAAAGGAAAACACACATTCATAACCAAAAAGAGATATTTGCAAAGAGAAAGAATAGATCAAAACCACCATTGCCCAATAATCTGTGCATTACATACAGCTTCATTGATATATTAAATCAATATACAGTGGAATTTCCTTTGAAATAGAAATTATTTAAAAATACAAATACATGGAGCCTGTTAAAGTTCTAATTGCATTATATTTGCATTTAAAGACAATATCTTAGGCAAAATCCCACAGTAATGATTTCTGTCTTTCACAGGAAAAATTGAGAAATCAGAAAAGTAAAAATTTTAGTTGTTCAGTCGTGTCTGACTCTTTGTGAACCAAGGACTGTAGCCTGCCAGGCTCCTCTGTCCATGGGATTCTCCAGGCAAGAATACTGGAGTGGGCTGCCATTTCCCCCTACAGGGGTCTTCCAGACCAAGTGTTTGGTCTGGAGTGGGCTGCCATTTCCCCCTACAGGGGTCTTCCAGACCAAGTGTTTGGTCTGGAGTGGGCTGCCATTTCCCCCTACAGGGGTCTTCCAGACCAAGTGTTTGGACCCGGATCTCATCCACCCAGGGACTGAACTTGAATGTCCTGCATTAGCAAGTATATTTTTAACACTGAGCCACCTGGAAGGTCCAAATATTCATATATTTTGGAATGCTCGGGTAATATGCTCTATACCATTGGAATAATGAGGCTCAAATTCGTCTTTGACCAATGGACAGTATCAGAATTTACACATGCCTTTTTAGTTAGACAAACTGAAATCAGCAAATGAGAGTCTTCTCTCATCTCTTAGATTATAAACGCATCAGTGGTATGAAAACTGGCCCACGCACGTGGCCTCTGTGACAGGAATCCTAATATTAGATGTGTTCCAGAAAAAGGTACAAAATGGAAACAATGTCCCTATCAGACTAGTACACTTTATCTCATCGCTTTGAGTGAAATCATAGCAAATACTTGAAAACAGAAAAAGCTAACGTCATAGGGAAAGAGCACTTTGGAATGAAAAGAAAGGAATATGGAAAATATAAAAAGAAGAAAGTTGTAAGAAGAGAATTTCATCTGGGAAAAGTCTGTAAGATGTTAATTGAGAAAGGAAAGGTAGACCCCCAGGAAAAGGTGAACATGTGATTGACATCAGATGAAAAAGCAGGGAATGTTAAGGCAACAGGAGTGCAGTCATTCTACTGAGGTGGGGAGGAGGTTTATAGGATTTCAGAAAATTTACCACATGATGTCTGACGTTGTTCTGAAATGAAAATGGAGAGATCAATGTAAATATCATGGAGAAGAATGAGAGAAAATTCAAATTTAATGCAAAATTTATATAATAGTAAACCAATGAGGACAATGATGCACACACACATACACACACACATGCTGTGGTATAGGGCCGGTTTTACCCTGAGGGTATACTCCCTGAAATAAAAGTGTTATTAAATTAGTGAATTTAGTGGTCTGCGAGAAAAATTTAAGAATAGTAGTTCTCATGGTTGCCTTTTAAAATGTTCCTTATCCTTTTAGACATTACTTAAGATTTTATTATTCAATTTGTATGATTTCATCAGTACACTGATTTTCAATTTACATGCACTGTTTGATTCTATTTATTATACAATATGTTTTCCACAGTAAATACTAGATGAGAGGATCTTGAAGCACTGCTTCCAGAGATACCACAGAGAAATTAACCTGGGCACCTCAATTCACATTTTAACCTACTGATACATACATAACCTGTGTTTTGTAAGTTTCTATTTTTAATAAATGCCTAATGTTCTCATTAATAAAATTCCATGAAAAGAAGGAAATGAAGTGTTACATGGCAGTGAAATGTAACTGTAATGGTTCAAGTCAAATCACCTGATGTATCTTAGACAAAACTTTCCCATCTGCATTATCGAAAGTGCCAATACTTTAGATGTATATGTTTAATAAATTGGCTGCCTTGAAAGGAATATCTGCATAGGTTGCAACAAAAAGACAAATCAAAGAAGAAACAGAGTTGGGTATTTGAATAGCAAATGATGATGGCTACCATCCAGGCAAAGATAAGTTTGGAGAAAATAAAGTAAACATACATAAGTCCAATGAGAATGATGATTAAGGGGTTTAGAGAAAATACAAAAAACAGATAATTATTTGATTATGTACACAGGGAAATTCATTAATGTGATTTACCACTTTCTTCTTCATATTTATTGACAAAATAAAAACAAGAAAGAGACTATTAATCCAAAATGAGAGCCCAATGTCAAGAAGAAAGGAAGACAGAACTTTCAAAGACTGTTGTAGTTCTCACTGCGATCCTAACTGGCACACATTTCTGAGAATTGGTGCTACAAGATTGAAAACCATCTCACCAATCAGAAAAAACTGTGTGTGTCTTACTTCCTTATACCCCTTACTGAAAAAGGAACAAGATTGCCAGTATACCACACAAGGAAGTAGACTGAAATGCTATTCTATTTCTCTCAGATACAAGATATATCAATCATTGGTCTTGTATTTTGCCTTCTACATCTTTCAGAATAAAATGAGAATACACACTTATTCATAAGAGAGATACTTGAAAATAGATGAAAAGAACAGTATAAAGCTGCCCATCTGTCCACGACTCTATCTGTGGCAATAGTCACATAAAGATTATATACATGATAAATCAGTATATTCTTGAGTTGAATTCTCATTGAATTAAAAATTCCATTGAAAAACTATCATTAAAAGAGGTCATTCAACCTTCTAAGAAGTGTATCTGTGTATAAGAAATATATATTTAAAAAACTTACAATAATAGTTGCCCATGCATTACACATGAAAAATTGAGAATTAACAGATACACTATGATTGAACACTCCCTGTACTATAGAACTCCTCTTTACATATCTAATAGAAATTGCAGTTTGTGTTAATGATAAATGCAACACTGAAAATACCCAAATCACAAAACGATGTTTTGGTTAAAAAAAAATTCTGAGAATACTCATGGGAAATATTTTTACACCTGGGATTCTTTGGATAATAAATTCTGTCACAGAGAATAAGCCTTAATTTCTCATCGTCTGGTGGATTTTGTAACATAAATTTCACAGGCTTTGAAAGAACAAAAGATGGACAAAATTCACTCAGTATGTGAGATCACTTCTCATCTGTTTTAGTTTGGGCAAGTTTCATTGCCATTGAAATGAGCCCTTAAACTTGAGATATGTGCCAGAGTTCCCATCTTGCAATGTGTTCTGGAAAAATGTGCAGAATGGAAACAGTGTGCCTTTCAACTGAATGCTCTTCATCTCAACTTCTTTTTCTTAAATTTTTTATTAATATAAATTTATTTATTTTAATTGGAGGCTAATTACTTTACAATATTATATTGGTTTTGCCATGCATTGACATGAATCTGCCACAGGTGTACATGTATTCCCCATCCTGAACTCCCCCCCCCCACCTCCCACCCCATACCATCCCTCTGGGTCATCCCAATGCACCAGCCCCGAGCATCCTATATCATGCGTCTAACCTGAACTGGCGATTTGTTTCACATATGAATGAAACAGTAACAGGTCATGGAAAGACAGAAAATACTAATGATTACAGGAAAAAAATTATATGGAGCAGAAAAAGTGAGAACTGAAAAAGATAATTAGAGAAACTAAGGAAAGAGAACATAATCTGAAGATCTGCAGCTTAAAACTTAGGGAGGGAAAGGTAGAGACGTAGGAAAAGAACAAATCAATGAAAGGTGTATAGATTAAGAGCATGGGAATGTCAAGGGCTCAAGAAGTCAATAATGTGAAAGCAGTCTGTGAGTAGCAAGTTTTCAGAGATTTTACCATTTTTTTCCTGAGGATCTTCTGAAAAATAAAAGGGGAGATCAATAAAAACATAATGTAAATACAAATCAAATGCACAATTAATTCAAAATTTATGTTTCAAAGTAATCCTATCACAAGTCAGACAAACACATTCTTACACACACATACAAGCATGCATACATTGCATGTAGGTAGACATAAACTCATGCATACAGATGCATCATATCTAAGGTCTCAATTTTGTCCATAGCATGCACGCATGCTAAGTCGCTTCAGTCGTGTTCAACCCTATGCAATCCATTTATGTATCCACAAGTATACATTTATAGGAATTACCTTTGACTTCTTCATATTCATGAATAAAATAATTGAGAAAGAAGCAAATCAATATAAGGACACAATATCAAAAAGGGAAGAGGATAAAGATTTTAAACACTTCTATAGTTTTGTCTGGAGCTCTAATTGATACACATTTTGGAACCAGGAAGTTCAAAAACCATCTTACCAAAGAGAGTAAATACTGTTTTTCTAGAATACAACATTTGCTGTCAAAACAACTAAACTTGAAAATGATACCATATTAGGAGAAAGAGTAGCACTTCCTCTGGGATAAAGATGTATATATAACAAGCACTGATTTTTCGTTGAGGCTTCTAAATTTTTTTTTAATTTTATTTTTACTTTATTTTACAATACTGTATTGATTTTGCCATACATTGACATGAATCCACCACGGGTGTATACAAGCTCCCAATAAAATTAAGTCCTGCACTTACATAAGAAAGATGCTTATAAAGAGATAGAAAAACAGCAGAGTAAAGGCACCCCTCTGCCCAAAACTATTTTAGCAGAAGTCAGATAAAGCCCAGCATATGTATTAATTTGATATATTTCTTAATTGAATCCTCTTGAAATTAAAAATTAAGTTGAAGAAATGGCATTAGAAACAGGATGCTATAGTTCTAATAATTATATTATTGTAAGGAAAAAAATGGCAACATTCTAGAATAATTGCTTCGCATATCATGTAAGTGAAAAGTAGGTCACAGGCCACACAGCACTTGGCTCCTGCTTCTTTTGAAACACAGCTGGTAAGAGGAGAGATCCATTAGAATCAACATCCCAGATAAAGTATATTATCTATCTCCATTGCTACTTTATTTGATTATATCATGAGTTCTTGCCAATGAAATAACAAAATTTATAGGATTGTTTCTTGCCTGGAGCTGGTTTCCACTGTGACTTTCTCATGACCTCTTTCTGCATGAAAAGGAAAAATTATTAAAATCATTTACTTCATAATTTTTGTTAAATTCATTCAATTTCCCAGTTTTCTTACTCTGATGAAATACACATAACAAAATTCACTATCTTAACCATCTTCCAGTGTAGAATTTGACTGTATTAAGTATACTCATATTGTGCAACCATCACGAACAACCATCTTGCAACACTGAAACTTTGTACCTATTAAAAAATAATACCTATGGTTCCCTCTTTTCAATCCCTGGGGACAATAATTTTACTTTCATTTTCTTTCCTTTTAAAAAAAATTTCTCCCTTTTCTTCATGCTCCTGTTCCTGGTAGAGCAACCTTCTACTCTGTTTCTGTGCTTGGATTTTTTTTTTTTTTTTTGAGTTCACTTATAAATCACATCATGCAATATTTATCTTTATATGTCTGGCTTATTACTCTTAGCAAAATGTCTTCCATGCTCATTCATCTTGTCAAAAAAGGTAATATTTTATTGTTTCTTAAGGCTAAATAATATATCATTGTATCCTATACATATTCTCCTTATATACTTGTCTGTTGATGTGCAATTAGGTTTTTCAATGTCTTTGTTATTCTATAATGCAGCAATGAACATAAGAGTGAAGATATTGCTTTGAGATCCTGTTTCCTGCTAGTGGTTTTATGATTTCAGATCTTATGTTTAAGTAATTCACAAGGGAAATAATTCCAGAAGAAAAATTGGAGCATCAGAAAATAAACAACATCAGAAGTGGTAAATATCTATGTGTATATGTGTAGTTAAATCTTAGTCACTCAGTTGTGTCCAACTCTGTGACCCCATGGACTATAGCTTGCCAGGCTCCTCTGCTTACATGGAATTCTCTAGGCAAGAATACTGAATGGGTAGCCATTCCCTTCTCCAGGGGATCTTCCCGATCCAGGGATTGAACCTGGGTCTCATGCATTGTGTGCAGATTCTTCATTGTCTGAGCCACCAGAATAAATATCTAGGTATATAAAATAGTTAACTTTTCTTTTAAAGACATAAATATCTGTTTTATAAAAAATCAAATATTGATGTGTATTTTTCAAAAATTATGGAAGGTAGGGGAGTTAAAAGGACCTATGTTGTTGCTGTTTCTATATTTTGAATAAATATAAAATGCAAGAATTAAGTAAAGTATTAGAGCTAAAATGTTAAAAGATAAAACAATATCCTATCCTGAAATTATTTGAATAATCCAAAGAAAACTGAAAAGGGAAGACAAAGTGCAAAAATCAGAGGAGGTAAGTAAAAATATATACAAAATGGTAGACATGCATCCAACCATATTAAGAATTACACCAATGCACTGCAGATCATACTCTAGAAGCAAACTGAACGCAGACTATAATTAGAAGAAAGACAATACTTACACTACTTTGAATGCTTGTTTAGCAACTTGTCAACTTCCACAAAATAACAAAAATCTACAAAATAAAAGAAACAAATAACTGGGAAAAAATTTTTAAAGTAAAAATTTGGGTATTTGCAAAGAGCAACAAAATTGATAAAATATGCATCTATCAGATCAAGAATAATACAGATCAATAGATATTACAAATCACCAACATTAGGAATAAAGGTAGAGCTGTCACCATAAATTCTGTATATATTAAAAGGATAATGAGAGAAGATTTTATCAACTTATAGGGTAAATTGGACAACTTTTATTAAATTTTTAAAAATTCCTTGAAAATACAACCTACTAGAGGTGATGCAAGAGAAACATAGAATATCATTATCCCTAAGTCTATTAAAGAAATAGAATTTATCAAAACCTTTCCTCGAAAAATGTTCAGAACAGTGATTTCACTGGTGAATTCTTCTATTTAAAGAAGAAATAACAAGTCTTTTACAAACTCTTGCAGAAAATAGTAAATGAGGAAACATTTATCAATTTATTTCATGAGATTAGTATATATCTGAAAACAAAACCAGGCAAAGATATTACAGAAAAAGTAAGTTTCACACCAACAGCACTAATAAGCAAAAATAAAAGAAATCTTTTACAAAGAAACTGCAACTCCAAATCCAAAATATATGAGAATACTGGGGTCAGCAGAATTTATCCCCACTGCAAGACTGTTCAATACTCTTAAAGCAATCAGTGCAACTCTTCATATTAACAAAGTAAAGGGAAAATAACAGATAATCATTTCAAGGTCTTTTAAAGAAGCATTTGACAAAATATGCCATCTGTTCATAGTTTTGAAAAAATAAAATGTCATTGTAATAGTAATGGGGGAATCTCCTCAACTTGATCAGTGACATTCATGAAAAAATCCTAAGGCTTATATTGTACTTAATGTTGAAATATTGAATGTTTTCCTTCAAGATTGAAAAACAGGAAAAGGAACCCATTCTCACCAGTTTTCATCAATAATTTACTTGAGGTACTAGCCATTGCAGTAAGAAGGAAAAGAACATTTTAAAATCAGAAAGTTAAAAACTAACACTATCTCTATTTGCAGATAATGTGTAGAATATACGTGTAAACTTTCTAAGGAATCTGCAACATCTGCAACTAATAAGAGTATTTAGAAAGGTTACAGAATACTGTTAATGTATAAATATCAATTTAACTTTATGGTTTAGCAATAGACAGATGACAAATTAAATATAGAAAATGCATTTGTATTAACAAAAGTGTGAAATACTTAAGACTATACATAACAAAAGACATGCAGGATATCTTCTGTGAAAACTGCAGATTATTGTTAGGAAAAATTAAAGAAAGCATGACAGGAGAGAAATTTCTTTTCTTTTTTCTTTTTTCTTTTTTTTTTTTACAATTTATAAGGCTCATAATTGTTAATTGTCTGCTGCTGCTGCTAAGTCATATCAGTTGTGTCCGACTCCGTGCGACCCCATAGACGGCAGCCCACCAGGCTCCTCCTTCCCTGGGATTCTCCAGGCAAGAACACTGGAATGGGTTGCCATTTCCTTCTCCAATGCATTAAAGTGAAAAGTGAAAGTGAAGTCGCTCAGTCGTGTCCGACTCCACGACCCCATGAACTGCAACCTACCAGGCTCCTCTGTCCATGGGATTTCCCAGGCAAGAGTACTGGAGTGGGTCACCAGTGCCTTCTCCAGTTAATTATCTATTCTCCCTAAAATCATCAATAGCACCAACCTCATCCCCATGAACAATTCAGCTGCCTTTTCCTTTGTGGAAATTCACAAACTGATACTGAAGGGCCTAGATTAGTCAAAACAATACTAAAATGAAGAAAAAAGTGAGAGTTTATATATATAGTTTTAATGTCAATAAAGGCACATTAACTCAGAAGTATGTCATTAGCATTAGGAGAGATATATAGACTAATGAACCTGAGAAATACAGAAATCCACCCTTATTTATATGCTTAAATAGCAATAAAAGTGGCAAACTCATTCAACAGGAGAAAGAATAATTTTTCAATGAATGGCATTGGAACAACTGAGTATCCACTTGGAAAAAAATAAGCAGCAACTCTAACCTCATAATATTTAAAAAATCAAATATTAATAGAGTTGCATATAAAACAAGTTATAGATGTTCTAGACAAGCACACGGGAAATTTTCAAGACTTTAAGCAAGTATTTCTTGGAACATATAAAACATGAATCAAAAATAATTTATAAATTGGATCTTAAATTTTTAAATTTTGTTCTTCAAAAGATATAATCAAGGAAAGAAAGGAAAATGTTTACAAAATAGCTGGCAATTTTTTGTGATACAGCAATGCCAGTTCTACAGGTAATCTACTCCCTTATGGGATGACAGAGCATAGTACTCTCAAATCGGCAACAAACGTCTAATTGGTACAATTCTTCTGTTTTCTTAAAAACTAAAGCTTTGATTTGAGCATCTGTATGAAGGAAAGTGGAGAGAATTATGTTTTTAAGTCTTACAGGTCTCTTTTAACATGCATTGTATTATCATGGTTTTCATATCCTCTTTTGTCATTGCTGTTTAGTGGCTAAGTCATGTCAGACTCTCACAACCCCATAGACTGTAGCCTGCCAGGTTCCTCTGTCCTTGCGATTTCCCAGGCAAGAATCCTGGAGTGGGTTGCCATTTCCTTCTCCAGGGGATCTGCCTGACCCAGAGATTAAACCCATGTCTCTTGCAAGTCTCTTGCATTACAGGTGGATTCTTTACTGCTGAGCCACCAAGGAAGCACATCCTGTTTTAGACATTAATATTAAATAAGTAAGAGTATAAAGAAGTCTTATGAGGGATTTCAGTTTATAAAGGATTGACTTTAAGTAGAGAAGCACAAGGCAGAAACAGGACTCAGGATAAACAGGACTTTATTTCACCTGACAGAAATGAATGACCGTTGGACAGATGGTGGTGGAAGGAGAATTCAGAAATGAAGGAAAGACGCAGAGACGATGGAAGGGATCCATGACCAACTGGGAAAGAGCCAGACTAGTTGTGAGGACCAGAGAGAGCAGGGTGAAATCCCAGTATCCAATACTGGAGAGCGCTCGGCTCTTCTAGAGGAGCTCTTAAGATTTTCTAACTAGGGAAGGAAAAAATAAAAGGGACAAATCATGAGGATCGGAGCCACTATCTAGACCATTTTATCTAAATTCACCATGTCTCTATCGTGCTTTCTCCCGCCCTTCATGCACACACACAGACACAGACACACACGCACACGCACTCCACTTCTAAATTCTCAGGAAACAAAATACCTTTAACTCACTTGGCTTAATTATCATCAAAGCAGTGCCAGTTTCTTCTCTTCTCTTGAGCCCCCTCTGAAATACTGAAGCCTCAGTCAGACCACCCAGCTGTCTCCCTCCCTGTTCTGTAACCAACAGGGATATGAGGGTGGCACAAGAGCAGGAAGCAGCAGAGAAGGGAACTCTGGACTGTACTTTACTCCTCCTCGTTCATACGATGGTAATAAATACGGTCTCACATGAACTTAAAGCTGATATATATGCTCATGTGAAGACACACACACATTTAAAAACCCTGTGAAGAATGGCTGTCCTTCCTGTTTTTATTATGTTCAAGAGAATAGCACAGAGGTAGATATTTAAGTAAAATATTATCATACCAACTTTCTAGAATTCTGTTATTCCCTTTTCAGAGTAAGGAATTGTGTGTGTGTATATATATATACACGCCTTCACTATAGTGGCTTTTTTTATTTTTTTGCAATCTAAACTTATTAATCTTACAGTTTGTGGAAAATCTACCTGGGACAATGAGGGTGGCTGATTCTTAATTTTATAGTCCCATAATTGTTTATAACCTGTCTGTGCAAAAAGTTCTGATAAATATTTACAATTGTCAAGAGGTTGCTTTCTCCAGGATACCCCCATGCCTTAAACAATATCAATCCATAAAACTAAATTAGAGATTCTAGTAGTTGCTACAGGCAAGAATTCAGAAACAACCCAGCTTTCATTTGTTGGTCATTTGCACTAACTTTTCAGGATATAAACTAAATTCTAGGGGTTATTACCTGAGTATATTAGATACATCTTGATTCCTCGCATTTTGATACCTGCTTGAGAACACCACTGACCCTCATGGCTGTCAGTCCCCACGCTAACATCAGCATCATGCATTTCTTTGGCCTTGGAGTCAGTCATTCCCTGTCTGAGAATGATCCCTGCTCTCAGGTGGGCAATTTGGATGACTGAACACAAGATGTTCCCACACCTACCCCCTCCTCCTATCAGACAGAGTAGTGAAAATATGTATCCCGAACATGTTGTGGATAAGAAATGCAGAACTCTGCTATTTGGAGGATGTACTTTGAAAATAACAGAAGATTAAAAGCAGATTTTAATGGTCTTATATGCGCAGAGGACATCAGATGAGCAAGCTCCTTTAGATCCTTCTTCCTTCCATGCTTTGTAGAATTTCAAGAACTTGAAGAAAATTGTGGCCATAGTTTTGTGAATGTATAGATGTCACGATGTCAAGGTGATGGTTTTCATATCTTTCTTAATCTATGAGCCTATTACTTGCTATTCACTGCCTTACTACTGGTGAAATTGTTGTTCCATATCAGTGTAAAAAAATCAAATAGGAATAAATTAAGCCAATAACACCCAAGTCCTACCATAAAAATCCTATTGAAAGTATCAGGAATTTCTGCCAAGTAAGTGTACTTAACTTTCGAAGCTACTCAGTGACAGACCTTTGGCCTATTGCTGACTGGACTAGTGGGGGTGGTTTCTCTACAGTTAACTCATTATGGAGAACAGAAAAAAAGTTAATACTGATAAATGCATTCTGGGGAATCTTCAGAAATCCTTCCCTTTAAATCCTCATCTTATTGGTAAAATGACTGGCTCAGCTTCCCTAGATTGAGACTAGCTTGTGTCTCGCTCAGATTTGTCAATCCTCTGTGCAACGTCCCTTCCCTTTCAGTTTTTGGCACTTCTAAGTTATATGTATATATTTTTTACTTTTGGATTGTGCTGTAATTTTGTGTGTCTGTGATTTTGTGCTGTTACTTTAAGTGTGAACTCCATGGCCCAACCTTTTGGTGTCAGAATGGGAATTGAGCCTGGCACAACTCTTACAGGGGCAGATGAGGAAATGCCATGATGTACATTCCTCCAAGTGCATAGTTTTCTCTCAAAATATATTTTCAACAATAGAATTAAGTCAGATATCAAATAAAAGGATAATCATTTACTTGTCCCACCTAATGCTAAGATTCCTTGCTATCCAGCTTTTTACATTTTTATTAGTTCATACTTGCTTGTGCAATATGAAAAAGAGTGTAACTGAGTTAAGTGCTTTTAGAACAAATGAACAGTTGAATTAATGGATTTCATATGCCTTTATATTATTTTTATGACTCTATTGTTACCTACATGTTTAAGTAGGTCATATGACATAATTCATGCATCTTCTTTTTCAAGAGCTTGCTGATTTTCCCATCTCCATCTCTCTCCATGAATTCTCTACTGAGTGTAACCAGGAGCCTGTCTCCCTGTCATTCTCTTTCTCTTCACTCACTTCTTGGTATGTTGTTGATCTTTGAAGACAGGACTTCATAAAATATGAGAAAGGCATACACATGTTTTTATTGCCCAGATAAGAATGATTGAAGAAATAAATCAGCCGAAACTAATACTTAGCAAAGATATCTCTCAGAGCTATAAATTTGTTCACCTTTCGTCCTAAGATTGGGGAGGGGTGGTATTGTTCTTACTGCTGGAATAAGAACTTAATGTAGAAACTTTTTTTGTGTTTCAGCATTGAAATTTTGGAAAATATTCTAGGTTTCATAAAAAGGAACTAAAATATTGGTACTTTTCAGAGGCAAAAGTCATGATAAAATTAGTGCATGAGAGCTATTAGAGGAAAGATTTTAAAAGGCCAAGACTTAGCTATTTCAGAAAATTTCTAATATGATTATTATGGCTTAAAATTCTTTGAAAGAAACCAATATATCCTTCATCAGGAGAACGGATAAACAAACTGAAACACACTGATGATGGAATGTGAAACTGATAGTCACTCAGTTGTGTCTGACTCTTTGTGACCCATGGACTATAGCCTGTTAGGTTCCTCTGTCCAGGGAATTCTTCAGGCAAGAATAGTGAAGTGGGTAGTCATTTCTTTCTCCAGGGTTCTTCCCAACCCAGGGATTGAACTCAGGTCTCCTGCAGGCAGATTCTTTACTATCTGAATCATGAGCGATGTTATTCATCAATTAGAAGCAATGCACTATCAAGCCACAAAAAGGCTTGGAGGTAACTCAAATGCATTTCTCTCAGTGAAAGAAGTCAGTCTGAAAAAGCTACAATACTATATGATTTCTACTATATGACATGTAGAAAAAGGCAAAACTATAGAGATGGTAAAAAGATCAGTGGTTGCTAGGGATTTAGAAGGAGGGGAGTAAGAATGGACAGGTGGAGGGTGGAGCCCAGCTGATGTTGGTTCCTCAATTATAACGGACATACCACACCAACACAAGCTGTTACTAGGTGGAAGAGTGTTCAGGGAATAAGGGATATAGGTAAATTTTCTGTATTTTCTGCAAAACTTCTGTAAACCTAAGGTTGCTTTTAAAATAAAGTCTATTACAATGCATGTAAAATAGATTAAAGACGCCCAGAAGGCACACAAAGAGTAAATAAGCACAGGATTATTATTATTAGATGGATTCAAATGTTAACACAATGAAATACCATCCCATACTTATTATAATGGATAGAATTAAATATCAATAATAAATAGTGAAACAAGAAATTAAAACTAACAATACCAGGTGCTGGTAAGGATATGAGGCAGTTGGAACTCTCAGTCATTTCTAGTAGGAGTGCAGAATGGTACGGCCACTCTAGGAAGTTTGGCAGTTTCTTATAAAGTTGTAACTGCTCTAATCACATGACCCAGTCATTTCATTTTTATATATTTACCATAGAAAAGTAGTAACTGATATTCACACACAAATGTTTGCATTAATGTTTACAGCATCTTAATGGTTGTGGTAGTCTCAACCTTGGGTTTGCAAAGAATTTCCAGACATGGAGTATTGTAGAAAGGAGGGAGTTTACTAAGAACAAAGAGCAGAGATAAGGTGGGCACTGCTAGTGTCTCAGGTGCACTCTCAGTGCAAATTCAACACTTTTTTGTGGGTTAGTAGCCAATTTTTATAGCTTCAAGACAAAGAAAATTTCTGCTGCAAAGTTGGCATTAGGGTGATATAGGGTGGGTATATTTTTGCCTAATATGTGGTCAGGAAGCCTACTGGTGATGTTCATGGGGGCTTTTGACAATTATTATAATGGGGCTCCATCAGCTTCCGAGATTACCTTGGTGCTGGGCTCTTCTGTGGCCTTGGGGCAGGACTTCAGATTAATTTATAGTCATCCCAATTGGAAAAAACATAAATGTGCTTTAGAGATTAAATGGTCAAATTACTATACATTAATTCACTGGAATACTACTCAGCAAATAGGAATCAAGTATTAATACCTCTAATACCTTGGTTAAATATCAAAAGCTTTATTCCAAGGGAAAGGAGTCAACCTCAAAACACAAAATATACTGATTCTATTTATATGAACCTCTGGTAACATACAAAACATACGGAAGCACTAATCTGATCAATTGTTTCCAGGTTAGGTATTAATGAAATGTTTGACTACACAAATCTATCACAAAATAGTTTTCTGGAGTAATGGAACTATCTTTTATCCTGAATCTAGTAGTGGCTAGATGAGTCTATATAAGTGCTAAAACCCACGAGATTGTTCTAAAATGTAATTCATACTCCATGTACATTAAGAAACTGTCTTCCCAAGCTATACATAGTAGCAAGGCAGGAATGAACCAATACCTCAGAGTGAATGGGAGGGTAAAAAGTGTAAGGATGGAATATAGATGCTCACACAGAGGAAGCTGAAGAATATGCTTGAATACATCTGTTTCCCTCTGAATGCCACTAAGTTGGACAACTGAGAACAACTCAATTATTTTTTATTTGAATGCTTTATTTTATTGGTCTGCATTTCACTTTATACATGTAGTACAAAACCCAAAGATGCTAAAGAATACAAAACAAAAAGTTATTCTCCCCTGATTTTCACCCTTGACATTTTAAATTTGTAATCTTAAAGACATTGCAACACTCAATGGACAATCACATACACTAGTGCTTTGTATACATTCATAATGATGAAATGATTATATTTTATGATCTCTTTTTTTCATTACACAGACCACAAGCAACACATAGTTTTCTACCCTGCACCATGCTTTGGGGAAGCTGTATATGAAGAAAATAAAAGGATAAGGAAAACCATAAAAATGGATAAGGAAAAATAATTTGCTTCTGGTCTAAGAAAAGTCATGTCATGATCAAATGCTTCAAGCCACACTGACCTGCAGTTTATATGATGCTCCTAGCACAGGGGATTCTGGGCTGCTCCAGGCCCCGGGCAGATGGTCAAATGCTCTGACTCACTGGGCCAAAGCCTGAAAAAAGGCTTTAAGGGCCCACCAAAGGCACCTTGACACAAGGTGTGAATGTGAGATTTGTCTACCATATTATAAAATGAAATGCTTCCCTCCTCATATTCTAGGAAAATACACACTGTGGCCGGGTGCGCCTTTACAGTGAGTTTTGTTTCTGGAGAGGTGAGTGCCCAGTACTCCTGCTTATAGAACCTGAGGGCCCAGAAACCATCCTCGGGTTTGATACACACCCTGCCCTTTCTCATTACGTGAGGCCTACAAATCCCCAGGTCCCATGCGCCTTGGCTCCCAACCTCTACTTCCCAGTACCACCTCCCTGAGGTGATGACCTGATGACCCAGCACACAGGGAAGAGAATAAAATCTCTGTGGGTCCTCAGGTAGATCTTGAGACTTCTCTGCCCAGGTTACACGTCTGTTCCCTTCCGACAAGAAGAGGGAAGGATGGGCGGTGGCTGGATCCAGAGTAATATCCACTGCAAAGACAATAACCATTTTAATATCTGAAAAAGAGGGATCAGGAAGCAGACATACTGCTATTGTTAGCCTGAGATATTTTTGAGCTTATGGGACACTCATATATTCCCACATGGACTCTTTCATCTGCCCTCTTTCAATAAATCCTCAGACTGATCCTGAGAGAGTAAGGAGTAGTCTCGCTTCTGCCATCAGGGAATAACTCACCAGCCTGGAAAAATTCTTTCCTCCAGTCTACAAAGAAAATAAATAGCCATTATCAGAACTAGTACCTGAATTTCCTTGTACAAGAGATAATTTCTTCTTTCTAATGCTTCTTTTACTAAGGGTCCAAAAGTATTCTATAACTTTTGCTTGAACTAAAGCTTTCACTGCTTTCCTTATTAAATATTCTTATAAGAATGGATTCCTCTAAATTATTCTTTATATAGTGCAGACTATAGGCGTTCCCAACAAACAGTTATCCTCTTCTTAAACAAATAGCTAAATTACATGCTTGCCTTTCATCACCTTCATTGAATTTAGTTGAGACTATGCGACTGAATTATAGGCAAGAAAATCTGCTTAGCACGGGACCATATCATTTCTAGATTTGACAATAAAATAGTTCATGTGATTTTTCTTCATTTTCATTCTCACTGTACACTTTCCTACCCAATCTAAGAACTGTAAGGCCCTAAAAATGGAAAAAACTGGAAAGAAACCTAGACTGTTTTTAAGAGAGTTGCTCTGGAGAACCACTGACCAAGATGATATAACTTATATGAGTGTGGTTAAACTGTGGAGATAATAGGAATTGCTTTTTCAAAAAAATCCAAGCTAATTACACTGCTTGTTGCAGAAAGTACTATTGTAAAGTGAAAGCAAAATACTGTAACCAACACTTAAGAAATGTGTGGTCTTTGTTTAATGCTTAGGTAATAGGAGTGACAAAAAAAGGTGAAACCGATTGCATATAGAGACATCCATGATATGTGTGTGTGTTAAGTTGCTTCAGTCATATCCAGCTCTCTGCAACTCTATGGACTGTAGCCTACCAGACTCCTCTGTTCATGGGATTCACCAAGCAAGAGCACTGGAGTGGGTTTCTATGCCCTCCTCCAGGAGATCTTCCCAACCCAGAGACTGAACCCATGTTTCTTATGTCTCCTGCATTGGCAAGTGGGTCCTTTACCACTAGCGCCACCTGGGAAGCCCAAGATATCCATGATAAGAGGAGACAAAACAGTTGCTAAGACAGTTTCCTATGATTATTTAGGAAACGTACATTATGCACTCAGTTCAGTTCAGTCGCTCAGTCGTGTCTAACTCTTTGTGACCCCATGAATCCCAGCACTCCAGGCCTCCCTGTCCATCACTAACTTCCGGAATTCACTCAGACTCACATCCATCGAGTCAGTGATGCCATCCAGCCATCTCATCCTCTGTTGCCCCCTTCTCTTCCTGCCCCTAATCCCTCCCAGCAGCAGAGTCTTTTCCAATAGTCAACTCTTTGCATGAGGTGGCCAAAGTATTGGAGTTTCAGCTTTAGCATCATTCCTTCCAAAGAAATCCCAGGGCTGATCTCCTTCAGAATGGAGTGGTTGTATCTCCTTACTGGCCAAGGAACTCTCAAGAGTCTTCTCCAAACACCACAGTTCAAAAGCATCAATTCTTTGGTGTTCAGCCTTCTTCACAGTCCAACTCTCACATCCATACATGACCACAGGAAAAACCATAGCCTTGACTAGATGGACCTTTATGCACTACACAGAACTAAAGGAGCTAATTTGAAGAGGGTATTCACTGGGTCTGTTATTGACATCCTATTTTTAAAAAAAAACTTCATTTAAAAATAATTATTCACCTTTTTTTCATTCATAAATCAAAATAAATGAAAAGCTTCCATAATGGGTAAATTTTCAAAGTTAAAAGATGACTTTCTAGCCAAGAGTGAATAAACTATGTATGGCCTGGGAGCCAAATCCGGCCCACCCCATGTTTGTTTAAATACAGTTTTACTGTAACATAGCTGTGTGTGTGCACGTGTGTGTTCAGTTTCTGAGTTGGGTCCGACTGTTTGTGATCCCATGGACTACAGCCCATCAGGCTCCTTTGTCCATGGGATTCTCCAGGCAAGACTACTGGACTGGGTTGCCATTTCCTTCTCAACACAGCCATACTAATAATGTATTGTCTGTGGCTGCTTTTGTGCTAAAAGGGCACAGTTGAGTAACTGTGACAGAGACCATGTAACCCACAAACCTTACAATATTTACAGTCTTGGCCTTTACAGAACAAGTATGGCCATCACTGTTGTAGGCCACCTAAAATAAGAGATGAAATTAAGAGTGCACTCAGCACAAGGGAATGGTGCAATTTATTTATGGAATAGAGTGTTTTAGGAAAATTAAGAGTGAGCAGAAATCAAGATGATGGACTTTTTACAGCTTTACCAGGGAGCTTCAAGTGAGCAACCATAAAGGGGGAACTTAGGGAAAAAATGAGTTTGGAAAATAAATCTATAGTTGTATTTTTCATACAATGATTGACACATGAAACTAACTGAAAGAAAATGTATGAGAAACCTACTTAATTAGGAGAAAAATGTTGTTGAAATCAACATGAAGAATATTTATGGAAGGGCTGAGTAAATAACTTAAGAAAATCTTCCCCAAGACAACAACTGAGACTGGAGAAATTGTGAAAAATGATTACTTTATACTGAGATGCAGTCATTCATGAAAAAATATTTTAAATTGTTAATTGAAGAATGACAATAAAAGGATGATCTCTTTTTAAAATAAAATTAAATTAGTAATTAAAAAAAGAAAATTTTAGATATACAGAACATCTGTGTATTAATCAATGTATTTATAAATAATCTGTGAATCAAAAAGAAAATTTTGAAAATACTTGGAATTGAATAAAAACGTAATTGCTACCTACCAAACTATTGAATGCAGCTAAAAGTATTGCCTAGAGGGAAATTTAGGACTTTAAATGTTTGAAGCAGAAAAAGTATTATTTTAAGCCAGTAACCTAAGCTTCTCCCCAAATGGACTAAAAGGAGAATAAACTAAATTAGGGCAACAGAACATAATTTTGAGTCTAGAAGTCAATTTATGATCAAGTGATGTCTTTTCAAAAGTTACAAAGGCAACTCAATGAGGAAAAGTATACTGTTTTCAAGAGTTGGTGCTAGCACCATTGGATATCCACATACCAAAAGAAAATAGTTAAGATCTTTCTCTCTACCTACACAAAATAACTTACTCAAAATGTGTTATAGACCTAATGGTAATAGCTAAAACTATAAAATTTTCAGTAGAAAAAAATAGAGAACAAATTGAATAATCTTTTTATACAAGGATAACTGAAGATGTAATATAGTAAGAATAATAAAAACCACAAAAGAGAAAATTATATTTTACTTTCATTTTTTAATTTCTGCTTTAATCAACTTGTAAGACGCATGTGAGGAAAAGATGAAAAGAAAAATAATTTAAAAATTATTGTTCTTGCTATGTTTGCTAAGGACAAGAAGTTGTGTTCTGTATTTTTTTTTCTGTTAGTAGTACAATATTTGCATAGACTTTAGGAGCTTAATTCTATATTTTAGAATCATCTTCTTCAGGGCCATGTACTTACCAGGGTACAATGATGCCTTCTGCCAGCCTGAAAGTGAGCAAAATGAAATAATATTATTCCCCTTTCCTGGTCCTTCTCATAGCTTTTCCTCTCTCATCACTGGCATTCTCTAAGTATTCAGTGACTCATTTACCTCTCCATCCCTTCACTTCCTCACAATACTGTGACCATGCCTTTAACTTCAAAATGGTGGGGTCTGTGTATGTGAGTGGGAAAAATATATAAAGTTAGAAGGAAAATCAAGCTAGAAGCAAGGGAAGGAAGAAAAGAGGAAAAGAACAGGAAAAAAAAGAAGTGATGGAAAGAAAGGTAGATAGTTTAGGAAATGAACATGGAAAGAAAGAATAATGGACAAACTGGAAGGATTGAGGGGAGGAAGAAGGAAGGAACAGGAAGAAGAGAGGTGAAAGGATAAAGAACTGAAGAGTGAGACAAAGACGGAAATAGTAAAGGAAGAGTAGTAAGGGGATAAGAGAAAGGAAGGAAAGCTTGAGAAATATCCATCAAAAATTACATTTTTTTTCACCTCAAGGAAAAGATATCATCAATTAAGAAAGAAAATGAGTTAATTCATTTTTACAAACTCTCTTCCATTCATGCTTCTATGGTGAGCACATACAAGGGTATATTATGCCTGACTCTTTTGGGAAGGAGGTTTAGAGAAAGGTTAGGTATTTTATTATCTGTGGAATTCTATTCAGTGAACTAACTTCTGAGCTACTTACCATTCTTAAATTGAGCTTTCCTCTCATCTGAAAGGATATGTACACATAAGACAGGGACTCTCAAAGAGATGAAGACAAAGAAAAAAAATATGCTTTTTACTGAGGGGTTTATCTTAATTATTACTATTATTAGTCAAGCCATTGCTCTCTTCTGAAATTGTTTTTTATGAATAAAATGTTGAATCACATGATTTTAAGTGTTAAATCAAGGCAAGCAGATAAATTATTCCTAGCATGATAGCTGCAATATGTAGAGGCAGTAGGGGAATGCAGAAGATACATGAAATAAGGAATAAAGGAAAGCAAGGGGTTACCAGCAGAGGACAGTCTTGCAAATATTTGACTAAGAATACAATTACCAATCTCATTTTGCAATTTTCCTGAAAAATAAGAGTGAAAAAAGCATTTTAATGTTACAGTGAAACAAACACCTAAACTTGCTTGGAAGGATGACATACGATTACTTAAATTAGCTCATTAAGGTTTTAAAAAACCCTCAGTTTTCTCCAACACTTGTTTCAAAAAGGAAAGAAAATAAGAAAATATATTACATGTTAATATAGATAAATAAGTTTACAGTTAAAATTCAAGAGGGAATTTATCCAATTCCTCCATGAAGTATTCTTTTAGTCATGATAATCATCCCATGCAATGCTGCCATGCTATAAATCATCTGTGCAATGGAAACTACAGTTTATTCAATGATTCCAATGACAAATATTTGTTAGGTGCTTTATGTAATTAATTAATACTAGAAAACTAATTGTGAAATAGTGCTCCTCTGTTCACAAGAGAAAAATCTGAGAATCAAAGGGGTCAGTAGCATGAAGAAATTTCTGTTGGTTAATGGACAGATCAATAACTTGAATTCAGCTCTGTTTAAATGTGAAGTGAAGTCTCTGTATCCCTATGTCTCCCTATCCCTATCCCTTTTTTATCCCTATAAACTGCCACTCCTGGTCCAGCCTTCTGAGTCTTCAATCACAAGATAGAGAACAGTGGCACTCTCTGCAAGGAAGTTATTGTACTTTTTCTACAGGGTCCTGCATAGGAGAGGTTTTGAATTTTTCTTAGAATCAGATCAAGGGCATAGTAAGCACCAAGAGAGCTTTTTCAAATATATTCTCATTAGAATTTTGTTCATTTCAGAGTCATGAGAAGGAGTTACTGTTAGCATCATGGGGACAATCAAAATATAAAAATACATCACATAAAAAGAAGAGTGAGCAGGAAAAGTGAGTTAGCTGATGAAAGCAGAACAAAGAGAAACAGGTAATAGAAGTTTCTAATATAGTAAGAATGAATAAAATTCACAAAAGAGAAAATTATACATAGGAAGTAGGAGGATTGAAAAAAGAGAAGATGTGAGAAAAATCACTATAGAAAGATCACATCTTACAAATTGTCATTAAAGTTTACCATTTTCTCTCCTGAGTTGATCTGAAAAAAATAAAAAGTAATATATAAATCACCACAATATTGTAAAGTAATTAGCCTCCAATTAAAATAAATTAATTAATTAAAAAAGAATTCTTATGAAAGAGCTAATAGGAAGATCATATTCTGTAAAGAGTCATTGAAGTTTACCATTTTCTTTCCTAAGTTGATCTGAAAAAAAAAATAAAAATAATTATATAAGAATTTTTAAGAAACAGCTAATAAGATTATATTTTGTAAAGAGTCATTAAAGTTTACCATATTCTTTCCTAGGTTGAGCTGAAAAAAAAAAAACAAAAAACAAAAAACAAAAAAATAACATAAGAATTCTTATGAAACATTTAACAGAAAGATCATGTTTTGTAAATAATCATTAAAGTTTACCATGTTCTTTCCTAAGTTGATCTGAAAAATAAGAAGTAACATAAAAATCACTAAGAAATGGAAAAAAAAAACACAAAAACCTTCCAATATCTCTTCACCTGTTTTATATATAATACATTACCCACTTTAGAGTGAAGAAACTTATATTTATTTTCTAGGTATTGTTCTGTAAAATATACAGGGGTCACATTGCTCTTTACCAAATGATGAAGTAGAAAAAGAAATTTTAATTTATCATGACTGAACTTAAAATCCCACAAAATGATTTCCCAAAGTCCTTTTAATGATATGGTAACATTACTGTTATCATCACCGTCATCATCACCATTATGACAGTTGACTTTCACTGAAGTTCTTTCCCCGTACTAGACTCTATGATACTTGTTTTAGAAGTAGCATTACATTTGGTCATCAGAAGTGCTCCAGATAAGTAATTACACATATGCAGAGGAGCAAAGTGAAGTTAGAGCAAAGGTACATTACTTGCTGAATTCCCCACAGTTGCTTATTTCAGAATCAGAACTTTATCCAACAATTGTCTGACATCATAAATAACTATTTTACCCAATACAAGTTATCGGTTCTGTTTCTGTATTATCTCTGGGCATTTCAGCATCATTTTTAAAAGTAGTCTTTCATCTTCTTGTTGAACAATATGTCAAATGATGGATGAGGTGTAGTAATGAATTCATTTTTAAAAGTAATGCCATTTAAAAGCAAACTAGACATGCTCTGTCCCTGAAAATAGCTTTTTAAAAGGTGAAATTCTTCTTAGGATTATAAGAGGTGTGTATGTGTGAAGTCGCTCAGTCATGTCTGACTCTTTGTGACCCCATGGACTGTAGCCTACCAGGCTCCTCCCTCCATGGGATTCTCCAGGCAAGGGTACTGGAGTGGGTTGCCATTTCCTTCTCCAGGGGATCTTTCCAACCCAGGGATCGAACCCAGATCTCCCGCATTCCAGGCAGATACTTTAACCTCTGAGCCACCAGGGAAGCCTAAGAGGTAGAGCTAGCCATTACTTTGAAAACCATCTAAGTAACAGTTAAGAAATTTTTTTCATTAGAGCAATAATTGCCTTTTTATAAAAGTGAAGTATTAGTTGTCTTTTGTTACTTTGATGACCAAGTTCTTAGATTATTAAAACTATATGGCAGTAAAATTCATACTGGAAAAAAATCATAAATCTTGGTTCCATATACACCCTATTTTCAACTCCACAATGCACTTTAATTCTTCGTTACCTTTGACATTGCTATGTCAAGAAATTGTTAAAAGTTTTTATGGGAGTTGGACTTCCTCTTCTGTTTATGATCCTATTAACTATGTACAAATAATATCCATTTTCTATAAAATTTAACACCGCTTTGTCTGCATATTTCTATAAAATTTAACACTCTTTGGGTCCCTCTCTATTTGTTATCGTTTGCTTTGACTTTCATTGTAATGTGAGTGAGTGGAAATCTGTCAGTCGCGTCCGACTCTTTGCGACCCCATGGTCTATACAGTCCATGGAATTCTCCAAACTAGAATACTGGAGTCGGTAGCCTTTCCCTTCTCCAGAGGATCTTCCCAATCCAGGGACTGAACCTGCCGGGAGCCAGTGTGAGGAATCCCGCCCGTGACAAGGTCATGAGGAAGGAAGCTGACATACACAAGGCGTGCTCAGACTTCAGGGACCCCTCTGGAAATTCCTAAGCATGTACCCCAACAAAAATCTGCCGGCTTTTGTGCTCTGCTTTTCCACTCTTCTGACATTTTCTGGAAAAAGTCAATTCAGGGCTTTAGTCTTCTGCATTTGAAAGAGTGTTTCAATCCAAAAAACCCTCTGATGGCTTTCTAGCCTGCCTGCAGGACTCCTACAGCTGCGCATGTGATTGTTTGAGGCCTCCTGACCGCAGGAGGCACAGGAAGCTTAAAACATCCTAGGAATGTAGGAGCTTCCGAGGAGTCAAAATCTTTTTAGGACTGATTAAAGGTTTCATTTGTTGAGTCAATATTTGCTGCCAAATTTTCACATCCTTTAGTTGTAGATATAGTTAGAAAAACAAGTAGTAGACCTTGTGTTAGCAACATTAGATCTTTGAGTTAAGTACCTTCTTTGTTATATCCCACTGCACCTTTGTTCTATAGAGATGTAACTTTAATGTTAATGCTTTAAGGAGATGTAGATTAAAGAAAAACACTTCAGGGGAAACAAGATTAACATTCATTAAGGAAGAGAGCCAAAAAGTGTTAACAAGCCTCTTGGCCAGAAGATAGTGTAAATCACCTGAGACCTTTTGTATACCAAATGATGTATAGAAAGAGCCTGAGCTGCGAACGCTACATAATCTTGTGTTACCCATTGATCTCTGTGTTTTATCAAAAGTATAAAAGGCCTTCTGAACAATAAAGGATGGGGCCAGCTTCCCGGGGCCAGGGGCCAGGGGCCGGGGGCCCGGGGCCAGCTTCTTGGACCAGCTTCTCTAACTAGTCTCCCGGCCTGGTTTCTTGGGGCTCTGGCTCCCCCCGTGTCTCTCTCTCTCTCTTTCTTCTTCTCTCTCTTTCCCTCTCTCTGCTCTTTACTTTAACTTCAGGCTGAATCTCCACCTGGAGCGCAGAGGCTCGCCAGGTCTACTTACTTGCCCCGGCTGTTAAGACCCGCGAGAAAGGGAGCTTAAGGCGAGGCACCCTTAGATATTCAAGCGGGCGCCGGTGGCCCAACGTAGATGGTGCAAATTCCTTGTCTGGAATTTTATTGGCCTTCCGCGTAAACCAAGCTATTCAGCCCTCTTCCTCCACTTAATCTTCTTACTACACTATAGTTTCTTAATCTAATCTTACATTAATAAATAAACAAGTCTTTCCACACCGACGCCGTCCACCCTTCGAATTCCCTGGATCCACAGGGGCTGGACCCCAGCAGAACCCAGGTCTCCAGCAGTGCAGGTGGATTCTTTACCAGCTGAACCACAAGAGAAGCCCAAGAATACTTCAGTGGGTAACCTATCCCTTCTCCAAGGGATCTTCCCCACCCAGGAATCAAACTGAGGTCTCCTGCATTGCAGGCAAATTCTTCACCAACTGAGCTATCAGGGAAGCCCCTCACTGTAATATAATTCTTCCAATAACAGGTCTCTCTGGTAAAAAAGATAGAAGCATATAATTGTTAGTTATTTTTAACCAACCTACTCCAATGATCCATAATAGAACCTAATATGTGTCAAAACAGAAAAAATAGGATGCGCACTTGCCTGTGTATTTTATTATTAGACAAAGAGACTTTCAGTAAAAGAATGAAGCATTAGATAAAGTAGCACCCTCAAACACTATGCTGTACTATGTAATATTGTGTGATACATAGCAAAACTATGTAAAGAGTTTGTCAGACACTCAAAAAGTTAAACACTGTGCTTCATATTTTTTCCTATTTCAACCAAATTAGTGAAAATCAAATTAGTCATTTAACATAATCAAAAACCTCCAATTATTAATTCATGCATATAGACCTCTTTTATTTACTATATCATGTTTTACTACATTCATATTATGTACTCCAAATGAAACAAACCTAAATGCCAAGTGCTTAAAAGTATTAAAAAAAGAAAACATAAAGTCACATTGTCATAACCTTGGGTTTGAGAATGGATTCTTAGAAATGACACCAATGCACAAGCAACAAAAGAAAGAACAACAGATAAACTGGAGTTGATTTTTAAAAAATTTGAAAACTTCTGTTCATCAAAAGATCAGATAGTGAAGAGACAAGGTATAGAATGGAAGAAAGTATTTGCAAATTACATATTTTAAGGGCCTAGGATCAAATATATATAAAGAAAATAAAGTTCTGACTGCTCAGTGATGGAAAAAAAAAAAGGATCCAGTTTTAAAATAAGCAAAGGTCTTTTTTTTTAAATGAGCAAAGGTCTTGAACAGACATTTCTCCAAGAAAGATGTACAATTGCCTAACTGCATATGAAAAGATACTCAATTTCTTTTGTCCATTGGGAGATGCAAATCAAAACCCTAATGAGATACCACTTTATAGGCACTACTATGACTATAATTTTCAAAAATAAAAAGTAACAAGTGTTATTGAGATAGAAGAGACACTGGAACTTTAATACATCACAGATCGTAATGTAAAATGGTGCCATCTTTATAGGAAACAGTTTGGCATATTTTCAATAAACTAAACAACGTATACCATATGACCCAGTAATTGCCAAGTATACACCCCTACAACTGAAAACAGCATTTAAAGAAAAACATAGCAATCGAAAGCAATACCATTCACAATAATCAAAAAAGCATAAAAAGTCCAAATGCCTATCAACAATTGATGGATAAACAAAATGTGGTATACCTAGATGATGAACTTGGCCTTAAAAAGGAATGAAGTACTGATACATGCTACAACATAAATGAACCTCAAAAACTCTATGCAAGTGAACAAAGGCAGACACAAAAAATGTGGCATAGAGTGTAATTCCACGCATACTGGATCAGAGACAGGAAGCAGACCAGTGGCTGCCAGAGACTAAGGAGTGGGGAATGAGAAGTGACTTCTTAATGAGTGTGAAGTTCACTTTTAGGGTGATAAAACTATTTTGGAACTAGATAGAAATGATAGTTACTCAGTATTATGAATGTATCAAATGCCACTGAATTGCACACTTCAATGGTTAACTTAATGTTGCATGACTTTTACCTCAATGGAAGTAAAAAATAAACAATAAAAGCAATCCAAAGATAAAATAACAGAAGGTCAAATCAATTCATTTACTCATGGACAAAGCCCTTGGTTCTAACAGTGCAAAAATACTCATAGACAGTTTCTCTCATAGAGTCAAGAGCTGACATTGTTCTAGTTATATAATGTATATTTGTCTGAAGATAAAAGGCCCACCTTGTTCTGACTGCTTTTCTTCCTTCATTGTCTCTGAAAACATATTAGACAAAATTTGAACAATATGGAAAAACAAACAGGAACAAATTTACTACAGATTAAATTGAAGCAAATTGCAAACAGGACAAATAGAGTTTCAAATAGGTTGGTATGTGTGGCAAAAACTTTTATTTTGTGTAATATCAAAATACTGGAAACCTTTCCTTGTTTTTATCTAAAACTATGATGTTTGCTTCAATGATATCTTTTAAGGGGACCAAAACTTGAAACTCATTATTTTTTTTTATTTTCTCTGCAAAACAAGTAAGATAAATATTGATATTAAAAATTGAGGTAATTAACAAATTAAAAAATTCACAAATAAAATTACAGAGAAACAAATAGTAATTCTTTTATGGACAAAATTCTATTTTACGTAATGCCAATGTACCAAGAACATAGCTTTTATATAAATCAGGTCTGATTTTTCTTCAATTATATATTTTTCATTTGGGAGGAGATAAATTGTTCTTTTACTTCCTTTCCCATAATAAAAGATTAATTAGATAAGCTCATTTGTTTCCAATAAATTGATACAACTTACAAATGAATTAAGACTTAGAAGCAAATAGGTTATTAGTCAAATCTTTGTATATGGATGAAGATAACATACCTTTTTCTTTCTTCATGTTTTCTAAAAAAAAAGAGAAATTTAAAATTTTCAGAATAAAAATTGATAAACTCTTCACCTTATTTCTATCCACCATATCCTTCCCTTCCTCTTTAGTAATCCCTCTGGGGTCATTTCCTTTAAGCTTGCAGAAATTCCTTTAGAGTTTCTCATTAAACAAACATTCTGATAAATTCCTTGCTTTCCTTTCTTCCATATATGATTGCCCTTATTTTGTATTTTTCACTGAAGACTATTGTCACTGAGTGTATAGACTACTGTGTTGACAGTTTTCTCATTCAACATTTTAAAGCTGTTGCTACCCTGCATTCTTTCTCCTGTGATTTCTGATGTGAAACCATCTGATCTTAAATAATTTCTTGTCTATTGTTTTCCTTTAGAAACTTTTGGGAGTCATTTCTTTATGTTTGGTTTTCAAGAATTATGATTGTGATGTATCTGCACATGTACGTGCTCAGTTGCTCAGTTGTGTCAGACTCTTTGCAACCCCATGGACTGTAGCCTGCGAAGGCTCCTCTGTCTGTGGAATTTTCCAGGCAAGAATACTGAAGTGGGTTGCTGCTTCCTTCTCCAGGAGCTCTTTCCAACCTAGGCATGAAACCTGTGTCTCTTGTGTCTCCTGCACTGATTGGCAGGTGGATTCTTTACCCCTGTTATATATCTAGGCATATGGTTATTCACGGAGTTTATTCTGCTTGTATGTTGCCTAGCATTCTAAAAATTTAAATCTTCATCAAGTTTGAAAACTTTTGACGTTTTGCTTCAAATATGTTTTTTCTTTAATTTAAATTTATTTATTTTAATTGGAGGCTAATTACTTTACAGTATTGTATTGGTTTTGCCATACATCAACATGAATCTGCCACAGGTGTACACGTGTTCCCAATCCTGAACCCCCCTCCCACCTCCCTCCCCATACCATCCCTCTGGGTCATCCCAGTACACCAGCCCCATCCATCCTGTATCCTGCATCGAACCTAGACTGGCGATTCGTTTCTTATATGATACTATACATGTTTCAATGCCATTCTCCCAAATCATCCCACCCTCTCCCTCTCCCACAGAGTCCAAAAGAAATGTTTTATACCTCAGTCTTCCTCTCTCCTCTGGGAATTTCATGGCTTTTATGTTAGAATTTTTGATATTATCTTATATTTTCTCCATAGCTCTCTTCAATTGTTTAAATATATTTTCTTTTTTAGTCTTCAAATTAAAAAATATATAGATTTGTCTTCCAGTTTCTGGTCTTTTTACTTTGTAATCTATGTTCTGCTATTGTATCAATTTGATAATAATTAAATTATACATATTATATTTTCCAGTGCTAAAATTTTGAATTGGTTATCTTTTCCAATGTTTTTTCTCTGCTAAGAATTTATATTTTTTTCACTTCTAGTTTCTTCTGCTATACCTGAGGTAGCATGGCAATGGTTTATTTAACTATTCATTGAAAGGTATTTGCATTGTGTTAAATTTAATGCTAATATAAATAAACAAAGTTGCTATGAATATTTGTTTCTCTTCCACCGCTCAGAGCAGAGTCAGCATTTGTGCAAATGTCACAGGAATAGGTCCTGGGGCCCGACTGGCAAGCAGGCCTCCACTGCAGGCCCTCTCACGGCACACACAAGAACTTCCTCTTTCTTGCGGCTACAGCCACTGAGGCCACTTGCTGCTGTTGTCACCTCTGGTGTCACAAATCTGGACCCAGGTCAAAAGTACCATGGAGGGTTTCCCTGGTGATCCAGTGGTTAACAATCAGCCTGCCAATGTAGGGGACACCGGTTCCATCCCTGCCCCAGGAAGACACCACATGCCACAGAGCAACTAAGCTCGTGCACCACAACTATTGAGCTTGTGCTTTAGAGCCCATGAGCCGCAGCTACTGAGCCCATGCACTGTAACTACTGAAGTCCCCGCACATAGAGACTGGGCACACAGCAAGAGAAGCCACCACAGTGAGAAGCCTGTGCACCTCAGCTACAGAGTAGCCCCACCTGCTGCAACTAGAGAAAGCTGACACACAGCAGCAAAGACCCACCCCAGCCAAATCATAAAACAAATAAATAATTAATTAAAAAAGAAAAAACAGTGGAAGATTTAAGTTGTTCCTTATCCAGTGGACATGTAAGGACTGACATACTAACACACAGATCTGACTGGCTGAGTGTCAAACCTGGGCTTTCCTGGTTGGTCAGGCAGTAAAGACAAGACTCTGCCTGCAATGTGGGAAACCCAAATTTGATCCCTCCGTTGGGAAGATCCCCTGGAGAAAGGAATGGCTACCCACTCCAGTATTCTTGCCTGGAGAATTCCATGGACAGAGGAGCCTGGCTGGCTACAGTCCATGGGTTCTTGCAAAGAGTGGGACACGACTGAGCGACTTTCACTTTCTGGGCCTGACAATGCAGAATTTATGGGATTATGTAGTTCAGAATATTCTGCCAATAAAGTTATAATAATTTATATATGCAAGAGGCACATAAAGAAAATCAAATCCATCTCTTTTACTAGCCTAAGAGAGTAGAACAGTAGCTCTCCTGCTTCTTGTTCTATAATATTTTTCAGTGAAATATTTGTGATTAGTCATTCATAGCTAAGATGCTTGAATTCCTTAAATTGGATTGTGTGGCTCTATCCTTTGAAGTGAGCTCCTGATTTAGGAATCTACTCTCTAATATAAGAAAAATAAATCATATATATGACCATGAAGATTTCAACAAGGACTTCCCTGTGTTCCAGAGGTTAAGAATCCATCTGCCAATGCTGGAGACATTGATTTGATCCCTGATCCTGGAAGATCCCTCATGCCACAGAACAACTAAATCTATGCACAACTACTAAATCAGTGCTTAGAGCTCATGTGCTGTAACGATTTTAGAGCCCACGTGCTGTAGTCCATGTGCCTAGAGACTGTACTCTATGATGAGAAAAGCCACAGCAATGAGAAGCTTGTACTCCACAACAAAGAGTAGCCCCTACTCACCACAACTAGAGAAAACTGGTGTACAGCCACGAAGACCTAGCACAGCAAAAAATATAAATAAATAATTAATTAAATAAATATTTCAACAAAATTATATCAGTGGTAGTCAATTCATAACATTTTTGCAGATATATCCAATAATGAAAAAAGTATCATCATTAAAAGATTTCCTGATAGATAGAACTCAAACATGACTCTTTACAGCTTCAAGCAGTTATTCCTAATGCTAACAGCTGGAGCAACTCTGGAGAGAAAAAGAGAACCTGAGAGACTGAAAGAGAGAATCTACTCTCAATGAAAAGTTATCAAAATAGTTGACAAAAGTCAACTATTTATTTATTCGGTTAATTTAAAAGAAATGTTTTCAGAAACTCTGCAGTGTAGATGAATGGTACACTTGATGAATTGCAATTTGTCAAAATTTCTCTTAAATAGTGTTGTCCAGAACTAAATTAATTAGTTCCCATCAAAAGTACACAGTGGAGTGAGCCTATTCCTGCTCATGCCTCCAGTTCAGCTTTTATAAAGGGAAGTTCAGATCCTGCTCATCTCTATTATCATCACCATTCAGAAACCATCTCAAAGTCTGTCAGACAGCGGACAGTTCCCTTAAGATATCATGACTTTATTACTTAAGTATTTAGTAACTTACCACTTTTGTGATATTCCCTCCGGAAGACTCCAATAATTAAGAACATCACCAAGAGGTAGAGTAGGTGAGTTGCAAGGAAAGTGTCTATGTCGTTTACTCTGGGGGGAAATTCTGAAAAAGGTACACCAGAGAATTTTTTTTTAATATCCAGACCAATCCTATTGTTTAATTCCACACTTTAATTCCACACTTCAAGTAACCTGTAAGTCTATGACCAAGTTTCAACCTTCATAGTTAGACTTGGGAGGTTCTCATTATTTCTAAGTATCATTGAGCGGATAGCAGCAACCACTCAGAAAACAATGTGGAATTGAATATCTCAGGGTAGGCCAAGGGTTGGCAAGATGCTTCTCCCATGGGTTGTAAAGGGTTGCTGAGTGTGGACCCCCCCACCCCTGCCAATAAATGAGGACTCTGTCAAATTCTGGATATGCTCTCATCATTTTGCTATATCTTATGAAGTTTAACATGATCTAGGTCAGGTATTGCCTGATAATGGCTCACAGGTCAAATCAAATCTGACATATATTTTTGGAAGATTTGTAATTTCAGACTGAATTTCACATTGCTACATCAATGGGAAAATAAACAGTATTTGTGACACAAAATTAAAAACTCAAATTCTGTTGTCATTCCATTGAACTCAGCTATGGTTATTATATACATATGGTTTATAACTGTTTTTTTCATGAGAATAACAGATGAATAGTTTCATCAAGACTGAAATGCAGTGACAGTTATAACTCCCTATCATTTAAAGTGGCTGGACTGTCACAGCATTGCAAAACTTTTCTTTATATCGTTGCTTTATTGCCAGGTAACACTAAACATGTCAAAACAAGTAAAAGGCGGGGTGGGGGGTGGTGGGGAGTAGAATTTGAGTAAAACATTTTGAGATACATTAGGGTATACATTGTCTTATTATTGAATTACATGTATTTATTAGGCAACAATACTGTAACTTTGTTAAAAGATAGCAATATGCATTGGCATTGCCAGACTAGCACTCATTACAATATTTTCAAATTATGCTAAAGCAACCTTAAGAAAAATCATAAAATTAAAAATTAAATATCTCACTTTAGAAAAGATTTCTTCATGAAAATATAAAAGGAAAGTAAGGCTGCACCAACTTAGTCAAGTAAGAGATGCCATTAACCAATGGTAAGTGAGATTAGTTTTGTTTGATTGAAGAAGCTAAAGAAATGTGTCCAGACTGAGAAAATAAACTCAAATTTATTAGTGCTTTGGTGAGCACATTTGTTCAAGTAGTTGAAGATATTAGAAAAATGTCATCAGTCAATTAAGAAACCAGGGGATTATCTAGTTCTGGGAAATAATGGAATAGACACTTTACCCTATGCCTCTAATAACTGAAGCCCCAAGCAGTACATATATATAACAAATACAAAAGACTCTAAAAGATGTCAGCAATGACATATAGTGAGCTCTCTCTTTCTTTCTTTCTTTTTTTTTTTCTTCTCCTAATATCTCCCTGAGTAGGTGCTGGAGAAACCAAAAATCCAGAAATGCCAATGGGTAAAGACAAAGCTTCCCAGATGCTGGTGGTGTGGTGAAAGTTGCTCAGTCAGGTCTGACTCTTTGCGACCCCAAGAACTACACAGTCTACAAAATTCTCCAGGCCAGAATACTGGAGTGAGTAGCCTTTCCCTTCTTCACGGGATCTTCCCAACCTAGGGATTGAACCCAGGTCTCCCACATTCCAGGTGAATTCTTTTCCAGCTGAACCACCAGGGAAGCCCAAATGACTGCTTGGTAAAGAATCTGCTGCCAAAGCAGGAGACACAGGCAACATGAGTTGGATTCCTGGGTCAGGAAGATCCCCTGGAGGAGGAAATGAAGCCCACTCCAGTATTCTGGCCTGGAAAATCCCATGGACTGCCAGAGACCAGCTCCAGCGGCCAGGGAATCAGACTGAAGGGATGGGCGGTGTCGGCGAGAAACGATGCAGCCTCTCAGTTTTCTTGGACTGCATATTTATTTCAAGCTTAAGATTCTCTTTTATATTTTTACAAAAGCATTAGGTCAGAGGTTTGACATTTTCAGTTCCCCCTGATCCAGATTTGTTGTCTCCATAAATCATTGCTGCCCCTCAAAAGGAGTTCTTGCCTCAGCCATTCTCTTATCTCCTTCTTCTCATGTGTCCTTGTGAATACATTGTAACTCATGCTAATGTCTGGGCTGCATACCACATTCCTCAGTTTATTTCTTATCTTTATAAATCCTGTTTATCCCTAGTATCCTGAGCTCACTTTCTCTAAAAAGGCTTCTAACCACTAATATCTCCAAAATTCTTAATCTCTATAAGCTATAGCAAAATATGCTAACATTACAACATTCCTTAAATCTTTGGCTTCTAACTATTTTAATTATTCTTAAGCCCTAAATTCAGCAAACTCCTTTGCCATAAACATTTCCCTCACAAATAGGTTTCAGATAGCAATCCCTCCCATGGCCTCAAGCTGTGGCCTACGTGCTCATCCTGGAACACTTTTTTTGTAAAGGTCCTTGAACAAATGTCAATGATTAACTTTATGAATTATTCTCTGAGCACAGCTGCAGAAGGCTTTGTGCCTTTTTATATTCCTCTCAAAAACAATAAGCACCTTAATATTCTTTTTGGTCAACTTAGCCAAGGAGAGGAAAAAACAAGTCAGAATCACAAGGCTTAGCTCCTTCATCCAGGGTCCGTGCCTGTGGGACAAGGAGAGCGAGTTGGGGCCATGCCTCCGTTTTGTCAGTAATGCCTAATGCGGCTCCTGACAATGGACACAAGAGCATGGTGGGCTACAGTCCATGGGGTGGCAAAGAGTTGGACACGACTGAGTATACACATTCATGCTAAGACAAATTTCAGTTCAGTTCAGTTCAGTCACTCAGTCGTGTCTGACTCTTTGCGAATCCATGAATTGCAGCATGCCAGGCCTCACTGTCCATCACCAACTCCTGGAGCTCACTCAAACTCACACCCATCAAATCGGTGATGCCATCCAGCCATCTCATCCTCTGTCGTCCCCTTCTCCTCCTGCCCCAACCCCTCCCAGCATCAGAATCTTTTCCAATGAGTCAACTCTTCACATGAGGTGGACAAAGTACTGGAGTTTCAGCTTTAGCATCATTCCGTCCAAAGAACACCCAGGGCTGATCTCCTTTAGAATGGACTGGTTAGATTTCCTTGCAGTCCAAGGGACTCTCAAGACAAAGTAACCCCCAAGAAAAGCTTGCTCTTTTTGGTCACAGGACCAGGAATGGGCAACCTAATGAGATGAAAACTTTTAAGTGATAACTTCCTGACTCCAGCCAAACACCACAGAGAAAACTATAATCCCACTCCTGCTATTCAGCAAAGACTGAGTAGCCTAGTGGTTCACCTTCACTCAGTTAACAATGTGCCCCATCCTGTCCTGGTTGGTGTCAGTGAGGGCAAAGTGCAGAGCTGGAACTTTCATTCCCACTCAGCAGCCATGAGGTCAGTGCCCCTGCCCTGCCACAGAGTTGGTGGAGATACACAGAAAATAGTAAAGAGGTGGCCCTCACTCTACCAGGTGAGATACTGTCAGCAGAGGACCAAAGGGGAACCTGAGTTTCAACCCTATCCAGCAGTAACAAAGGGCCTCTCTCCTTCGACAATGTTAAATAATGCTAAGTGGGAAACCTCTACTTCCACCTTCACTGAGCAAAATGAGATGATACCTATGTTTTCCCATACATGTGGTGCCATTTGAGGCTTGATACAATAGATGATGTAACATAAGACCCAAGATGTCCAGGATACAATAGAAAATCACATTTCATACCTGGGACAACCAAGAAAATATCATCTCAAATGAAAAAAAGGCAATACATACCAGCATCAAAATGACAAAGATATTTGTCAAGGATTTTATGTGGTAATCATAAAAATAAGCAATTACAAACTCACTTTTAACAAATGAAAAAATATAGTCTTAGTAAATAAATAAGAAGATATAAAGGATAAAAGAGAAATTTATGAAATAGAAAATACAATATTCAAAATAAAATACTCACTGAATAAGCTTAGCAGAGAATGGAGATGACAGAAGAATTAGTCAGTGAACTCAAAGATCATACTATGCTAATTATCCAAACTGAACAATGAAGAGGAAATAGACTGAAATAAACCGATAAAATCTCAGAGTCCTGTGGTGCTATAACAAAAGATCTAATGTACATATCATTGGGGTCCCAGGAGCATAGAAAGACTGGGGAGCTGAAAAAGTATTTGAAGAAATAATGACTAAAAATGTCCCAAATTTGACAAAAGACATTAACGTATATATTCAATAAGCTGAGCAAATCACAAATAAGATAAAACTAAACAAATCCATGCCAAGATACATCATAATCCAACTTCTGAAAAGTAAAGAGAAAAAACATCTTGAAAGTAAAAGAATAATTCTTTACTTTTATGAGAAACACAGATTTTATTGTATTAATAGTAGATTTCTAATCAGAAACCAGAGAAGTCTGAAGAAGGGGTAGAATATTTTTAATGAGCTGAAAGATAATAACTCAATTCTATACTCAGTGAAAACATCCTTTAGGAGTGAAAGGGAAATAAAGACATTTTCAGACTAAGGTACGCTAAGAGAATTTCTTGCCAGCAGACCTGTCCTAAAAGAATGGCTAAAAAGATCTTGAAATTGAAAGAGGATGATAAAATAAGAAGTCTTGGAACGTCAGTAAGGAAGACAGAACAAGGGAAGGAGTACAAACATGGACAAATACGATAGATTTTTCTTTTCTTTTGAATTTTCTAAAATATATTTGATGGTTGAAGCAAAAGTTGTAACATTATGTGATATATTTCTCAATGTGCATAGAGGTTATAGTTAATATAATTATAAAGGGGGACAGTAAATGAATTTAAGGGAGATAAATTTTCAAAAGCATATTAAAAAGCAGAGACATCACTTTGCTGACAAAGGTCCACATAGTCAAAGCTATAGTTTTTCCAGTAGTCATGTCTGGATGTGAGAGTTGGACCATAAAGGAAGTTGAGTACTGAAGAACTGATGCTTTTGAACTATGATGTTGGAGAAGACTCTTGAGAGTCCCTTGGACTGCAAGAAGATCAAACCCTGAATATTCATTGAAAGGCCTTATACTGAAGCTGAAGCACCAATACTTTGGCCACCTGATGCCAAGAGCCAACTCATTAGAAAAGACCCTGATGCTGGGAAAGATTGAAGGCAGGAGAAGGGGACGACAGAGGATGAGATGGTTGGATGGCATCACTGAATCAACGGATGCAAGTTTGAGGAAATTCCAGGAGATAGTGAAGGACAGGGAGGCGTGGTGTTCTGCAGTCTACCGGGTGGCAAAAAGTGAGCAACTAAACAACAACAGCAATAAAGTTTCAAACATGTATTCAAAGTATTGAAATATCAGCACCAGCAGTCTGTGATAAAGTATTCATACAGCATCCTATCAGACTGTTCTCCCATTTGTCTACTCAGAACCCTTAATTTTTGCTTTCATTGTGATGTGAGCTACACACTCAGCCTCCTAATATTTTTTTCAGAATCTGGTGACCCATCTGGACCTTCTTTTTCACAACCATTTCTCTTTTTTTCCTTTTTTACTTTTCGAGCTCGCTTTGACTCTTAACCATCCATGCTATCATGAAGCTACCATCCCACTTAAGACCCCATGTCACACTCCAGTTCAGGGGGAACTGGTCATCTTTTAGGCCTTGTTTCCTGCTTTGTATGCAGCCTCAGACACACTCAGGAGTCCTAAGCCTCGAATGTGGTACAGAGGATCATATTTTTGGTGCTGCAAGAAGGAAGTGTGATTACATTAAAAAACAACAAGCAATTATTCTCCTCTCCTTTTGAAATTAAGCAAATAAATGTGTACATTAGGCACTGTATCACTCACAAGAGCAAAATAAAGTGCTATTGTGTTTTCTAGGTAGTTGTGTAAGAAATCCCATTTTCTACGTATTCATTTATTTTGAAAAATGTCGTTATTTTATATATGTGTGTGTGTGTGGAATATATGTGTATGGAATATTACTCAACCACAAAAAATGAAATTCTGCCTTTTACAACAAAACAGAGTGACCTGGGTGGTATTATGCTTGATGAAATAAGGCAGACAGAAATAAAAATACTGTATATTTTCTATTATATGTGGAATTTGAAAATCAAAACAAATATACCAATACAACAAAAGAGAAACTGACACAGATACAGAGATAGCTAGTGGTTACAAGGAGAAAGAAAGTTGGGTGAAGAGGGCAGATAGGGGAGGAGGATTAAGAGGTATAAACTTCTAGATATAAATAAATAATATACTAGAATGTAATGTCCAGCACAGAGTATGTAGCTCATTATGTAATAATTTAAATGGAGTGTCAATACACAAAAACATCAATATGTTGCATACATGAAACTATAGATCAACTATACCTCAATAAGAAAGAAAGAGTAAAAATGATACACTTAAATATTCCAGTTATGAGTGGTTTACTTAAACATTTAAAATGTCTAACTGCAAACTAACACAGGCTAGCAGATAATTTACTGACAGATATAAATTTGGCTAAGAGTCCAACAGAATTTTGTATAAATAGTAAAATATTTTCCAATTTATTTCCTAGAAACTTAAATTTGAGTACATAACAGTACTTTACAACAATATATAAAAAATAAAATCTGAAATTTTATTTGGTGAGGCAAGTCACTATGTAAGACAGAATCACATCCAAGAGAAATTTTATGACAAAAAGCAAGAATCTGAGAAATGAGCAATAAACGGGGAAAATCCTTTTTCATCTTTGAATCTGATCTTTACTTTGGAAGCCTACATGAAAAAACATTGATTCTCTTTTTACACACAGTTTTAAAGGAGGGAGGGGCAACATAAGAGTGGTATGGGTACGTGAGGTACAAACTATTGAGTGTAAGATAGGCTACAAGGATGCACTGTACAACACAGGGAACACAGTCAATGTTTTGTAATTACTATAAATGGAGCATAACCTTTAAAAGTTATGTGAAAAACTCATTCATTTAAATGTAAATTCTATGTTTACATTTTTCAGAAAATGCATTTGAAGTTAATAATATAGTCATATATGTCGTTCAGATTATTGCTGTTTTTTAAATGAATATCTAAGTAATTGATATAAATTTCAAGAATTCTAAAAATTTAAGTATAAGATGTAGTCATCTTTACTTAATGAAATGTCATTTTACAGTTTCATTATGTATAATGGGGTCTCTAAGAGTCGGACATGACTGAGCGACTTCACTTTCCCTCTTCAATTTCATGCATTGCAGGACACGGCAAGCCACTCCAGTGTTCTTGCCTGGAGAATCCCAGGGACAGAGAAGCCTTGTGGGCTGCTGTCTATGGGGTTGCAGAGTCGGACATGACTGAAGCGACTTAGCAGTGGCAGCAGCAGCAATGATATATTTTACACAAAAAGAAGTGTAAAGTGTTCTCACTTCTTTTTGTTTATATTAGTATTCTTCTTGCTAAAGATCAACCAATTCCCTACCTATTTTCTCAGCCAAATGCCTGAGAAATGCCTGAGAGAACTGATTTTATCTACTTAATTACTATTGGTACCATGTGAGCAGAAAGTTTGGTCCAGCTCCCCTTCTAGGTAAATGGTCATTCCATCTACCGGTATTTTAGCTCCTTCATCCTATCTTCTTCCTCAAAAAGTGACCAGATCACCTGCCATTGTCTTATCTATCATGTATAATTATACTTCTTCTCCTAGCATTATACTGCAAATTCACAGGTAATGGTCAACAGCAATAACATTGCTAAATCAGATTTTTATTTTTCAACCAGTGTTCTTCAGTTTTCTACAGCATGGAATCTACCATTCCATTCATTTTTTAATATAAATTGATGTGTCTTTCTAAAACATTTCCTACATCCATTCCTATCCATAAGACTCTCATTCTCTGTCACTTCTTTGTCTTCATATTTTTCCACTACTGAGTATTGCTTTGAAAGCAAGAAAATTATTATGTATATGAAATACATGCATAAAATCATAATAAGTAAGGCAATGAGGAAAATTGTGTTCAATTTAAAAAATGACATATAATCATCATTGAGGAAGTCAATGTAACAAACTACATTATCTTTCCTGTTATATATGCATATTTTAGACTCTAAACAGATTAATCAATAATAGCAAAAATGTGTATGTGATAATACGGTCTTCTACATAAGGAAACACTGGAGAAACTTACCTGTACATATCAACCATTCTAATGAAAAAATAGCAGCAACAAAAAGGTCTTCACTACATATCGCAAAGCAGTCCAATGTTTAAAGTTAACATCAAAGTAGTCCAATGCCATATTCTTGCATAAAACAGTTTTAGAGCATTATATAAATCTTATGTTACAATAATTTGAATAATACCCCACTGATGGCCAGAAAAACTTTTTCCAATCTCTATCTGTTCATGAGTTGTCCTTGCTTATTTTTCCAAACAGAGATGGTTGCTTACTCACCTACAGTGGTATTATACATCAATTTTTTCAGGACTTACTATATATCAGAATATTAGCCACCACAAGTTGGATCTCTACTCCACTCCTAAATATTTCTAATTATTGCACATTAAAACATATTCACCATGGATATTAAAATTCATGAATATAAAAATATTAAAATAATATATTGGAATTCCACAGCAATGTGTTCCTTAAAAGAAGCCTTTATTTCATCGTTACATAGAGTGGCCAGTTTTGAGAGTAAAGTGTGTTAGTTGCTCAGTCACGTCCGATTCTTTGCAACCCCATAAACTGTAGCCTGCCTGCCAGGCTCCTCCATCCGTGGAATTCTCCAAGCAAGAATACTGCAGTGGGTAGCCATTCCCTTAGAGTAGCTTCCTGACCCAGGGTTTGAACAGAGGGCTCCTGCATTGCAAGCAGATTCCTTACTGTCTGAACCACCAGGGAAGCCAGTATGAGAGTATTAGTTTTCAGTTCTATGAGGTAATTTTTTATGACTTTAGAATGCAAATATCACACATTAATTGCTAATTGCTGATTATATTTTTGAAATAAGTGATGTTCTAATGACATACAGAAAAGAATGTATGGAAGTCAGATTGACCAGACTTGAGGGAGTGGAAATCCAAGTCTCATGCCTTGTACCCTGAGGTCCGCTCTATCTTTGTGACTCAAATGCTTTTGTTAGAAGCACTAGCTAGACATACAGGCTCTCTCTCTCTCTCTCTCTCTCTCTCTCTCTCTCTCTAACACATGCACACACAAAAGCACAAACAATATCAGCAGTATTAAAAAATAAAACTCACCTTTATGACTTTCATACATCATAGGTGATTTTCTATAGTGATCTATTGGATAAGTCGCCATTTTAAGAAGGAAGTTGTTTTACGTCAGTCACTTGTGGCCCAGAGAAAGTCTCAGCTTGGTGATGAGTTATGCTGGCAGGATTTTGAAATATCTTTGTGTCCCTTCTAAAAACACAGAGAGGGAGGAGATTATATGACCCAAGGCAATATCCCTGGATCAGAGAGAAGTTTCAGTCATATGAATCAGGTTTCTGGTTCTTGAGTGCTGCAGGTGCAGCATGGAATTAACCAGAAGCAGGAAAGGAGACCCTGTACTCTGAACCTTGTATGATCATAAAACAATACTTCAGAAGCAGTTATTCCTTTGAATAAATCTACAAATAACTGCATATGCACAGAAACTCAATTGATAAATCTCAGATTAGATTTCTTTTTTAATTTTTCTCTTCATGCAACTCAACCATAGAGTGTCTAGTGCTGAAACAGGAAGAACTTTTATGTTCACTTAATCATTTATGTAGACCAATTACATGCCAATTAAACTAAGCCAGAGTTGTTACTGCTTGACAATCCTGCCCAGGTCCTATCTCAGACTAATCAAATAGAAATTTCTCAGGGGTGGAAGGAAGGAAGAGAAGGCAGAGATATGAATCAGTAATTTAAAATATATTCTCAAGTGACTATACTGTGTCCTAGTGCTCCCATCTCAGTTGTGTCCCACTCTTGTATGCCCCCATGGATTGCAGCCCACCAGGCTCCTCTGGCCTTGGGATTTTCCAGACAAGAATACTGGTGTGGGTTGCTACTTCCTCCTCTGGAGATCTTCCCAACCCAGGGATTAAATCCTGATCTCTAGCATTGTAGGCAGATTCTTTACCTCTGAACCATTAGAGAAGCTCATTATACTGTACAACCCAGAATTAAGAAATGCAGTCTTAGGCTGGCTGACTTCTCCATGCCTCCTACCCCTTATTTGTCAGCTCCTGTTAAGCCCTCAAATCCAAGTGAGGCGGAAGGGAGTGTATTGTTCAAGGATCCTGTTATCAAACCAGCCACTCCTTATCCAAACAAATATTTTGAACTTCGTTCTTCTCAAGAGTTTCAATCACAATTGAGTTTTCCTGAATCTTATCACTGTCTTCATGAGTATAAAGACACCGATACCTCACTCAAAAATGTGTTGTATGTCACTAAAAATCATGAAGGTAGTTAATGTATAATTAATCTTTGAGTAAAGGTAGGGCTTAGTACTTAGTCCTAAACCCACACAGGACAAGTTATATTTTGAATCCATTGGTAAAACTTGCAGTTTGGACCTCAAAGCCCTGTTAACTAAAAAATGTATTTGCAATGTAAAAGTTGAGAGTTATGTTTTTTAAATTTATTTATTTATTTTAATTGGAGGCTAATTACTTTACAATATTGTGTTGTTTTTTGCCATACATTGACATGAAACAGCCATGGGTGTACATGTGTCCCCCATCCTGAACCCCCATCCCGCCTCCCTTCCTCAGGGTTGTCCCAGTGCACTGGCTTCAAGTGCCCTGTTTCATACATTGAACTTGGACTGGTGAACATATGGTAATATACATGTTTCAATGCTATTCTCTCAAATCATCCCATCCTCACCTTCTCCCACAGGGTCCAAAAGTCCGTTCTTTATATCTGTGTCTCTTTTGCTGTCTCACATATAGGGTCATCATTACCATCTTTCTGAATTCCATTATATGCGTTAATATACTGTATTGGTGTTTCTATTTCTGACTTATTTCACTCTGTATAATAGGCTCCAGTTTCATCCACCTCATTGGAACTGGTTCAAATGTGTTCTTTTTAATAGCTGAATAATATTCCATTGTGTATATGTACCGCAGCTTTCTTACCCATTCTTCTGCCGATGGACATCTAGGTTGCTTCCATGTCCATGCAGGAGATGTTGGTTCGATCACTGGGTTGGGAAGACACCCTGGAGAAGGACATGCCCACTCCAATATCATGCGAGGATAATTCCATGGACAGAGGAGCCTGGAGGGCTACAGTCCATGGGGTTGCAAAGAGTCAGACATGAGTGAGCAACTGAACTGAACTTAAAACAAACCTTTAAATATTCAAGCCAATTCTTGAGTAACTTAACTCTGTGCCAGAGAAATTTAGTACTCACAAAACAAAACAGAGGCCCCAGAAGTCAATGAATTAAGTTTAAATGTCCAACATCCTACAGAAAATTACTAGCTAGATGGAGGAGGAAAATACAATCAATAATTAGGAGAGAAGAACACAAAAGAAAAAGACCTGGAATAACAGATGAGGGAATTAAATAATAGTTTAAATATTTTTGTCTGAATTATTAATATGTTCACTAATTTAAAAAACATGAAACATTATGAGAGAAAGCAAAAAGTACAAAAAGGAAACAAGTAGAATGCTTTAGAATAAAAAATATAATGTTAGAAACTTTACTCAATACTGCATATGTTAGACACTGCAGAAGTAAATAACTAAAAATTAAGACAGAAATGAAATATAACCAAACGAAAGCACAGAGGTAAATGGCATCAACTGAATTGACACACATGTGTTTTAGATCCTCGAAGCATTGTAATGAGCAGGGAGAGTGAAGAAGAAATAATTGTCTAAATGTCCCCAAATTTTAAAAAACTAGAAAGTTACAGCTGGCCCCAAGCTGGGTAAACAAAAAGAGCTCCTCACCAAGGCACATTTTCTAAAATCTGGAAAACAGTCTGAGAAAAAGACATTTTACCATAAAATAAATAAGAATAAATTTCTTATAATTCTTTGTCATTAAATATGCAAACCAGAAGACTATCAAATCACAACTTGAAAGTCTGAAAAGGAAAAAGGAAAAAAAGAAAAACTAGAATTCTAAAGTTAGTGATATATCCTTCAAAATTAAGGAGGTATAAACTATTTTTTAAAACAAACAAATGCAGAGGCTTGTTTTACCAGAATAGTGCCACCACAAGATAGGAGGAGCCAATGTCTACACAGAACAAAAGACATAAAATGAAAAAAGAAGAATGGGAATTTATGGAAAGTAGGGAGACAGAAATGAGCAGAACTTAAATATGGAGAAGTACAACATCAGAATTTTTGATGTGAAAAATGGATATCCAGGAGCAGAGGGGGCCAATAAATGGCTTATAGATATTTTAAAAGACAGGGAATCATAGAGACATACAGAAACCTGTTGTATTAAAGGGCTTCAGAAGTAAAGGATATCAGAGAATTTACCAACTTTTTTCTGAAGATCTTTTGAAAAACATAAATGCAAAGATCAATGTCAATTTCATAAGACAGGCCCAAGATATGAAATTCAAACCTAATGAAATATTTGTTTTTAAAATTTACACTATTTGGATGCAGAAGACTACTCATGTTCACACACACAAAGAAGCACACAGGGAAGCAGTACTCACTTATTATTTGGTTTGTTTTCTTTTATTTGGTCCTAGGCTGCTGTTAAACACAGTCATTTCTCATATTGTCATAGCTACATTATGTAGAGTCATCTCAAACACTGTATTAGAGAAAACAGAATCACTGCTCTATAAATGCCTAGTATAGAATTAGGTTTATGGGTGTATCTATGCTCAAAGATTTTGTCCACTAGTTACTATGTAATTTTATTGAGTTTGAGTTTCTATTTTTAGCCAGCCTGAAAAAAGCTGATTTTCACTACATCATGTGGGGCAAAGGGAGGGAAAGCACTAAGTGACGGTAAAGGAAGTTTAAATCAAATGAACAAAATTTTACTTGGAGCAATCTTACATATACCTTGAATATGTTGATATTTCAAAGACATCTTGATAATATTTATGAAAATTCTACCTGTTCTCTTGACTGCAACAAGAAGACCAATCAAAGAAGTAATGATTGGGAAAACTAAATGGCAAATGAAATGAGTAAACTCAGTTGGAAAGATAAGCTAATAAGACAAACATCAGATAAAAATATGTGCTTATGTGAGTTGAGGAAGATGATCCTTGCTTGTTGAGGCAAGGGTACAAGAAACAGATGAAATAATGACAAGGTCCCCAGTGGAATACATTTTTGGTACTTACCTTTTTCGTATTCACTGTTCTCTAAAAAGTAGAAGGAAGGAAGAAACAGTTCATTCCAAATGAATGTGTTTTGTCAGGAACAGAGAAGAACAAAATTCAAAACCCTTTTATAATTTACTCTTTGATATATATTGACTTAGAGCTTCCCTCATGAGGAAGAGAAAGAATCTGCCTGCCAAGCAGGAGACCCAGGTTTGATCTCTGGGTTGGAAAGATTCCCTGGAAATGAAAATGACAACCAACTCCATTTCTTGCCTGGGAACTCTCAAGGACAGAGAAGCCTGTTGGTCTACAGTCTGTGGGGTCCCAAAAGAGCTGAACAACTTATTGACTAAAGAACGACAACATATTGACTCATATTTGTGAGAATTGGCTCATTAAAGTTCTAAAGGGCATTTCAACACCTCAAAGTGTTTTATGTTTTGTTTGTTTTTTGCATTACCCCACATGTTGGTTGGCACAAGAAGAGTTAAGATAGGCAATGAAAAATAAGAAAAGGAATGATAGGACTTCCACTGAATTAAATGATGTCCATCGTTCATCTTTAATTGAGTTTTTCAGACTAAAATGTACACACACATGAGACAGGTATGACACAAAAAGTGATAAGGAGGTGCACAGTAAAGGTACCCATCTGTCTAGCACTGTACATGTAGCAGCAGTTATAGAAAACCTCTAATGTACCTTGCAAAAATGTATTATTAAGTTATATTCTCTATGAAAATATAATTTTAAAATGTCTTCAGAAAAACAGAATGTTTAAATTTATGATGATATTCGGTTTCCTTTCGGAAATACCTCAGGACAATAGTTACATGTGTTCATCATATAAAATTTTCAAGAAATCTAGAGCTATGTTATACTTGAACTTCCATTAAGACTTAGTCCATCTACAAATATTTAAAAGGGTTAAAATTTGCCAATTTGATAACTGTGTCAATAAAATACAAACGAATAAATTATAAGTGTTATGATTGGTTATTTTATCTAAGGTAGGGAAAATTATTAATATATGTAACAATGAAAAGATGCTAGAAGTATTTCATAGCCATATGAATATATATATATTCAGTAAAACTTAGCATAAGGGAAACTATACCATCTAGCATTATTTCTAATTTTTGTTTATAACTCCATTTTATAATAGTTATACAAGATTATAATAGTTACACAAGGTAAATGTTTAAAAAATAATTATAAATCCATGTCAATGAGTACACAATATAGAAAGATATCATTTTTGACATCAATCACAAGAGAGAGGAGATAAAGCTGCATATATGTAGAGTACTTTTGACCCAATTGAAATTAAGTTGCTGTCAACTCAAAATACGTTGTTCAAACTTTTGGATATTAGATGCTACTCCATGCTCTGCACAAATAAAACATCCGTGGAATATACCAAAAAGGAAGTGATTAAGTAATTTCAATGTGTCACAATAAAAGGACAACTAATTCAGAAAAAGATAGTGATGAAAGACAAAAATCCTAAAGACAGAAATCAAGGAGCAAGAAGGTAAAAGTCTTTCTCAATCACTAATTATTTCAAATGTAAATAGACTAAACTCAATCAAAGGACATAGATTGGATGCATAGACTTAAAAAATATACAGTCATATGCTGTCTAAGAGTGACTAATTTTAGATACAAATACACACAGGTTGAAATTGAAATGATGGAAGAAAATGTTCCATTCAAATACTAACCAAGACAGAATTAAACTACTATCATCAAGAACAGACTTTAAAGCAAAACTTGTCAAAATAGTCAAAGTAGGACATTATATATTGATAAAAGTGTAAATCACCAAGAAGATATAACAAATATAAGCATGTGTGCACCAAATAGCAGATGCCTAGAATATATGAAGCAAACTGACGAAATTGGAGGAATTTGTGGTATTAACTGGAGACTTCAGTACTCCATTTTCAATAATGGATAGAATAACTAAGTAGAAGATTGATGAAGAAACAGAGGGTTGAACAGCATTAAACTAATCTGATTTAACAGATGTATACATTAAATTCTACTGAAAAACAGCATAATATGCATTTTTTCTAATGAACACATCATATTCTCTAGATGGACCATGTGCTGAGCCACACACACACACACACAAAGCCTTAATGAATTTTAAAATAATGAAGTCAATACAAAGTATCTTTGCTGATTACAATGGAATGAAGGTGGAAATCAATAATAAAAACGACTAGGAAAATCACTGCTCCACTCTTAAAACCTCTAAATAGTGCACATTAAAATGTTTTGATCATGCATGTTAATACTCACTTACAATTCCACATCAATCTATTATCTTAAAGGTTTGATTTCATTATTATGCAATGTGCTCAGCATGAGAGTACTGGTTTTCAATTTTGCAAGGTGATTTTTCACTACTTTCAGTCAGTTCAGTTCAGTCGCTCAGTCACATCCAACTCTTTGCGACCCCATGAATCGCAGCATGCCAGGCCTCCCTGTCCATCACCATCTCCCGGAGTTCACTCAGACTCATGGCCATCGAGTCCGTGATGCCATCCAGCCATCTCATCCTCTGTCGTCCCCTTCTCCGCCTGCCCCCAATCCCTCCCAGCATCAGGGTCTTTTTCAATGAGTCAACTCTTCGCATGAGGTGGCCAAAGTACTGGAGTTTCAGCTTTAGCATTATTCCTTCCAAAGAAATCCCTTCAGAATGGACTCCTTGATCTGAATGAAATCCCTGATCTCCTTCAGAATGGACTGGTTGGATCTCCTTGCAGTCCAAGGGACTCTCAAGAGTCTTCTCCAACACCACAGTTGAAAAGCATCAATTCTTCGGCACTGAGCTTTCTTCACAGTCCAACTTTCACATCCATACATGACCACAGGAAAAACCATAGCCTTGACTAGACAGACCTTAGTCGGCAAAGTAATGTCTCTGCTTTTGAATATGCTATCTAGGTTGGTCATAACTTTTCTTCCAAGGAGTAAGTGTCTTTTAATTTCATGGCTACAGTCACCATCTGCAGTGATTTTGGAGCCCCAAAAAATAAAGTCTGACACTGTTTCCCCTGTTTCCCCATCTATTTCCCATGAAGTGATGGGACCGGATGTCATGATGGATAGATTAAAGTGAAATTACTCAAGGAGTTTGAATTGTGAGAGAAGTTTCAGAATATTTGGGAAGCATATTACCAGAAGTATCACAGACATGATGCAGAGAAATATGGGAAGAGTGATAGTATCCACAAATTAAAGTGTGCTGAAAGAAGTGAGGTAGAAGAATAATCAATATATAATGAGATAGATGAGTGAGGTAAGAACTACTTAGAGATGGCTAATTAGGGAATGAGAAAACAGTTTATCCAGACCTAAGAGTAATAGCTCCAACCCCCAAGACTTGTACCCTGTGTTCTACTCTGTCTTTGTGCCTCAAATACTTTTATAGAGACACTAGGCATTTAAATTCATGAACACAAGCACATATAAACACCAACAATAACAGGGACAAAAATCAAACTCACCTTCTTTACTCATAAAGAGTTTTACAAACCAACTCATTGTCTGAGTCACCAACTCAGAAGGGAGTTTGATTCACATCTGTTGGTCCACAGTAATTGCCCAGCTTTCTTCTGATCTGGATTGCCAGAGCTTGAAATGTCTCTGTTATCCCTGTAACAGTACAGAAGAAAGGGACTGTACTATGCAGGGCTTATTCTTGGGATGGAGTGCTTCAGTCATGTGACCAGGTCTTTTGCTCCCAAGTGCTGTAGAGAATGGAGTTGTCTCAGAAGCAGGGAAGGAGACTCTGGACTTTTGTCTTTGTAGGATGATAAAGCAATATTCTAGTTGCAGGTTTCCATTTCCTCACTTGAATACACACACAAATGATCACATATATACAGAAAGTTCAATTATTAAGTGGCTTTTTTATTTCCTTTGTGCAGATAAAGCCCAGTGAGACTGCCTAGTACTAGAAAAGGAAGATATTTTATGTTCACTTAACAATTTATGAAAACCAATTAAACTTAAGCCAGGGTTGTTACAGAGAGGGCAATGATTCCATGTCCCTGTCCATTTTCCCTTCTGCAGTCCAAATTTAGTATTAGCCTTTATTCTTCTCAAATTCAGTGAACTTCTGAACTTTGCCTACTAGTGTAAACCTAGAGTCTGCTATGGAGTCTTCTTTGTATCTTTCTAATCCTTACATGGGTCCACATTCCTTTTATGGTGAAAAAATATTACATTGTGTGGCTGTACCACATTTTGTTTATCCATTCATCCATTGATAGACATTTGGGTTGGGTTCACTTTTTTGGCCATTATGAAAAATGCTGCTGCAAACACTTATGTACACATTTGTGTGTGTGTGTGTGTGTGAATATATACTTGAATTTCTCTTGGGGTGGAATTATACAGTCATAAGGACCTGGAATGTTAGGTCCATGAATCAAAGAAAATTAGACATGTTCAAGTAGGAGATAGTAAGAATAAACATCAACATCCTAGGAATCAGCAAAGTAAAGTGGATGAGAATGCGTGAATTTAATTCAGATGACCATTATATCTACTACTGTGGCAAGAATCCCGTAGAAGAAATGGAGTAGCCCTCATAATCAACAAGAGAGTCCAAAATGCAGTACCTGGGTGCAACCTCAAAAACGACAGAATGATCTCGGTTTGTTTCCAAGGCAAGCAATTCAACATCACAGTCATCCAAGTCTATGCCTCTACCACTAATACCAAAGAAGCTGATCAGTTCCGTGAAGATCTAGAAGACCTCCTCGAACTAACACCTAGAAAAGATATTCTATTCATCATCAGGGATTAGCATGCAAAAGTAGGAAGTCAGATATACTAAGAGTAACAGACAAATTTGGTGTTGGAGAACAAAATGAAGCAAGGCAAAGACTAATTGAATTCTGCCAAGAGAATACACTAGTCATAGCAAATACCCTTTTCAACAACACAAGAGACACCTTTACTCATGGACATTACCAAATGGTCAATCAGTCAATCAGCTCAGTCGCTCAGTCATGTCCAACTCTTTGTGACCACATGAATTGCAGCACACCAGGCCTCCCTGTCCATCATCAACTCCCGGAGTTCACTCAAACTCACGTCCATCAAGTCGGTGATGCCATCCCGCCATCTCATCCTCTGTCGTCCCCTTCTCCTCCTGCTCCCAATCCCTCCCAGCATCAGGGTCTTTTCCAGTGAGTCAACTCTTCACATGAGGTAGCCAAAGTACTGGAGTTTCAGCTTCAGCATCAGGCCTTCCAATGAACACCCAGGAGTGATCTCCTTTAGGATGGACTGGTTGGATCTCCTTGCAGTCCAAGGGACTCTCAAGAGTCTTCTCCAACACCACAGTTCAAAAGCATCAATTCTTCGGCACTGAGCTTTCTTCACAGTCCAACTCTCACATCCATACATGACCACTGGAAAAACCATAGCCTTGACTAGACAGACGTTTGTTGGCAAAGTAATGTCTCTACTTTTTAACATGCTGTGTAGGTTGGTCATAACTTTCCTTCCAAGGAGTAAGCGTCTTTTAATTTCATGGCTGCAATCACCATCTGCAGTGATTTGGAAGCCCCCCAAAAAATAAAGTCTGACACTGTTTCCTCATCTATTTCCCATGAAGTGATGGGACCAGATGCCATGATCATTTTCTGAATGTTGAGCTTTAAGCCAACCTTTTCACTCTCCTCTTTCACTTTCATCAAAAGGCTTTTTAGTTCCTCTTCACTTTCTGCCATAAGGGTGGTGTCATCTGCATATCTGAGTTTATTGATATTTCTTCTGGCAATCTTGATTCCAGCATGTGCTTCTTCCAGCCCAGCATTTCTCATGATGTACTCTGCATATAAGTTAAATAAGCAGGGTGACAATTTGCAGCCTTGACGTACTCCTTTTCCTATTTGGAACCAGTCTGTTTTTCCATATACAGTTCTAACTGTTGCTTCCTGACCTGCATACAGGTTTCTCAAGAGGCAGGTCCGGTGGTCTGGTATTCCCATCTCTTGAAGAATTTTCCCCAGTTTATTGTGATCCACACATTCAAAAGCTTTGGCATAGTCAATAAAGCAGAAATAGATGTTTTTCTGGAACTCCCTTGCTTTTTCGATGATCTGGAAGATGTTGGCAATTTGATTTCTGGCTCCTCTGCCTTTTCTAAAACCAGCTTGAACATCTGGAAGTTCACGGTTGATGTATTGCTGAATCTTGGCTTGGAGAATTTTGAGCATTACTTTACTAGCATGTGCTGCTACAGTTAAGTCACTTCAGTGGTGTCTTACTCTGTGTGACCCCATAGATGGCAGCCCACCAGGCTCCCCTGTCCCTGGGATTCTCCAGGCAAGAACACTGGAATGGGTTGCCATTCCCTTCTCCAAAAAAAAACTAGCATGTGAGATGAGTGCAATTGTGTGGTAGTTTGAGCATTCTTTGGCATTGCCTTTCCTTGAGATTGGAATGAAAATTGACCTTTTCCAGTCCTGTGGCCACTGCTGAGTTTTCCAAATTAGCTGGCATATTGAGTGCAGCACTTTCACAGCATCATCTTTCAGGATTTGAAATAGCTCAACTGGAATTCCATCACCTCCACTAGCCTTGTTCATAGTGATGGTTTCTAAGGCCCACTTGACTTCACATTCCAGGATGTCTGGCTCTAGGTGAGTGACCACACCATCGTGATTATCTGGCTCATGAAGATCTTTTTTTGTACAGTTCTTCTGTGTATTCTTGCCACCTCTTCTTAATATCTTCTGCTTCTGTTAGGTCCATAACATTTCTGTCCTTTATCAAGCCCATCTTTGCATGAAATGGTCAATACCAAAATCAAATTGATTACATTCTTTGTAGCCAAAGAATGGAGAAGCTGTATACAGTCAGCAAAAACAAGACCGGGAGCTGACAGTGGCTCAGATCATCAGCTTCTCATAGCAAAATTCAGGGTTAAACTAAAGAAAACTGGGAAAAACACTAGGCCAGCCAGGTATGACTTAACTCCCATATGAATTTTCAGTAGAGGTAATGAACAGATTCAAGGAACTAGATCTAGTTAACAGTGTGCCAGAACTATGGACAGAGGTTCGTAACACTGTACAGGAGGCAGTGAACAAAATCATCCTCCCAAGAAAAGAAAAGCAAGAAGCCAAAGTGATTATCTGAGGAAACTTTACAGAAAGCAGAAAAATGAAAAGAAGTGAAAAGCAAGGGAGAGAGGGAAAGGTGCATCCAATTAAACACAGAGTTTCAGAGAATAGCTAGGAGAGATAATGAGTCCTTCTTCAATGAACAGTACTTAATAATAAGAAAACAACAAAAAGGGAAAGACTGGAGATCTCTTCAGGAAAATTGGAAACATCAAGGGAGCATTCTGCCCAAAGAAGGGCACAATAAAGGATAAAAATGGTAAAGTCCTACTAGATGCTGAAGAGATCAAGAAGAGATGGAAAGATTACCAGGAAGAACTGTATTAAAAAAAATCTTAATGAACTGGATTACTATGATGGTGTAGTTAGTCAACCGGAGCCAGACATTCTAGACTGTGAAGTCCAGTAGGTGTTAAGCAGCACTGCTGCTAATAAAGCTAGTGGATGCGATGAAATTCCAGCAGAACTATTCACATCCCTAAAGGAGGATGCCATCAAGGTTTTGCATTCATTACGTCAGCAAATCTGGGAGATCAGGAGTGGTCACAGGACTGGAAAAGATCAATCCTCATCCCAATTCCCAAGAAGGGTAGTATCAAAGAATGTGCTAACCACCGGACAATTGCATTCATCTCCCATACTAGTAAGGTCATGCTTAAAATCTTGCATGCTAGGCTTTAGCATTATGGGAACCAAGAAGTTCCAGATGTCCAAGGTGGGTTCAGAAAAGGAAGAGGAACTACAGATCAAATTGCCAACATTCACTGTATTCTAGAGAAAGAAAGGGAATTTCAGAAAAACATCTATCTCTGTTTCATCAACTATGCTAAACCTTTAACTATGTGGATCATCACAAACTGTGGAAAGCTCTTAAAGAGACAGGAATATCAGACCATCTTATTTGTCTCCTGAGAAACCTGTATGCAGGTCAAGAAGCAATAGTTAGAACCCTGTATGTATGGAACAACTGATTGGTTCAAGATCGAGGAAGGAGTACAACAGGGCCTTCAGCTGTTACCTTGCTTGTTAAACCAATATGCTGAGGACATCATGAGAAATGCTAGGTTGGATGAGTTACAAGCTGGATTCAAGATAGATGGGAGAAACATCAACAACCTCAGATATGCAGACAATATCACTCTAATGGCAGAAAGTGAAGAGGAACTAAAGAGCCTCTTGATGATGGTGAAGAGGAGAGTGAAAGAGCTGGCTTAAGAATTAAACATTAAAAAAAAACTAAGATCATGGCATCTAGCCCCATTACTGAATGGCAAATAGTAGGGGAAAAAGCAGAAGTAGTAACAGATTTCCTCTTCTTGGGCTCCAAAATCACTGTGAATGGTGACTGCAGTCATGAAATCAGAAGACAATTGCTTCTTGGCAGGAAAGCGATGATGAACCTAGACAATGTATTGAAAAGCAGAGATACTACTCTGCTGACCAAGGTGTGTATAGTTAAGGCTACGGTCTTCCCAGTGGTCATGTACGATTATGAGAGCTGGGCCGTAAAGAATGCAGAATGCCAAAGAATTGATGCCTTTGAACTGCGGTGCTGGAGAAGACTCCTGAAAGTCCCTTGGACAGCAAGGAGATCAAACCAGTCCTTCTTAAGGGAGATCAACACTGAATATTCACTGGAAGGACTGATGCTGAAGCTGAAGCGCTAGTATTTTGGTCATCTGATGGGAAAAGATGACTCACTGGAAAAGTCCCTGGTGCTGGGGAAAATCAAGGGCAGAAGGAGAAGAGGGCATCAGAGGATGAGATGGCTGGAGAGCATCACTGATGCAATGAACATGAACTTGGGCAAACTCCAGGAGACAGTGAAGGATAGGGAGGGCTGGCGTGCTGTAGTCCATGGAGTGGCAAAGAGTCCAAAATACACTGGGCAACTGAACAACAACAATGGTAATTCTACATTAACTTATTGAGAAACTTCTAAACTATTTTCCACAGTGACTGTATTATTTTACATTTCTCCACATTCTTTCCAACACTTGTTATTTTCCACTTGGTGAGGGGGGAATGTAGGGAGGACATAGAGCATCTGTCTTAGAGGGGATGATGTGTCTGACTCTTTGCAACCCCATGGATTCTATAGTCCATGCAGTTCTCCAGGCCAGAATGCTGGAGTGGGTAGCTCTTCCCTTCTCCAGGGGATCTTCCCAACCCAGGGATCCAGCCCAGGTATCCTGCATTGCAGGCAAATTCTTTACTGGCTGAGCCACTGGAGAAGCCCACATTGTGGTTTACATTTCCCAAATAACTAATTGTGTTTCACATTTTTCCAGGTGTTTATTGACCATTTGCACATCTTCTTCAGAGAAATATCTGTTCAAATCATTTGTTCATTTAAAAACTTGAATTGCTTTTCTTTTTATTATTTAGTATTACAAATTATATAGTCTTCATACTATGATGAATAATTTGTAAATATTTTCTCTCCTTCTATGAGTTGCCTCTTCACTTTTTTGATCGTGTCTTTGGGTGCACAAAACTTTTAGCAAAGTCAAATTTATGTTTTTCTTTGTTTGGTTGCACTTTTGGTGTCATAACTAAGAAACCTAAACCAAGTACCTAAACCAAGATTTACACCTATGCTTACATTTAGATCTTTAATTCATTTTGAGTTGATGTTCCACATATGATGTGAGATAGAAGGCAGCTTCATTCTTTTGCCTGTAGATGTTACTTTCCCTTCACTATTTATACCTCAGTGTGCTCTTATTTGACTCTGGTTTCCCCAGACGTCCATCATCTTGAGATCATCACATTTGTTAGAACTGGATTGTGATTGATATTTATTTTTTCTTTATCAAATTATCCTTGCATTTAAGATATAGTTTAGTTGCTCTTCAAATTATAGTTTAACTTTTCTCCTTCAACATTTGAAAATAAAACTCTTCAGTCATTTTTGTTCAGTGCTTTTGTGCATCTAATTTTTGTTTGAACAGTGCTACTAAAGTGTGATCCATGTGTGCATGTATGCTAAGTCACTTCAGTCATGTCCAGCTCTTTTTGGCCCCATGGATGGTAGCCTGCCCGACTCCTCTGTCCATGGGATTCTCCAGGTAAGAATACTGGAGAGGGTTGCCATGCCTTCCTCCAGGGATCCTCCTGACTTAGGGGTCAAACCCACATCTCCTGAGTCTCCTGTATTACAGGTGGGTTCTTTCCCACTAGTGCCACCTGGGAAGCCCCAAAAGTGTGATCCATAGATCAGTGCATATTTGTAAACTGTTTCTTACTAATTCTTCATGAAACAAATATAGAAAGAAAGTATTACAACATTTAGAGTGAATTGATAGAAAATGTTAGGTGTATGATATTTAATAATAAAATTACCACTCATATGTCTTTGCATTCACTTCATCATTTCTAGTAGTTTATTCAGAAAAGTATGCCTGTGATATATAATATATAATGCAAAAAACATTTACAACAACCATAAGATGGGGAAAAGATTCTTCTCTGCAAATTGTTTGAGAAACACTGCTTGATGTGGCTGGAAACTTTGGTCATGCAGATTCATGGAGACTTAAACCAAGAGGCCTCATAATCGGTGGTCCTGAGGACACCCATCAAGACTGGAATCCTTGGGTTTACAAAAAATGGGCTACCATCTGCACAATTTATAGGTTCTTATTCTAAGTCACTCAATATCTTGCAGCTGGGGAGAACTCCATGGATTTCAGTTTGAAGTAAGGATAGACTGACCCAGAGAAGTTGGCATGGCTGAAGGAGAAGATGTGGGTTTCATCAGTCATGTCATAGAAAGAAATGTCACTATCCTCATAATCCAAGAAAATCACAATCTTTAGTGGACACTTTTCAATTTGGAGAGGCTCTTTCTGGAAAATGTCTTGGCGAGAACAAGTGAGAGCCCTGTATTCACATCCTCTCTTCTCTAAGACATTGAACTTCATCTTCTCTAGATCACTGAGTAACCCACTCCTTTCTGTGGGCTCCTCAAAAATGCCTAGAGTCCATTCATCAATGTCCTCAATGTCCACCTCCCAGTAATATCTCCCCTTAGTGAATCCTTGATCAAGTGTGAGAATATTGCCACCTCCTTGCTTTTTACATAATATTGCCTGAGGTTCCCTTCTGAAGTCAGAATTGTTCTGATGAACATTTTCATGATTTTCAATCACAAGAACTGGAAGAAATAAAAAGGAAAGGATAAAGCCAAGATTGCATATTTCAGAAAACTGTTGTACAAGGGAAACTTTAACAAAACAGAGAATGTGTAAGGAGTGGTGAAAAGAACACCTCTCCTCTGAAGGTGTGTGCGTTGGGGGAGGTGGAGCTGGGTGGGAGGGGTTTGATGTGTTCTCTTGGTACTTGTTCTTGCTACCCACTCTATGCTACTTGTCTTATCTTTGCCATGGTCAGTGTTTTGACAGAGTGCCAGTGTGTGCATGGATCTTGAAATGTTTACTGAAGAACGATGTTCCTGCCATGTTCTTTGCAAATTAGTCCTATTTTCCTCAGTTAGTCATAGGGTCCATGTAAGCTGACCTCTCTACAAAGAACAGCTGAATTGTTATTTTGAGCCCTTTTTACTTAGTGTGGGGTCTCCTCAGCTGAGGGGCTATGTTAATTTGTTTCAGAACCAAGTGGACCCCACAGACAGGGAAGCTTTGTCAGTATTTGAAAGGGGAAGCACGACCAGAGTAGCTAATCCTAGCAGCAGTTGTCAGTTCAGGCTAACATTGAACGCTTTCCATGTCCTCCTTCCCTTTACCAGAACAGTAGTGCCTGTCTTTTCAACTAGGAAAGGATGTTAGGAAGCATAAGCAGGGTCTCAGAGGAAATCTCAGAGGGCAGGTTAGAAGGGGGTCAAAAAGATAAATAAAGAACCACTTACCAGGTTCAAACTGTTCCTTCCTCCAGTCTGAAAAAGAGCAACATGAATTGAAACCAGACAAAAGTATACCCAGGGGATGAAAAGGAGATAAGATGACTTTCCTGACTCATCACCTTCTCATGTGACTTTCCCTTCCTCCTCTAAACTCCTCAAATTCTGGTAGTGTCCAAAAACTACAGGACAAGTAGTATGCATTCTGTGCTCTCAGATTAGAAGCTATCACATAATTCAGCCTGAAGCTGGGGCTGTTCTCCAACCTAAGCCAGGTTTGGAGACCCCAGGAGTAGGGTCTGACACTCTACATGCCGCTCTACTGTGCTCTCCAGACCTCTGTGGGCCTCCTCATTGATGATGAGAGCTATAAAATATATTTTTAATTTAATTCTATTCTATGCCTCCTCTAAACCCCTCTATCTATTTACAGTTTTTCTGGCCTATGATCTCCTTAGAGTTTAAGTTTATGACCAAAGCATTTAAATGAGCCCTTATTACTCTGACCCAGATTGTAATCAGATAGCTTCTATTTTTCTCCAGAGACAGATTCCTAATGGGAAAAATAATTGCATCTGCTTCTGCCTGTGGCCACTTCTCTTATAACAGGCCTTGTGATTTTATTTGAAGATCGGGTATTCTCATTGAGTCTTGAGACAATAGGCAGATAAGGACCCATCCATAATTCTTGGCTGGAGCAGCTCTGTGGTCTCTCACTAAACTGGCCTCCTGTCAGAAGTGTAGCACTCGGATGCATGGAATCTATAAATATATGAGTCAAGGAGGACATCAGAGATCATGTATTCCAGTCTCTTTATCTAAAGAGATAAATACACTGAGAAATATAAGAAATATAAAAACAAGAAATATAAAACAACCCAACTTCCCAGTTGTAATTGACAAATTTGGAATTAAAAGTGTCAAAAGTTATCCTTAGTACTTTGTTCACTCCTTTAGAAACACAGGAGCATTTTTCAGTATCTCATAAAAGAAAACCCTTAACAAAACTGCTTAATCAGCTTTAATCCTTGGGAGGAGTTCCTCTGACCTTCTCTTATCAGAGCGCTCATCAGGCTGTGTGTAGTTGCCTGGTCCCTAATTTCCTTCCCCCAGTGGACTTTAAGTTCCACAAGGTCAGAGATAATAACTTGTGCCACCAACATCTAGCATGCCTGGCATATAAAAATTGCATAGATATATATTCAAGGAATGCCCTAGTGTGTTTTTGAGATCCAATACCATATTCCACATACACACAAACAGAAACAAATAAGTTATAAACCTACAGAATACATAGACACAGATTTCAGAAGGTATAAAAATAGCCAATTCCCCCTACCTCCAGATAAACATATTTATGCAGAAGATATTAAAATATTTTGAAAAACTGTTTTTCAACTTTTTCATACATAAATCTTCTGCCCCTATATTGAATTTTACTTTCTGTATTTCAAATAGGTAAAATAAGTAAAATCATAGTTAAGATACTTTTCTGAATATAAAATATATTTTCTGATATTTTAAACTTTTTTTGCAGAGCAAAAATGCTGACATAATATGTTCTTTATTCTTCCCAAATCTCCTCAAAGTCACCCTGAGTTCCATCATTCTCTTCTCCATGGGGGAAGGGCTAACAATTCACATTCATGCTGTATCCTACCCCAGTCATGTAGTGGAACTGACTAGTCAGCAGTTATTTCTCCTTCATTATCAGCTCTGGAAGACAACTGGTTATTTGAGTCTCCAAATACAAAATACTACAGAGTGATACCAAATAAAAATTTCACAACTTTCAAGTGTGTGTACGTGTATTTATATTTATGACTCTGCTTATTATGCTCAGAATACCAGAGGCATTTGGCAAGACGAGGGCCAGAGGTTTACGTACCAGGATATATCAGGGCCTTCTTCCAGTCTAAAACAGAACAAATACAGGAAAGACAAGATGAGACATTAATCTGCAACCTCAAATTTGTCTTCCTTTCCATAATTTCTCTTCCACTAATCATCATGAATCCTTTAGCCTTTTCTCTGAGAATAGGGAACTGAGAACTTGTTGGACATCAGGACATCAATTGACATGACTGAGTTGCTTACCTTTGTTGTATAATGCTTTTCGTTGTTCTGAAAGAAACAATATTCAGTGAGAGACCCAGAACAGGTGTGAAAGGGGTACAAATTCCACACAGGGCATGAGAAGAAGTAAGACTCACCGAGATCTTCTTCAAGCTTCCCTGAAAGAGAAAGAGATAGAAAATCCATCAAATTGAGTTTTAGTTGCTCCTGAGCCCAGTGAGTAGCTAAGTGAACTCAATTTGACCTTCTCTTAAGGATCCCTTAGTTAATTAAGCAGGTGAGAAAGATTAACGAATATCTTTGTCAAATGTAAAAGGGCAAGCTCTAAGAAAAGTTATGTGGGAAGAATCCTGGAGTCACACAGGAAGGGAAGTGCATGCTTCCTGGGAGTTTGATTTCTTAGGTGTTTCTGGAGCTTATTTTTGAAGGATAAAAAAGGAAGAGAAGATAAAGGAAGGCATTTCTGCAAAGAGAAACAGGTTGGGGTACAGAGGCTTGAAAGGGCATGGTATGGATTGGAGGTTTATGACCACTGCCCACAGATCTCCTAACTTCCCACGTGGTTTTCTCCTTTGCATAGGACTCCCAGGTCCGTGGAATTCTTGGCACCCTGTGTTTTCCTCAGGATTCTTGAACAATTTTTTCTTTCCCCATCTACCCTGCACACACAGCATCTGCAGCTTTTCCAGGAACCTCTGATTTGACTTGCTGCCGATTTACTTTTGACTGAATGTGCCTCTTCCTTTTCCTTCGCCACCTTGTCTCTTTCATGAGATGCTTCCTTCTTTTTCTCTGCTTCTCTGGTTTTGGCTCTATGTTCTCTCCAGCCAGTGTAGCTGATCCCGATGAGGAGAAGCAGCAGCACAGGGAGGGTCCCAGCCAGGGCTGTCTTCCATGGAGACGTTCTGGGGAAGAAGGGCTCTGACACAGGCATGTGGAGACACAGTGAGAGACCGACCTGGAGGAAGCCCCGCCCTCTCTCCAAGGCTCCCTTCAGCCCTCCTTCACTCCTCCCTGCCTGGAAGACACCCAGCACTGCCTCGGGGTTTGTGCCTGACTGACCTGGAAGGAAGATGGCTGACGCTTTCTCCTGGCCAGAGACGGGGTTCTGGATGGAGCAGGTCACATTGCCCAGAGAGCTGTCTGTGACCACAAGAGATGCCTCCACATGGAAGAGCCCATCTCCATCTTGAGTCTGAGATTCAGAGAGGGATAGTAGCTTCTCTCCCGCTGTGTCTCTCCACTGCACCCAGGGTTTGGGGAACCAGCCACCGGAGGAGCACAGAACTTGGATCCCATGATCCTCAGGCCCCATCATGCGAACGTGAGGGGCAGAGCCCAAGCCTGAGGAAAAAAGACATGTCCCTGAGGCCTGTGGTCCCTTGGGGCTCAGGAGTCCCTGAGGCTAAAGGTCTAATTGCCCATCACTAGGCTGATAAGTAAACTGAAGCTAGAGTTCAAAACTGCTCACAGTCAGCATTAGGCTTACCTCTGATTCTGAAATCAATATTAAGTTGATTCTGAAATCAACTTAATGCGTTTGCACTGTACTAGGACTGAGAGAGCTTTTGGGTCATTCCAAGCAGAAAAAAACTCGGGGACAATCAAAGAAAAAGTGAGTTTAATTCCACAAGTTTTCTTTCTCTTCTGACTGGGTAAAAAAATATTTGCAGGTACCAGTATCTATCTGAATTAATACAAATTAATAAACTTTTGAGATCTTTTTGGATACCAAAATATCTACAGAAAGATTGCCTCCTTTGCTGTTTAAAAGCCGAGAATGTGGTTTTGTCCTCATTGTACAGTTTAGGAGGCTGACATTCTGCAAGGCAACATATGGACGATCCTAAGAAACACCAGTCTAGGGATCCAGATGTTCTCAACATAGATATGCTAAGTTAACATACCTATCACATACAGCTCCACAACAGCTTCCCGGGAGATGTGACCATCACTAAAATGACACCAATATTGGCCATCATCAGAGGCACGGACGTGTTGGATCAGCAGGGCCACAGCCCCTCTGCCGATGGAGTCCTCCACCAACTCTGTCCTACCACGGTATTCCAGCATTTGCTCCCCGTCTTGTTCCTGCCCATTCTGGTACATGAGCACCACTGGGGAGAGCTGGGTTCGGTACCACCGGATCTGCATGTGGGCTGCACTCTGCTCGGGGGACAACTGGCAGGGCAGAGTGGCATCTGCTCCTAGTGAGACCTTGATGGGCTGAGCTGGTCCCATCACAGAAAACCCAGACACTGCATGAAAATCAGAGACAGATTAGGGGAAGCAGTAGGGGAGGAGATGAGATGGTAGACCCACCTGCACTTCTTAATGTGAGACCCGAATGTATTTTTCTTGTTTGTGTTTTTTGATATCCAATTAAAGAGACAGTATCAGAAAATGTCATTATTGAGACATGGCTGGTTATCTTCAAACCTGGAGTCTGAAAATTTCAACTTGAGGGGTGCCTTTTACTTTATGAAAGACGGATTCATGTCCCAGAAAGAATAAACGGTTTGTCTAAGATTATAACCAGCTCAGGGATCCTGAGTCCAAATTCTTTGTTTTCAAATTTGGGTTTTCTTGGCAGTATAAACTTTACAAAGTATATTTTAACAAACAGTTACATCAAATTTAAACATCACTAAGATCACTTATACTCAGTAAAGATTTAGAAAAATATTATAGCTGTGATTTTTATGAGGTCTGCTCAAATGATGTTGATGTGAAGGAGATTGCTCCCACCCTTCACCTGACTTGTCAAGCCTTCTGTTGGCAGCAGACAGGGCCATAATTTTCCCAGGCATAACTGCCTTTGAGAGGGTGCAGAATGGGACTGGTGGACCTACTGTATAAGAAGAGCCACTGAAAACAAACCAACAAATGAAAGGTATGAGGGAAAACACTGACCTGGGGAGCCCCACATGGACACCCAGAGGAGAGCAGGGAGAACACCAGCAGGAAAGAGGCCAGGAAAACCTGCCATCTCCTTCAGAGCAGAACATGGAGCACCCTGGAAGCACAAAACTTTCACTCTGAGGATGTTGAGAAGGTGGTGAGAAGCCAGCCGAGCGAAAGTTCTCAGAAAAAAAAAAAAAATCCCATGTGCAAAGACTTACTTTTATACACGGGATTTTGGCTGTTTTCCCTTACAGACCTTGAGACAAACACCACCAACTCCCAACCGCTCCCATGGGTTTTTTTTTTTTTTTTCTCCTTCCCTCTTTTGTTTTTCTGAAAACCGTTTCCCCAGCAGGTGTAGGAAACGGTAAACCGTTCTCTCGTGTCCTGTGGGCTTGCTTGCTTATCTATGGATTCACCACCTCGCCAGGGCTCTCTTGAAATTGAAAACCTTGAGTTCAACGTGGAGAAATGAAGTCAGACACAAAATTCATCCACTTTCCTCAATCAGACTCTTTCTCCTCTCCCTTCACTTGTTCAGTCATTCATATATTAATTTATTTTGACCACAAACACTCTTGTAGCTTAATTCCTGAAAGGGAAGGGAGTTTTCTCACCACAGGAGCTCAGAGCTCAAGCCCTTCTTTCTTCAGGACCCACATGTCCCACAGACACACCTGCACATCCCCACATGCGTTTTTCTCACCATCCAGGTTGAGCCAAGGGGGGTTTCTGGACCAAGCTCCTGGTCTCCTTAGTGCACCTACACGATCTGGCTCCAGACACAATTTGCACCTGGTTGTTCTCGTGGTCAGCATCCAAGGGTGTGGGTGCAGGTGATGAAAACGGCAGGTTTATAACCCATTCCTCGATTAAGAGACTATTCTTAGTAAGGAGGACAAATAAGGCTGCCAAGAAGAATGGGCATTTGAATGCCTCTTCTGGAATGGGTTTAAAGAGAAAGTCTCAGCCTGCTTCCAGCACTACTACTAACTTTGAAAGAGGAAGTAATAGTTCATCCCAGAGGACTTTGGACTGGGCTGAGCCACAGAATGATAGAAACTAAAGTTGCTTTGATCGACAGTGTTCATTATGGCTCCCTGCTCCCACCTGCAAAGAACAGAAATTGCATTAGCTGGGGAGAAAGAATCATCTTCCTGTACAATATCTAAGTCAGTGGGTCATCCAAATGCTTGATTCACAAATTTAGATGATTCAGAGAATAAACCCAATAGTAGCACACTTCCTCCTACCACACCATAGCTGACATTGGAAGCCATGTGCAGAACTGCATGGGGGACAATAAGACATCAGGAATGGAGGACTCTGTGCTCTGAGAATATTAGGGCTCCGTTTCCAAAAAACCTTAGAGTTCCCCAACATAGAATAGATGTAAAAACACAGCAATAGAGTGCCAGATACAAAATACTCACACAGAGTTTTCTTCCCATTTCACAGTATTTCCAAGCTTAATTCATTTTTTTTCATGTCACACAGATTTACAGATAATCAGGGACAACAGAGGCAATTGCATAAATATTAATATGTAAGTCTGAACAAATGAATACCAAAATCCTAAATAAATATTCTCTGGAGATCAGTTCAGTTCAGTCACTCAGTCATGTCCGACTCTTTGCAAACCCATGAATCGCAGCACACCAGGCTTCCCTGTCCATCACCAACTCCCAGAGTTCACTCAAACTCACATCCATTGAGTGAGTGATGCCATCCAGCCATCTCATCCTCGGTCACCCCCTTTTCCTCCTGCCCCCAATCCCTCCCAGCATCAGAGTCTTTCCAATGAGTCAACTCTTCTCATGAGGTGGCCAAAGTACTGGAGTTTCAGCTTTAGCATCATTCCTTCCAAAGAACACCCAGGACTGATCTCCTTTAAAATGGACTGGTTGGATCTCCTTGCAGTCCAAGGGACTCTCAAGAGTCTTTTCCAGCACAAAAAGCATCAATTCTTTGGCACTCAGCTTTCCTCAGAGTCCAACTCTCACATCCGAACATGACCACTGGAAAAACCATAGCCTTGACTAGACGGACCTTTGTTGACAAAGTAATGTCTCTGCTTTTCAATATGCTATCGAATTTGGTCATAACTTTCCTCCCAAGGAGTAAGCGTCTTTTAATTTCATGGCTGCAGTCACCATCTGCAGTGATTTTGGAGCCCAAAGAAATAAAAGTCTGACACTGTTTCCACTGTTTCACCATCTGTTTCCCATGAAGTGATGGGGCCAGATGCCATGATCTTCATTTTCTGAATGTTGAGCTTTAAGCCAACCTTTTCACTCTCCTCTTTCACTTTCATCAAGAGGCTTTTTAGTTCCTCTTTGCTTTCTGCCATAAGGGTGGTGTCATCTGCATATCTCAGGTTATTGATATTTCTCCCAGCAATCTTGATTCCACCTTGTGCTTCTTCCAGCCCAGCGTTTCTCATAATGTACTCTGCATAGAAATTAAATAAACAGGGTAACAGTGTACAGCCTTGACGTACTCCTTTTCCTATTTGGAACCAGCCTGTTGTTCCATGTCCAGTTCTAACTGTTGCTTCCTGACCTGCATACCAGTTTCTCAAGAGGCAGGTCAGGTGGTCTGGTATTCCCATCTCTTTCAGAATTTTCCATAGTTTATTGTGATCCACAGAGTAAAAGGCTTTGGCATAGTCAATAAAACAGAAATAGATGTTTTTCTGGAACTCTCTTGCTTTTTCCATGATCCAGCAGATGTTGGCAATTTGATCTCTGGTTCCTCTGATAGTGAGGTACATTTGCCTTTTTTAAGAAATCAAATGTGCTGAGATATAATTTGCGTACAATGGAATGCATGGCTTTAGAACATGCATTTCAATGAGGTTTCACAAATGATTACACTCATGTAACTACCACCTCATTGAACAATGGAACATTTTTGTCTCTTGAAATTCTCCTCATGTCCACTATCCATCAATCCTTTCCAAATGGGGGAAAAAAAACAGTATTCTGATATAAATCATGATAGCTTAATCTTGCCTACTCTTAGAAACTTCACCAAAAATGGAGTCATACAGTATACACCCTTTTGTGCTTGGTTTTTTGGCTAAACAAAATGTTTTTTTGAGGCTCAACTGCATTGTGTGTATCAGTGCATTTAAATTTTTTCTTGCCACATAATATTACACTGTTCGAATATAGGACCATATATTCTGTGATTTTTTTCGAGGCTGTCTCCCTTCCTCATACAGGCCCATCTCCTTCCACTCAAATTCTTTCACACCACTCTAGGCAGCGCTCCTCCATAAAACTATCCTGTCTTATTTGGGCTCTGACACCTACCTTATGGTTTAGGTCTGAAACACTAAAGAACAGGAAGGGAAAACTGAAGGAGAAAAGGAACTATCTGAAAATATTATTTGCCTCTTTTTTTACTTTGAAATGTATGATATGTCTTTGTGTATATATTCTATCTCAAAATATAGCTAGACTAATATACGTTTCCAACAGTTAGAAAAAAATAAATTTAAAAAATTCACATATGTACTTAGGCATTTTTCCCAATAATAGAGAATTGTTTGAGCCAATTAATCTGTGAAGACCGTTTAGAGGGAATTACATTGAATACATACCAGCATTTGTGTGTTTAAGAGAGAAAGGTGAAAAGGGAGAAAGAGGGAAACAGCTACAAGGCATTATTAATTTTAAAGAGCAGTTTTTAAAACAGTGAGAACAGTATGATCTTGCTTGTTTGCAAAAAATAGAAAAACCACAGCAAAATAATGATAGGATATGTATTTCTGAGTGGGGCAAATAAAGGTGTTTCTGTCTATAATTTTAATTTTTTTCTAATTTTCAGGTTTCTCTAACTTAAAAAGCTAAAGAATAATACGTGTATATAAAAACTTTTAATGCAAATATGAAGCATATTAGGAAGGATTCATTCACAGGAGATGACGGATTAGAGAAACAATCAGCATTCTTGGGAATGAAAAATTGTCTTAAAATAGAAAACAAATGGAGATGTCAGCTCTCAGGGTAGACACTGCTGAAGATCAAAATATTGGGTTAGAAAAAGGAAGTTATTATGTGGTACTTTAAATCAAAAAGATTTAAAAATTAGGAAATATAATTCAACATTCATCTAGAATGTTTCCCAAGATGAAAAGATAAGGGGCAAGAATCAAAAGGAAGGGTACTTCACCAAAAGCTGACTACTGCAGAAGAAGAGTCATTTATACATAAATTCTTATAACATTTTAGAGTTACAAACAAACAGCTAAACAGACACAAAACCTCAAAGCTTCCAGGGTCCAGAAAAATTTGTTATGTACAAAAAAAAAAATCAGATTCCATCATACATGTCATTCAATATTAATTGCTAGAAAACAGTTGAATAGAGTCTTCATATTTTTTCAACAGAAATTCAATTAACAATCAAGTGAAGAAAACAAAGGGAGAATTTCATTCAAGTCAACTGAAGATTATAATTCAGGAGACAGATTCAGAAGCTCTGAGAACTCTCCCACGTGTTAGAAGTTGAAGGTACAACCGTACATATTTTTAAGACAAAAGATTGTCGTCAAAACGACACTGGCATCTTACATGAGAGTTCACCAGAGATAGTCCAGGTAAGCATGTGCAAAGCAAGTAGCAAGTCTCCATGATTCCTTACAGAGTCAGGAAAGAATGCTGTTCTTTTAGGAAGTTACATTGCTAGTATTAGAACAAGGAAAAAAAAAATAACTATCTTTATAGTCAAGCCAGCATTCTCACCTTTGAGGAGGTCTTGTTAATGTACAATGCAGAAGCATATTACATATTACAGGGGGAAGAAAGAGACCCAAATAGACAGACAGAGAGAATTTTGTGCTTAAATTTCCCTGTCCTACTTTAAAATATAAATTGTGTTTCATCACTTTCCTGAGTAGAAACTAGAATTTTCTAAGCAACAAAACTAGCATTAAGTGTAAAAGAAAATTCTGGACAAGCAAGGAATCAGAATTTGTGGAGGGGTTTTTTCCTCATAAAACTTCTCTTATATGAAAAGTGAAGGTTGCAGGTTGAACACAAGGGCTTGGAGCAGGGAAAAGGTACAAATACTTCTGGGCTACATCTCATAGTTATTTACTCCCACTCTTTATCTGACTTGGAGTAAAGTGAAAGATAGCAGATTTGGCAGATGTGTTCTGGCAGTATGGGCTGCCTAGGTGGCTCAGTGGTAAAGTATCCTCCTGCCGATGCAGGAGACTCAGGAGACTTGGATTTGATCCCTGGGTGGGGAAAGTCCCCTGGAGGAGGAATGGCAACCCACTCCAACATCCTTGCCTGGGAAATCTCATGGACAGAAAGGCCTGGGGGCTACAGTCCATGGCCTGGGGGCTACAGTCCATGGGGTCACAAAAGTTGGACACGACTTCAAGACTGAGCACGCATGCCTGTCCTGGCATTAGTTACCTAGAAATGGAGGAATCATGGGCTGACTTAACCTCCTTTTTCTGATACCTTCTTCCAGCAGAGTATTTGCCTCCATGGTGACTGCATGGTATTCCTGCAGCGGTGACTTCATAAATTTTAATCGTATTCCAAATGTATGATAGCATTATTTATACTCATGTCAGACCCCTGCCTATTTAGGAAATGCACATCCAAATCTCTAGTGAGATTAGATATTTAAGCAAGTTTCAAAGAGAATACTTGGAAGAAGCAGGTATTTTGGTATTAATTTTATAGGCAGATCTGGGGGAGGCTTGGCACTCTAAGCACAGTGGAGGAAGGAGTTAGGTGTCATACTGGGTCATTCTACTAATCCATATTGTCTGAAGTGGATTTCTATTAATTAAAAACTGAAAGAAATTGTTAAATCTCACCAAGTCAAAAAGTAAAAGATTTGACGTGGCATAGTTGTTATATTATTTAAAACCTCTCTAACTTCATTTATATGTTCTGGAATGGTTCTGCTTGTTTCTGATTAATTATGGTTATAAACTATTTTAAGTTCCAAAACAGTCCTTGGAAGTTATGTGCTCATGATGAATGTCACTATTTGAAGGGGTCATCTCATTTCTTCGAATGATTTCTCTCTGAACATTATTTTTATTTTAAAATTAATATTACCATATTTAAAACTTTGTTAGACTATGTCTGGTTTGTGAAAGGGAAAGTGAAGTTTGCTCAGTTGTGTCTGACTCTTTGCGAACCTGTGGACTATAGAGTCCACGGAATTCTTCAGACCAGAATACTGGAGTGGGTAGCCTTTCCCTTCTCCAGGGGATCTTCCCAACCCAGGGGTCGAACCTAGGTCCCCTGCATTGCAGGCAGATTCTTTGCCAGCTGAGCTATCAGGGAAGCCCCATGTCTGGTTTATACTTGTTTAATTCTTGTCACTATGTCTCTTACAATCCATATAGAGATGTTCAACCTTAGATCCAGAATATCAAAAATGTAATTTAGAGTTTTTAAAATTTTTTCAGACTCTAACTCAGAATGTCTGTCATTCTAGGCAAGAAAGGCAGTTATTCTAGAACTTGTAGGATATGAAGGATCTTCAAAACACAAATCAATTATATAGCCACACAGCAGAACATAAAAGTTACTGACCCTCTTCTAAGTGGTTTACGTATATTAATTCATGTAATCCTCATGATAAACCCATTTTCAGATGAGAAAACTGAGGCACACAGAGAGCTTATGTAACTTGATCAAAACCATGAGCTTGTAAGTGACGTTACCAAGATTTTAACTCAGCCAGTCAAGTTGTAATATTTATGTTTTCTTAACCTGGATAAATACACTCTCAGAGAAAAAGAAATCTCTGGGTTTTGATCCTTTCCTTGGAAGTGCATAGTTATTAGGTGGATTTATTATCCATACCAAGTCAAAGTTCTCTTTTCTTATCTTATTTGGCTTTCAGTTTTGAATACGTTGGCAAGATAGAGGAGAATTGCACTGCTGAGTTTCCTGAGCAGAGGCCATCTTTCTTCTAGTTTTCTGAAACCCTTAAAAAAAACCTAAGGCTTCCTTCAGGACCCCAAGGTTTCTAAAGTCTGGTCTTCCCTTGGCGTCTTGGAGCAAGCATCACGGGAGACACCGGCAGGCAGCCCACAGAGGGGAACCTGGAGGAACGACAAAGAGCATGTATTCCTGATGCCTGCGGCAGCGTCAGTGAGAACTTCCGGGACGCCTTCATTCCTCTAAGAAGAACTTAGAAGATGTGAAAAGTCTGTGTGAGTAGTACATTTTCTTGGTGATGGGCGAGAGGGAGGGACGTGAGAGAATCTGGTCAAAGACCCTGGGGGTAGACAGAGGACAAGCCAATTTGTATCTGCTCTTTCATCATATAGGAATGTATGGTGAGAAAATCTGTCGAGGCCAGAGCAATGTTTATGCTCAAGCCATCTCTCTCAGTGGCTGCTCACTGCCTTTTCTCTGTCTTTCCATCCCTTGGATAAAGTGTTCTTCTTCAGAGGAGTTTAGAGAGACTGTGGTCAGATTTATCACATCAGAGCATGGCGGTGGAAATAAACACTGTTTTCTGGGAAAAGGGGAAACAAAAGGCCCTCTTTTGTGAACATCAAAGGCTTCCCTGACGGTCCCTGAGAGAGACACTAGGGTTTTAGGAGGCCATTTCTTAGAAGTCCTGTGAACCACTTAGCTGTAATCTTTTTTACCTTGTGGGTCCCATTTTTATCTTTACTCCAGCTATTTTCAGGACACTCTCAATGTCATACTGTTCTCTACTCTGAAAAAGATGGTGTGTTCCCCGGACTTCTCTCTACTTAGAGACCTCTTTCTGGTCCTGCTTTTCCAGATGTCCATGAGGGGCTCAGGTAAGAATACTTTATATTTTATATACCTGGATTCTCTTACCCTCTGAGTAGCATCATTAAATCACTCTGCTGTGTCTCCTATAGACCTAGGTTAATTCCAAATCTTTTACTTTGATACAATAATGCATTTGCCCATACACAAGGGCAGATAAATCACTATTATTTTAGAGGTGAGGACCAGGTAGAATTTCTTTTCTGTTGCCTTCTAATTCATTTGGATCTCAATTTCTGGAGGAATGCATTTCTGATGCCCAAAATTTGCCAAAACTCTAGCTTCATGATTTTCCTGCACTCCATCTTCCTTCATTTAATTTACTACCATTGCAATTTAAAAATCATCTGTTTAATATGCAATCGCTCTGTTGACTGAGCTCCACAAGGGTGGAAATCTTCCTTGTCTTGTTCACTGCCATCTTCAGCCTGAATATGTGTGACAAATTATTGCTGTGTTAATGAGAGAGAGAATGCCCATGGGTCTCTGGGACCTGTGATGATGCTGTGCTCTAAAAGGCACAGGCAGGGTATTGCATTATTCTTCTCACTTGTGACTCCATTCCACAGATTCCTTTTTGGTGATTGGCCCCTCGGAACCCATCGTGGCCATGTTGGGTGCAGACACGGTGCTGCCCTGCCGTGTGCACCCAGCCATGAACGTGGAGAATATGGAGATCCGGTGGTTTCGCAACCAGTTCTCAGAGGCCGTGTTTGTGTATCAGAATGGAATGGAGCAGGTGGGAGAACAACTAGTCGATTTCAAAGGGAGAGCCGAGCTGGTGAAAGACTACATCACTGAGGGAAGAGTAGCTGTGAGAATCCACAGCCTCCGGGTCTCAGACAATGGAATGTACAAGTGCTTTTTTAAAAAAGGAACTGATTTCGAAGAAGCCATTTTGGAGCTAAAGGTGATAGGTGAGTAATTATCAGAAAATACAGATCACTGTAAGTGTTCTGTATGTGATTAGGGGAGGAGGATGGTGAACAAGAGGCAACAAGTAGGTATCCTTGGAGGTGTCAACATCCTAGGCACTGAATTTAACCTCAAATCCTCTTAATCTATTTATGCATTTATTGTGATGTACTTTAAAAAACAAATGATTTCCATAAATATCTATCATAAAAATAGATCATTTATTTCCCTCTATGTCTCTCCTCACATATTTTGAGGTAAAGCACCGTGATTAGCAAAATGTACCGTTCCTCCCATAGATGAGAATCCCAGTTGGCTACTGTCATGGACAGAGGCTTAACTGGAAGTGTTAGCGGTCCAGTCCCGAATGCACTGTTTGGAGGAAATGAGGGTTTAACAGAGTAGACTGAGTTGCTGCTTCGTTGTGCTTGTTTTTTAATTTCATATGCATGGACTCTTTTATGTCTGCTTTATTGTGGTTTTTTGTTTTTTGTTCACCATTATGTTTGAGATCTTCCTATGTAGTTCATTGAATGTAGTTGTAGTAGTTCATTTCTATCTCTTTTTTGTTTGTCTGTTTTGCTTTTTACATTTAGATCTCACATCTATAGAAACATATTTTTGGTATAAAATTTCATGATAAGTTCAAAATACTTTTTTGTAATGTATCTATTCACTTATCTCCATACCAGTAGTGAACAGTGTAAGAATCTCCACCAGATGTACAGTACATTGCTTCCCATAAACTTCTTATGGGTAACTAGCATAAGTCTAAATTTTCTATCTGGTTATAATGATTTATCTGTCTATTTCTTTGGTATTTCCATTTCTAAAGCTTTATACTCTCTGCCAAGACAAACGTATTGTTTTTCTAGTTGTAAAGTTTTCCTTATTCTTTGAATATGTTAGATTTACCTTAAATTAATACTGTCATTTAATACTACTTGTCAAACTATCTATACACTCATTTTCTCCTCTTCTTTGTGTATAACTTTAGTGGAAAAGTCTAATCCATTAGGTCTTGAAGGAAAGAGCGACAAACTCTCCTGAGCCGTGTTACTGTGATCTCGCTTTAATATCCTCCCAGTAAGAGGCCAAAGCTTTCATAGTTATGGAAATAACCTCATGCAAACGACATCATTTTTCAGTACCTTTCCTGTTAGTTTATTGACTTTTGGGTATGAAGACAAGTCCAATCTTTTAGAAGAAGTTTGTTGAATAGGACTGAGCCAGACATGGTGGAGCCATATTTATGATATCAAGTTTTATAAAGACAAATAATATATAGTCTTAGAAGTCAGAACAGTCATCACTCTCAAAGACATGGTGGATTCATCTAGTATTCTGGTAGTGTTATATTTTAACACGGGTGTCGGTTATGTGAATCTGCGAGTAGACCCAGCCCATGCAGAGCTGAAGAAGAGGAGGAGGAGTGGAAGGGCAAGAAAGGAGTGAGAGTGGAAAAGTTAAAGCATCTTGACTCTTTCATGGACTCACTTTACCTTGTTACCTTCATCTTTTAGGTAAGCTTTACACAGAGGAAGAAAGAAAATTTGGAAAAGGAAATTATTTAAGGAAGTGACTATGAGAAGCCTCAATTTAAGCAGCAGATGAAATAGACATGTGATATAGATACAGTAATTTTTTTTTTCTGAAAGAATTTCACATCGACAGATTTTACTCTGCTCCTTCCCTATTATCCTTCTATGGCCAATTGCAGATATGCTTGTGTAGAGGAGATAGGACAGACATTGGTATAAGTCCCAGAATCAGCTTCAATGCTCTCTTACCTTTTAAACTTCAGATAACCATTGATCTCATGGGAAAAGAAAAGAACCCCCTTCCATCTGCTAAGAACTATGGTGCTTTGTCCATCTTTCTCCACTGGCGTAGCTGTGAAGTGTGAGGGGCATCTGGAAAAAATCTCTCCAAGTCTCAGATGAATGACTTTCCTCTCCAGGTCTAGGTTCTGGTCCTCGCGTTTTCTTGGTGGGTCCAGAAGATGGAGGAATAAGGTTGAAGTGCACAGGCAAGGGATGGTTTCCCCAGCCTGAAGTGCAATGGGAAGATGTGAAGGGAGAGAAGATCCCATCTGTCTCTGAGGACGAGACACAAGATGATGATGGCTTGTTTCAGATTGAGGCATCCCTCATTGTGAGAGACAGCTCAAAGACACAAGTGTCCTGTTTCATGAAGAACCCCTTCTTTGGACAAGAGCAAGTGGAAACCATTTTTATCCCAGGTCAGTGCTGCTCATTTGGGAGATAGGAGAGGAGTAAGGAAGGGATACGGGCTTCCCTGATGGTTCAGTAGGTAAAAAATCACCTGCAAATCAGAGACACAGGAGATGTGTGTTTGATCCCTGGATTGGGAAGATTCACTGGAGGGAGGAAATGGCAACCCACTCTAGTATTCTTGCCTGAGAAATCCCATGGACAGGGGAGCCTCGGGGCTCCAGACCATAGTGTTGCAAAGAGTCAGACATGACTGAGTGTCTAAACACACTCACACATACAAGGAAGTGACAGTTAGCATATGGGATGGGATAGGCTTGCTTGGTGTATGTTTTTAACCAGACTTTGGGGATCCTGTGTCAGAATCCTTCTTCCCCAGGCCCTCTCCTTGGAAGGCAGCATTTGCTGTGACTTTGGTGATACTTGGGATTTCAGCTGGTGCTATTGTGTATTTGGCCCGGAAAGAACGACAGGGAAAGAAGAAACTATCAAAAGTCAAGGAAGAAAAGGAGAAAGAAAGTAAATCTAAAGGTAAAACTGGGCATCAGACTTGGTGGGGATATGTGACTTTACAGATTTGTTAACATGGCTGTGCATGCGGATGGCATCTTTGGGGAATGCAGAGATATGTGTAAGAATGAGTCAGAGCCCTAAGACCTCCAACAAAACACGGAGCTCAAGAACTTCCTGAGAAAAAATATATTATAATTGAGTCCATTGGAGAGGGAAAGATCACTGGTATAGGCATAGATAGAGCTTATTTTTTTTAATAGTCATAATGATAATTCTCAAAGGATTTTTTTTGTTCTGGATACATGGAAGTAGCATTTAGAATCTGGGCCTAGTAACATAGTCTAAAAAATATTTTCTGTTAAACCCATTTTTTTTTTCCTTTTTAGAATCGTTGGAGAGAGAGCTTGGTAAGTTTTCCATCTTCATTGCTCTAAAGTAGGAGATAGAGTCCTTACTGTACACTCTATGTCTGGCATCTCACAGACTATTATTCCTTTTCAGCCAGAAGGAAAGAATTATATCAGCAAGGTGAGTTATACTGTTGTTATAGTTGGGGAAACCCTCTCATTGGCCCTTTTCTTCCGGTTGCCTTCTATATACCTTGTTAGTGAGAGAGGGACCCGCTATCCTAAACGGTATAAAATGGTCAACCACATGATATCCAACACTAGAAAAATAACAGCAATTTTTTAAACACGTATATCCTCACATATATATTCTCATCCTGGGAGAGAAAGACACCATGTGCCATGCTGGAGCACGTGGAGGTCGCAGTTGAGAGCAGAACGAATAGAGCAAGGTCTGTGGGAGGCAGGTTTTGTAGTAACAAGAGGATGAGGTGACCCTGTTTCTGTGGAAGTATGTAATTGGCTTGTTTAATTAATTGTGCAGGCTGACAGGGAGGTAAAATTCATTAGATTGAAAATCAGATGGGGTTCAACTGTTTTGGCCAACAGGGAAATTAGCTGAGAGGGGAGACTTTCCTGATGGCTAGAGGACCTACCTGAAAAAGGCAGTGGCACCCCACTCTAGTACTCTTGCCTGGAAAATCCCATGGATGGAGGAGCCTGGTAGGCTGCAGTCCATGGGGTCAAGAAGTTGGGCACGACTGAGTGACTTCACTTTCACTTTTCACTTTCATACATTGGAGAAGGAAATGGCAACCCACTCCAGTGTTCTTGCCTGGAGAATCCCAGGGACGGGGGAGCCTGGTGGGCTGCCGTCTCTGGGGTCGCACAGAGTCGGACATGACTGAAGTGACGCAGCAGCAGCAGCAGCAGCAGCAGCAGCAGCAGCAGCAGCAGCAGCAGCAGCAGAGGACCTATGTAGTCAGAGCAGGTTGTCCTTTGTCGTTTAGTCACTAAGTTGTGTCTGACTCTTCTGTCCACGGGATTTCCCAGGCAAGAATGCTGGAGCTGGTTGCCATTTCCTTCTCCAGAGGATCTTTCTGATCCAGAGATCGAACCTGGGTCTCCTGCACTATAGGCAGATTCTTTACCATCTGAGCTGGAGCAGAACTGTTAGGCATTTGGAACCCTGTGAAGCTCAAGGGTATCAAGGCAGCACACAAAATTTTAGGCTTTCCAATATATTCTCAAAACTTAAGCCTACCTTTTCTTTCTCCCCAACCAAAAAAAAAAAAATGAACTTGCATATTTTATCATAGATGTAGAATGTGAAAAATGTGAGAAATAAAACTGGAGCTGTAAAAGAAGATAGGTACGTCAGAATTGTCATTGAGATTGTAAACACAAATATACTGTACTATGGTAAACCCTCAGATTTTCGCTTCCTGAAGTGATGATCCTGTAAATGGGAGAATCTAATGCCTTTGTTTTATTTCAGACTGGAGAAAAGCTGAATTATATGCTGGTGAGTAACTGATATTGTCTTGGGGCTTCAGGTACTTTGGGATTTAGTGAGACATTTTCAGAGCATTTTTCAGACAGAAGCTATCCTCCGGAGATTTTACTTTGAATCTAGGAGTCAAAAAAAAAAAAAACGCAAGGGGATAAAGGGAGAAGCTTCTCACTAGCTCAGAGGACATGCACTTGGCATATTCTTCCGTCTGATTTTTTTTTTTTCCTTTTTAGACTGGAGGAAGGAACAATTCAAAGCAGGTGAGTTACTTTACTATTATTTGTCTCACTTAATCTCTTCTATACAGTTGAGAAACTATTTGTATAAACTCCCAACAATACTTCACTGGTTATTCATTTCACGGCTTTCACCTCAATCTAACGCAGAAATGTTACTAGATTTCTTACCTTTCTGACATCATTCACTCATTCAGCATTAAATTATACAACTATTTATTTAGTGCCTAGTAACTAAAGTGGATTTGATCTCTGACTTTATGGAAAGTGCATGTGCAAACTGTGATGCATTATGAGGAATAAGAGATTGCCATGAAGAAAAAATGGTGGATTCAAGGAATTCCCTTGAGGAATTTATATTTATTCTGAGACTTAAGTGCTGCTATTGATCTATTCATGTCAGAGAGAGCAGTTCAATCAGAAGGAAGCCTGCTGAATACTCCGTCTGAGACAGAGAAGGGCTTGTTGCCTCTCAGTGCAAGTGGAAAATGGGCCCTGACCATCTTAGAATCTTCCCAGAATCACAACTTTCTATTTCTACTGCTTGCTATTCACTCTGAATATCCCTGTATCCACAAACATTGCCTAGTTAATTTAATCCTCCAAAAATTAAAATATATTCTAATCATTCCCATACACATTCTTATGAGAAAATTTTTAATTATTGAAGATGTTTGATTTGACCAGAAGCAGATTCATTACTACTAGTATTTATACTATTGCTACTATTACTATAGTGTTACTATAATCATCAGAAGCTAAAATTTACCAAGTGTTCATCATGGACAAAATATAGTACTAAGTTCTCTGCATATTATCTCATTGTCTTCTCACAGTAATTCTGTGCTGAGGCATCATAATTATGTACACCTTCATGAGATTAAAGTGGGACCGAGAGAAGCAAAGTAACTTCAAGATCGCCAGTACTAAAGGCAGAGTAATTATCAAATTCAGATCTTTCTGACCACAGAGCCTGAGATTTCAACCATTAAAAGTATAATAAGAGTGTAAGAGAAGTACTATAGATGGCTTGGTTATCACCTAATCTCACAGAAAAATGACCCCAAGGAAACTTAAATGAAAGTGAGTACATAGTGATTGGAAATGAGACATGTCTTAATTATTAAGAGCAAGCAGTAAAGCAACTGGCATTAGTGGGAGGTTAGAGAAGCCCCAACTTGAAATACATGACCCTGGGGATTCTCAGATGAGACAGACTTCTTGGTTAAGTGTTCTCACCCTGTTTAGAACACACGGCTACCCAAGGTCCTATTCATTCTGGCCTTCTATGATCTACACATCACATGTCTCCTGTGGATGAACATAGGATAGAACATATGTTGTTTTACCTAACCTTCCATTTTTCTCGTTTTTACCCATCCTCCTTTTCCCATAATTTGCATCTTTCCTAAAGCCAACCAGTCTCCACTGTGGAATGACCTTTATTTTCCTCTCCATACCTGCAGCGGCTTTCACTCTGGATCCGAAAACAGCTCACCCCAACCTCGTCTTATCTGAGAACAAGCAACACGTTTCTTTAAAAAATAATGTTTCCCAGAACGGTGATGCCTCAACACATGAAGAGCAAAGGGATTCTGAAGGCATCTTCAGTGTTCTGGGTGAGAAGTCCTTCACCCAGAGAGACACGAACAGACAATACTGGGAGGTAGAAGTAAAAACGAGGACAGAAGCTGGATCTGCAACTCGATGCGTTCTGGGCATTTGCTCAGAGACAGCGAAGAGAGAGGGCTGGTTTGTAGAAGCTCCAGAGAAGAATTTTTGGGTTTTGGTACACGAGGAAGGAAAAGTCATAATTCCCAACTCCCAGAAAAACTCTCCATCACTTAGGCAGCAGCCCCACAGGATAGGAGTTTTCCTGGACTGGGAAGCTGGGAACCTGTCCTTTTATAACATGGCCGACGGGTCCCACATCTATTCTTTTACTGGCATCACCTTCTGTGGGACCCTTTTTCCTTATTTTAGCCTTCGGGGTACTGGCGCATCTTTGACCATCTGCTCAACTTCAGATCACCCTGAGAATTGTCCTGATTCTCCTCTAAAGACCTCTCTAACTCATTTAAGTAGTTGTGATACAAGTGTCCCCCAAGAAGCTAACTCTCTGTTATAAGAAGTGAATGTCAGCACCTCCGCTGCCTCTGCTCAGGCTTCTCACAGGTATGTTGTTCAAGAAAGCTGTCCTTCTTGAAGAGTAGGTCGTTCTCATTAGGTATAAATTCTCCCCTACCCCTTTCAAAGAGCGATAGAGGGAGAAAGAGAAATGGACAGCTAAAATGTCTGGGGGGTTTCCTCTAGTGTTACCTTTGGGGAAGTGCTTGATGTGGGCAGCAATGATTTGTCACAAGGAAACTCCAAGTAAACATATGGGCCTTTCTTAAGTTCTAGTACTTACTGTGTTTTGAAGTAAAGATGTTTAAAGCTACATTTAAAGTGAAAATCTCTGTTGTCACTATTTTTCTTATCAAATATGGAGAAGGGTTGTTGTTGCTCTTTAGCTGTTAAGTCGTGTCCAGTTCTTTTGTGACCACAGGACTGCAGCCCACCAGACTCCTTTGCCGTGGGATTTCCCAGGCGAGAATACTGGAGTGAGTTGCCTTCTCTAGGGGATCTTTATGACCCAGGGATCAAACGGCCATCTCCTGCATCTTCTGCTTTGGCAGGCAGATTCTTGACCGCTGAGCCGCCTGGGAAGCCACGGAGTTGGGAGTGATGTTTCAAGGGGAGGGTACCAGCTGAATATTACTGTTGGAGATACACACAGAAATCTCCTCAAGTCTTTTATAGGTATTGGCTCAGCTTGTCCTTTCTTCAGGCTTTAGTGTCCTTCAGCTCCTAAAGTTGGACTTTGCCAAGGTGTGGAGAAGACTGATAAATAGCTGTAAAACGATTTCAGCAGGAGACCAAGCCTTCTGGAAAGGAAGAGCCCCTCTCCCCTCTTTTAAACAAGTTCTTACTGATCAGCAAGTTCAAAACTGTATGTGAATAAAAAAGAAATGAATGTTTCAATTTATATTTTCAGAGGAAAAAAATGGTCAAAGGAATGAAGAAACATCCTCAGCCTTCATGAAGAAAAAGTTATTGTTAATACTGGCTTTTTTGTTTCTTTCTGACACAGTTCTTCCTACTTTTGGGGGTTTTCCCTTTGCCTTTAATGAACCTAAGCCTTTTCCTGCTATTTATTACAAAGTCTCCTTCTTTAAGAATATAAAATACGAGCTTCTCCTATCAAATGAACCTTCTCTTTCTGACAGTAGAAGAGATCAACTTAGACCCCTTAAATTTTTCTGCCCTTACAGCAGATCTTTAAGTGGCAAGTCCCTTTAACAGTCTCTCTTGGAAGGTACACCTCCATAGCAAAATTTCCCTAACACACAGCCACTAAGCGGCAGTCAGTATTTGAATCTAAGAAGAATAAATCCAGAGCCCAGAATATTGATTTTACTTACAAAAAAAGAAGGACTTGAATAACAAGCAAGACAGAGGCAAAGGAAAGGTGGGGAATATATTAATAGGCATAATCAAATGGATGTGCTGGATGAAGACCTGTGGGGGTAGCAACAGAGTGAGTACAATGATATTGAAAGAGCGGCATGGAGCAGGAAGGACAATGGTTCAATTTGGGATATTTCACTGTTGTCATACACACAAACACACAGTACCCTATTTTAATGACGTGTGTGTGTGTGTGTGTGTGTGCCTGTGCGCTAAGTCACTTCAGTTGTGTCTGACTCTGAGACCCCATGGACTTTAGCCCACCAGGCTCCTGTGTCCATGGGATTCTCCAGGCAAGAATACTGGAGTAGGTTGCCATGCCCTCCTCCAGGGGATCTTCCCCACCCAGGGACTGAACCCCCATCCTCTGTGGCTCCTACATTGTAGGCAGATTCTTTTACCTCTGAGCTACTGGGAAAGCCTATGTGTGCATGTGTGTGTGTGTGTGTGCATGACATATAAGCAAACCCTAGACTTTAGCTGAAAGTACTGTATCAATTTCGGTTCATACATTGAAACATATGCACCACACCAATGCAAATTGTTGATAATAGAGGAAACCAAAGTGTGAGAGGGGAGGGATATGGGAATACTCTGGATTTTCCACTCAATTTTGCTCTAAACCTGGGAAAAAAACTCTTAAAAAATAAAATATTTTAATGAAAAAAAGGGGGAATGAAGTACTGGAATATTTGACAACATGGATGAACTTTGAAAACATCATACTAAGTAAAAAAAAAAAAAAATACAGACATACCAAAAGTCTATGCACAGTATTTTATGACTCCAATTATATGAAATACCCCGTATAGGCAAATTTTTAGAAACAAGGTGGACTAGAGGCTGCAGGGAGGGGCAAATGGGTATGACTGCTTAATGGTGATGGAGTTTCCTTTTGGATCAAAATATTCTGGAACTGAATACTAATGATGGTTGCACATATTGTGAATGGAAAAAATACCAATATCTTAGACACTTTATTATTTTCCTTAAACAAAACTTTAATGGATAGGAAAATTAAATACACTTTGATTACATTCCTTCCTAATTTTAATTGAGTTCAGATTTGAGGCATCATTTCAGCAATTACATATCTTTCTCATCTTAGTGATAGCATCTTTCCCATTTTGCATTCTGCCCTTGAGAGTTCTCTCTTTAAAAAACTGTAAAATCAGAGTCTGAATAAAGCCCTGAAAACTGCTTATGGTTTTTGGTTCCCTTTTAGTTAAAACAACAATAAGAATTAGACACTCCAAAATGACTAAAATGATGAATTTAATGTGTATTTTACCACAATTGGAAAAATTTTTAAGCTAAATAAAATAAGTGTGAATATACTTGTGAAAGAATAATATTACATACTAAAATATTACAGTATATAACTTCAAATATAAATTTGAGTTTAAATATGGGGGGGTGGGAAACCCATGATCCAAAAGAGAAAATTCCAGAATGTCACAGATGAGTAATCTTCAAAGGACAGTGAAAGCCATGATGTCTGCCTTCTTAGAAAGTGCAGGCTGTCATTTGCAGGTGTCCCTCAGTCTCACTTCAGAAGATTTTAAGACTTTTCCCAAATCTTTATTTTTTCACATTCCTTCTTCTCCTATGTGTGGCTTCCCTGTTTTAATTCACTGTGACTTAAAACATTTTTTATTCCCATTGCATTTTATTACTTGTGTTGTACATATTGCTTCTGTTTATTTTATAAGTATTCATTTTAAATTGTGTGTTTTGCACTCGAAAACTAAAATTGACATTTTCATATACATGACACATAACACATTTTCCTCTTGGACTAGTATTTCCGAAAAATTTCCTCACTCCACACTCTCAATTAACTTTCTGAAAAAGCTTGATGCAGAAAGTACACACTTTATGGGATTTTCAAGATTATATCTTAGTGATCAGATTTTCTTCCTTATATTTAGCTATATTTTCTCTTCCTTATTTTAACTGTATTTTTTGTTTTCTCAGTCCCATTGGGATAATTGTTACCCTTCTAGAGACACAAATCAAATACTTGATTGTTCCCTGCACTTCCTCCTCTAGGCTAAGCTGCATTTTCCATTGGATTTTCTAAAGGTCTTTTGTTATCAGATATCAGATTGTGATCGGCAGGCAGGATATTAGAAAGCTTGGGATATGACAGCTCACAGAAAGGATAAGCCTCCAGGTCAGATATGACACCAGAGTAAGGTTAAATCCTCTGTGTTCAGTCCCCTTCTAGTAGTTGGTGAAAAGAGAAAAGAACTGGGACTTAGAATATAACCCTGGCTTCCAGAATGCGGTAATTGTTCTCCTTGGAGGTGTGGCTGAGAATCCTTGGGTGCAGGAAAGATTCAGAAGAACCTACACTTGGAGATCAAAGAAAGAAGGGGGTGCAGAATTTCAGATAAAAAAAACTGGGAAAGTATAGATAAGGCTTCCCAGGTGGCACAGTGCTAAAATTTACAGCCGAGCACTCATGCACCATAAATAGGGCACTTGTTCAAGTTATAAAAGGAGAGGCCTCCAGAGGTGTAGTCAAGGGAGATTCTAACTTGCCCTAGAGACATCTTCAGGCAGTGGAGGCCAAGAGGAGAGGAAATGGCCCAGTACTCATATCCATAGCAACCCATCGCCCCAGCTCATTCTCAGATAATACAGACATGCTGTCCTTGGCAACACTCAAGGCCTATCCCGTCCTATCCCTAACCTCCGCCTCTCAGTACCACGCTCCTGAGACAAGCCCCTCCCATCCCAGCTTGCGAAGGAGGCCTTCACATTGTTGCAGGACATCTGGCTGCTTGACTGTCTGTAGGCCACAAGCTTGTTTCCCTCAGAAAGGATTCGTTCTGGGTGAGCTGTTTTTGAATCCAATGTCTCATTCACTGCAGAGAAAGAAAATCCATTCTGATAATAACCAACATAGGAATATTTTAAAATATTAATTTCATGATATTAACATCCAAACAGGGGAAAAAAGGTATAATGACTTAAGAAATTTAAAGTGGAAGAACTTTCTGGGGCTCACAAAATCACCAGTATATGAGAACTCTTCCTTCAGAGCAAGGAAAACCGATAAGTAAATCACCGTATTTTAATGATCTCAGTGAAATCAATTCATGCTGACAGAATCCAGTTACGTCTCAGCTTCAGAGCAAGGATGTCTATGCCATTTTCTTTTCTTCCTCTCCCTCCACTAGATCACCTGGGAATGTGCACTGGGAGATTAAATTATCTTTTATACTTTTCGCTTCTATTATTACTGTAAATTGATCTCATTCAACACTGATCCTCAATTACATGCATGTAAGCCATGGACTCTCATGTTTCATTAATTACTGAATATCCACTGGATGCCTTTGTGCTTCAGTGTCTGCTGAAAAGGTTCCCACTGCAAAGCCTGTTCCATGCTGTTTCTGTTCTAACTCACCTTTTCTGCAGCTTTTCCTCCAGATCAAGCCTACAACTCCAACAAGAAGAAGAAGAAGCAGCAATCCCCAAATCCGCAGTATGTTCCGTAAATAAATCATCCTGGACTCTGAAATGGAAGCCCCAGAATCACATTAAATCCTGAAACTGGGAGAATTTCAGGATTGTTCTTCTCATCTGAGCGGCTCCTAGGCTGGAGAGGAGGATGAGAATTGGCCCTGTCCAGAAGAAATTTGGTCTGTTGCTTCCTGCTCTGCAGAAGCCGAGGAGAGACTAGAGGTTCATGCTAGCTTTCCCATTAGCTCCTCTCAGAAACACACACATTTCTCCCCCTTCTCTTTTCCAACTCTATCATCACCACAATCACTGGAACAGCAAGAACGGCAAAAAGATAAATTCACCGAATCTGCAGCCATGAAAATGGTGCTATGGAAAATTAATTTCTAATCTGGAAGAAAACCTGTCATGAGGGGCAGGGGGAAGGGATGTCAGTGTTTTTGCTTGAAAAAGAGATTGTAGATACAGTGATGATAGAGTCAATTCTTGGAATTTAGTAGCTGATGATATAACCGTATAACCTTATGGCTTTAGAGGGGGATTTCAGGGAGAAGCTCAAAAGAGTAGAATCTATGGATGTCTTGAAGACCAGCTTTGCAAGAGATAGCAGTAGACTTCATCAGAAAAGGAAAAAAAAAAAATAGAAAAGCAGTAAAATGAGTAAGTCTCGGTTGGTCTTCTTATTTAATTCACAAAGCTGAGAGGAGCACATGGAATCACTAACCTGAAATAGAAAAAGTTGTCTTTTTCTCCTCGCCGAGAAAGGGGCTGCTGATGGAGCAGGTCACATTCACAACAGAGCTGTTTGTGACCAGTAGAAATGCCTCCACGTGGAATAGCCCCTGGCTGCCTTGAGTCAGGTCCTGGGAAAAGGATGGTATTGGGTTTCCTTCCATGTCCCTCCATTGCACGTGGGGCCGTGGGAACCAGCCTTCTGAAGTGCACTTTAGCTTTACTTCTCCATCCTTCTGTCCCTCCAAGGAGATCTGAGGGGAAGAACCCAGACCTGGGAACAAAGATCAAGGAAGGCAACTGAGAGCCTCTGCAAGTGGTTACACAGTCAGTGATTTCACTGTGAGGGGAGAGAGGGGTTCAGAGGCTTGGAGCAGAAAGCAAAGCTTATAGGGGTAAGCAAAGTTTATACGCCACTTAGGAATGAGACTAGCTGGAGACTTTGTTTCCTTTTGTTTGCATATTTTTATGTTTTGTATTCCTAAAATCACTCTGGGACAGATTAAGGGATGCAATAAATTTCAAATCCAATTTTTATTCTTCTATACCCCAAAAATTAACTCTGATGAGGTCATGAATCAACATGGCCAGAAAAATGGATAAGAGAATATTCTCAAAGAACAAAATCTTACAAGTACATGTTTCCAATGGCAGAAAATGATGAAGCTCATTAAACTTGTTAACTTGTGCTCCCATGGATGTTTTCTAAACATATTTATTAATTTGGATACATCACCCTTGGGAGAAACAGATTATCTGTGAGTCAGGCGATGTCCTCAATGGCAGTTGCCAACCTTAGAAAAATCAGTTTTCACCCACAAACATAGACAAAGGGAGATAATGATGCAGGAAGTGATCTTGTCCCTCCTCCATGCCTGCCAATACTGTCAACATTTTAATTTTTTTTCTTATGTGGTGGATCTGTTGGGTTGGCCAAAAAGTTTATTTTTTCTGTTTTTCTGTTAAGACATGATGGAAAAACTTGAGCGAACTTTTGGCCAACCCAACAGTTTAACCTTCAAATTACCATATATCCTAATAACTACATCTTTCCCAATATTTTAGTAACACACTGAAATAATGAGTCCTGTGTCATTATGGAGTAAGAATCTCACATTTCACTAGAGGTATGGAGATCCTGGGAAGGATACAAATTCTACACACAAAGAATTAGGTCTGGTCCACTTGAGTTTGTGGACGTTATATATCTATGATAGCTCCAGCACGTGGGAGAATTTACTGTACATTTGATGAGTGAATGGACATTAAGAAAATTTCAGGTGCCAGAGAAATTATCCAGGACCCAGCAAGTTAAAAGCAGTAGGAACAGACATTGAATTCAGAACATCTGTCTAGAATCCTTACCTATGATCTTCAGATCCAAATCAGCCTCCTGGTAGACCCCATCTTTTTCAAAAAGGCACCAGTACTTCCCATCATCTGAAGTCCTGGCATCATTTATCTGCAGGGTCAGCCTCCCCTCACTGATAGCATCACTCAGCAGTGCAGTCCTCCCCCGATACTCTGCCATCTGCTCTCCAGCCACATGGGCCCCATCCGTATAGACGTAAACAGCAGGATGACGGTGGGATCGGACCCACCGCACCTCCATGCTCCGTGCATCAGTCCTTGGGGCCAGGGAGCAGGTTAACTGTATGTCTTCTCCCACTCTAACAAGGATGGGCTGGGAAGGTCCAATCACTTTTAAGGAAGCTGTTAAATAGAGCAGACAAAACACAATGGAAGATTCAAACTGGAGCAAACAGTGTCATCCGCAAGAACATCTCAAGTAGTGTTTAGGACCCGGGGCATCCCAGGGGGTACCTAAGGTTCAAAGTTATCCTTTACAGAGGTGGAGATTTGGTGGAATCAGGATAGAGATTGCCACTGTGCAAGGCAGAACCATCCCATGGTTCCATCTGAAGATTATCACTAATTAAATCCACACCTGCAGCCCTTTCCTATAATCTCATTCAGTTTATAAACCCATAAGAAAATAATTTTGCAATTAAATTCAAATTAACATTTTATCATTTCAAATTTGCATGACCTTTAACTACTTCTTTTTTTTTTTAGAGTTAATTTATTTTATTTATTTATTTTTATTTATTTATTTATTTATTTTTATTTATTTATTTTTTTCCCTTAAATATTTATTTATTTATTTTTGTTTTGTTTTTTATTTTTTAAATTTTAAAATCTTTAATTCTTACATGCATTCCCAAACATGAACCCCCCTCCCACCTCCCTCCCCATAACATCTTTCTGGGTCATCCCCATGCACCAGCCCCAAGCATGCTGCATCCTGCGTCAGACATAGACTGGCGATTCAATTCACATGATAGTATACATGTTAGAATGTCATTCTCCCAAATCATCCCACCCTCTCCCTCTCCCTCTGAGTCCAAAAGTCCATTGTACACATCTGTGTCTCTTTCCCTGTCTTGCATACAGGGTCGTCATTGCCATCTTCCTAAATTCCATATATATGTGTTAGTATACTGTATTGGTGTTTTTCTTTCTGGCTTACTTCACTCTGTATAATCGGCTCCAGTTTCATCCATCTCATCAGAACTGATTCAAATGAATTCTTTTTAACGGCTGAGTAATACTCCATTGTGAACTACTTCTTAATCTGTGTAGTTCTCAGTTTCTTATACTACAAGACATATATGCCACTATCAAAATAAAAAGGTTTGCCTGAGTTAAACCTTCCCTGATAGCTCAGTTGGTAAAGAATCCTCCTGCAGTGCTGGAGACCCCAGTTCAATTCCTGGCTTAGGAAGACCCCCTGGAGAAGGAATAGGTTACCCACTCCAGTATTCTTGGACATCCCTTGTGGCTCAGCTGGTAAAGAATTCACCTGCAATTTACGAGACCTGGGTTTGATCCCTGGGTTGGGAAGATCCGCTGGAGAAGGGAATGGCTACCCACTCCACTATTCTAGCCTAGAGAATTCCATGGACTTTATAGTTCACGAGGTTACAAAGAGTCAGACATGACTGAGCAACCTCCACTTTCACTTTCAAAAAAAAATTCATATAAAAAGGATTACAGTGATAGCAATGAAGTATGAGTGGGGCAAGAGATTCAAGATCTGAAGTTATTGGAGCCAATCTCATTATAGACCTTGATAATGGCAACAAAATTAAAACAAGATGGCTTTTTAGTAATGAAATATGAAGAAATCCCCCTAGCTTGTTTTATAATACCTTGTAAGTCAGATCCAGTCATCATATTTCAGTGCCCCCAAGGTCCCACATATGTGAGGCTCTAAACACACACTAGTCAGTGTTCTCGGGTGATCTTGAAAAATGTTATAATGATGTTATAATGTTATAATGTTATTTTTGCCTAGAATCTTGCCCAGTATTCTTGCCTGGAAAATCCCATGGACAGAGGAGCCTGGTTGGCCACAGTCCATGGGGCTGCAAAGAGTTGGACACTACTTAGCAACTAAACAACAAAATGATAATTTATAATAGAAATCCAGGCATAAATGTGTTGCTTGTTTGGGTGAGGAATCAATGATCAAAGGCAAAATGTCCTCATTATGTATTTCTTAGGTAATCTTCTAAGTACTTCTCTAGAAACATAATTCTAATTTTCAGATTATTCTGTTCTGTTCTTGATAAAATTTGTCTCCCAATTAGTTCCAGCATGTTGTTTGCTTTGTTTTGCAATTTTACCTAAAACATATTATTTCTACTTTATATGTACCTGTCAAACTCTAAATACAAAAGTAGAAGTCAGGGGGAAAAAAAGCTAGTTTGCTGCTATTTCTCCATCTGTGTGTCTTAGAGTAATAAAGCAGACTATTTCCTCATCTCTGTTATATATATGGGTTGTTTTTTTTTCTCCAATCCATGAGCTGTGGTACATATCAAGTCTCAAACTATATTGCCCTACCAGAGATTGATAATTAAGAGCTAAAATTGATTATTTCCCAACTGTAAAATGATGATAAATCTATCCACCTTTTAAATTATTGGAAGAAAAGAAAAATAATTCCCAAAAATCATTTAGCATCATGCTGGGCATGTGATTATCATTTCAAAAAATTAGTTATTATTTTTATAACCAATAACATTTGCCAGAGTAGGAACTAGGATTTCAGTTTCAGGACTTCTTATAGAAATCTTGGTTTGCCAGCAGCCTCTGAGCTCTAAGTCACAAGCTCTAACAACACAGTGGCGGCTTTGAACTCCCTGATCTCCTCTCTATTTCCAGCTCATCCTCAAGGCTCCTGAGAGCAGAGCCAAGGGAAGTTCTGGTCTTTTCATCTTATTTACCTTTGGTCCCAGAAGGCGCGCACCACTTAGAAACAACAGGACATCAGACTGTACTTTGTGTGCTGGGTCTCAAAGGAGCATGTCATTTTGATTCAAATAACTCAGAGAAATGAGAGGATCTCCCTAAGGGACGGAGATGTGGGTCAGCCTGCCCAACACTGGCTCGGTTTTCTGAGCTGTAACTGACAAGCTCTGCCCATCAAGCTTTCTGCCTGCCCCAGGAGGGAAGGTATTTGAGTTGGAAGGTAAGGCTTATCAGGGCACAGTCTAAGAGTTATCTTATCTCCTCAGTCTGTGGAGTTACCTTTGACTGTCTCAAGGCCCTTCTCTTTATCTTTATGGCCCAAAGGTGTCCAAAGTATCACACTAGATTCTGGCAGAGACTGGGTGTGCTCTCCACCTTATTTTTCCTTGAAAACTCCTGTATGGGCTGAAAAGTGTGCTTAAACTAACCTAACGTGCACACAGGCACTCACACACACATTCACACATATTCCTGTAGCAGGTGACTTAAAGGGGAGCAGGGTATCGATGGAAAGAGAAAATGGTAGGTAGCAGGTAGGTAGCAGACGTCTTTATGGGCTCAGAGAAGAGGTCACAGAAAGGAGGAAAGGGGGCAAAATACAAGGCATCAAAGGAGAAACTGAAAGAGGCTTAAAAATCCGTTGGTTATCGTTTAAACCACTTATCTTAGGTACCATAAAATAATATCTGCAGTCTGACTAGTAAGTAAAGAAAAAGAGGAAAATGACCACCTGGAGCACAGGGTCCCAGGCTGCACCTAGGAAAGTCACAGCTTCCTCCCAACAGTGATAAGGTCAGGCCCACTGAGGTGAAAAGCAGGTGCAGAAACCATAGCAGGGCGAGAGGGTGCAGGCGTGGGTGGGTGAGGACCTCCAGTTATCACGACAGTACTGCTTACTCACGCCAGAAACTCACACCAGCTGTCCCGTGCTGTCCCCTACACACTCCCTCTCCTCCCGCCCAGCAGGGCAGAGCTTCCGTCTGCACCCATTTTAGGCATCTGTCTGGGGCTCACGGGGGTCCCCACGGACACGGAAAGTGGCAGGTTATGCAGTGTAAAGGTGCCTGCGTGAGACTGCACTTTGCTGGTCCCTCCAGTACTAAGGTGGGACCTGGGAAGATCATGCCCCAGTTTCTCATCTGGGTCACGAGGTGTCGCTTTCGCTGTGTGTGCTTTGTCCAGGGAGCATTGCCTTCCTCAGGGGTGGAGGGAGGGCAGAGGCTCGTGCACACTCATGCACACCAACCATCTCTGCTTACCCAGCTCTGCTTGGAGTTTTTCTGGAAAAAGAATGAGAATAATTTTAATGGTTGAAAATAACCCCCATGGACCATTTAAATGATAAAAATTATATCTATCTATAAATAGACATTTCCAATCATTTAAAGATTATTGGCTTTAAATAACTTAAACTATATATATTTAGTATATACATATATATATAATACTATATATAGTGTATATATATAGTGTGTATATCTCCAGCCATAAATGTTTTATAGTTTTTAATGCATATTGGTGCTTCCCTGGTGGCTCAGATGGTAAAGAGTCCACCTGCAATGCAGGAGACTCGGGGTCAGGAAGATCTCCTGGAGACAGAAAATGGCAACCCACTCCAGTATTCTTATCTGGAGAATTCCATGGACAGAGGAGCTTGGCGGGCTACAGTCCATGGGGTTGCAAAGATTCAGACATGACTGAGCAACTAACCTACACACACATAATGCATATTACTAAATATTAGATATCCTTCTTGATTAAAAAAGTTAGGTGCTACAGAACAGTCCCTTCAACCTTTCCTACTAATGGGAGCATCGTGATCCTAGAGGTAGAGCACTGACCTGGGATGGAGATGTCTGAGCCCTTCTCCTCGGCGAGTGAGGGGTTGTGGATGAAGCAGGACACAGCCTCTGTAGAGGCATCCCTGACCACAAGAGTGCTTTCTACATAAAACGAGCCATCTTCATCTTGGAAGTTATAATTAGAGAAAGCCAGCAAATTTTCTCCCTTGATGTCTTTCCAGGAAACCTGCGGTTCCGGGAACCAGCCCTTTGCAGTGCACACAAGCTGGAGTCCACTTTCCACAGATCCGTCCATGTGGATGTAAGGGTCAGACCCCAGACCTGAGGTAGAAAGACAGAGCCCTGAGTTCCGGAGCCCGTGGAGGCACAAATCACAGAGCTGGGAGTCCAGTGACCTTGCTCATAGGGAGAGAGCATGAGTTCAAGGCTCTGGGGAGCAAAAGGTGGCCCAAAGTCCTCCTCCCATTCAAACGAACTCATATACATTTTATACCTTAGTCTGGATCTTTGCTGCTGCTGCTGCTGCTAAGTCGCTTCAGTTGTGTCCAACTCTGTGCAACCCCAGAGACGGCAGCCCACCACGCTCCCCCATCCCTGGGATTCGCCAGGCAAGAACACTGGAGTGGGTTGCCATTTCCTCCTCCAATGCATGAAAGTGAAAAGTGAAAGTGAAGTCGCTCAGTCACGTCCGACTCTTAGCGACCCCATGGACTGCAGCCTACCAGGCTCCTCCATCCATGGGATTTTCCAGGCAAGAGTACTGGAGTGGGGTGCTAAATTCTAGCATATGAGCAGTATTTTCATTCAGACTCAGACAGGAAAATAAGAGTTATATAATGACACTTTGCTTCTGTCGTTAGCACTGCAACCTAAGATTTGTTTCAATTTACTCATGAACTCCCTTGTGCCACAGACTTTGCCTTTTTCATCTTAATATTTATTGGGTCAGGCACTTGGACATGTTGGAGGATATCTTGACTCCAATTTAAATAGAATATTTACTGTAAAGTGAGATCTCTTCTCCGGAAAGAATATTCTTCCCATTCCTTTCGTTGGTGGTTGTGACCTGGGGGAGAAAACAGATAACCTGGGGTATACAAAATGGGAAGTCTCATGAGGACTTTCTGTATCTAAGTATTCCATTCCATGGAACAACTCTATTCAACAAAACTCTCAAACCCAAACAAAGGGGATTCTATTTTTCATAAATGACAATTTTGTCTCTACCACTTGTTGAGAACAGAGACCGATTTTCTTCACCCAGAGCCTTGGAAAATGCATGGTTTCTTTTCAGATGCCCCTGAAAGTGAAATGCCTTAGTACAGGCCCTACCCGCTCCTTATCTCAGAAGTTTGTGGATTCTTTTCATCCATCTTGAGTCAACTTGAACTTAATAACAGTAATAATCACACACAGGTGTTGAGAAAAAGAAGGTGTTGGAGATCAACCTCGTAGGGGAGCAAAGAAGAGAGCAGCATCAGCTACAGAGGTTAAATTCTCCTTAGAACAATTTTCCTGATAAGGTAAATGGATTTGCCTAATTTTTTCTTCTGGGCTTCCCTGGCGGCTCAGTGGTAAAGGTAAATCTGCCTGCCAATGCAGGAGATGTGAGTTCAATCCCTAGGCTGGGAAGATCCCCTGGAGAAGGAAATGGCAACCCACTCCAGTATTCTTGTCTGGGAAATCCCATGGACAGAGGAACCCGGAAACCTACAGTCCACAAGGTCACAAAAGAGTCACATACAACTTAGTGACTAGATAACAACAGCAATTTTCTCTTTAGCACATGAAGTAGTTACTCTTGCCAGGGAACCATATGCTTGATTACTTTCAAATATTTGTTTTTCCACAGAGCGATCCTTTCTTCAGTGTAATTTATTTCTTCCAACCCCTTCCTGCTTTGCTAACACAAAAGCATCGTGCAGGTCCTTGCCACTCACAGTGGGTATGTCCCCAGATTGTCTGTGAGCCCCAATTTCACTGAACACTAGTGTCCATAATCTCCATAAAAGCACAATGTCCTTAACCTCTGCAGTCTCATCATTAGCTTTTTAACTGAAGGCAGCGTTACTCAAACAGTGAGTTCACATCTCAGTGACTGTGTATTTGAGGCTGAGCACAGAGTTGGACACGACTGAAGCGACTTAGCAGCAGCAGCAGCAGAGAACAGAGATGTGGGGCTTGTCAACTAGACTCGCTCACACAGCAGCTGACTTGCCTTTGCACACTAACCCGTATGGTATGAATTCTTGCTTCAGCAAAATTGCTAATGACTATGTGTCATCAATTTTAAATAATCCTCAAGAATAGCCAAAACTGTGTAAATTAAACTCGGGGAAATTGTTTATAAGTGAGCTCACTTTAAAGCCTACAGAACCACTTGCCTCCAAGTGAATCAGAAGACTGGACACCAGCAATTGCCTCCATGATTAAAAGAGAATTGTTCAACTGAAAATGAGCTTAATGCAAGTTAATATACTTCCCCTTCTGAGAGTCTCTGTCTTTTCCCAGATACTCACTGGCTACTTGGAGTAGCAGGCTGGTTTCTGCAAGATAGTTGCCGTCTTTGAAATGGCACCAGTACTGCCCGTGATCGGATGGCCGGAGGCTGTGAATCTTCAGAGCCATGCTTCCCTCGGTGACGCCGTCTTCTATCCACTCTACCCGGCCTCTGTACTCCTCCATCTGTATCTCCGTTACCTCATCTCCATCCCGATACAAAAACACAGGAGTGCTGGGCTCCGAGCGGTACCACCTCACCTCCATGTGCTTTGCGGTCCTCTTGGGAAGGAGCTGACAGGTGAGGAGGGCATCTTCCCCCACCATGGCCAGGATAGGATGGGCAGAACCCGTCACTCTAAAGTCATCTACAAAAGAGTGACACAGAGGAATCGGGAGATGCCACCTGGAGGAACAACACGATTGCTTTGGGATGTCTACTCTATCAAAACGGAGGCACCTGGAGGAGGAAAGGTTTATTTGCAATGTTTTAAAGAAATCCAGCCATTATGGTATGTTTGGTGGTTACAGAGATCTTGTGTACTGAAAATAGCATGTAGTTCAAAAACCTGAGTATGAGTGCTGACTCTATCACTTACCAGCTGTGTGATTTAGAGAGAAACCCATTATTCTCGAGAAATTTATTTGCAATCTCAATTTCTTCATCTTTAAGATTAACAACGACCATCTCTACACTGCTTTTATTCTCAAATAAGCTAAAGTGTAAACTGATTTTCTAACTGAAAACTTAGTTAGTGGCTTATTTTATATTTTACAGTGATTTATTTTATAGTTAGTAATTTCACAGAGGATGAGACATTTGGATGGTATCACTGACTCAATGGACATGAGTTTGAGCAAACTCAGGGAGACAGTGGAGGACAGGGATGCCTGGCATGTTGCAGCTCAGGAGGATGAAAAGAGTCAGACACAACTTAGCGACTGAGCAATAACAATTTCACTTTAGTGGCTGACATTGTAATCACTTTTCCTAAATTTTAGGTAATAGATTTATTCAAAAGATTTTTCAGCTTTTCAGAATTGTTCTTGTCTTGTCCTAAGTAATGAACTGGATTTTTTTTGTTTTCCTCTGAAACAGGCAAGATTCCAATTACTAGGGCTATGTAAAAATGCAGTTTTTACAAGGATATTTTTGGCAGATTAAAGGCAGTGATTAGTATAAAGAGTTCAAGCCTTTCAATAAAATTTTAAGTCATGTTTGACTTCTTTGTTATCTACAAATTGGAGAGATGTTTCATAATTCTGTATGTTCCTATACTTCCTAATTTCATGTCGTGTATATTATGTTTTTTTTTTTCCTCATCCTAAAATATTCCAGGGCCAGTTGCACTTTCTCTGTGCAGATCCAAAACTCCTAAGAAGGAACTTCATCCTGTTGAGTTGCTGGTGCTCACTATGGAACATAGGTGGATATCTGCTGGTGTTCTGTGTTGATGAAATCTGAACATAACACTAGAACTGAAGTTGTGCCGTCTGGGTGAATTTTACAGCTTAGGAAAGTGCATCACTAGAGGGGAGGGCAGCCTCACCACATCATACAGCTCCTGGCAGCCTCTGTCTGGACTCTGTGATTTCCGATGTCCTGTGCCATGCTTTTCTCCCACCGTGTCATCCTGCATTTTACTGGGGGTTCTGATGCTACCCACTGACTTTGAATTTTCACAATCTGTTTTCAAGTTACAATATTTCAACCAAGAAAATTCAGCTACTGAGATTTCCAAGCCCATTTCTTGAAAGTCTCCTTCAAGTTTATTTCCAATATTTTTACACTGTTTAATTTATGGTAAGAAGCAACCCCTTTTCTTGCCCTGCAAGAGTTATCCTGAATAGAAGCAGGAGGATGAATGACTCACCATGTTCCAGGTGCTGATTCAAGTGTTTTTCATGTACAGCCTCATTTAATCTTAAAGCCCATGTGAGCCTATGAGATACAGTTAGGTTGTTATTCTTATCTTAAGGATGCAAAAACTAAGGCAGAAGGTATTCAAGTAACTTTCCAAACACAACACAGCTGGAGGCGAAGGAGGTCTTTGTGGAACACAAGGGCTTTGACCCCTGGATCCCCACTCTTAATATTATACTAGCTCTTTTGAATTTGGAAGTCAGCATCCAGACTGGACTTCTGAGACACGGGAATACATGGCAAAGGGAAGAAGAGCATCCTACCTGACTGCTTCATGCTGAGAAGTATAAAGAAGAAGGAGGCAAGCCCACCAGACAGTCTGTATCCAGGAAGCTCCACCATCCTCCCTGGGGTAAACACAAGAGAAAATACAACAGTACCTAAATGTGGCTGTAATACACAAGTGCTTCTGTGGTTTTCAGTGGTTATGGAGATGCAACAGGGAAGCAACATTAACATCTTCCACAATCAAGTGATGAAATGGGCTTGGCTCCCTTTCTCTGCTTTTATCCATCATTTCCAACCTCTTACTTACACTGTTGTACTTTATGCTATTTGGGGCACTGAAGGTAGATTTCTGATTGAAATGAAAAGATCTTTGGGGCTAAAGGGACAATGATGCTTTGATTATAAAAAGTCTCCTTAGGTCCATCTATTCTGAGCATGCAGAATTAGACAGCATTCAATTACTTCTTCTCACCCCTCCCCTTTCAGTCTGTCCTGCAAAGTCCTTCATCTCTACAGTCTTCTGGATGTAAAGGAAAGAGCAAGAAGGCATCATAACCAGGAATCTATCACCAGGAGAACACAGGGTCAAGGAGATGCCTTAGAAAGTAAATAAAATAATCGTGAAAATGGTTATACAGAAGAAGATGACCAAGGAAATGACCTTGAATAACCTTTCAGTATCATCTTTCTGTATCATCTTGAAGACACATAGAAATGAATAAAAGAAAAAGCCTAATTGGTAGAGATGGGCAAATTCAACATGCCCATTGTAACCAACACCATAAAAATACTTCCACACAGTTAAAATATTTTGAAACTACCAAGATTAAAATGCTAGACTTAGTTTTGGAAAATGAAACACTCAGGGTGAGAGGTATCTAAGATTTTAGTCTATCAGCTGTGCTAAGAATCTTATGGAAAGAAAAACTTCACACCAGATATAAGAAGTTGCACGAGGGCAATAAGTTACTGCTTCTCTCCCCACCAAGACTAACACCAATACGATTTTATAGAGCAGGACGGAAAATCAACACTCATCTGAAATGGAGACGATGAACCCAATGGTCCAGGAGATGGTGTTTTCTGTATTATGACTGTTTACTTTCTAAAGTGATGCACTGTTGTTGCCTGTTGTTTAGTCGCTAAGTTGTGTCCACCTCTTTTGTGACCCCCATGGACGGTAGCCTGCCGGGCTCCTCTGTCCATGGGATTTTCCAGGCAAGAATCCTGGAGTGGGCTGCCATTTCCTTCTCCAGGGGATCTTCCCGACCCAGGAACTGGAACCTGTGTCTTCTGCATCTCCTCCATTGCAGGTGGATCCTTTATCCCTGAACCACCAGGGAATCCCCTTTCATCTAAAATATCTCTAGGAAATGTGATACAAGCCCAGCCAGAAAACCACAATACCTGAAAGAGTGGTCAGATATTTTCGGAAAATGAGCCTGAGGGTTAGAAGACAGCATGGAACAGTAGTAGTTTGGCCCTTGGAAAGGATCATTCACGTCCCCTCAGATGGAAGGAAATTACCATCTTGACTTCTTAACTCCTCCTGGGAAAGGAAGAAACATGTTGTTCCAGCAAGTAAAAGCTAAGAAAACCTGCAAAGTCCATGCCAGAGTACCATCACTCACTGAGGCAGACAGAAGGCCCCACACTTGCTACAAACCAGTTTGTAAGTTTATGCTCCTTTAGACTCTTTATGGAAAAAAGAAAGAAAACTGACAAAAGTACTCTAGGAAAAAAGCTGTCCAAACCAGGGAAGCTTCTGAAGAAAGCTGTGAGAATGCATGCTGACCTTCAGTGAGGCTCCGAAAGAGACTGGTGAGAGTATAAACAGGGAGAATAAGTGCCTTAACCAGGGTTCTCGGTGGGGCGGGAGGAGGGTTTGCCCTTGGGAGGCATTCGACAATGTCTGCAGATACTTTTGGTTGTCACGCCTAAGGGGAGGGGGACATATAATGAGTACCAGCCACCGTTGCTGCTAAACATCCTACAATGCGCAGGAAAACCCCTACAGCAAAAAATCACCCAGCCCCAAATGTCAACCAAAAAAAAGTGAAAGTGAAAGCTGCTCAGTCGTGTCTGAGTCTTTACAGTCGGTGGGATTCTCCAGGCAAGAATACTGGAGTGGGTGGCCTTTCTCTTCTCCAGGGGATCTTCCCAACCCAGATATCAAGCCAAGGTCTCCACATTGCAGGCAGATTCTTTACCAGCTGAGCCACAAGGGAAGCCTAAGAATACTGGAGTGGGTAGCCTATCCCTTCTCCAGGGGATCTTCCTGACCCAGGAATCCAACCGGGGTCTCCTGCATTGCAAGTGGATTCTCTATCAGCTGAGCTACCAGAGAATCCTAGTGGCAAGGAAAAGAGCCGCCACAGACCATCTGCTGCCAGCGTGCTGAAAATCTTTGACACATTTTTTTTGTGTTTTTTTTTGTAAATGAATAAGTGGTCTTAAGCGTTAAATCAAAGCATTTTAATCGTAAGCTTTTGACATCTCTGTATTACCATTTGAATGTAAGCCAAGACTCTTCTGAAACTACATTGATATTAAATGTGGTAAACTTGGATATTGTCAAGTGATATGATCGGGTATGCATGTGTTTCATCAAATTCTTAAAATTTCATATTTCATTTCATTTTCTGGATAAAGTGCAACTATTAAGATGAGATGATAAGTGGTAGTTTGTACTTAGGCGATGGGTAAATAACAGTGCCAAATTTCAAGATCTACATATGCACTGTTCAAATCCATGCCAAACAAAATTACAAATTTCCACACAGTAGGGGTTGTTAGAAGATTTTCTTTTTTCAGTAAAAAGCCTCAAAAGTTAAATTCTCAAAATGCCATGTAACAATAGTAATCAACTGGTAATAATGAATTAAATCAGTTCATGAACTTTGAAGCCTATTTATCTACACAAACTTAAATACACTGACATTTTTATAAAGTAAAGTAACATGAGATTTCTTGGAAACACGGCGACTTTGTGTTCACCTCCATGACCTTGAGAATCTCACTTTATTTCTTGAACCTCTCCTTTCTCTGCTCTCTGAAGGGGACAATCGTTCCTAAGATGTTTCCAGCTGTACCATCACCACATGAGAGACGAGGAAGCAAGGCTCAGGGGCACAAGCACAGCTTCAGACAAGACAAACGAGTAACAAGATCCTGGTTTTCTGAGGCTTAATCCAGAGCCCCTTCTTCACCCAGCCTGCTTCACTGCAATATTGTGAGGCTCGAACACGGCAGCGCTTTGAAAACCATAGGGTGGGGTGAGTACGAAATACCAGTAGGGGGTGTTACAGCAAGCGGCAGAGCGCCCCTGCCAGGCGTCTCTGTGCCCCGCTTCCTCGTCTTAGTCAACTCCCCATCCTCGTCCTCCCCGCCAGGGACTCTCCTGTCCACTCACGTCTCCCTTTTTCCTTCGGGGTGAAGGCAGGGGGCTGCTGGGGTTTCTCCTCACCTGGTCCCAGGTGCACCCTTCGTCCACAGAGCAGGTTCCACAGACAGGTCAGAGCCTGAAATGCTGCTTGGAGCAAGAATGGAGGCATAGTCAAAGGGGGGCACCCCGGTCCCCTGGGCTGTGGGTGAAGGAGGTGTTAAGCTTCCTCCCCTAAACTGAAGGAAAAGCCAAATCCCTGAAGAGGAAACCCCAGTCAGAATCACATCTTCACCTCCTGGCTGTAATCCTTTGAAAAGTGAAACGTGGGTGGCAAGTGAACTTTGACTGGGTTTAGTTATGAGCTCTTCAGATCTGCAGACCAAACTGTAACGTTTACACTCTCACCGCTTCCCAGAAAGCCAGGCCCCACCTCACATCCGGCCTGGGCCGCCCTGGCAGATCCTCACAGCACCTCAGGCTGGCCGCCTGTCTGGACAGCCCCTCTACCTCCCCACAAGTCAAGGACCCCCACATAGTGTCAGGTCTCCACAGGGCTTAAATTTGGACCCAAGACTGAGTATCAAGTATCCTTCCCCTCTTCTAATGATGAGAAGCCCGAGGCCCAGAGGCAGGAGCTACCTTCTCCAGGAACAGAGCGTCAAGCCAAGGTCTCTCCATGCTCGTTTATTGCTCTTTTAACTTTAGTCTTTATCTCCCTTTGATGGGTAATAAAGAGCTTAATTATTACAGACACTGAAACAAAGAAATTTAAAAAGCTTTTCAATACTATGGTTAGGCACAAAAATTATAATGAGGGAAGTTATAGGCACATTCATTGTGTGTGTGTGTGTGTGTGTGTGTGTGTGCGCGCGCGCGCGCGCATTGGTTTAATTTAGATTTTCCTTTAAGTTCCCCGTAAGTCCATTCCTTAAATCAGAGAGCAAGTATCGCTGGGATCTGCAGATACAAGCATACTTCCTTTAATCGTGCCTCCCAGGTGCTGAATTTTTTAAACAAATTGAAGGTTTGTGGCAACCGTAAGCCAAGCAAGTCTACTGGCGCCATTTTCCCAACAGCGTTTGCCCACTTCATGTCTCCATGTCACAGCTTGGCAATTCTTCCGTATTTCTTTTTCATTATTATTATATTTGGGTGGTGATCTGTGGTCAGTGAGCCTTGATGTTACTCCTGCCACTCACAGAAGGCACAGGTGATAGTTAGCATCTTTTAGTAATAAAGTATTTTTAATTAAGATACATAGCTTTTTAGACATAATGCTACTGCACACTGAATACACTACAGCAGAATATAAATGTTAACTTTTATAAGTCCTGGGAAGCCAAAAGCTTTGTGTGACTCACTTTATTGCCATTTTTGCTTTATCGTGGTGGTCTGGAATCACACCCACGATATCTCCGAGGTATGGCTTCTCAAGAATTAAAAAGTTCTCCAAGACAATTCAACTGTAAATATTCATTTCAATATGAAATGTAAGCATATGCAACATTACTATGTGAAAGCATTTAAGGGAATTTTTTTTTCCTGAAGTTTCTTCCTCTCCCCTGATAAGGCCTGCCCATATTTGGGCTACCTAACTTGAGATTCCTATTCTTAATGAGGAATTTTTTCCCTGCAATCTTTAGTCCAGGCAAAGACCTTTCTCATGGTGAGAATAAGGAGTTTGAAGAGGAGAAAAAAAGTAATTAAACCTTGGTGAAAACTCCTTTACCCCATTTCTCTCTCTCAATGAGGGTGGAGGGGATGCTGCCCCACTTCTCCTCTGGTTCCCAGAATAGCAGTGATGCCACAGGCATGTCTCTCCAACAACAGCCCCAAAGAGCAGCAGCAAAGGGAAAGCTACTCGAAACAAGGAGAGGTGGGCCCTAAAGATTCAACTCTTAGAATGGAAGATTATTGCCTCAAATGCTGGCATGGATGACACAGCAAGAGGAGAGTGACGGCACGGATAAAACAGTCATCATCACCCATATGGAAGGACAGGGACAACCGGGGCCGTGTGACCGTGACATACAGCTGGAGTCAACAATATGAGGAGTGCCTTCTCCAGCAGTCCTGCACCACCTCCTGCCTGGGGACTTAGAAATAAGCCTGGGCAGAGGGCTGCTTTTAAATTATTAATGGTCAAGAAAGTCATGGAGTATTCTGGAAATTACTAGATTGACCCCTTTGCTCTAAGACATGATAGGGCTTGACATAAAAATTCGGATCGGTAATAGGAAAACAGAACTTTATTTTTCCATACTCAATTTTGCAGTATCAAAAGCTATTTGAAACACACATTCTGTATCATCTTGATGGTATATAGAGTGCTGGGATTTTCCCAGGACTTTAGGACTTGTCTGCATTGTGTTAGTGATCAGACACATTAGTATCCACTGACCACTTAAATTAGAGAAGGTGATGGCACCCCACTCCAGCACTCTTGCTTGCAAAACCCCATGGACGGAGGAGCCTGGTAGGCTCCAGTCCATGGGGTCGCGAAGAGTCGGACACGACTGAGCGACCTCACTTTCACTTTTCACTTTAATGCACTGGAGAAGGAAATGGCAACCCACTCCAGTGTTCTTGCCTGGAGAATCCCAGCAACGGCGGAGCCTGGCGGGCTGCCGTCAATGGGATCCCACAGAGTCGGACACGACTGAAGCGACTTAGCAGCAGCAGCAGACCACTTAAAATAAGCTCTGCTTAGAATTGTATGCATCTCTTCACAAAAACCCCTTACGTGTGCTTTCGCAAGGCGACACCAGTTTTGAAATAAGAACTGTGCCGTCCATTATGCTGTGTATTATGGTTGTTCGTTTTGTGTCGGGACATGCTGGTATTTGAAAGAGAAGGGCATGAAAACAAGACAAGCCGCTCATAACACTGAGGAAAGCAGGAAAAGTGAGGATTCAGAGAAGGCAGGAAGAATAGAAGGAAAGGGTGTAATTCATCAATATGACCACGAGAGGGCAGCAGAAACCTGTTCACGGTCTGCCCCCAAGGGCTTTTGCTCAAAATCTATCACTCCAGACCCTTTCTCCCCCAGATGCTGCTGTCCTGTATGATACACGTTCATGACTCTCTCAGATAGTAGATGACAAAAGGAACCCTGAGCTTAGAATGCCTGAGATTTAAATTCTAGGTTTGCTATAAATTAGGGCAAGCTTCTTTAGATATGCACTACTCACATTAAAATAATCCTAAAAGGGTAGGATGAGAATATAACTGTGAAACAAAATTCCTATTTAGGTCTTAGGCTTCATTATTGGGAGTATGGAGTCTTGGGAAGAAGGGAGACTAAAGCAATAAAGGAGATAAATGAAAATCAGAAAAAAGGAAAAGGATTATTGTGACAGGACATCAGGAGCCTTGCTATGAATTCACAGACATTCAGATGATCACTGTCAGTTTCTATTTGGGGGACCTGGTAAGAAATCTATTTCGCGAGTTGTCAGGTGAACTCGCCAGAAAGATAATAATTATTTCATGGAGTCCCTTAGCAATGGGTCTTAAATGTAGAGTTCTCTCCAGCAAAAGGAAAAAAAAGTCAACTCTCATATCCTGGTGGCCGAGCTGTCCGTCTGTCATCCTACTGTCTGCTTGGCTCGTTTTCTGACTTAAAGCACTGACAGTTCTGAGATGCCCACCCAAACGCTGAGTCATGGGTCCAATGTTCCCCAAAGCATGGGGTGGGCGGGTGACGCTCAGAGCTGGATGATGACCTTTCTTCATAAGTGTGACCACAGTGCAGATGGCACCTAAAGAAGGCTAACCTACTCCTATTCCTTCTTCCTCCATCAGCCTTGATGCTCTGGAACAAACTGCAGACAAGAATGTCTGACTCGCTGCTATTTGGAAGGAACTTGAAGCTCTGAAATATTATTTGAAATAGTATTTCTTGGATTTATTCCACTTGCAAATGTGCCCCTTTTTTGGACACAATTTAAAAGATCATTAGGTTTGAGAGAGGGGAACGATTCCTTCCCTTTAAGGTACTATTTGAGCCTAAAATAAGGGGTCCCATCTGCCTCTTACAGGGACAGTAGGGAGTGGAAGTGAACCCACTAAGGGGCTTCGTGTGCAGGAGGAAGCTGACCAAACAGAAGCAAGTCAGCAACCCTGACCTCGGGGAAGGTTGTGCCCCCCAAAAAGGGTGTTGTGTTCCCAGGGATAAACAGTCTGAAGATTAGTCCAAATCCTGAGGGGACAGAGGCAAGTTATTCTGTATCTGTGACTGTATTGGAGGCCCCTCTGTGATATCTCAGGTCCATAGAGATGGAGGTGATGTGGTTATAAATGCTTGGGAAACAGCTCTAAAAGCTCCTTGGTATGAATCCTCCTCCTCCTCCTCCACCCGATCCATGTCACCTTGGCCTCAGCAGGAGACACAATGGACATGGCATTGGACTTCCCTTCCCAAGACCTCCAGGGCTTAGGGCCATGACTGTGCTCCTTCAAATCAAAGGGAAGCATAGCATTACCACACGGCCAAAACCCGGGAAGAAAAAGAATCAGTGACAAAGTGAGATCCTACAGAGGCATCATTTAAAGGGGAGGAAGAATATGGTGATTTCCATAGTCCATGCCACAAAAATAGAGTAACTGTAACACTGCAGTTGGTCCCAAAGACTCTCGTTCAGATTCAGCTTTCTTAACAAAAAAATCTCCCCTTCTTACAGATTTTCCTCCAGAAGTCAGTATAAAAATTAAAAAGCAGCGGAACTTCTGCATCATGGTGCTTAAAATACCCAAACATTTAGGAATGGGAGCTGAGATAAATCCTAGTTCTGAGGGTCCCACAGTCCAAGCTGAAGGGCTTCTTGTGTTGTTAGAGCCATCCCTGTCTTAGAATCCAAAGAGTGTCTGACAAACCAACTCCTCAAAAGTGTTTACATTTTAAAATGTACCTTTATATTTAAATTTTTACTTCAAAATTTACCTCTGTGAAAAAGTCACAGAAGTGTAAAAGCAATCACAAATTGCCATCCGTGGTTTTTGAAAGTGATAAAGTCATATGCAGTTGATTCTGCTGCGGGTTTTAGCTTGTAGTGCTAAAACTCATGGGAAGAGTTACTGAAGCTTATACAAACTGACTAGCAAACGAGCGTGGATGACGCAGTCCGGGAATTAAAAGGACCACAGGATGCATGTTAATACTTGTAGACTCTTCCCAGGATCCCAGAGAATGCACTCACAGAGGTAGCCAGGCATCTCAAACTGAAAACAGGAGAATCTTCTGAATGTTTTCCGGGGGGGCGGGGTGGGGGGGGAGGTTAAAGAAAAGCACGCTAACCGAGCGAGCTTCCTGCCTCTGCACCCTTGTACTGCCACACTTCTTTCTTTCACATGTTGCTGTTGTTCAGTCATTAAGTTGCGTCTGACTTTTTGTGACCCCCATGGACTGCAGCACACCAGGTTTCCCCTGTCCTTCACTATCTCCCGGAGTTTGCTGAAATTCGTATCCACTGAGTCGATGATGCTACCTAACCATCTCATCCTCTGCCACCGCCTTCTCCTTTTGCCTTCAGTCTTTCCCAGCATCAGGGTTTCCTGATGAGTCGAATCTACGCATCAAGTGGCCGAAGTATTAGAGCTTCATCTTGAGCATCAGTCCTTGAAACACTGGGTTCTCCTAGCCTTCACCCAGGCTACTGCAGTTCCGCAAGTGACCAGTAGATGGCATGTTTGTCCAAGAACATGCACCGTGTTTTCAGGGGCTTTCCCAGGTGGCTGATCAGTAGGTAAAAATCGCCTGCAATGCAGGAGACGGTGACAAACGCGGGTTGCATCCCTGGGTCGGGAAGATCCTGTGGGGGCAGGAAATGGCAACCTACCCCAGTATTTTTGCCTGAAGAATACCATGGAGCCCCCTGGTGGGCTCCAGTCCGTAGCGTTGCAAAGAGCCGTACAGGACTGAAAGGACTGAGCATGCGTGAAGCCTTCGGCGTGAGGTGGGAAAGGCTAACAGCTGGTCCTAAAATGTCCCAGATCTTACCTTCCAATCTCTTCCTTTCATAAATTGCACCACATGGGAGCAGAGCCAGGAAAATTGCGGCTGCAGAACCTGCTTCAGTCTTCTGGGGCTCTAGAATTCCTTAACTGGACCACCCTGGAGGTGTGGGTGGGATGGGAACGGAAGAGGAGCGAGAGACTGAAGGCGAAGGGAGAGAAAAAAGGAAAGATTCCTTGAGAGAGAGGCTGCTTCCTTTCTCACATTCATTTTTACCATGTTTCATTACCAAGCACTGTTAAAGCAATGGACGTGAGTTTGGGTAAATTCCAGGAGTTGGTGATGGACAGGGAGGTCTGGCATGCTGCAGTCCATGGGGTCGCAAAGAGTCGGACACGAATGAGCAACTGAACTGAACTATTGAAGAAGCAATGCTGAAAAAATTATAAATCCAGTTCTCAAGGCCATTTGCAGCTTTAAAAGAAGAGAACATAGGCACTAAATTGTGATAGTCCAGTGTATGGGGGAACTAGGAAAATCTTTATGGAGAAAATGCTTCATGAAATAAAACTGATGGAATGATTCATACTTCACTGAGTGCTGTGAGCCATCAGTGCTGGAGTTGGTGGAGGCGGAGCATCTAATAGGCACATGGAGCTTTCAATATCAGGGAAATATCTACTTGTGGGCACATATGAGAATAAAGAGTATTCTAGATATTGGCAGAGAAGGAAACCTACACCCTTAAGGCCATGAAAATGATTTAAAGTGGAATAGGGACACAACTGGTGACTAGTTCCACGATCATGTCCAAGATATTTAATTGACTATATCTGACTGTAATTTAACATAAAGTTTGGATATGCAAAGCTATCTTTCAAGTGTTCTTCAATTTTAAAAATCAATCGGGCTTTATTTTTTAAAATAATATTACTTTACAAATTAATATGAGCAAAGCAGATTCACATCATTTCAGACTTTTTATTTTGATTTTATGTTCAGCATGGATTTATTTGCATCAGTTTTTATTTTTACTTATTTTTGGCCATGCCACATGGCATGCAGGATCTTAGTTCCCCAACCAGGGATCAAACCTGGTTTGATGCTGAAGTATAAGTATGGAGTCTTAACCACTGGACCGCTAGGGAAGTCCTAATTTCAGACTCTTTTTGACAAATAATGAACATTGCAACCTGGGAAGCATTTTATACACCTTCATAGAAAACCCTAAGAAAGTTATTAAAATGTCTAGAATGTGTGAGTTTAGTGATCGCAATATAAAAAGAAAAAACAATTGTGATTTGCTATGCTAGCAGATGAACACTGCATGCTGCTGCTGCTGCTGCTGCTAAGTCGCTTTAGTCGTGTCCGACTCTTAGCGACCCCATGGTCTGCAGCCTACAAGGCTCCTCCATCCATGGGATTTTCCAGGCAAGAGTACTGGAGTGGGGTGCCATTTCTGATAGCAATAAAAGCCTAGAATAGTTATGTGTTTAACCATAATATATATGATGTCTCACCAGGGAAAACTACAAAGTTCTGATACCAGTTCAGTTCAGTTCAGTCGCTCAGTCATGTCTGACTCTTTGCGATCCCATGAACCGCAGCACGCCAGGCCTCCCTGTCCATCACCAACTCCCAGAGTCCACCTGAACCCATGTCCATTGAGTCGGTGATGTCATCCAACCATCTCATCCTCTGTCGTCCGTTTCTCCTCTTGCCCTCAATCTTTCCCAGCATCAGGGTCTTTTCCAATGAGTCAGCTCTTCGCATCAGGTGCCCAAAGGATTGGAGTTTCAGCTTCAACATCAGTCCTTCCAATGAACACCCAGGACTGATCTCCTTTAGGATGGACTGGTTGGATCTCTTTGCAGTCCAAGGGACTCTCAAGAGTCTTCTCCAACACCACAATTCAAAAGCATCAATTCTTCGGCACTCAGCTTTCTTTATAGTCCAACTCTCACATCCATACACGACCACTGGAGAAAACATAGCCTAGACTAGACGGACCTTTGTTGACAAAGCAATGTCTCTGCTTTTCAATATGCTGTCTAGGTTGGTCATAACTTTCCTTCCAAGGAGTAAGCGTCTTCTAATTTCATGGCTGCAGTCACCATCTGCAGTGATTTTGAAGCCCATCTGATACCAGAGACTAGTGAAATCTCAAATACATGGAGAGATAGAAGATGCTTGGTTTCAGATAAACGGGGTGTGGTTGAAACTCCAGTTCTCTTCAACACAATCCTCATCAATGTTCCCAGCGGGTTTGCTTTGCAGAAATAGACAACTGTAAAATTTATAATGTGCAAGAAAACCAAAGTGGCAAAGGCAAGAAGAAACATTCTACAGACACATCTAAATTATATGTAAATATGAGAAGTCATTCAACCTCCTCAGTACTAATCAGAGGAATGCAAACAAAAACAGCCTGAAAAAATAATAAAAATGTCAAAACATAGCAGTCATAAGCAAGGGTGTGGAACAACGTTTCTGCCAATATACAATTGATAGGACAATTGATACAGTCATTTCAGAGTCAAAATTACATAGTAACATTGAAAATATGTACATGCATTACAACTCTGCATTCTACTCTTAAACACACACCTAAAGAAACTGCTGCAAGTTCATACCAACATTATTCATAAGAGCAAAACATTCGCTAACCATTGAATGGATAAATACCTTTATATATCTTCATATACATTATAGCTAAATTCACAAACATAGGTGACCTTTTTGGCCCTCACCTAGATTTTCAGAGTGAGGCGTATTCAGCGCTGTCTTTCTCTTGCTGGCTGCCATGTAGGACGTTACAGTCACTCTCGTGTTGTAACCAGTCACTTCCTGACAGTGTTCTGTGCTGACCAGGCCCTGTGAGCAGCACGATAACCATCATCCCCTGGTGGAGGTGACCAGCTCTCGGAAGAACCCAGCAGTCCCACAGTCCTCACTTCTTGCCTAAATAAAATCAGCTTGAAATTAATTTCTGGTCCATGATGACTGGTGTGTAGCTGACATAGTCAGAAGATATAAAAGCAGGAAACATCACCAAGGAGGAGCATGTCCATGTGGGGAGAACACTGTCTACAGCTGCTCAGATGGCTAGATTTTTTTTTTCCCCCAGATAAATAAAGTATGAGAAACCATTCTGATCCTTTTATCATGAAGAAACAGCTACCTCAGCAGAGAAGAGGGAGGGGAAATCCAGGAATGGTTGGTGCAATTAGGCAGCTCTCCATGGAAAGCTGTGTGTTTGGCTCCAGGGTCCAGGGACATTATTTCTTCTGGGAACTAATTTCAGCTTCTGCCTTTCAGCTGTAGCTTCTGTTGCTCCAGTTACTGGTGCCTGCAAATCCCAGGCCAAAAGTCCCTTATTCTTGGGCCCCTCTGCTTGTCCCCCTGCCATCCCCACCAGCCCCCGCCGCCTCATGATTACTTTCAGCAGCTTCACTGCACTGCGTGGTGTGGCTGTACTTTATTTTTTCCACCTGTCACTTGTAATGGACACCTGGACTGTTTCCTGGACTGTGTCTTTCCTATTGCATGTAATTTGAAATAAATAGACTCATGTGTCCCTTGGGCAGTTTTCCCTAGGGAAGAATAAAACTGGTAGGACGGAGGAGCAATAAATCTAAATAGAGAAGAAGAATGGCAAAAAAAAAAAAAAAAAAGAATGTTGTCAGGAAAGTACCAAAGCCCCCCTGCAGCCCTGGCCTGTACCTTAGGGCATCAGAGCCAGTCTGAGAGGCAAGTTTTATAGGTTTATGGACCCTGACTTCTGCACCAAACTTGCTCCAACTTTCCAAAGCCATCACCTTGAGGCCTACTGAGCGCATAGGCAGATTATTAAGGGTGAGAGATGCCTCCAGAGCTTGAATATGATCCAAAGAACCAGGCCTCTCTCTCAGAGCAACTTACAACAATGTATGTTTCACGAAACATACCTTTCATAAAAGAAAAAAAGAAAAGCGTATCTCTAGGGCCCCCACCTTTTCTCCAGGATCTTTTGTGCTGTGTACTGGACCTCTGGTGAGACCATTCTTGTGATTTCAGATATGGGGTCTGTACAGGCTGAGTGGGTATGGGGGTCATTGGCAGCCATACTTCTCCCCTCCACCCTTATCTCCCTGCCCGGCACTGCACAGCCTTTCCTGCTTGAAACGGTATCCTTCCACCTTCTCTGAGTGGGAACCAGTACAAAGCAGAAGCTCCGGTTCCTTGTGCAGTGTGATTAAGGGTCAGATCATCGCTCTTGGCTCTTCCTCTTGGCCTCCAGACAAGGCTACAAGGCTAAGCACACGCAAGCACGGGTCTCTGGCTGCTGACCACTGTCAGCAGTTCCGTTGCTGCTTCCCCCAGGGCTAAACAGCCCACGCTGCAGCTGAATATGCTGTGTTATTTCCCCACATGTGACATCAGTGTCACAGAAGCTCGACAGAAGTTCTACCCAGGTGCAGCGAGGGTGCCGCTGAAACCAGCGGGATGAGGGGACACGTGGGGACAACGTCATCCAGTGCCTGGTGGTTTAATGATGCGGAGTGAGTGCACCAGTGCATGACCATGCATGGCCCAGTGCAAGTAGATATGGGTGGAACATGCTTCCACCGGTCATGCAGGGTCACTGTGGGGACCCACCCCAAGGGTGATCAAAGCTCCTACCCAAGACTAGGTTTTCCAGATCATGGACTTTACGCACCTAAAGCTTTGATGATGCTGACCGTTATCTCACTTTTTCATAGGAGACTTCCAGTTCACTGTATTCCCCAACACTTCCCAGAATCCCAGGGATACTGCAGAGTCCAGGTGAGCATCAATCCATGTGAGGGATGGAGGGCCCTTTGCCTATTCTTCCTATGCGGGTTCTAGAAAGCGAGCTAAGGAAAGTCTCAGCTCTGTACTAGGGAGGAGGCTGTGGTGATGTTACATTTCCTGGACACTGAGCATCAGGACAATGCCAGACAGGGTAACTCCAGAAGAAGAGGTGCTTTCCTCTGCTGTGAGTGTTTTCTGAGTAGATAGAAATGTGTTGGCTGCAATATGTTAAAAACATAAGGCATCCATTAGGTAGGAGAAAAGCAATTCACGAAGAGAAGTGGTAGAATTTCTTGACTTCAAAAGCAGTATTGATAGACAGCAAGAGTGACTTTATGCCAAAAAAGAAAAGATATATATGCCTAAAGAATAGAAATAGCATCTTTAGGATATTCAAAGATTCCAAAAAAATTTTTTTTTAATTTCATAGTGTTATCACGTGATGTAGGTTAAGAGAAATCACAAAGAAATACAAATATTAAATGTCACATGAAAGTTAAGCCCACTGGTTATTAAACTTAACCATGAACATGTAGGGGAGCTATCTGCCCCAAACTTTCTGCCACTTTGATAAATCCCAGAGTGGTGTTGATAAGGAGACTCTTTTAGGGCTGTGGTCTTACTATATAAAAGTGGGGGAGAGTGATCAAAACCAGATGGGACATTAATAACTCCTTTATCTGTGTAAATGTAGCAGCAGACACTTATTAGATAATAACACTCTAATAACACTGATAATGTCTCATATATGCATATATGTGTAAAAAATGAATAAAATGAGGGACCAGGGGATCTTCTTAGCTTTGATCAAATATGCAGGCTCATTTAGCTCTCAGAGTCACTCAGAAGGGTAACAGGATCAAAGCATTTCAAGCAGGCAGCATCTGATAATTCTGTTCAATGGGAGAAGTTCTTGGAACAACCCGTGATGCAGACCAGGCCCTAGTCTCTGCCCACCTGCCCCCTGCAGGGGGCAGCTTAGGTGTGAGATGAATTTATACCCGTGAAAGTGTTATCTCCCCTAGAGTCTTCTTCCATTTGGAATCAGTGCCTCTTGTATAAAGTTCATGAGCCTCGCTTCCAGACCCCTAGTAAGCACATGGCCAATTGCAAGGATCACTGCATTCAGAGATGCCCATGCTACGGGTTTCCACATTGTTATAGTTCATCAGAAATCCCTCCTAGCCAAGATACAACTTGTCAAGCAGAGGTCATTTTTACCATAGTCAATTTTGTCTAGAAATGTAGCTGACATTCTTCCTTTCTTTGGTTTCTGGAAAAGAGCTGGGAAATTAGCCTAAGATTAAACTTGTCCTGGAGAAGTAGAAAGGTTATTAAACTTTTACCCACAAGAATGAAAATGATTTACCGTTATTTCTTCCTTTACTATACTAAGCATCACTTTCTTTTTCAAAATATTTAAAAGAAGCACATTCTGTATTTTGTTATCCAAAAAATGCATTGTGATGCTAAGTATAGAAAGACTTTCAAGGTTTTTAAATTGCAGATCATTTAAGCAACCTAATTAGATCAAACACACCTGGAATTTCTGAGTATGTACATGAGGGGAAAAAATTAGTTAAAACATCCTGATTTTAAAAACTTCGGATCGTTCACGAACCTTCTAGATGCTCAATTAAAAAAAAAAAAAAAAAAAAACCTGATGTGAAGAATTAAATACTATTGACCACAAGAGGGAAGCCTAGGCCCATTTTTACTATGCTTTGAGAGGGGCAGGGGGGAAGGAAAGTGATGCTTCCTGAGAACCTTTAAAATATTCACCAATAAACACAGTGTATAAGACAAAGCAACTGTCATCCCCACCTGAGGCTTGCATTTGTGGTTGGTGTGGTTTTGGTGTTTCGAATGGACTTGCTGTTTGACTCCATGTATTATGGGCTACAGTTAGAGATGTGATTTACAAAACTACCTTCCCACTTTCTAAGTGAGAACATGGACCAAAAGACCAGACTTCTGTAAATCTCGGTTTCCTCAGAATAAACTGGAAATATAATGGTGGAAAACACAATGGTGACATTTAATATGATATTAAGTATCTTATTGGGCTTCCCTAGTGGCTCAGTAGTAAGGCTCCACCTGCAATGCAGGAGACCCGGGTTCTATCCCTGGGTTGGGAAGATCCCCTGGGAAAGGAACTGGCAACCCACTCCAGTATTTTTGCCTGGAGAATCCCACGCACAGAGGAGCCTGGTAGGCTACAGTCCATAGGGTCACGAGAGTCAGAGAAGCTTTAGAGATTACACCACCATCACCATTAAAATTAAAGTATTTTGATTGGTAAGGGAGAAAGAGTGTACCAGAAAAGACTCTCATGGTTTGATAAAAACATTGGTGTTGACATTATAAAACATTTTCCAGCACTGGCCATTTCTCATGTATCATCCTATCCAAGTCTTGAAATGACCTGTGTCTTAGATGCCATTCACCCACTCATGGTCTCCCTGGATCTACTGTGATCACCTAACAAACCTCTCGCTTTCAGTCTGTGCTTTACCCATGCTATGTTAATGCAAAGAAGAGCCACCTTCTTGTCATGACCTCCATTTTTTTGGAAAATGTCTTTTATTTATCCTAACATTCAGACTTGAAAACTAACTATAAAATACTTTTTTAAAAAATCATTTTCTTTACCACCTTCCTCATTCTAAGCCAGTCAGTCAGCAGGCCTAAGTAGCCATTCCTCACACTTCACTTTGCCACAGATTGGCAAATACGACATATGGAATTAGAAATGGTGCTGAAAATAATTTGCCAAAATATGGAGGGAACAGGAAACGGTGCCAAAGGAGTGAATCAGTCATTGATTGGACACAAGGAGGCAGCTGTTGAAGGCAGCAGCTCTCAGGCTTCACTGGGGTTTTTTCCAAACTAATCTTTTCTTCACAGTCTTTTAATTACCAAGTTCAGTCCACACCTGTTAGAACAGACAAAGAAATTGAGAAGAACCAACTGGCCCTCGATGCTCAAATCATAGCAGTGGAGCCTGTGGAAATATTCTGAGAGGTGGATTTGAAGTTTCCAACTCCTCCCCTGACATGAGTGTGTGTGTGTGTGTGTAACTTCTTATTTACAAAAACTACACAAAGAAAAGTGACTTCGAACTCCTGAGAGCCTGTACAAGCTCAGGTCTTTGAAACATCAGATATCAAATGGGGTAAAGAGAAAATGGATCAAATTCTCAGACTCTCATCTTCCCAGAGTGGCACAGGGCATATGGCTCAGCACTTCAGTCGTGTCCGCCTCTTTTCAACCCCATGGATGGAGTCCACCAGGCTCCTCTGTCCATGGAATTATCCTGGCAAGAATACTGGAGTGGGTTGCCATTTCCTTTTCTAGGGGATCTTCCCAACCCAGGGACTGAACTAGCATCTCTTGCATTGGCAGGCAGATTCATTTCCCACTGAGCCACCTGGGAAGCCCCTTGTCTATATGGTAAGGAATAAAATTAAGAATATTGCATCTCCCAGGATCTCCCTGGCCCCCGGCTTCTGAATGTGGCCTACATTCTGCCAGTGAAACTTAGTATCGTGAGATTCGGGAAGCACAGACAGGCTGAGAGTTTCTCAGGTAGTGGACACAAGGGTTCACAGACGAAAATCTTGGCAGCATCCTTGGTTTCCCAAGACCTTCCTTCCTCTTGGGTTCTAGAGGAGCCGTGATGTCAGCAGTGGCCCCTACAGGTCCCTCCCTCTCAGAGTTACGGGTCTGCACTGACCTGTGCACCCCCAGGCTTCCTAACAGTTTGAAGATATAATTCCCTTAATAGAGTAGAATTGTAATAAATAACTCTGTGTAGGGTGTCCTCAGGGATTTCTATTTCCTGAATGAGTTCTGACTAGTACAGAAGCTCCTTACCTTTTAATGTCAGAGACGACCTCAATCAGGTACCCTCAAAAATTCCCTCAAACGCACAGGAAGTTAGAGGTCAGGAAAAAACAGGGAACCGTGATTAATGTCCAAATAGAAACTTCTTTCTCATCACATAGAAAGGGAACTGAAAGTCTGTTCTAAAGACTCTCCAATTTAGTAATCTCAGGAAGAGAACCAATCAGTGCCTTAGGACTGAATGACATCATACGTTGCTGGACAACACTTGGGTTGAAGGTGCTATTATAAGACGAAAAATGCAAAGATGTGTAGTCTCTGAGTTTACTATGCATTTATTGAGCATCTTGTAAGAACAAGCCATTATGGCAGCCAGCAAAGGGCAGGCATGGAAAGGTCATTCTTGGTTAAGTGTCATTACAGGAGGTTGGGATAGAGTTGATGATGAGCCTGCAGTATAAGACCACATGATAAGCAGCAACTTACTCTGTAGAACTCTCATCTGGCTCATTCCACTATCTTCAGGAAGCACAGTCCTCAACAATGTTAAGGCAAAACTGTTCGTGCATCCTCCCAGGGATATAGAAGTCCCTATCAGAGGATGTTCAAAACTCTTAATTACAATCAACCATGTATAGAGTGTTGACTCATGAATTGTGAGGAGAGTTGTAGGGCAGGGTAAGGCCTCAGCAGTGTAGAAAAGAGTGTGAACTATCCACCCTAAGTATCCATTGAGATCTTAAGTGGTGAACTCACCATCTCATGAGCCGTGGCACTGCCAGATCTCTCCTCCTTGGAAGTATCTGGATCCAAGCCTTTTCTGGGTGGCTTAACAATTTTTCTACTTTGCTATATTTTCAAAAACATGAAGGTCCATCAACATGACATAACTTTCTGTATTCTCAATGGTGAGCATCAAAATAACTTCTTTGAATCAGAACTTTCATCGCGAGGAAAGAATGGTAAAGCATTCCTGCAGGTTATTATCTTTAATCTTCCAGTTAAAATAAGTTCTGCCCTGTATATATATATATATATAGATAGATAGATAGATAGATAGATAGATAGATAGATATTCATCTATCTGAGTCTTCAAAAATAAGTGTGTGCCCAACAGTCTTCTCCAATCTCGAGTGATATGTGAGTAATAAGAATTAGGAATAGGCTCTCTCTTTCCAATCTACTGTCTCCAGTAACCACAACCTATGTTCCAAGGTACAGCTTTCCATCTCTCTCCAGCTTTGGGTGTGTTGGAGCTCAGTTTCTCCTCCAATGTTCTCTATATACGAAAGAGCCAGGGATCCCAAGCTCTTGGACAGAACTGGCCATCTTGGAGTTTAAGACACTTGAGGAGAATCCTCAAGTAAAAAGTGGCATCTTAAGTGAAGCTTTGTCACTCGGCACTGCCAAGATTCAGGCATTCCTCATAGCCTGACACTGTACCTTGTCTTTATATGACCTGTTGTCCCTTAAATAAATTCCCCAGCTGTCACAGCACAGAACCATGATTTGCCATTAACTCTCACCTTAGGATATTCCCATTGATTCTATTCTCACTAATGTGCTTCAGGTAGATCCCTTTCTAGAACTTGGCTTGAGTTGGAAGAGTCTGTGGATGATTGTCCACTATTCTTGAAAGCTCAGTTTTTCATTCTTTTGGTTTGGTTGTGAGTTTGGTTAATTAAGAAGTTCCTTTTCATCAAATGCACAAAGCTTCTCCTTTCCTGGACCCTTTGCAAGAGTCTTTCCCTTAGCAACAGCAGTGTCATCTCAAAAGATTTTTCTGATTGGCTGCAGCTCAACTGAGTTTAAATTTTTAATCAGTCAGACTCTATGACACCCTACATTCTCTTATCTCATATTCCTGTCTGTTCTAATCCACCTTGAGCTCTCATCAAGACACGGACCCTCATCAAGACACCAAAGAAGAAAATGGCCATAACTAGGGTCCCAATATTAGGACTTTTCATCACTGTCCTGATCAGCCTACAGGAATCGTGGGCTATTAAAGGTAAGTGCTGAGAGAGTTCAAAACTAGGAATAAATAAGTTCTGAGAGCTTTGGAGAAATGAACTGTGGACGTTTGCAAGACAGTCTTTATAATGAAAGAGAAATGTGACAGGTATTATGTGGGTCTAACTCTAGAATTATAATAAATTGTAATTGGAAGAGTTCTCTCCTCACCACAAATTGAAGTAAGTAAAACCAAGAAATATAACTAAAATTAGAGGAGCAAAATTGAGCTGTGTTCTGATTCATGCTATTGACTTTGATATAAACCAAACTTGCAGGGAGATATTTTCTGACAGGCATTAACAAGTTAACTTTCTGTACTTTCATTTTTCATTCCTGGAAAATTAGTAAAAGTTAAAACCTCCAGTAATTTTGTGAGGATTAAATCAGAAAAAAAAAATATCAGAATTTCTTGGCACCTGTTCTAAGCTATTTTTACCTTGGTAGCTATTTTTTGGCCTATGAATCCCAGCAGCCTATTTGGAGCACAGACATTATATTGAAGACCATTAGAAAGGAAAGCCATCAAAAAGCAACCATCCACCCAAGGGAGGGGGAAGGACAGGTATGCTGATATGAGTCGCATTTAATAGACAGCCTCTTGGGACAGTAACAGCCCCAATTAGAATGGAACTTACAGGGCCTTTTGGTCACTATGGCTTAGTAATATTTCCAGAGAGTGGAAAAACGAGAAAGAAATGGAGAGTCTGATGTTATTCTCTCCCATCTTCAGAGCAAATATTGTGTGCGTTTATTATGAAAAAATATTCCTCACCTGGAGTGACCCCCAAAGAGGGTGGCAAGGTGGTAGATAGGCTGGAAATAAGTAAAGACTCATGATGACAGCTGTAGGTTTCTATTGCCCAGAAAGAGCCATATATGAGGATGCCTACCATAAAGGATAACTTCCCCTGGAGTGAAAAAAGGAAGTTAGAATGTGTGCGTGTGTGTGTGTGTGTGTGTGTGTGCGCGTGTGTGTGTGTTAATAGCTGCAGATGCGAAATAAATCCCTACCTATCAATGTACAGTCAGAGTTTAAAACCCACCTCTCATTTGCATACACCACAAAGGCAACATACTATTCAATTGTAGCTTTCTTGTTTGAAATCAGTTATTCCTTTAGTACAGATTATTCTCCCTGTCAACCATAACAGAATGTGTCCCTTAATGACAGTCTAATTTAAATATCTTTAAGATACAAGGGAATGGTGATGAGGTCAATCCAAATATAATCATCCCCTCAGAGGGATGCAGGATGTGGGTATGGATATAGGAAAGTCAGTGCTCTACAATGCTACAAGGTCTCACACTGAATTATTTGGGTACCATCATCTCCATTCATACATTTCATGGCTCTGGTCCTTAAACACAAAGCTATTTCTGATGCTAAAGTACTTGCTGTAGTCCTGATGATATACTAAGAAATTACTCAAAACTAGTCTCATTTCATCTTAAAAACAAACGCAGCATAGAAACAAAGCCACAGTACAATATAATGAAAAACCTACATACAAGTAGATAAAGTGATCTACTCAAGATCACTAGGTAGCTGAATGAGAGTTTGAGATTTAATTTGATTTCAAGTTCATACACAACTTTTTAAACAGTGTTTCTCTCTTCTTAGAGCTGCAGTGCTCTGAGACATGCCCTGGGATTCTGGCTTAAGGAGATTTAATTTCTAGGTCAAGAGTGTGAGGGAACATTTGTCTTATAAGAGCTGCTACTGGATTTCCAAAGAGGGAATCATTTCTCAGTCAGTAACAAGGAATCAAACAAAAGTTTCATGGGACTCCGGGTTTTCAGCCCTCATTTCCTTCAGCCCACACATTGTCCCTTTGCTTCTCCACCCCTAGCTCTGCTCAACATGAATGTCCTCCACGCAGGCCTTGTCCTTCAACCCATCCCTCCTCTCCACCACTCCTCCTTCCCACGTGGCCCTCTCTTTCTACCACCCCTGCCCACATATGTGCATCTCACATCCTGGGTTCTTCTCCATCTTCCTCTCCTGGTTCCCACCCTGACCCCCTTTCTTGTCGTTTCAGAGGACCATGTGATCATCCAGGCTGAGTTCTATCTGAACCCTGAGGAATCAGCCGAGTTTATGTTTGACTTTGATGGTGATGAGATTTTCCACGTGGATATGCAGAAGAAGGAGACAGTGTGGCGGCTTCCAGAATTTGGACGTTTTGCCAGCTTTGAGGCTCAGGGTGCCCTGGCCAATATGGCTGTGATGAAAGCCAACCTGGACATCATGATAAAGCGCTCCAACAACACCCCGAACACCAATGGTACCTCTGCTCCAGTCCTCCTAGACTTGGGAATTGTAGCTTTAAACAGATGCTTGAGCTCTTTGGTTTTTGTTACTGAGACTTTCCCCTCAGGGCCTATTCTTGTCGTATGCAAACCCCACATTCTTATGCCACCGGCCCAAAAACTTCATGAATTTTCTCCTTTCTTGATGTGCTCACATCTTGCCTTTGGCAATCATGGTCTCTCATAAAGCCTTTGCCCTGAGTCCATGCTGGGGGAGCCAGGAATGAGGTCATTGAATATGTTATGCCCAGTACTGGTTCCCCTTTCATGGGGGAGGGAATAAGAGCTGGGTATCTGAGACCACAGCATAGATTCCCAAGACAGTTTCAGCTACTATGTCAGCCTTGAGGGGAGGAAGAGGGGCAGGGCTAAGCAGGGAAGGCTAATTTCTGTCGCTTGTCTCCCAGTTCCTCCAGAAGTGACTCTGCTCCCAAACAAGCCTGTGGAACTGGGAGAGCCCAACACACTCATCTGCTTCATTGACAAGTTCTCGCCACCCGTGATCAGTGTCACGTGGCTTCGAAATGGCATACCTGTCACTGACGGAGTGTCACAGACGGTCTTCCTGCCCAGGGATGACCACCTTTTCCGCAAGTTCCACTACCTCCCCTTCCTGCCCACAACAGAGGATGTCTATGACTGCAAGGTGGAGCACTGGGGTCTGAACGAGCCTCTTCTCAAGCACTGGGGTGAGAACCGCCCTTCAGTCTCCTTTACTTCATTGCTCCTCCTGTGATGCATGTGTCTGGTCCTTAGGGACCCCGAGGATCTGCTTCACAACTGCTCCAGTTCTGGTTTCTGGTCTTCTCCCATTGCTCTGCTTTCCCCTCTTCTCGTCTGTAATTCCCTGACATCATCCTGTCTTCCTCTCATTTAATTGGTGAAAAAAAAAAATATTCTTTTGACTAAGCATCATATATTTTGTGCTAAGTGCTGCTGCCTACCACATGCATTTCTTATGTACTCTGACTTATTTTTCCCCAGAGTATGAAGCTCCAGCCCCCCTCCCAGAGACGACAGAGAATGCGGTGTGTGCCCTGGGCCTGATTGTGGCTCTGGTGGGCATCATTGCAGGGACCATCTTCATCATCAAGGGCGTGCGCAAAGCCAACACTGTTGAAGGCCGAGGGCCTCTGTGAGGCACCTGCAGGTGAGTCTGCTGTGGTCAGAGGATGACATCTCTGGAATGATTCAAGTGGAGGAAAAGAGTGAGGAAAAGGACATGCAATGCCTTTAAAGGAAAACCATCCCAGAAGTCATGGCTCCTGATTTATCACACTGGACAGAATCAGACATTGTCATCATCTGATATCCCCAAACACCCCATTCCATACATGTCACCAGAGATCATGCCTTCAGTCTTGGAAACTATCTCCAGTACCCAAAATAGTTGTTTCACATTAAAATAGTGAGTCCAATGATCTGGGAAAGCCAGCCTCAAAATTACAACACTTCCTGGCTTTATATTTCCTGAGATAAGACATCAGCTTTGAAGCATTTCCAGAATGTCACTTTTTGGGGGTGTAGGGTAACTGTATGAAGTGGAAATCTCTTGGAGACCCATGCCTGCTTTTGCCCCTCCATTCTGAGAGAAAAAAAAAAGGGTGTCAGAAGATCTAAGAGAAAGTGAAACATGGCCTGATCCCTCATTCTTTCAGGGAAGGTAGGAAATAGCAGTTCATGTTGGAAAGGTTGCATTTATGAGAGGTCGCACAAATATTAAGAGGCTTTTCCAAAGTCAGGGGTTAAGGAGTAAGAGTAAGGAATCTGAAGATAAGAGCTCAAAATATTCATCTTAAACGCTATAGTAACTACGTGTGTTCTGCTACAGGTAATGGACTTTGTTAGAGAGAAGATCAATGAAGATATTTCTGCCTTAATAGCTTTACAAACCTGGCAATGCTCCAACTGTTCACCTGAAGACAACCATGCTTCAGCATTTCCCAGTCCTTTACTTATGCTAAGAGTAAGATGCCTTCCACAATCTCCAGGTTCTAATGTCGAGTTATTCCCTGTCTACTGCTCCTTCTTGTATTGGTTTTCCCTCCATTCTCCACTGTCTTCTTATTATCACCATGTAATGCCTTTGGAATAGACCCCATAGGATCCTTATTTTTCCTGCTATGGAACCTTTGGAAAGTTCTATGGGGGCATCTCTTGTATACTTATTACTTGGAGTTTCTTCAAACTGTGATTGTCATTTTTCTGAATACAGTAAACTTCAAGTGGGTCTCAGGTTGAAGTTTTTGGTGTCTGAGTCAGTTCTTCATGGAGGCTGGGGAATATAGATGATCCTTTCATCCTGTAATGTCTAAATGGTGAATGTATCTATAGGCTTTGTCGTTAATCAGAGATATCCTAGTTCATTAGAACTCTACTCTCATTTGGAGGATCTGCCAGCAATCCAGTTGTCACGGTCTGGTCCTCATCTGCAAAACACTAGAGTAAGGTTTATTTGTTGAGAGATGACTTAACAACAAATTCATAGTCTGGTTTGGATTCTTATGCCTCTGAATCAATGTGATATTTGGATCATGAATAAAGTGAATCTCAAACCTTAAGGCAGATTCTGATAGTGGAGGACACAGGTGGTGGGGAACAGATGGTGGTGGAGTGGTGGGCACGACAGAAGCACATGCATATACGTAAGAGGGTTGGCACAGCAGCACCATGCATTTTAGGCTTAAGGAAGGATGAGATTGGACACTAAGGGTTAGCATTGTCTATCTTCTCAACATGCATGTGTGTGTGCTAAGTCGCTTCAATCATGTCCAACTCTGTGCAACTCTGTGGACTATAGCCCCCCAGGTTCTTCTGTCCATGGGGATTCTCCAGGCAAGAACACTGAAGTGGGTTGCCATGCCCTCCTTCAGAAGATCTTCCTGACCCAGGGATCAAACCTATGTCTTTCGTCTTTTATGTCTCCTGCATTGGCAGGTGGATTCTTTATCACAAGCACCACCTGGGAAGCCCTTTCCTTAACATCTGGTGGTGGTGGTTTTGTTGCTAAGTTGTGTCCAACTCTTGCAACCCCATGGACAGTAGCCTGCCAGGCTCCTGTGTCCATGGGATTCTCCAGGCAACATTACTGGAGTGGGTTGCCATTTCCTTCACCAGGGGATCTTCCCAAACCAGGGATCAAACCCAGGTCTCCTGCATTGCAGGCAGACTCTTAACCTTTTTTTTACATAAACTTTATCTTTTCTTAACATAGACTGAAGCTAATTTGCATCACATTGAATTATTATGAAAATAAATAAATAAATGAAAATGCAAGCAAATTTAGATATCATGCTTAGTGATAGTAATATTCCATATATTATAAATTCCACTATTTTCTTCAAAGTTTTAAGAGAAGCAAAACAAAAGCAAGCCAAATCAAGGCAGCATGACCTCGAAAGGACAGCAGAATATGCCATCACAAAATATGCCTCTTTGGCATAAAGATTATTTTGAGCCAATAGGTGATTTTAAATAATAGAACTTAAATTATTTGTTGCCCACAGGAGTCTACTATAGTAAATACTTCCGGTTTAGTAGAAACTCAAATACAAAAAATTAAGCCATTTGGCTAAAAGAGATTAATCCCTCTTCCCATAAAGTATTTTATTTGGTACCAAATTTCAGTCTCCGGGTATTTTCCTTCTGGTAGTTATCAGCTGTCCCCCTGATGAGCCGTGTTCTCTCAAGGGTCTTACAGGTATTCACGGGAACTCTAATATGGTAATACATCAGATGATCTCATCGTACCTTTAGAAACAGGAAAATGAACAATACGATGAGCAGCAGAAAAAACTTCTTCAAACGTTATTTCGTAACCTCTTAATTTCACAGTGAAATGAGTTACCCTAATGATGACTGAGAGTGAGCTAGTAACAAATATCGAAATGTGAGAGGATGCCCAAAAAGGGGGGAAACTGTTAAAGTGATTACACAAGGAGGCCATTAGACTGAGGTGGCTCAAATGCCTTGGTAACCGACATAAGCAAGCCTAAACCCAAGTCAGTTCTAATACCTGTTAACGCACTCATATCCCAGAAAACGAATTTAAGAACAACCAATCACAAACACCCACTTAACACTTTTTCAACTCAGGCAGCCACTTAAGTTATAGCTAGTCAAATAATTTTCTTTCTTTCCTTCTGCCTCAGTTCTATAAAAGTCCTTTCCCCAACTTGTGTTTGTCGAGTGCTCCTAACCACTTTTAATTTGGCACTGCTGGATTTGAGTTCATGTTTCCTCAAACTCTTGAAAACACTTTGGTGGGCCCCAGCTTATCTGATTATAAATGATGTTGTATATTTAATTTTTGTTTAATGGCTTCATTGCCAAGTAGATATTTTTTGGTTGGTTTTTAATTCTTCAGCCTTGATGAACTTTCTTGCTATTTGTAGCAGGGTTTTTTGGGGGGTGGGGAGCCTACCTTGGAATCAAGAAAATGATACCATTCATAATAGCATCCAAAAGATGACAGTTAGCAAGGAATAATATGATTAAAATGAGTAAGATTTCTATAGTTAAAACTACAAATCATCATTAGGAGAAATTAATGGATCTACATAAATGATTAGAATATAAAGTTTGGAGACAGTAGGAGTAAATATTTGAAAGATAATCAATTGTCTGTAAATCTATATTCAGTAAAAAAAAAAAATAGATGGGGAAACAATGGAAACAGTGAGAAACTTTGTTTTGGGGGGCTCAAAAATCACTGCAGATGGTGATTGCAACCATGAAATTACAAGATGCTTGCTCCTTGGAAGAAAAGCTATGACCAACCTAGACAGCATATTAAAAAGCAGAGACAGTACTTTGCCAACAAAGGTCTGTCTAGTCAAAGCTATGGTTTTTCCAGTAGTCATGTATGGATGTGAGAGTTGGACTATAAAGAAAGCTGAGTGCTGAAGAATTGATGCTATTGAACTGTGGTATTGTAGAAGACTCTTGAGAGTCCCTTGGACTGCAAGGAGATCCAACCAGCCCATCCTAAAGGAAATCAGTCCTGAATATTCATTGGAAGGACTGATGCTGAAGCTGAAACTCTAATCCTTTGGTCACCTGATGTGAAGAACGGACTCATTTAAAAAGACCCTGATGCTGGGAAAGATTGAAGACAGGAGGAAAAGGGGATGACAGAGGATGAGATGGTTGGATGGCATCACCAACTTGATGGACATGGGTTTGAACAAGCTCTGGGAGTTGGTGATGGACAGGGAAGCCTGGTGTGCTGCAGTCCATGGGGTTGCAAAGAGTCGGACATGACTGAACTGAAATGAAAAATCTCATTAACATCATGGGAAGGGATTTTGCTTGCTTGATTCCTTGCTAGTTTTATTTCTTCAGTGTTTTGGGGTTTTGGTGGTTGTAGTGATGGTATGGGAGGACTGCCAACCTGATATTAAAAGTTCACATGTAAATACTATAGTCTTAGATTAGCCAATAAAATTTTGAAAAATTAGGAAAAAAGCTGGAAGAAATAAATACAAGATAATGAAAGCTATATGAGTTAATGTTATATATTAATCTAGGGTGGTGTTGGCTCAAGTATAAGCAAACTGCACAACAGAACAAAAAAGAAATTCTAGAAACAGCCGCCCACAAACACAATGCTCTGGTCTATAGTGAGACTGCAGAGCAATGGGGGAAAGAGTGTCTTTTCAATCAATGCCACTAGGTCATTTGAATGTCTATTTAAGAAAAGTTACTGTGACACATACTCAAATGTTAATAAAAAACAATTTCAGATGGATTGAACAAATTTAGTAAAATTTAACATTTAAGCAAACCAGGCCTTGGATTTCAATTGCTGGATAATCTAAACTGCTTTATCAGATGTACGGCTACACAGATTGTCTATTTTGAGTCAGTTTTGGTAAATCATATAAGGTAAATCATATGGGCTTTCCTGGTGGCTCAGAAGATAAAGAATCTGCCTGCAATGTGGGAGATCTGGGTTTGATTCCAGGATTGGGAAGATCCCCTGCAGAAGGAAATGGCAACCCACTCTACTATTCTTGCCTGGAGAATCCCATGGACCAAGGAGCCTGGTAGGTTATAGTCCATGGGATCACAAAGAGTCGGACACAACTAAGTGACTAACACACTTTCATGTGGTAGATTAAAGAAGACTACAAATTCTTTGGCATTTATCTCATGAAGACATAGATTATATATCCCTTCCCCATAAATCTGGACTGACCTCTACTCCCTTAGATCATTAGAATGTGATGGAAATGACTCCACACACATTTTGAGGCTAAGTTTGACTTCCCTCTCTTGGGAGTCCTGAGCCATCAGGTAAGACGTTTGTCTTCATTGCTGATGGGGCCGCATGGGACTTCATGCAGAGGGAGAGTGTGTCCAGTGTCCCAGAAGAGCCTCCAGAGGACCCCAGCCCCAGTCACTGTCTGACTGTAGCCACGCGAGAGACCTTCCGTGAAAACCACACACTAAGCCCAGTCGGCTCCCTGAACAAAGACTAATCCTCAAACAGCTGTAGTTTTAAGTCACTAAGTTTGGGATGATTTGTTACACAGAAATAGATCATAAAATGTAATGTTTTTTCAGTGAATTTCACCTAAAATATCAAATCCACTGGCACAAAGTTCTTTATATTGTCCCATACATGGAACAACAGACTAGTTCCAAATAGGAAAAGGAGTACATCAAGGCTATATATTGTCACCATGCTTATTTAATTTATATGCAGAGTACATCTTGAGAAACGCTGGGCTGGATGAAGCACAAGCTGGAATCAAGATTGCTGGGAGAACTATCAATAACCTCAGATATGCAGATGATACCACCCTTATGGCAGAAACTGAAGAACTAAAGAGCTTCTTGATAAAAGTGAAAGAGAGTGGAAGAGTTGGCTTAAAGCTCAACATTCAGAAAACTAAGATCATGGCATCTGGTCCCATCACTTCATGGCAAATAGATGGAGAAACAGTGGAAACAGTGGCTGACTTTATTTATTTATTTATTTATTTGGCTCCAAGATTACTGCAGATGGTGATTGCAGCCATGAAATTAAAAGAGGCTTACTGCTTGGAAGAAAAGTTATGACCAACCTAGATAGCATATTAAAAAGCAGAGACATTACTTTGTCAACAAAGGTTCGTCTAGTCAAGGCTATGGTTTTTCCAGTGGTCACATATGGATGTGAGAGTTGGACTATAAAGAAAGCTGAGTGCTGAAGAATTGATGCTTTTGAACTGTGGTGTTGGAGAAGACTCTTGAGAGTCCCTTGGACTGCAAGGATATCCAACCAGCCCATTCTAAAAGAGGTCAGTCCTGGGTATTCATTGGTAGGATTGATGTTGAAGCTGAAACTCCAATCCTTTGGCCACCTGATGCGAAAAGCTGACTCATTGGAAAAGACCCTGATGCTGGGAAAGATTGAGGGCAGGAGAAGGGGACAACAGAGGATGAGATGGTTGGATGGCATCACCAACTCAATGGACATGGGTTTGGGTGGACTCCAGGAGTTGGTGATGGACAGGGAGGCCTGGTGTGCTGCAGTTCCTGGGGTTGCACAGAGTCGGACACAACTGAGCAACTGAACTGAACTGAACTGGGTATCTTTTTAATGTCTGAAGACTCTTTAGGAATATTTTTGCATTCTGGATATTAATAATTTGTAATTTAGATTTTTTCCCTATTTTTAGCCGCCTTATAGGTGATTTATTTTAAAAATGAAAGAAAGAAAAAAAATAAATAAAAATGAAAGAAAGAAAGGAGACCTAGTTCTGTTTATCATGCATTTAGTTTCAATTGCCTTAATTTTCTCTTTATTATTTCATTTCTTCTATTTTTTCGGTTAAATTTACTTTTCCTAGATTCTTCATTTAAAAGCTTAGATCTCTGAATTTTATGTTTTTATTTTCATATAAATATAAATATACATTTATATTTTAAATCTATAAACTTCCCTCTGGAGATTTCCCTCTGGAAATTGCTTTGGTTGTATATCATAAATTTTGAAAGTCTATTTTAACATTCCAATAGTTTTCTAATTTCTCATCGAATTTATTCTTTGATAAGCTATGGATTATTTAGAAGTGTATTACTTTACTTCCAAAAACTTGGCTATTATCTCAACTAAATATCCCTAATTACAGAGTACAAAAAACTCAAGATAAAACAAAGAAATGAAGTAAAGAAATCTACCGGACCCACACATGACTGAAATTCAGGAATAAAAATTAAAACTGTGATTGAATCTTGATGAAATTCTCTTGTTGGGGCTCAGGGAAGTCTGTCCCCAAATATGGCACAATGGTATGTTACAAAGTGGCTAACACAAGGACACTCTTACCCTCCTTTCTGTCTCCCTAATAGCAGGAAATAATCTCTCATGCAAAAGATGTGATGGGGACAAAATAGATGATTAAATAGTTAATCCCAGTAGGGGGTTGTAAGTAAAAACTTTGAGAAACCCCTGTTAGTTAATGATGACTTGAGAAAGCAGGTTCACTTAACCACAAAACCAAGCAGGCTTGCTGAGCAGCAAAACCACACAGCAGTAGCCTAAGACATGCCCCCAAACAATAAAACGGTGGTGTCCTAAGACCCACATCCTGCCCAGTGAGCTCAGGAAGTTAATGATCCCTAGGACACGCTCTCTGCACACATATAAAACATTCAATTGTTAACCAGCTTGACTACTTAGGGACAAGAAAACTAAAAATAGGGAAAAAATAGCTAAAAATAGGGGAAAAATCTAAATTACAAATTATTAATATCCAGAATGCAACCTGGAGGAGGAGCTAATGATGAAAACAACAAGTCTACTCAAGAAAGAAGGGCTTCTCCCCCTCCCCACTTTTCCTTTGCTTATGAAATTGTAGCTCAGGAAGTTCTTGGGTCGGTCTGGGCATGTCTGGCTCACCCACCTGTAAACCTCACAGGTGTCCCATTCTAGTAAATCACTTCTTATCTTCCGCTTCGCTCTCTCACTGAATTCTTCTCTGCAGAGGCATCAAGGACTATGGTACCAAAGCTCTTTGGAGCCCTCTGAAATGACAACAATTGGTTTAGATGAACACCCTGCTTCTGGAAGTAAGACACACTCAGCACCAGAGACAGGAATTCAACCAAGAAGTCTGTGTAAACAAATTTTGTTGCTTCTATAATTTACTACCTCAAGCCCAAACTCTGTTCAGATTCTTCACTATTGCAGTGCTCTAAACCGAAGTTTCTTGGTCCTATCAATTACTCACAAATGTGTTTCTTTGTCTAAAAAGCATAAAAGCCACCTGCTCTGGCCACTTCTTAGATTCTGTTTCTATGAGACTTCCATGCACATGAGTTAAAATTAGTTTCTTTTTCTTCTGCTAATCTGTCTTGGGTCAATTTTATTATTAGCTCTGCCAAAAAGAGCTAAAGACAGATAGAGAGGGAAATTCCCACCCCCATTTTTTTCTACCTTTTTTTCCTTGAAAGCAGATGCTTCTCATTCCATGTTTATTTGAGAAAAGCTTTGTAAAGAAATGTCAGTAAAAGGTATTCAGATGCAAGGGAAGCTCTTAGGGTTGAATACAAAAGGGCAGGAAAGAATGAAGATAAAGTACTGCCTCCAGTTCAGTTCAGTTCAGTTGCTCAGTCGTGTCTGACTCTTTGCGACCCTATGAATCGCAGCACACCAGGCCTCCCTGTCCATCACCAACTCCCGGAGTTTACTCAAACTCATGTCCATTGAGTTGGTGATGCCATCCCCCCATCTCATCCTCTGTCGTCCCCTTCTCCTCCTGCCGCCAGTCCCTCCCAGCATCAGGGTCTTTTCCAATGAATCAACTCTTCTCATGAGGTGGCCAAAGTATTGGAGTTTCAGCTTTAGCATCAGTCCTTCCAATTAACACCCAGGATTGACTGCCTTCAGTACTGGGGATTTCCAGGCCAAGGGTCAGGGGCTGAGGAAGCTATCAAGAAAGGCTATTTTCTGCAGGAGCAAACCTGCAGAATCTCTTTGTGGATTAAAAGTGCAGGTAACACTTCCATGCTGGAGAACAGCTGAAACCAATGGTTTTTCTTCTTGTGAGTGTCATTGTATTCACTTCAGTTTAGGAGACCTGCAGGAGACAAAGGTGAGCATTGTTTTACTAATTCTACAAGCAGCTTCTTTTCCTCTCTTCCAAAGGGTCTCCTGTTAAAGCAGTACTGTAAGAAGTGAGAAAAAATTCCTAAAAATCCCTGAGCTAAAGCTGCTTGAGAGAGCTGGCCTTTTACTAACTGTCAAGAAGTTTAGAATTCAAAACCTTTCTCATTATGTCTGTCTCCTGTCTTGTCATCTCTACGATCAATTCTAGGAGACCGTGTGTGTGTGTGTGTGTGTGTGTGTGTGTGTGTGTGTGTGTGTGTGTGTGTGTGTACACAGGTGCGCTTATGCCTATGCACTCACTCAGTCGTGTCTGACTCTTTCCAACCTTAGGGACTATAGTCCCCAGGCTCCTCTGTCCATGAAATTTTCCAGCCAAGAATACTGGAGTGTGTTGCTATTTCCTATTCCAAGAGATATTCCCGACTCAGGGATGAAACCCATGTCTCTTGTGTCTCCTGCATTGGCAGGTAGATTCTTTACCACTGAGCCAGAGACCAAATCTATCTCTAAAAGAGGATTAAAGGGCATGACCTGTTGGCTGAAGTCCAGAGTGTCCTGGGAAACTGAAGGGAAGATATACAGATTTACAAGATATGGAGGCAATTCTCTTACCAGATTCAATGTCCTCAGACCCAGAGCCCCATCTGAAATTTCTCGACACTGCAACCACACCAGATGATGCCAGGGCAGAAAGGAGAGCGACCCTGAGAACTCGTGACCCATGAAGCTTCTGTCACACAAACCCAGTATAATTTCATCACCCTGGGGCTCTTCCTGCATTTGTCCCAGGATCTCCACCCCGAATCACCAAGCATGTTAACCTTTCCCTTATCTCTACAGGTCATAACCGCTTATGTTTCAACTATAAGTAATCAAGGACTATTGATTTCTGGATTTCCAGGGAAATAACGGCTTTATACAGTGTCACTGAGACAGAGAACTGAGCAAAGCCATCGTTCTTTTTGCAAAAAAAAAAAAAAAAAGCCTGTGGGTGGGGTCTCAGCTGTAAACAGGCTCCTCACGTTTCTGATTCCTGAAGTGGGTGAACAGCCCCACCACAAGGAAGAGCAGACCCAGAACAAAGCCCCCTATTCCACTCATCATCTTACTCTGAGCAGAGCCAGACTGTGCCCCTGAGAAAAGAAGCTAGTTTTGTGATTTTTATCTGAAATACAACTTTGCTAATTGAGACTCTGAGACTGAGAGCTTCAGGAATGAGGGAGGGCAGCCGGAAGAACTAAAATAACTGACCGCTGCTAGAGAAAGAATGTAAAAATCACGCTGAGTAGCTACAAGGCTCAGGAACTGACTGGCTTCAATAGCACAGCCCTGACACAAGGCCACGTGACTTCAGTGCCAGGATGGATGAGAAGTCAGGGATTGAATGAAGTTAAGTATCTTCTCTCAGATGGCAGAGTAAGGCTGGACTCCTCTCAAGTCAGGAAAAGTGCCTACATTAGAGAGGATGCGCCCTTCAAACAACAATGAACTCAGGGCAACAGTATCAGAAGTGCAAGCCCAGTCTAAGGCAGGGACAGGTGCCCCGGGCCACGCAGTGACCATGACTTGAGATTTCATGGAGCTTCAGATTGGGGACACCTCTTTTCTCCTTGTCAGGCAGAACTGCCTCCCCTTGGGGCACAGGTATCTGGAGAAACTATGGCAGGATAAACTATTAGACGATTTTTATCACAGGATATCACACAGCTCCCCCAATAACCTCAGCTGAAGGGCAGGAGAACATAAGCAAATGAACACATGGTGTAGGGAGAGGAGGCACCTGACACTCAGGGGAAAACAAGCCCCCTCCACGGTGGGTGAGGAACTCACAAGATCAGAATGCTTCTCACTCCGTTCCACTGTGAGAGGGCTCGTCTGACTGGGGTGCTCCACTTGGCAGGTGTAGACCTCTCCACTCTGAGGAACCATTTCAAGCATCACCATGGTCTGGAGGGTCTAGTCTCCGTTCTGGATCAGGCCTGTGGAGATCACCCCAGCCTCCTCTTCCTGGCCTTTCCAGAACCACCTGACTTCAGCATGGCCCAGATAGAAACCATCCACAGAGCAGACCAGGAGGTCGTGGTGCTGCAGGGGCTGGGTCTTTGCAGGATACACAGTCACTATAGGCTCCACTGGGAGAGAAAAGGTGGAGGAAATCAGTGAGGAAGGCAGAGCAAATCTCCCTGGCTGCCTTTCTGCCCCTAGTCTCTAGTCCCATGCTCCAGTCTTGGCAGACCTCTCTGAAAACTGGCCATGTGACCCAACAGGAGTTAGAACCATGAGCCTAGACTTTAATTCTTACAATACGGGACTGTTAGATTTCAGAGATGTGGAGGAAATTAATTTTGTTTTGTTTTTTCATAGCCCAAAAGAATTATTCATTATGACCTGATGTGTTTACCAATCTTTGCAAGGTATTTAGGGTTGACTAAAAAATTAGTCACAACCTGTAAGTAGAGAGCTATTTTATTTGGTGGGAATGCTAAGGTATCTGAGCCTGGGAGACAGAATCTCAGTGGCCCTGAGAAAACCGTTCCAAGGTGGTGGGAGAGGGAGTCAGGCTATATACAACTTTGCAACGAAGAGGACAGGCAGTCTAAACATCAAAAATTTAGTGTTCTTCTGTGTATGGGAAGATGCAGGAATCTGGGATGATTGAAGTCATTCCTTTCAGATGCATCTCCACTATCTGGGGCCAGCATCCTGCAGATTTACAGAGATAGTTTTGTTTCTTAAATTCCCTTTGAGCCTTCCCACTCACACTAGACGGCTGAAATCGCTGATGACTGTGACATCCTTAAGTTCCTTGTGTAGAGAGTGGCACTGCTTGTTAGCGTGGCTCAGAAATTCACATTTGAAGGGCTGGAATTGCAGATAGCTGTGACATTTCTTGCCCATTCATATGGCAGGAAATATTTCATTTGACAATAACATATTACTTAATGCATGATTTCTGGAGCCAGAGTGCCTGAGTTCAAATACTTGCACTGCTTTGCCCAAATATAAATGGGATAATACTAATATGTGTATTAGGGTTGTGTGAGGATTAATACACCTAAAACAATGGCTGGAACTTCGTTTTCAAAATCCTTTAGATATTTGCTATCTTCTTTTACTTGGGGGGAAAACGTGATAATTGGGGAACAGCTTGAGGTAGATGGGGAGATGGAGACAAAAATTCCTGAGAATGCTACGCTCATACCTTAGAACACCCAAGAAAGTGATCTAACTCTGGGAAACAGGAAGAGACAAAGGTAATTCTGAAGCTTTATGAGTTGAGTCCCAAGAAAAGCCTGAGCTCTGAAGGAGAAGGAAAGGAGCAAATGGTCATTTATTTTTAAAAAAAGAACACGTGCAGTTACACTCAGCTGATCAATTTCTCTCCTTTGCAAAATGAAGTGAAAGTGAAAGTGTTAGTCATTCAGTTGTGTCCAACTTTGCTACCCACTGGACAGCAGCTCTGTCCATGGAATTCTCCAGACAAGAATACTGGAGAGGGTAGCCATTCCATTCTCCAGGGGAACTTCCCAACCTAGAGTTTGAACCTGGGTCCCCCACATTGCAGGCACATTCTTTGCTGTATCAGCCACCAAGGAGGCCCCCTTTGCAAAATAAGCAGTCTTTTTACTGAACTGATCATTTTATAACAGTCTCTCATTTTTTAAGCTGACGTTTGAGCTCAGGGCAGAGTCTGAGACTCATTAATATGTGTTCTTAGTGCCCAAGACGATCCCCACACCACCAGCCACAGTAAATACAATTATTTTTTTTAAAGGTGAAAACTTTTGGAAAAGCATCTTTATAATAACACAAAATGGCAAATTTAAGGCTGACAGCAAATTTTCATTAACAACTTTGCAGTATTTTATTAAATATAAATGTTTAAATTTCTAACATGGAAAATAACAAACAGAATCAAAATATAAACTACAAAGAAGATAAAATACTGAATTGAATACCAGCAAAGTGTTTATTATAATGCATAGAGAATCCATAAAACCACCGAGAAAAACACAAAGATCTAAGAGATAATAAACTTTAGATAATTCTTAAAGTTGTAATAAATGTTTGCCAATAAATATGTGAAAATGTTCAGGAACCTTAGAAATTAAAGACATATAAAATAAAAACAAAATGATATAAAATGTCAACTATTTGGTAATACTGAAAAAGATCTAACAAAGGGAAATGTGAGGTAAAGTGTTTCCACTATAAAAGAAGTAACATTAAACTGCTTAAATACAACTAGCATTATAAAAATAGTAACATCAGTATGTTAAGTCCGTCAGTTCAGTCACTCAGTCGTGTCTGACTCTTTGCGACTCCATGGGCTGCAGCACGCCAGGCTTCCCTAAGAAAAGAAAGTGAAGTCGCTCAGTCGTGTCCAATGCTTTGTGACCCCGTGGACTGTAGCCCGCCAGGCTCCTCTGTCCATGGGATTCTCCAGGCAAGAATATTGGAGTGGGTTGCCATTTCTTTCTCCAGGGGATCTTCCTGACCCAGGAATACCCAGGTCTCCTGCATTGCAGACAGAGGCTTTATCCTCTGAGCCACCAGGGAAGCACTCCCAGAGCTTGCTCAAACTCCTGTCCATACAGTTGGTGATGCCATCCAACCATCTCTTTCTCTGTTGTTCCTTTATTCTCCTGTCTTCAATCTTTCCCAACATCAGGGTCTTTTCAAATGAGTCAGCTCTTCGCATCAGGTGGCCAAAGTATTGGAGTTTCAGCTTCAACATCAGTTCTTCCAATGAATATTCAGGACTGATTTTCTTTAGGATAGGCTGATTGGATCTCCTTGCTGTCCAAGGGATGCTCAAGAGTCTTCTCCAACACCACAGTTCAAAAGCATCAATTCTTTGGAGCTCAGTTTTCTTTACAGTCCAACTCTCACATCCATACATGACTACTGGAAAAATCATAGCTTTGACTAGACAGCCCTTTTTCTGCAAAGTAATGTCTCTGATTTTCAATATACTGTCTAGGTTGGTCGGGGCTTTTCTTCCAAGGAGCAAGCATCTTTTAATTTCATGGTTGCAGTCACCACCTGCAGTGATTTTGGAGCCCCCCCAAAATAACATCTCTCACTGTTTCCATTGTTTCCCCAACTATTCACCATGAAGTGATGGGACTGGATGCCATGATCTTAGTTTTCTGAATGTTGAGTTTTAAGCCAACTTTTTCACTCTCCTCTTTTACTTTTATCAACAGGCTCTTTACGTCTTCACTTTCTGCCATAAGTAAAAAAAAATAATAATTTAGGAAGGTGATTTCAAAATCATGTCAACCATATAAAAATAATACATCCTAAGAAAACCAAGAAAGGAAGAAAGTTAGACCTAAAAGACATCTCAGAAAGATTGGCAGGCAATTCTTTACCCCTGAGCAACCAAGGAAGCTCCTACCTTTTAAGATCATAAAATTTAATGAAAGTGATGGAAAACACCCAACCACAAGAGGATTAATTTTACACAGGAGTCAGAAATGTCAGAAGAAAAGTGCGGAGTTCTAAAACAAATAATAATTACGTTAGAGTGTCAAAAGTTCCTGAAGGATGACATTTAAGATGTACACTAAAAGGTTATGTTGATATGAGCTAGAGGAAGAGGAGGTGTGTGTATTTCTGGGGACAAAGGGAGGCATATTTTAGGTAAAGGCAATAGCATGTGTAGAAGCTTAAAAGAGATGTACTTCTCTATGAAACCAGAAAAATAAAAATAAAAGCAGTTCACTGAAGCACAGAGATTGAGGGTGGAGACTAAAAGATTCCACTAGAAAAAATCATAGGAACCAAGTGCTTAAAAGATTGTAGGTGATGTCAGAAATTTGAATTTATGCTAGATGTAATGGGAAACTTTTGAAGAGTTTCAAGGAGATTAAAACCATGATCCCAATGCACTTCTACCTTTTCTGCATTTCCAAATCGAGAAAACCATATTTTTCTTAAAACAACAAAACAAAAGTACTTTGTGCCAGAGCTTGTTTAGCAAATCTGAGCTGCTGGGGTGCATACTATGTCACTTCAGTCGTGTCCAATTCTTTGTGGCCCTATGGACCATAACCCACCAGGCTCCTCTGTCCATGGGATTCTCCAGGCAAGAGTACTTGAGTGGGTTGCCATGCCCTCCTCCAGAAGATCTTCCCACCTCAGGGATGGAACCTTCATCTCTTGTGTCTCCTGAATTGGCAGGTGGGTTCTTCACCACTTGCACCACCTGGGAGAAGTCAAATATGTCTCAGAGCCCTTAGAGGTTACATGTGCTTCTGTAGTTTTAATATACATTTGTTAAATATACATACATGTATAAATACATATGCATATTTTATGTTTTGTCTTTAACTGAATTGTGAAAATGTCAGGAAGAGTTAAACAACTCTTGCTAAAAGTGTGATAACTAAATGAAGCCCTTTGATAGCATCAAAGGAATGAAAAGTAGAATTACTGCAGAAATTCGAGGCATTTTCTTGAAAAACATTTATGGCAGTCACCACTATTTGCGACTTGTAAAGTCAAGTTGATGAAAGTTAAGAAGTTGTGATGATCTAAGACTCATGAAATTTTGAAAAACACTGCATAAGGCAAGAGATGAAAATGAAGATCTTGAACTTGAGCTCATTGAGTGGATTCAACAAGAAGGTGGTGAATTTATGCAACTGTCTTGTTTTGTTTGGGTAATGAAACCAAACCAAACCATAAATAACTGTATTAAAAGATGAGTATGAGTTTAGAATTTTTAGAAGCAGCACAGCATAAGTAAAGTGTGTTTTCAGTCTCTACACTATTGACATTTGGCCCGATAATTGTTTGTGACTGTGGGGGTGAGGGCTGCTCTGTACATTGTAGGATGTCTACCGTCATCCCTGGCTCTACCAACTAGATGTTAGAATAAAGCTCTAGTATGACAGCCTAAAGTGGACCCAGGTATTGCCAGTGGTTCTGGTAGGAAGGGGAGGGAAACAGGTGGGTAAAGGGAGGGAGGAGAGGCTTCTGACCACAACTGGTGTAAATGAACCCACCAGAAAAAAAATCTGTGGTCAAAAAAAAAAAGCCACCGTTGATTATGGTTCAGCGGAGAATTACATTTAAAAATCTGACAATATTTTATCTGTTGAAAATCTTGACCCTATGTGAAATTTCTATTTTTTTAAGAGTGCTATCCTGCTGGAAAACTATTTTTTCCACAAAATAAATTTGTTAAGAACAAAGGTTTACCATTTTCTTTGCCTTGCCAAGCAATTACCAAGTCATATAATTTATCCTTCACATCATATTCTCTCTTAATTTCTCTGCCACTGTCCACTACTTATCCATAGTGGCAAATTATTATAGCCACAGGCATTTTATTCCTGTTCCATGTTCCAACTAATTCATTTTCTAATTTGCAATTTTTCTAATTGCATTACTGGGTCTCCTGCTCCCAGTAACGCAAGTGCATCAGATTGCCAGTCTTGGACAGATGTAGAACTCTTTGTAGTCAAGTCCTCTCAGAAAGTGGGGAACTAAGAAGAAGATGACAGTCTCATTTAGACAGTTTACAAAAAAAAAAAAAAGTCAAGTCCTCAGATTTTAAGACCCTCACTTACAGATGTATAGAACAGTCTTTTGGACTCTGTGGGAGAGGGAGAAGGTGGGATGATTTGGGAGAATGACATTGAAACATGTATAATATCGTATATGAAACGAATTGGCAGTCCAGGTTCAATGCAGGATACAGGATGCTTGGGGCTGGTGCACTGGGATGACCCAGAGGGATGGTACGGGGAAGGAGGTAGGAGGGGGGTTCAGGATGGGGAACACATTTACACCCATGGCAGATTCATGTTGATGTACGGCAAAACCAATACAATATTGTAAAGTAATTAGTCTCCAATTAAAATAAATAATTTTTTTAAAAAGACCCTCACTTAGAAACAATGGCAGAGAAAAGGACACATTGGATCAGAACAGGTATATTTTACCACGCAGAAATTCCCTAAGTACCTTCTTTACAGATAAGAAAGTTAGGTTTTCTTTTTAATGGGTGAAGTTGCTGTTCACTGTAGCACTGTTAGTCCAGCTCAGGTGTCCAACTTAAGGTTGCCAGATCTAGCAAATAAAAATACAGAATGTCCAGTGAAATTTGTATTTCAGATAAACTATTATTATTTAGCTGGAATTCAGATTTAACTGGGCATCCAACATTTTATTTGTCAACCCTAGCCCAACTTACCAATAAAATCTCAGAAGGAGCATATTGAATGCTTTTCTGTATTCTTCAACACAAACCCAGGACAGTCTGCACATAGTGTGAACCCTGATGGAATTTTTCAAATAAATGCAAAATGATTGCATATATTGGAACTAGCATTCCTTGCATACTCCTCACACACTAGTACATGTGAACCTCAGAAATTTTATCAGTAATTCAGACTTAAGTAAGCCACTATTTACTAATCATAGTTCAGTTCAGTCCAGTTCAGTTGCTCAGCCGTGCCCAACTCTTTGCAACCCCATGTACCACAGCACGCCAGGCCTCCCTGTCCATCACCAACTCCCGGAGTGTATTCAAACTCATGTCCATTGAGTCGAGAAGCCCAAGCTATAGAATTAGTAAGTAATTTGGAACACGAGCTCTTCCACTTGGGTTTTTAAGCTAAGTTAAAATATCCAGAAGCTTAATGGATTTAACAATAGTATGTTCCTCATAGGATATTGTTAAGTGTGAAATTATTAATAAACAGTGACTCTTCCTAGTGCTGATCAAGTAAATATTCAATAAATATACTGACATTTTAATTTTATAACCCTTAAGAATGCAGGCTCAGAAGATATTCTTATTTTTTAACTTCCTGAAGTGAATAATATCTTCATCATCATTTGACTTCCTCTCTGACCTCAACTTATTTCACCCCTCAACCTGCTTGCTCTGCTTCAGCCACTCTAACTTTCTTTCTGTCCCTTAAACACAACAAGCATCTTCCCACATGGCCTTTCTCATGTTCGCACTTGTCCCTTAGCTGCTTCAAGGGACTGGCTTCTTCTCATTCACATCTCAACAGAATGTCTCTTTATCAGACAGAGTGCCCTAGACACCTGAACTAAATTGGGATGAATCCCATTTTCTCTGCCACATAGCACAGATTTTGTTTGTCAGAGCTCCATTGCTCACTGAAATGTTCTTATATTCGCTTTGTGTTGAATACTTACTTGATTATTGTCTTTCTCTCCTGTCATTAGGTAAGTTCTATTGATGATAGAGGATTTTCATATCTTATTCAAATAGAATTGTCTGAGCCAAGAACAGAGTCCAGAATAGAGCAGCTGCTTAGAAAAATATTTTTGGTCAAAATGAGTAAACCCGGGATTATAGGAAGTGATCTTTGCGAGAACCCTGGAAAGCAGGAAAAGGCTCAGGGCCAGCACTCTCTTATTCTAATGGCACATTACATCCCTTCTACTCCCTGAGAGAAATTCAGACGAATTTCTTCTTTCTCCACCTACTAGTTGGAATAAACATTCACAGGGAGGAAATGGTCTTAGAAAGAGGGAGAGTTCACTATGTTTTAAGTAGTTCAATGAATCTATTATGGCTCAGGGTCTGTGCCAGCTTTGGGGATTTTCAAATCTGGTGATGGCATGGTTGGGAAAAGAATTGGAAGGAGTTAAAAGTTGATATAAGCAAACATAATTGATTAAGGGAAACAGAGGACATGACGTCCAATCTTACAAAATGTGGGCCTGAGACTCCAAGAGGCTAATGAGTTCCTGCAACTTGCCTATTGGCTTTCAGCCAAATGGGATGGAAACAATCGTCACACTCTCTGTACCCATTCAGGGCACATGGCTTGCCATGTGAAATGGCTGATATTTGACTATCTATGACCTACACAATCAGAATTTCACATAATTTATTCTATACTCATTGAATTATTGGATACTTATATGCTCAGGTCAGAGAAAGGGGAGTTGTAGGAGAAACTGATAGCACAGAAAGGCTCAAAATAGATTCATGATGGTTACTAACCTGTTTTGGGTTTTCAGAAGATGCCTTCAGTTCTTTAAGACATCCCATAGATACTGCTTATCTACGTGGTCATTCTAAGTACTAAGAAACCCTGCTTCAGCTCCAGGGTACTTTACCCAAGATAAATAAAGAGAAAATTAACCCTGTCAAAGAACATCTAATACAAGGATTCAAATTTTTATAAACATTTGGGTTTGGGGGGAAAAGAAAGAGGATAATGGGGGAGGTCCCTTGATACATCCTCCCACTGGGAGAGATGGCATCATCACAGATCCTGTTGAGGACATAACACGATCTTTTAGAACAAGTCTCCCTGGTAGCTCTGCTGGTAAAGAAATCTGCCTGCAATACAGGAGACCCTGGTTTGATTCCTGGATCAGGAAGATGCCCTGGAGAAGGGATAGGCTACCCACTCCAGTATTCTTGGGCTTCATGGTGGCTCAGATGGTAAATAATATACTTGAAATGTGGGAGACCTAGGTTCAATGCCTGGGTTGGGAAGACCCCCGGAGGAGGGCACAGTAACCCACTCCAATATTCTTGCCTGGAGGATCCCGATGGATGGAGGAGCCTGCTGGGCTACAGTCCATGGGGTCACAAAGAATCAGACATTACTGAGCAACTAAGCACAGCACAGCACTCCCTAATTCTTTAGATTTGCCATAAAATCTTCAGGGAAACTTTCCCTTTTTCTTGCATAATTCATATAATAAAGAGAACAACTGAATGAAAAATTATTTTAACACTATTGTTTCTAAGTTTTCTCAAATACCTGAAGGGATGGGATGCAAGGCTGGAGATGCAAGACTCCTTCATCAGAAGGGAGTTGAGAAGAAACAGAATATAGATATGACGGCTTGCGTATGTCACTGTCCTAGAGAGGGCAAGTATTCAGGGACTGTTTGTTGTAGGTTGGAGTCACAATCTCTAAAGGACATGGTCTGGACACAGAGACTAAAGTACTCTTTCTTCTCCCACACCACAATAGCTCACCACCCAAGGTGTGCATACACTGGGTCTCCCTGGCCCAAGCCAAGAGAGGGCTCAGCCCCATCATCACTAACAGAGCGGCCATCCAGGAGCCTCTGGAGAAATACAGACATACCATGCTGGAGAACAGGAAATGAAAGGGTGAGGAGAGCATGTGAGTGTCATTCAGTGAGGACAAGAACCCTCTCCCCACCTGTATCCCAAGTAACACCAATCAAGAAACTCATTTCTTTGTTCCTGGATTGGATGATCTCAGTGTTGGACCAAATCAGCATCAGTGATCTATGACATCATCAGTTGCTGGTCATAAATTCAGTATGGAAGTCCTTCTCTGACACTTAGACTTTTCTCAACCTGCCCTGTTTTGGTGTCTGCAGGGCAGGAATAGAGATGCGGATGTAAAGAACAGACACCATCAGTCCTCTGTGATGACCTAGATGAATAGGATGAGGGGCATGGTGGTGGGAGGGTGGGCCATGAGAGAGGGAATATATGTATAAATATAGCTGATTCACTTCACTGTACAGCAGAAACTAACAAAATATTGTAAAGCAATTATACTCCAATAAAAAAGGGGGGAGGGTACTTCCCTTGTGGTCCAGTGGCTAAGACTCCACGCTTCCAATACAAGGGGCCCAGGTTTGATCCCTGGTTAGCGAACTAGATCCCACGTGCTACAACTTAGAGTTCCCACACTACAAATGAAAGAACTCACAGGCAAGGATCAAAGATCCTGCGTGCCACAACTAAGACCCAGGGCAGCTAAATAAATACACATCTTTTTTTTAAAGGTTGTTCTTAATTTAGTGTTTTAAATGTTTGATCTGGTTGTATCTGACACATTTTATCTGGGCCTGTATGGAGAGCCAGCCGTGCTCCTTGTTTGAGCCTAAAAAGCATTCATCTCTCTTGCTTGAAGATACAGACATTTCGCCAAAAGTATGTGTAAGTGTGTTTAGGAGCGGAAGTGCTAGAGAGTAGATGGTTGCAATTTAGAAGAACTTTAATCTGATCCTTTTTACACTTGTCGATTTGGGGAAAGTACAACTGACATGAAGGTACCTTTCTCAATACTGAAAAACGCTATGATTCTGTGGATGCTTTAAGGAACACCATCCCCCGGTAACTGGTGATGTTACAGAATTACAGCCACTGATTAGAGCATAATCTGTACTTCCTGACCGGAAGCGATGTTTCTCGTAAACTAAAGGAAGTGGAAATTTAGTCAGTAACTTAACTCGAGTGAAAAAACTTCCCAGGTTTGTCTCCTGATACCGTCCAAGTTTAGTGGCACCCCCAAAATATTCATAGAAAAAGAGGTTTAGGATAGGTGATCTGTGTGGAATGGAGGATCTTGAAGGTATATTGTAGCATTTAATCTAAGAATATGCTAAGGCCAACTGTCCTGATCAAAGCTTGCAAGAGGCTGAAAGATCAATAAAAGTCAAAGTCAGCTGTTGGTGCACTTTTGCTTTAGAAGAATTAATAGAGAAGAGAAACACCATGTTAGTCGCTCAACCATGTCCTACTCTATAGTCCCGCCACATGGACTGTAGCCCACCAGGCTCCTCTGTTCATGGAATTCCCCAGGCAAGATTACTGGAGTGGGTAGCCATTCCCTTCTCCAGGGCATCTTCCTGACCCAGGGATCAAACCCATGTCTCCTGCATTGCAGGCAGATTCTTTACCATCTGAGCCACCAGGGAAGCCTGTTAATGTTTTATATAAAAACAAAAAACAAAAATGTGTTCAATTACTTATTCCTGGCTCCCATTAGGATTTTTCTTATTTTATTGGGACTGCGTCCTTTTATTATTCACCTTCTCTTGCTTTATATCAAGAAAATATACAAGAATATGTTGCTAATTAGTAAATAGAATCCTATGAAAAAACTATCAGTTATATATCCTTTGATGTAGTCATCTAATAATCCATGAGGTTGCATAGAGTCAGACAAAACCGAGAAATTAACGCTTTAGCTTTACACAGCAGAAGTTGAACACGACTGCTTCTCCCTCAGCTTTTAGAGCGGAAAACCCCTCGACTCTGGCCTTCCATCCCCCACCCTCTTCCTCCCCTCTCCCATAGCAACAGGTCCCGTGACTCAGGAGATCCCCACGCTCCATTCAGAAGTGCCCAGGTGACATTACTAGCGACACTGGCAGCAGCGAGGCACCAGTGACCCAGGAGGTTCAGACGGCCAACACTTCTGAAAGAGGCAGTGAAATTGCCAAATCTCAGATACAACTGGAGGTAGGGCAGGTAAAAGAAACCAGACAGCTGCGATATAGCGCCACCTACTGGAATACATAGGAAGAACTCTAATTTCTAAAGGGAGAATCATTAGAATTAAGGTTTTAAATTTTTGTCGAAGTTTTACCTAAGGAAGAAAGGTGTTATTTCAGATGCACCAGTAAAGGAACAACCCATCAACCACCATGAAGCACCACTGTTACATGGAATCACAAAGAGAAAATGACAGTTCTCTAGGAACCAAACGTAAAGTCGTGCACTATTGTGATCTTATAAGAGTATTCAAAATAGCAAGCTACAAAGAAACCCAGAAAGGCAGTTCAGTGAGCTCAGGAATAAAATGAATGAGCAGAAGGAATATTTACAAAAGAGGTAGAAACTCTTAAAAAAAAGAGATAAACCAAAATTCTAGAGCTGAAGAAATCTATAAATTAGGTGAAGAATGCATTAGAAGCATTGGAAGTAGAGCGGAGCACATGGAAGAGTTAGTGAGTTTAAAGAGAGAAATCTAGAAATGATACAAGTAGAAGAGGAAAGAGAATCAAGATCTAAAAACAAACGAGGAAATTCTATAAGAACTGACTCTTTTGCGAAGGAAAAATTAGGATAATGGGTATCACAGAAAAAGAAAAGAGGGAGAAGAAAGTAGAGAGTTTGCTCAAAGAAATAGTAGCTGAGAAATTCCTAAACTTGGGAAAGGAACTGGATATGCAGGTCCACAAAGCTAAGAACAAACCTAATTATCTCCATGCAAAATCACCTCTCCAAGTCCCATTATATTAAGCCTCCCAAAAATTAATGACAAAGAGAGAATTTTAAAGGAGGCCAAGGAAAAAGGATGGTATATGCCAAAGTGAAAGTGAAGTCGCTCCGTCGTGTCTGACTCTTTGCGACCCCATGGAGTGTAGCCTAACCAGGCTCCTCCCTCCATGGGATTCTCCAGGCAAGAGTACTGGAGTGGGGTGCCGTTTCCTTCTCCAAAGGAACCCTCATTAGGCTCTCAGCAGAGTTCTCAGCAGATACTCCACAGAAAGGTGAAATGACAAACTCAAAATTCTGAAAGGTAAAAACTGTCAGTCAAGAATAGTCTAATCAGCAACATTATCATCCGAGTAAGAAGGAGAAATAAAGGCCTTCCCAGACAAACAAAAGCTGAAGGGGGCCATCAACATAATACTTATAAGAAATGTTAAAAGTGCCCTTCCACCTGAGACAAAAAAGCAAAAGTACACAAAACCTTAAGGAAGTGATATATTGACAGACAGAATCAGACAACTGCAACTCTCTATCACAGCAGATGTTTAAACAGTTATAGTATGAAGGGGAAATGGAGAAAAAGAGCAGTAAAAATAGCTATCGCTGCCTCAATTTGGTAACAAGTTCACAACGTGGAAAGGGACATTGTGAGATAACAGAAACCCAAGAGAGGATGAGGAGAAGGATGGAACCTGCATGGACAAATGGAGACACGATGATGCCAGCAGAAAAAGGACTCTTTTATCTGTAAGACATTTTATACAAACCTCATGGTAACCATATGATGTAAGTCTAGGGCAGAGATATGAAACAAAAAAGAGGAAACTGAGAAAAGCGTTATGCAAAACCAACAAGCTAACACGGCAGACAGAAGCACAAGGGAAAGGAAGGATAGTGCAGCCAGAAAAGAGAGAACGCTGGCCCTGTGCTCAGCCGCCCAGCCGTGCCCGGCTGTGCGGCCCCACGGACTGGAGCCCACCAGGCTCCTCTGTCAAAGGGATTCTCCAGGAAAGAATACTGGAGTGCATTACCATTTTCCATTTCTCAATAATCACACTAAATGTCAATGATAGGAATTCGCCAAACACACATGATGGTTGGATGGAGTAACAAACAAGACCCAATGATGGGTACAAGATCCTCTAGGAGATGCACCTCAGCTCTGAGGACAAACATAGGCTCAAAGTGCAGGGACGGAAGGTGATGCTCAATGTCAGCCAGAAGACAGTGAGTGGTGTAGCCTCATTCATATCAGATAAAATAGACTTCATGTCAGAAAGATGGCAAGAGACAAAGATGGACATTTCAGAATGGTAAGGGGAACAGTTCACTAGGAAGACACAACAGTTAATGATACATATGCACCTATCATTGTTGTTATTAGTCACTAAGTCGCATCTGACTCTTTTGTGACCCCATGGTTTGTAGCCCACCAGGCTCCTCTGTCCACGGGCTTTCCCAGGCAAGAGTACTGAAGTTGGCTCCATTTCCTTCTCCAGGGAATCTTCCCGACCCAGGGACTGAACCCACGTCTTCTGCATTGGCAACTGGATTCTTTACCACTGAGCCACCAGGGAAGGCCACACAATAACACAGAAGTACCAAAATGCACAAACCAAATATTAAGCTATCTAAAGGAAGGGATGGGCAGCAATACAATAACGGTAGGGGACTTTAACACCCCACTTATATCAATGGATAGATCATCTAGACAGAAAGTCAACAAAGAAAGAGTGGCTTTAAATAAAATATTAGGCTAGATATAAAGACATTCCATCCAAATGCAGTAGAATACACATTCTTCTCAAGTGCACATGGAAAATTTTCAAGAATAGACCATATGTTGAGACCAAAAAAAGTCTCAATAAATTTAAGAAGATTCAAATTATAGCAAATATGGGGCTTTCCAGGTGACACTAGTGGTAAAGAACCCCCCTGCCAATTCAGAAGAGGTAAGAGACACTGGTTCTATCCCTGGGTCAGGAAGATTCCCTGGAGGAAAGCATGGCAACCCACTCCAGGATTCTTGCCTGGAGAACCCCATGGACAGAGGAGCCTGGAGAGCTATACAGTCCATAGTGGGGCACAGAGTCAGACATGACTGAAGTGACTTAACGATGGTATGAAAATAGAAATCAATTACCAGAAGAAATCTAGAGAAGTCACCAATATGCAGAGACTGAACAACATCCTAAGAACAGCAGATAGGTCAATGAAGAAACCAAAGAAGAAATTTTAAAAGTACCTAAAAATAAATGAAAATTTTAAAATGAAACACCAAAATCTTTGGATGCAGTTAAAGAAATACTGAGGGACACTTATAATAATACAGGCCTAACTCAAGAAACAAGAAAAATCTCAACTAAACCATCTAACATTACACTTAAAGGAACTAGAAAAAGGACTTCCCTGGTGGTCCAGTGGCTAAGACTCTGTGCTCCCAATCCAGGAGGCCAAGGTTCAGTTCTCGGTCATGGGACTAGATTCCACATGCCACAACTAAGACCCTGTGCAGTCAAATAAATATATTCTTTTATTTTTTTTAAAAAAGGAACTAGAAAAAAGAGTAAATGAATCCCAAAGACAGTAGGAAGCAAATACTAAAGATCTGAGTGGAAATGAATGAAATAGAGACTAAAAAGGCAGTAGAAAGGATTAATGAAACTGAGATCTGGTTCACTGAAAAGATAAATTAAAACTGACAATTTTTTTTTGGTAATTGACAAATCTTTAGCTAGACTTACTAAGAAAAAAGAGAAAAGGATTTTATAAGTAAAATCCAAAATGAAGGAAGAGAAATGACATCAGATACCACAGAAATACAAAGGATTATAACAGAATACTATGAACACTGTATGCCAACAAATTGGACAACCTCGAAAATAAACAAATTCCTAGACTCATACGACATTCCAAGATTGAATCACAGAGAAGTAGAAAACCTGATAGACCAACTACTAGTATAGAGATTGAAAGAGTAATTAAAAACCTCTCAGAAAACAAATATCTAAGAGCAGATGGCTACATAGGTGAACTCTACCAAACATTCAATGATTTAATACCTATTCTTCTCAAATTATTCCAAAACATTGAAGAGGAAGGAATGCTTCCAACTCATTATATGACCCAACACTACTCTGAGAGAAAAACCAGATATGATACACACAAAACACACACACACAAACAAAATTTATGCCAGTTTCTGTGATGAGCATACGAGCAAAAATCCTCCACAAAATATTAAACCAAATACAACAATACATTAAAAGGATCATACACTGTGATGCAGGATTCATTGCAGGGATGCAAGAATGTTTCAACATTTGCAGATCAATCAACGCTATACACCACATTAAAAACTGAGGGATAAAACTTACATGGTCATTTAAAGAACTGCATGAAAAGCTCTTGACAAGACTCAACGCTGATTTGTGATGGATCAAGAAGGAATGGAGATGCGCATGATAGAGGCTGTATATACGGCACCTCCAGTTTACGTCATACTCAACTGGAAAATTTCTAGTAATTTTACAAATATGTGCAAATGCCACCACAATCCAGTTTCAGAACATTTCTAACACCCCCAAAGGTTTCCTGTTTATAGTCAGTTTTCACTCCATTCCAAGCTCTAGAGATCTTGCTTTCAGTCTGTAAATTTGCCTTATATAGATGGTTCTTGTACGTGGAATCCTCTGACAAGTAGTCTTTCGTGTTTGACTTATTTCCCTGATAATAGCTCAGTTGGTAAAGAATTCTCCTGCAGTGCAGCAAACCCTGGTTTGATTCCTGGGTCAGGAAGTTCCCCTGGAGAAAGGAAAGGCGACCCACTCTAGTATCCTGGCCTGGAGAATTCCATGGACTATACAGTCCATGGGGTCACAAAGAGTTGGACACAACTGAGCAAGGTTCACTTATTTCCCTTAGGATATTTTTGAAGGTCATCCATTTTGCAGCATGTATCACAAATTTTTAGGTGTTTTTCACTTGTTCTTTTTTTATTGCTAAATAGTTTTCCATTGCATAGATACAATGCATTTTGCTTTTCCATTCGCTAACTGATGGATATTAAGATTGTTTCCAGTTTTGTGTTATAACGACTAATGTTGCTAAGAACATTTTCATGTGTGTGTGTGTGTGTGTGTGTGTGTGTGTGTGTGAAGTATCCATTTTGTTTAAAGGAATGAGTTTGGGTTATTCTTGACAAACAACTTGAAACTCTCTGTATTAATCTAAACCTCAAATGTCCAGGGAGCTAATTCTGGACTCATATAGAAAATAATAGGGCTTCCAAGGTGGCACAGTGGTAAAGAATCTGCCTGCCAATGCAGGAGATGCAAGAGATGGGTGTTTGATCTCTGAATCCTCCTCAAGAAGATCCCCTCTAGTAGGAAATGGCAACCCACTCCAGTACTCTCTTGGAAAATTCCATGTACAGAGGAGCCTGGTGGGCTAGAGTCCCTGGGGTCACAAGGAGTCAGACATGACTGAGCAACTGAGCACAGACACATAACAAATAATAAGTCAATGCAAAAAAGTGCTTAATAAAATAGATGTATAATAGACTTTAGCATTTTTAAAAGTGAATAATTCCTCATTATGTGTCCTTTTAAAAAATTCCTTGAAAAATATAGTTTTCCTCATAAAATTAAGAGCCAGCATATATTCTAAAATCAAAAAGCAATCCTGCTGCTTATTTGCTTTTGGGGTGGAAGGAAGTGGCTTATGGCTGGTACTTAAGTCTCAGTGCTAAAAAAAAAAAAAAAAATCCCTGAAATAACACTGTTATTTAAATACCTATCATCCTTCATGAGGCAGTTACAAAAAATACAATCGAATAGTACCAGACACTGCATTTCCATACTGTAAAATCATCCTCCTTACCTCATGGACCATTTCTTTCTCTTAAAAGAGAAAGATGATTTTAAATCTCTCCTTCCCTTTGTGCATCAGAGGAGGCAGGCCCATGTCACAAAGGTGAAACGTCATTTATGTGAGCCTCCATCGTCATCCATGATCCTCCTAATGTGTGAGGAAGTGGCTCTGCCGGGAACACTAAGGGAAGAGTTTGGTTGCTTCTTACAAAACCACATGGGAAGCGACAGTTCTCTTTTCCTGCCTTTCACATCATTGGTGATGCCATTGGCCTGGTAAATCGACCAACTCTGGAAATTCCCTACCTTGGTCTATCCGTTATGTGAGATAATAAGTTAAAGGAAAGTAAAGCTGATTAGATTGGATTCTTCTGCTACTGGCAGCAGAAAGTGTCTTCATAGATATATTCATACAATAGACTTTAGTGCTACCATGTAATTTCACACTACAGGCCTCAAACAAAATGAAACATTTATTCCAATCAGAGAACATTATGACAGTACAGCTGCAACCTTGGGATCAAATAAAACTTATCCCAACTGTATGCACATGGCAGACATGATTTATCAAATCTCTACAGGATGATAACCTGTTTCACACAAATAACACATAGTATAATTCAGTTCAGTTCAGTTCAGTCGCTCAGTTGTGTCTGACTCTTTGCGACCCCATGAATCGCAGCACGCCAGGCCTCCCTGTCCATAACCATCTCCCGGAGTTCACTCAGACTCATGTCCATCGAGTCTGTGATGCCATCCAGCCATCTCATCCTCTGTCATCCCCTTCTCCTCCTGCCCCCAATCCCTCCCAGCATCAGAGTCTTTTCCAATGAGTTAACTCTTCACATGAGGTGGCCAAAGTACTGGAGTTTCAGCTTTAGCATCATTCCTTCCAAAGAAATCTCAGGGATGATCTCCTTCAGAATGGACTGGTTGGGTCTCCTTGCAGTCCAAGGGACTCTCAAGAGTCTTCTCCAACACCACAGTTGAAAAGCATCAATTCTTCAGCACTCAGCTTTCTTCACAGTCCAACTCTCACATCCATACATGACTACTGAAAAAACCATTGCCTTGACTAGACGGACCTTAGTCGGCAAAGTAATGTCTCTGCTTTTGAATATACTATCTAGGTTGGTCATAACTTTCCTTCCAAGGAGTAAGCATCTTTTAATTTCATGGCTGCAGTCACCATCTGCAGTGATTTTGGAGCCTCAAAAATAAAGTCTGACACTGTTTCCACTGTTTCCCCATCTATTTCCCATGAAGTGATGGGACCGGATGCCATGATCATTGTTTTCTGAATGATACGCAAAAACAAACTTTGAATTTGCTTGAAAATAATAGATGTGCAGGACTGTGAAGAATTCAACAATTACTTTGTAATAAACTTCTGAATCTATTGCCTACTGTTTTGATTTAATTTGCATTTGAAATTGACTCTTCAGATGGAGTAGGCTTCCCTGATGGCTCAATGGGTAAAGAACCCACCTGCAAGGCAGGAGACGCAGGAGACTGGGTTTAATCCCTGGATCGGGAAGATCCGCTGGAGGAGGAAATGGCAACCCACTCCAGTATTCTTGCCTGGAAAACATGGACAGAGGACCCTGGCAGGCTACAGTCCATGGGGTCACAAAGAGTTGGATACGAGTGACCATGCACATTGACTTCAGATGGAATACAACAGCAGAACCCACCGTCTTCGTAAGCAATTTAATTGCCTAAGCCTGAGCTAGGAGAAAGGCCTTAATTCCTTCTATCATGGTGGTTTCTTGAGCTAGAAGAACCACCATGGTTTCTGAGCCTATCCAACTCTTTTCTATTATTAAAGTCTTTGGAACTTAAAACTATATTCTTACTTACAATTATAGTTCAACAATCTTTAATGCAAGGGTCAAAAAAATTTGATTTACTTTTCCAGCTTGTTATCTATCATATACTTTTGGTCAAATTTGTTTGAATCATTCCAGTTTGCTTTTAGTTTTTAAGCATCACTTGGTTAATCTTTTAAAGTTATTTTTATTACATAGAATATTTGAACGTTCCTCTAGTTGAAACTATTAAATGAAATAAATTCAATAAAGTCTGACTTTCATATTTGCCCCCTTTAATCTATTCTCTCATTTGCCCAAAAGATAACAATTTTTTAAAGTTCTGCCATTGTTTCTATTTACAAATATAAGTAGATGATAGGTAGATATTCTCTCCCTCTATCTTAGTTTTTATTTTTATTTATTTTTATTTTTTTATCTTAGTTTTTAAAATGTTATATACTGTACAAATCTTCTAAACCTACTGAAAGTACAATTTGGAGATTATTCTAAAGTAGAGAGCCTGATTTTTCTTCCAGTTGTAGGATATTTTTTTTGTTTGGATGAACATCCCTGTATTCATAAATTTTCCTTTGTTTTTCAGAATTGTCTCTGATTTCTAAGATAAGATCCATACTGGATTTTCTTGTAACAGACAATAGTTTATCACACACTCTAGGGGGACTCAGAAATGCATCTTTTCCACTAGAGTTGTGGCTTTGTCTTAGTGGCCTTCTGAAACCTACTTACGGGGAGGAATACACCCCAGCCAAAGCATGCACGTCACTGATGTTTATCTTAGAGAGAAAAAGATTTAAATATTGAAGCCCACTATTAGTCTAATTAAAGAGGAGTTCAGGAGTGAACTAACCCAGGATTCGATACTTTGTTTAAAAATCATGGCAAAGGAGAAAATAAACAGCAATATACATTTTGTAACTTTTAAATAATAGCAGATTACTATACAGTGTGTTTATCTTTGAGGTTGCAAAGATGTAGGAAACCACCACGATAGAGGGAATTAAGGACTTTCTTCTAGCTCAGGAAAATATACCTGAGGACAGAATGCAGAAAACTCAAGGAAAAAACAGGGAAGGGAGCAAGGAAACCTCCAGATCCACAAATGACCAAATTTAGGAATATATGAGAAATAATAACTATCATTGTTTTGTGATGTCACCCGCCACTTCTGTTTTCTTTCTACTTCTTTCCTTGAAACTGTATAAAGCAGATGATTGCCAGTCCATATTTATTTGTGATAAAAAGTTATATAATAATATGGACAGAAGATGAGATCCAAGGCACAGGAGGCACTAAAGGTTGAAAACAAAGGGGACCAGGAAAGAATGAAGATAAGGTATGGTGATCAATACTGAGAACGTCCAGGTCAAACTTGGGGGCCAAGGAAACCAGCAAGAAGGACACTTTCTGCAGGGTCACTCAACCAGGAGCAAACGAGATCCTGAGAAGCACTCGTGTTGTGGAGGAATAGGAGCCAAACAGGAGACCTTTTCAGGCCGTGAAGAAGCTGGGACAGAAGGTTCTTCTTTGAGTGTTACCATCTTCACTTCAGCTCAGGGGTCCTTCAGGAAGCAGAGGACAGTGTCATTTCCAGTCTTACTTTCCAAGCAGCATTTCCCCTTGTCTCTGCCTCTCAGAGCCTTCTGTTAAAGCATTGCAGTAAGAAGGGGAAATTTTCTTAAGTCTTCTTGGGCCAAAGCCACTTTACAGTTCAAACCTTCTGTTTAGTGGACAGAAGAAGCTTCAGTGTAAACTGAAGTCGAGAAGTCAGATCCACAGTCTTTCTCATTATTTCTGTCTCCTGTCTTGTCACCTCTATCATCTGCTCTAGGAGGCTAAATATGATTCTAAAAGAGAGTTAAAGAGCATTACCTATAGGCTGAAGTGCAGGCTGTCCTGGAAAAGAGGAAGAAAGACATATACTTAAAATATGGAGGTAAATCCATCCCCAAACACAATGTTCCCAGACCCAGAGCACTCTCCTAAGATTTCTCTCACAGCACAGCCCACATCACAGGATGCCAGGATAGAGAGGAGAACCGACACGAAGAACATGAAGCTTCTCTCACACAAACCCAGTGTAATTTCATCAGCCTTAGTGTCTCTTCCTGCATTTGCCCCAGGATCTCCACCCCAAATTTCATGAGTGTTAACCATTTTCTGATCTTTATAGGCCATCACCTTTTATGTTTCAAGCATGGCTAATCATGGGCTGTCAATTTCTGGATTTTCAGGAAATCTGAGGTCAACTAGGTAATGAGAGACTTTGTACAGGGTCACTGAACTACGCGAGCAAAGTCATGTTTCTTCTCCCAAAAGCCTGTGAGGAGTATCATCTGCCAACTGGTTACTCACCTTTCTTACTCCTGAAATGGATGAACAGCCCCACACCAAGGAAGAGCAGACCCAGAACAAAGCCTCCAACTCCACTTATCAGCTTCCTCTGAGCAGAGTCAGACTGTGCTCCTAAGAAATGAAGCTAATTTTAGTCATTTTTATCCCAAATACAACTTCTCTAACTTCAATACAACTTCAATCTTTAAGACTGAGAATTTTTTAATGTATTTATTTTTTTGTTTTAGTTGAAGCATAATTGCTTTACAGAATTGTGATGGTTTCTGCCAAATGTCAACATGAATCAGCCATAAGTATATATATGTCCCCTCCCCCTTGAACCTCCAGCCCATCTCCCTCCCATCCCACCCCTCTAGGTTACAGATCCCCTGTTTGAGTGCCCTGAGTCATACAGCTATCTATTTTACATATGGTGATGTAAGTTTCCATGTTACACTCTCCATACATCTCACTCTCTCCTTCCTTTCCCCATCCCGTGTCCATATAAGTCTGTTCTCTATGTATATGTCTCTATTGCTGCCCTGCAGAAACTTTCATCAGTACCATCTGCCTAGATTCCATACATATATGTTAGTGCGTGATATTTCTCTTTCTCTTTCTGACCTACTTCACTCTGTATACTAGGGTCTAGGTTCATCCACCTCTTTAGAACTGACTCAAATGCGTTCCTTTATATGGTTGAGTTTCTGCCAAATGTCAATTTGTATATACGTACACTGTATATATGTACCACAGGTTTTTTATTCATTCATCTGTCGGTGGACATCTAGGTTGCTTCCATGTTCTAGCTATTGTAAATAGTGCTGCAATGAACATTGAGGTCCATGTGTCTTTTTAATTTTGGTTTCTTCAGGGTATATGCCTAGTAGTGGGATTGCTGGGTCATATGGTGATTTTATTCCTAGTTTTTTAAGGAATCTCCATACCACCTTCCAAAGTGGCTGCATAAGATTGAGAATTTTTTATTAAGCTTTTTATTTTGTATTGCAGTATGGCTAATTAACAATATTGTGACAGTTTCAGGCAGACAGCAAAGGAACTAAGCCAGACATATACATGTATCCATTCTCCCCCAAGGGAAAAGGAAATGACATCCCATTCCAGTATTCTTATCTGGGAAATCCCATGGATAGAGGAGCCTGGTGGGCTACAGTCCATGGGGTAACAAAGAGCTGGACATGAGTTAGCGACTAAACAATAACAATTCTCCCCTAAACTCCCCTCCCATCCAGGCTGCTACATAACATTGAGCAGACCTATCATAAGACTGAGAGTTTCGAGAAGGGGGAAAGAAGGCTGCCCTGGAAGAACTAGAATAACTGGCAATTCCTACAAAAAATTGTCTTAAAAAACACACAGAGTAGCTTCAAGATTCAGGCACTGAACTCATTAAACATTGCAGTCCTGATATAAGGCCACAGGACTTCAATACTGGATAGATGAGGAACCTGGGACTGAATGAGGTTAAATTGTGGTGACAGAACTAATAAAGGGCACAGCTGAGGTTGAACTCCACCCGTGTCAGGAAGGTTTCTACACTGTAAAGGATTCACCTTTTCTCAGATTACAGTGAACAACTCAGAGCAACAGTGTCGGAAGTACAAGCCCAGCCTGAGGCAGGGGACTAGTGCCCGGGTCACAGGGTGACCAGGACTTGAGATTTCAGGGAGGCTCAGACTGGGGACACCTCTTTTCTCCTTGTCAGGAAGAAATGCCTCCCCAGGGGGGTGTAGGTATTTGGAGAAACTATGCCAAGATATCCGTAAAGTATCAGAGGATTTCTATCACGGGATAAAGGGCTCCCCCAGTAACCTCAGCTGAAGGACAGGAGAACATGAGCAAATGAACACATGGTGTAGGGAGAGGAGACACCTGACACTTAGGGGAAAACAAGCCCCCTCCACGGTGGGTGAGGAACTTAGCAGACAGAGAGCTTCTCACTCCATTCCACTGTGAGAGGGTTCGTCCGGCTGGGGTGCTCCACTTGGCAAGTGTAGACCTCTCCACCCTGAGGAACTGTTTCAAGCATCACCACGGTCTGGAAGGTCCAGTCTCCATTCTGGATCAGGCCTGTGGAGATCACCCCAGCCTCCTCTTCGTGGCCGTTCCGGAACCACCTGACTTCAACGTGTCCTGGGTAGAAACCATTCACAGAGCAGACCAGGAGGCTGTGGTGCTGCAGGGGCTGGGTCTTTGCAGGATACACAGTCACTATAGGCTCCACTAGGAGGGAAAAGGTGGAGGGAATCAGCAAGCAAGATGAAGTGAGTCTCCTTGATTGGTTGCCTTTCTAAACCAATCACCAGAGCAAACTGCAGTCTCAGGTAGGCTAGACAGGCCATTCGGCCCAACTTTAGGAGCTAGTACTGTGAGCCTTGACTTTAATTCTTACAGCACTGGCCCATTAGATTTGAAAGATGTTGACAAAATATGTGTGTGTGTTTCATAGTATGAAAAATAATTCATTGTTGAACTGAAGCATTGACAAATCTTTCAAGGCATATAGTGTATTGATTAAAAGCATGATTTCTGAAGCCAGACAGCCTGGATTAACATCCAGGCTCTTCCTCTTAGTGACTGGGAGAATTTTTACATTTCCATGTGCCTCAGCTTTCTATCTATAAAAGCGGATTATTATCCTAATTTACCTCTCAGTGCTATGTGAGGATTATTGCATGTAAGATATGTAAAACAATAACTGGAACTTGGCCATGAAATTAAAAGACGCTTACTCCTTGGAAGAAAAGTTATGACCAACCTAGATAGCATATTCAAAAGCAGAGACATTACTTTGCCAACAAAGGTCTGTTTAGTCAAGGCTATGGTTTTTCCAGTGGTCATGTATGGATGTGAGAGTTGGACTGTGAAGAAAGCTGAGTGCCAAAGAATTGATGCTTTTTAACTGTGGTGTTGGAGAAGACTCTTGAGAGTCCCTTGGACTGCAAGGAGATCCAACCAGTCCATTCTAAAGGAGATCAGCCCTGGGTGTTCTTTAGAAAGAATGATGCTAAAGCTGAAACTTCAGTACTTTGGACACCTCATGCAAAGAGTTGACTCACTGGAAAAGACTCTGATGCTGGGAGGGATTGGGGGCAGGAGGAGAAGAGGACGACAGAGGATGAGATGGCTGGATGGCATCACCGACTCAATGGACATGAATTTGAGTGAACTCCGGGAGATGGTGAAGGACAGGGAGACCTGGCGTGCTACGATTCATGGGGTCGCAAAGAGTCGGACACGACTGAGTGACTGAACTGAACTGAGTCTTCAATATATGTTAGCTATTGTTATCCTTGTTTAATTGAAGAGAAAATATGAATCAAAGTATCGATAAATTAGGGAATAGCAGTGGGGTAGGTGTGGATATAGAACATGAAGCCCTGGGAAAGCTGTCTCCCAGCAGTCACACCTTAGAAGACCTCAGAATGGTTCCACCCTGGGAAGAAGGAAAGACACAGGTGATTCTTTAAGTCTATGAGTTGAATCCCAAGAAAAACTTGAGTCCTGAAGGAGAGGTAAAGCAGGAAGGAAAGTCACTAATTAAAAAAAAGAAATTCTTTGACTTTCCTGGTGGTCCAGCGGTTAAGAATCCACCCGCCAATCCACCCATTGTGCAGGGGACACAAGTTCAATTTCTGATCTGGGAAGATCTCACGTGCTTCAAGGAAACTAAACCCGTCCCACAACTACTGAGCCCACGTGCTGCAACTACTGAGGCTCCCACATCCTAGAGCCCATGCTCTGCAACAAGAGAGCCCTCTGCAATGAGAAGCCCATGCTCTGCAACTAGAAAGTAGTCTTTGTTCACTGCAACTAGAGAAAGCCTACACACAGTAAGGAAAAGCCAGCACAGTCAAAAATTAATTAATCTTAAAAGAGTACAAAACTTAAAATTTCTTATAATTGTATAACCCCAGAACCAGCTCCAAACCCGCCCTATTCTGTTTCAAGCAAGATACTGGGTTGCTTTTCAGAGATGAAAGAACAAAACCATGAGTCGTGCAGCTGAAGCATGAGCAAAGGAGAAAATATGGACCCAGAAGCAAAGTTTCTCCCTGACCACAGAAGCAAAAGACTCAGATATGAAGCAAAGGGTCCATCATCCAGGAAGATGAGGTGCTGAAGCTCCTGTACCACAGCTGACCATGAACGTCCAAGTTCCAGAGCCCTTTGTTGGGTAGCACAATCACAGACACCTCAATGCCCTCTCCTCCTCTCTAACCAACTAGAGGGTTAGTCACTCAGTCGCGTCCAACTTTTTGCGACCCTCTGTAGCCCGCCAGGCTTCTCTGTCCATGGAATTCTACACGCAAGAATACTTGAGTGGGTAGCCATTCTCTTCTCCAGAGGATCTTCCCCAGCCAGGGATCAAACTCAGGTCTCCTGCATTGCAGGCAGATTCTTAATGTCTGAGCCACCAGGAAAGCCTAACCCCCTATCCCAGTCAGTATTCCTCCATATCCCCTTCCCCTTTCTGCCACCTCACCTCTCCCACAGCCTGCTACCATCTTTCCTTCCAGCATCTCCCCCACCCCTCATACCCTTTCTGGTTCTCTCAGACCCCCGGCCCCTTCCCCCACCACATGCTCTCGCCCCTCTCACAATCACACACTGACAAAATCACACACTGTCTCCCCGACAGCATGTGAGACTCCCAGTCTCATCCTCTCACAGCAACTTTCCTAACTTGAACTTGCTCACAATCCAGCACTCACCTGGACTCAGCCTCTGTCTCTGTCCTTCTCTCCGTCTCTCTCTCACACACACACTCCTGCACACACGCACGCACACACACACAACCTCCCCGAGGCCACTCACCGGCCTCGCTCACCTCGGCGCTGCCTCAGGAAGCTACCAATGCCCTGATAGTTGGATCTGCACACCGTGTCCACCTTGGCCCGCATCTGCTCCATGAAGTCCTTTTGCTGGTTCCAGTACTCGGCGTCTGGCCTCCCCAGCTCCGTCAGGGCCGTGAACTCCCCTACATCGCTGTCGAAGTGCACATCCTCCTTCGTGTTGTAGATGTATCTGGCAAAGAACCGCATCCGCTCCAACCCGTTGGAGAAACGACACTCACCCTTAAACTGATGCATGAAAAGGGCTGTGAAGAAGTGAAAGATCTCATCACTGGGCGGGCTCCTGGAAATGACTGACTGCAACGCCCACCAATGGGCGGGGGAGAAGCGGGTCGCTAGGCGAGGAGGGAGCGCTAGGAACTCCTTCACTGGCTCCACCGGTGCTGCTAACTACCAGCACTCATGGTTCATCTTTCATCTGCAGGGTCAAGCCAGACCATGGTGGTCGGGGAAGGCCCCTCTGATCCTAAGCCATGTGGGATGCAGTCAGCTCTGCACTTGGCTGGAGACCTCCAAGCCTGAACTGGGCCAGGATTTACCCCATCACTTCCGCCTCCTGAATGCTTTCGCCAGAAAAACACTCACTGCTCCTTCCTCTCATCCCACAGACCTTCAGCAGTTCCTGAAACACTTCCTTACCTGGTGCTGACCTTGTGCCAGGCCTGTGCTGCTGCCCTGGGAATCCAAAGAAGGAAAAACAGACCTCTTCCCTACCTCATCTAGGAGCATAACATTTAGTGAGAGTGATGGGCGAAACCCAACCACATAAGAGTTAATTACACAAGAGTCAGAATTGTCAGAAGAAAAGTGAGGCGTTCTAGAAGAGAGAATAATTACATTAGGGGGGCAGAGAATTTGTCTCAAATGATATTTAAGACATGACATGACACAAATTTATAAATCAACAATGAAAGTGAAAGTCACTCAGTCGTGTCCAACTCTTTGCAACCCCAAGGACTGTAGCCTAACCTCATTCGGAATAGAAAAACAAACATTTGATACAATGTGTGTGAGCTCAGTCATTTCAGTCTTATCCTATTCTTTGCGATTCTATGGACGGTAGCTCGCCAGGCTCCTCTGTCCATGGAATTCTCTAGGCAAGAATACTGGAAGGGGTAGTCGTTCCCTTCTCCAGGGGATCTTCCCAACCTAGGCATCAAACCCAGATCTCCCACATTGCAGGCAGATTCTTCACCAGCTGAACCACCAGGGAAGTTCATAATCAACTACACTTCAGTTTTTGTTTTTGTTGTTTAAAAAGATGTGACATGAAAGGTTAGCTTTAGATGGACTGAAGGCAAGAAGTGTGTGTATGTCTGGGAGAAAAAGGAGGCATATTTCAGGTAAAGGTAGTAGCATTTGTAAAGGCTTGAAAGAGATGATGATTTCTGCAGCAATCCAGAGGAAAACTTCTCACTAAAAGCACAGAGAGTGAGGAAGCACGGTGAAAGTTTTCACTGGAAAAATCACAGAAGCCAGGTTCTTAAAAGTCTTATAGTTGATGTTGGAGTTTTGAATTTATGGTAAATGGGAAACTTTTGAAGAATTTTAAGGAAATTAAAACCATGATCCCAGTATACTTCTACCTTTCCTTTTTGGCATTTCCAAATCCAGACAGCTCAAAAAACCAATTTATTTTTTAAATTTGGTGACAGAACTCTCTTTTCAAATCTGACCTGATTAGGTAAGAGATCAAATATGTCTCTTAGGTGAGGGTGGCTATTCTGCACATTGTAGGCTGTCTACCAGCATCTCTGGCCTCTACTCACTTGATGTCAGAAGAAACCCTCAGTGTAACAACCAAAAATGGCTCTCAGTTCAATTCAGTCACTCAGTCAGGTCTGACTCTTTGTGATCCCATGGACTGCCCCATGCCAGGCCTCCCTGTCCATCACCATCTTCCAGAGCTTGCTCAAACTCATGTCCATCAAGTCGGTGATGCCATCCAACTCTCTCATCCTTTGTCATCCCCTTCTTCTGCCTTCAATCTTTCCCAGCATTAGGATCTTTTCAAATGAGTCAGTTCTTCCAATTAGGTGGCCAAAGGATTGGAGTTTCAGCTTCAGCATCAGTCCTTCCAATGAATATTCAGGACTGATTTCCATTAGGATGGACTGGTTGGATCTCCCTGCAGTCCAAGGGACTCTCAAGAGTCTTCTCCAACAACACAGTTCAAAAGCATTAATTCTCAGGCACTCAGCTTTCTTTATAGTCCAACTCTCACATCCATACACAACTAATGGAAAAACCATAGCTTTGACTAAACAGACCTTTGTCGTCAGAGTAATGCCTCTGTAATTTAATATGTTGTCTATGTTGGTCAGAGCTTTTCTTCCAAGGAGCAAGCATCTTGTAATTTCATGGCTGCAGTTAACATCTGCAGTGATTTTGGAGCCCCAAAAAATAAAGTCTGCCACTGTTTCCCCATCTATTTGCCATGAAGTGATGGGATCAGATACCATGATCTTCATTTTCTGACTGTTGCTGCTGCTGCTAAGTCGCTTCAGTCATGTTCGACTCTGCGGGACCCCATAGATGGCAGCCCACGAGGCTCCCCCATCCCTGGGATTCTCCAGGCAAGAATACTGGAGTGAATTGCCATTTCCTTCTCTGAATGTTGAGTTTTAAGCTAACTTTTTCACTCTCCTCTTTCACTTTCATCAAGAGGTTCTTTAGTTTTTCTTCGCTTTCTGCCATAAGGGTGGTGTCATCTGCATAACTGAGGTTATTGATATTCCTCCCGGCAATCTTGATTTCAGCTTGTGCTTCATCCAGCCCAGCATTTCGCATGATGTATGCTGCATATAAGTTAAGTAAGTAGAGTGACAATATACAGCCTTGACATACTCCTTTCCTGATTTGGAACCAGTCTGTTGTTCCATGTCCACTTCTAACTGTGGCTTCTTGACCTGTATACAGATTTCTCAGGATGCAGGTCAGGTGGTCTGGTATTCCCATCTCTTTCAGAATTTTCCACAGTTTATTGCAATCCACACAGTCAAAGGCTTTGGCATAGTCAATAAAGCAGGTGTTTTTCTGGAACTCTCTTGTTTTTTCAATGATCCAATGAATGTTGGAAATTTGATCTCTGGTTCCTCTGCCTTTTCTAAACCCAGCTTAAACATCTGGAACTACACAATTCATGTACTGTTGAAGCCTGGCTTGGAGAATTGTGAGCATTACTTTGCTGGCGTGTGAGATGAGTGCAATTGTGCAGTAGTTTGAACATTCTTTGGTATTACCTTTCTTTGGGATTGGAATGAAAACTGACCTTTTCCAGTCCTATAGCCACTGCTGAGTTTTCCTAATATGCTGGCATATTGAGTGCAGCACTTTCATAGCATTATCTTTTAGGATTTGAAATAGCTCAACTGGAATTCCATCACCTCCACTAGCTTTGTTCGTAGTGATGCTTCCTAAGGCCTACTTGACTTCGCATTCCAGGATGTTGGGCTCTAGGTAGTGATCATACCATCATGGTTATCTGGGTCATGAAGATCTTTTTTGTATATTTTGTGTATTCTCGCCACCTCTTCTTAATATCTTCTGCTTCTGCTTCTGGCTCTAGATATTGCCAAATATTCAGGGTCAAGGAGTTGGGGGAAGTGTTGGTGATCTGTCACTGGATGAGTTCAACTAGTATAAATCATCTGAAAATATGTGGTCAAAAGCCACTGCTAATTATAGTATACTGAGAATTACATTAAAAGTTTTGCCAATATTTTATCTGTCGAAAATGTCGTTCCTATATGAAATTTCTATTTTTCAAGAATCCACTCCCAATGAAGAGCTATTTTCCCAGCAAAATAAATTTGAGTATGACTTACTTATTTCTTTGCCTCACCAGACAATTAAAAAGACATACAATGTATTTTTCACATCATCTTCCTTCTTAATTTCCCTGCCACTTGTCCACTACTTATCTATATTAGTAAGCTACAACTATAGATATTTCAGTCCTATTCAAAGCGCCAGTTAACTCATTTCTAACTTTGCCTCCTACACCCAATAATACCAGTGTTATTGGTATTAATAATACTGAATTACTAGCCTTGGCCAGATGTAAGACTCTCATTTCTGCAGTCAAATAACCTTAGAAAGTACTCATCTCACATGCTAGCAAGGTAATGCTTAAAATTCTCCAAGCCAGGCTTCAGTAATACATGAACTGTGAAATTCCAGATGTTCAAGTTGGTTTTAGAAAAGGCAGAGGAACCAGAAATCAAATTGTCAACAACCACTGGATCATGGAAAAAGCAAGAGAGTTCCAGAAAAACATCTATTTCTGCTTTGTTGACTATGTCAAAGCCTCTGACTGTGTGGATCACAATAAACTGTGGAAAATTCTGAAAGAGATGGGAATACCAAACCACCTGACCTGCCTCTGAGAAACCTGTATGCAGGTCAGGAAGCAACAGTTAGAACTAGACATGGAACAACAGACTGGTTCCAAATCAGGAAAGGAGTATGTCAAGGCTGTATATTGTCACCCTACTTATTGAACTTATATGCAGAATACATCATGAGAAATGCTGGGCTGGAGGAAGCACAAGCTGGAATCAAGATTGCTGAGAGAAATATCAAGAACCTCAGGTATGCAGATGACACCACTCTTATGGCAGAAAGTGAAGAGGAAGTAAAAAACCTCTTGATGAAAGTGAAAGAGGAAAGTGAAGAAGTTGGCTTAAAGCTCAACATTCAGAAAACGAAGATCATGGCATCCGGTCCCATCACTTCATGGGAAATAGATGGGGAAACAGTGGAAACAATGGCTGACTTTATTTTTCTGGGCTCCAAAATCACTGCAGATGGATATTGCAGCCATGAAATTAAAAGATGCTTACTCCTTGGAAGGAAAGTTATGACCAACCTAGATAGTATATTCAAAAGCAGAGACATTACTTTGTCAACAAAGGTCTGTCTAGTCAAGGCTATGGTTTTTCCAGTGGTCATGTATGGATGTGAGAGTTGGACTATAAAGAAAGCTGAGAGTCCGAGAATTGATGCTTTTGAACTGTGGTGTTGGAGAAGACTCTTGAGAGTCCCATGGACTGCAAGGAGATACAACCAGTCCATCCTAAAGGAGATCAGTCCTGGGTGTTCATTGGAAGGACTGATGTTGAAGCTGAAACTCCAATACTTTGGCCACCTGATTCGAAGAGCTGACTCATTGGAAAAGATCCTAATGCTGGGAAAAGATTGAGGGCAGGAGGAGAAACAGACGACAGAGGATGAGATGGTTGGATGGTATCACCAACTGATGGACATGGGTTTGGGTAGACTCTGGGAGTTGGTTATGGACAGGGAGGCCTGGCATGCTGCGGTTCATGAGGTTGCAAAGAGTCGGACACAGTTGAGCGACTGAACTGAACTGAACCCTTAGAAAATGAGAAGGTTAGAAAAAATAACATTCTTATACAGACAGCTTATAGAAAAAGAACAGGACCTCAGACTTTGAATACAGGCCTTCACTTAGATGACAGCAGAGAGGAGTGTTTTCTGGGTGAGACTAGGTCCACTAACTATTTAGGAATTCTCTAACACCTTCTTGTCACATGACAAAGTTTGAAAAGAGCCAGTCACACAACAATCTCCCCAAATCTGTTCACTTATCTTTACTGCTGTCTCTGTCATCACCACTGTAAGTGAAGCCACAGGATACCTGCCCTGTAGAATTCTGCCATGTTCTTAAATGGTGTCTCCACTCCACTTGTGAACCTCTGGAGTCCAGTCTCCACGTGGTAGCTAGATTATTTTTTAAAATAAACACACTGACTCTCCTTATAATCTCTCAGTAATTTCACATATCTCTATAAATAAAAGTCAAGTTTGGGTCATGCGGGCTTTCCTAGTGGCTCAGTGGTGAAGAATTTGCCTACCAAATCAGGAGACATGGGTTCAATCCCTGATCAGGGAGGATCCCACGTGTTGTGGAACAATGAAGCCCGTGAGCCACAACTATTGAGCCTGTGCTCCACAGCCCAGGAGCCGCATCTACTGAAACCTGTGTGCCCTAGAGCCTGCACTCGGCAACAGGAAAACCCACCACAATGAGCAGCCTGTGCACCACAGCCAGAGAAAAGCGTGCTCAGCAACAAAGACCCAGCAGAGCCAAAGATTTTAAAAGTTCTCATCACAGCCACCAGAGCCTAATATGATTTGGCTCCTACTTTCCTCTCCAATCTCATCTTATTTCACTGTCCAACCAGCTTGCTCTGCTTCAGCCACTCTAATCTTCATTCTGCCCCTTAAACACAGCAAACATCTTCTCACATTTCGGCCTCTCCTCTGCTCCATCTCCCTGGGACACTTGTCCCTAAGATCCTTCACGAGTCTGGCTTCTCATCGTTTACATCTCAGTTGACTGTCGCTGTCTCAGGGAGAGCTTCCTAGACGCTTGAACTGAAGTCAGGTGAATGCAGGTCTCTCTGCTCTACAACCCTGAAGTGTTCTTTCAGCACATTTATTGCTCTCTGAAATGATTTTCCCTGCTAAGTGTTTATTGAGTTGTTGTCTTCCTCTCCCGCCATTAGGTAAGCTCATGACTGCAGGGGACTTTCCTAAGTTACTGAAATAGAATTCTCTGAGCCAAGAACAGAACCCAGTATATAATAGTTGCTCAGAAAAAGACATTTGAGTTCAAAATGAACAAACCCAGTGTTCTGGAAATGGGTCTTTGTGTGACTCCTGGAAGGCAAGAAAGAGCTCAGCTCCAAAACTCCTTTTTTTTTTTTTTTTCTGTAGGCATATGATATCCTTTCCGTTTCCTGTGGGGAATTCAGGCAAATTTCCTTTTGCTCCTTCTACTAGTTGGAAGAAACATTCAAAAGAGAGGAAAAGGTAATTTTAAGATTCAGGGAAACATTCATTAAGTTTCAACTCATCCAATTGATCTGTTATAGTGCTGACGGTTTGTGCAAATTTTTTTCTCTAATGGGGATTTTTTTCTAATGGTCATGGCATAGTTTGAGGAAAGAATAGGGAAGAACCAGAAAGAAGAGGACACCAAACATGACTAATTAAGGAAATTAAATGGCATTATTAGTGAACCTACGAGGTTTGGGGCCAATATCTGATAAGCCAATGAGTTCCCTTGACTTGCTTCTTGACTTTCAACCCAGTAGGATGGAAACAACCTCACATTCTCAGGACCCTTCTCAGGGTTTATGGCTTGCCATATGAAAATGCTGATATTTGACTACTTGTAACTTACAAAAACAGAATTTCCTATAATTTATCCTCTACTAGCTGAATCCCTTTGCATGTTCTCAGTCCAGAGAATGGGGAGAGAGAGGATAAACTAATCATGTAGAAAGATTCAAAAGAGATTTATAAAGAGCACTAACCTGTATCAGGTTTTCAGAAGATGCCATAAATTCTTTAAGGCACTTCAGAACATCCTATGGGTGCTCCTTATCTACAGAGTAATTCCAAGTAGCTAAAGATCCCTGGTTTAGCTCCAAGATGCTTTACCCAGGAGAAAGAGAGAAAATTAATGCCAACTTCTGTCAGAGAAGCTCCAGGGCAGGGATATAGGCATTTTAAACATTGTGGTTCAGGAAGATAGGAAAAGATATAGTGAGGGATGTCCTTTGCTACATTCTCACATATTAGGAAGAGACAGCAACATCATAGACTCTGTTAAGGACATACATAGTATCTTCCTCGGAGAAAGAAAGTGAAAGTGAAGTCACTCAGTCCTGTCTGACTCTTTGGGACCCCATGGACTGTAGCCTACCAGGCTCCTCCATCTGTGGGATTCTCCAGGCAAGAGTACTGGAGTGGGTTGCCATTTCCTTCTCCAGGAGATCTTCCCAACCCAGGGATCGAACCCGGGTCTCCCGCATTACAGGCAGATGCTTTACCATCTGAGCCACCAGGGACCGTTCTAATTCCATGAGAGTCCCTGTAAATTTTCAGAGAAACTTTTCTTTTTTCTGATATGTGTGTTGAGTGTGTGCTCTTTTGTGTCCAACTCTTTGTGATACCATGGACTGTAGTTCACCAGGGTCCTCTGTCCATGGAATTCTCCAGGCAAAAATACTGGAGTGGATTGCCATTTCCTCCTCCAGGGGATCTTTGCAACTCAACATAATAAAGGCAGTTATTCTGACTTTCTTACTTGTAAATCCTCTTAAGATCCTTAGAGGAATGGGTTGTAAGACTAGAGAGGTTTTATTGGAGGAGAATTGAGAAGACTTATCCCATGTATATGGAGTTACCTTAAGCAGCACTCAGAAGGCAGGCATCCAAGGCCCTTTTCTTGTGGAAGGAATGAAGGCTCCATGTGCTAAGGACTGGTGATGACTGAAGAGAATGTCACAGTTTTTAAGAGATGTAGTCTGGACACATAGACAATTGTAACTCCCTTTCTTCTCCCACCCATAATAGCTCACCCTCCCCTCAAAGGTGTGCACTTACATTGGGTTTCCCTGGCCCAAGAGAAGGGAGGGCTGAGCACCATCAGTAGCACTGCCAAAGCTGCCATCCAGTGAACCACAGACCATCATACAGGAGAACAGAGTGTGAGGGAGCAGCTGAGAGTCACTCAGGGAGGACTAGGACCCTCTTCAACCCACGTGGCCAAACAATGCTAGCCAATGAACTCTTTCTTCCTGGGCTGGATGATCTCAGTGTTAGAAAAACCAATCAGCATCAGAGATGGAAAGCATCATCATTTGCTGGTCAGAGATTCAGGAGGAAGGTCCTCTTCTGAAGCTTAGAATTTTCTCCATTAAAAAGATTATTTTAACTTAGTACTTTAAAGGTTTGATCTGTTGTATCTGAGATATCTCAATTGGGGCCCTCTCGTGTGCCAGTTCTGTGCTGGCCACTGGTGTGTCACTCGTTTGAGCCTTTTAGGAAATCTTTCCTCTTACTCGAAATACTTTGACAAATGTAGGTGTGAGTGTATGAGGAACTGAGGAAGTGGAGAAAAAATTGTTGCATTTTAAGAGTCCTATGATCTCATCCTTTTTGCGTCATAATTTAGTGTTGTAGATTTGGGGAAATTACTGAACTTGTTGAAAATAAAGCACTTTGACTTTTCAAGTATTTCAATTCTGAAAAATGCTGTGATTCTGTGGACAACTGAAAGAACAGTGTCCCTGGTAACAGAATTATAACTGTTGCATGGAGAGTATAGACTGTACCTCCTTACAGATAAGATTGTCTCCAATAAACTGCAGGAAATTAAATATTAGTCAATAATTCAATGCAAATGAAAATGTCTTCAGGTTTGTCCCTGATATTATGATTGACTTTAATGGCACCTCCAGAAAACACAGAGATAAAGGGGGACTTATATCATGTGACCTATGTGGAATGGAGGGTCTTAAAGGTATTTTTTATAGCATGTTATCTAACAAGGTAATAAAACCAACTGCCCACATCATAGTATGCAGGAGACTGAGAGATGGACAAAGGACTTCAAGTCAGCTGTTGGCATGATAACTCAGCTTTAAAAGGTGATCTTACCTTAAAAAAGTGTTGAGTTCCTTATTCCTGTTTCCCATTAGGATTTCCTCATTTTACTGGGGATATGTCCCTTATTTATCAACTTCTCTTACTTTATCCTAAGAAAAGAAGACTGCTAATGAATACATTACAGAGTGTTTAGAAAAGAGAACACTATGGGAAAACTATGGGAAAACTATGAATTATATCTTTTGACATAATCACATAATTTTAAGCATATAAATCTATATTAGATAATTATTGCACATTATTTTAGAATAAATGTAATATTTCAGATTTAGAATGGACTTTAGAGGCCAACTATCTAAAGTTCAGCATTAATTTACACTCCACCCCAGTTCTAATAAGCATTTATCCTTTATGCACATTAATAGTTCTAGCGATAGTACTCACCATTTGGCAATAAAATGACTATAATTAATTGAGCAATTTTTGCTCTCTTTACCTTGTACCCGGAATTAGCAAGGACCTTTTTATACATCTTTTTGAAATATAATTCTCACATCGTTTCAGGGATTTTAGTATTCCTTCTAATCTTGCAAAAGAGGAAAATTATGCTTGGAGGTTAAATAAGCTTTGCAAGGATACAGGAGTAGAAAATGGTACATTTCAGACTGAACCAAGATATATGTGACTCCAAATAACACAAGCTCAAATATTGGATCATGAGTGAAGTGAAGTGAAAGTTGCTCAGTTGTGTCTGACTCTTTATGACCCCATGAACTATATATAAGCTGCTAGGCTCCTCTGTCCACAGAATTCTCCAGGCCAGAATGCTGGAGTGGGTAGCCATTCCCTTCTCCAGGGGATCTTCCCAACCCAGGGATCAAACCCAGGCCTCCCACATTGCAAGTGGATTCTTTACTGTCTGAGCCACCAGGGAAGCCGTAGAACCAAAACATTTTCTGTTAAGTAGTCACAGAGAGATCAGCTAGAATTCTCATAGACTTGCCCATTAATATCGTATGTACAAAGAGATTTTTTTTTCCCCTTTGATCTAGATCTTGTGTTCATTGTGCTAGAGCAAAATATACACCTCTTTATCTATTATAATTACTGCCACATTATTTTTCAAAACTCCACCTTGGTTTTCCACTAGCAACTGTCCAGTGATCCCAGGTGTGCATCTGAAATGTTGTCTATTTCAAAATAAATAATGGATTGTTTTGGCAGTTCTTTTGCCATTAGTTCATTATCATAGGTAGACAAACAAGTTTCTACCTTCAAAACACAAATTTACTAGTCATTCTCACCAGGTAGGAAAAGGAGCTACTCCCCTTGTCTTGACATCTCTTTCTAATGTTGTCAAGCAAACCCATAGGAATTGCATTAAACCTAAAGATCATTGGGGAAGGGGGAGAATTAGTGTGTTTACTATGTTGAACCTACCAATACAAGAACATAGTATGTCTCTTCAAATATTTACAACTTTTGATTATTTAAGCAAGTGTTTAAAACACTTTCAGCATACAAGTTCTATACATGTTTGTTAGGTTTGTATGCATTTATCTCATTTTTGAATGATTGGTCATAATATTTTACTATTAAATTTGACTCCATGTATTCACTGCAAGTATATAGAAATAGAGTTGATGTGCGTAGGTTTATTTTGCATCCTGAGACCCTGCTAAACTCAGTTGTTATTTTAGAAATAACTTTAAGTCTTTAAACATTTTATAGAACTATCCATTTTATGAAACCACCTGGCTCTGGAGATTTCTTTTTCTTGAGTTTAAATATAAAGAATTAAAATTTTAAAATAGTTATAGAGGTATTCAGATTATCCAGTTCATCTTGTGAGAATTTTTATATTTATACTTCTTGAGGAGTTGGCTCATTTTGCAGAAGTTATCAAATTTGTGTGTATAAAGTTGTTTGCAGTATCACTTTATTATTTTTTGGTATCTGTAGGGTCTGTGGGTATCTCTTGTCTTCCTGACATTTGTAAATACTATTTTCATTACCAGTCTTGCTAAAAGCTTGTCATTTTTACTGATCTTTTTAAAAAGTCAGTTTTCATTTTATTGATATTTTATATTGTTCTGTTTTCAATATTGCTAATTTCTGCTCATGTCTGAATCTCAATCCTTCCTTCTGCCTGCCTTGAAATTTTTGCTTTTCTTTTTTCAGTTCCTTTAGGTGGGAACTTACTTTATTAATACGAGATTTCTCAGCTTCTCTGCAGTCAACATTTAGTGCTGTTAATGTCTTGCTAAACACTGTTTTAGCTGTATCTCACAAATTTTGACATGTTGTCTTTTCATTTTTATTGGGAGTATAAAACCTCCACTTGGATCTTTGGATTATTTATAAACATTGGTCCGTAAATATTGTTCTCTAAATACTGATTAGATCCTGTTTGTTCATAGCATCGAGTTCTTTTCCATCCTTCTTGAGTTTCTGTTTAGTTGTTTTTAGAGGAATACTGAAATCTCCAGCTATAATTGTGAATATGTTTTTTTCTCATTTTAGTTCAATCAGTTTTTTCTTCTCCTATTTTTCAGCTCCATTGTTGGGTACAACACATTCAGAATTGCCTTGTTTACTTGGTGGAGAATATTTTTATCTTTATGTAATGTTCCTCCTCTGTTCCTGGTAATTTTATTTGTTCTAAAATCTACTTTATCTTATGTTAATACAGACTCTTCTGCTCTGTTTTGATAATATTTGCACATTGTCCCCTTTTCATTTTTCTTTTTTCTTTTTTTTGCATTCAACCCACTTACATTGCTGTAATTGAAGTGAACTTCTCATAAACATTAATTAGTGGGTCATTATCTTATCCATCTAGCAGTTTGATTACAGATCTTCCTCTACTTATGATAGGGTTATTTACTGATTAGTTGAAAATATCGAAACACCAAAAACAATTTTAAAAAAGTTGAAAACGTCAAAAACGTGTTTAATACACCTAACCGACTGAACATCATAGCTTACCCTAAACTAACTTAAATGTTAAATGTTAAGCTGAAGCAGAAACTCTAATAGTTTGGCCACCTGATGTGAAGAACCGACTCATTGGAAAAGACCCTGATGCTGGGAAAGATTGAAGGCAGGAGAAGGGGACGACAGAGGATGAGATGGTTGGATGGCATCACCAGCTCAACGGACATGAGTTTCAGCAAGCTCTGGGAGTTGGTGATGGACAGGGAGGCCTGGTGTGCTATAGTCCATTGGGTAGCAAAGAGTTGGACATGACTGAACGACTGAGCTGAACTTAAATGTGACAGTTATATTAGCCCACAGTTGTGTAAAATCATCTAACATACAACCAGTTTTATACCAATTGTTTAATATCTCTTGTAATATATTGAGCCCTGTACTGAATGTGGAAACAGAATGGTTTTATGGGTGCAGAATGGTTGTAAATGTATTGACTGTTTATCCTTAAGATAGTGTGGCTGACTGGGAGCTGGAGCTCACTGCCACTGCCCAGCATTTTGAGAGAGTATCATACTGCATATTGATGACCCAGAAAAAGATCAAAATTCAATACACAATTTCTATGAATGTATATCAATTTTGCACCATTGTAAAAGTCAAAAAATCATAATCTGAACCATCATTAAATGGTAGGGACTATCTCTACTGTGGTAAACATTTACATTTATTGTAGTTGTTAGTTGAGGTTTAAATCTGCCATTTTATCATTGTTTTCTACTTATTCTTTCTATATTTTATATGTATTTTTTCTTTTCTCTGCCTCCTATGAGTTACTAGAATGTTTTGTAGAATATTTATTTATAGTGCTCTTGGGTGTCTGTTTGTATATTTTTTAAATTTAATTTATTTCTTTTAATTGGAGGCTAATTACTTTACAATATTGTATTGGTTTTGCCACACATCAATATGAATCCACCATGGGTACACACATGTTCCCAATCCTGAGCCCCCCACCCACCTCCCTCCCCATACCATCCCTCTGGGTCATCCAGTTCTAATGAGGTGGATGAAACTGGAGCTGATTATACAGAGTAAAGTAAGCCAGAAAGAAAAACACCAATACAGTATACTAAAGCATATATATGGAATTTAGAAAGATGGTAACTATAACCCTGTATGCAAGACAGCAAAAGAGACACAGATGTAGAGAACAGTCTTTTAGACTCTGTGGGAGAGGGAGAGGGTGGGATGATTTGGGAGAATGGCATTGAAACATGTATAATATCATATAAGAAACAAATCGCCAGTCTAGGTTTGATGCAGGATACAAGATGCTTGGGGCTGGTGTATAATTTTTTAAATCGCCTGTTCTTCAGCAAACTTTTTTAAATATTTAAGGAAGAAACCATACTAATTTAATGCAAACGTCTAAAGAAAAGACACTTCAAATACTTTTATGAAACCTATATAGTCTTTATGTCAAAAACTGGCAAAGACCCTAAACAAAAAGAAATTTATAGACTCGTCATTCTTATAAACATAGATGTCAAACTTTAAGATAATATTAGCAAATTAAATCAGGTGCTTTATAAAAAGCAAAATGCATCAATGTCATATGGAGCCTATTCCAGGAATGAAGGTTGCTTTAACAATGTAATTCACTATATTAACTGAAAGAAGGAAAAAAGTCATATGACCATCTTGATTAAATTATAAAATATCAATCGACAGAATTCAACACTTGCATTTAATTTTTAACTCTATTAAAAACTAAAACAAAGAGTGATTTTTTTTTTCAGTCTAAGGAAGGATAGCTACCCCACTGCACATATCAGACTCAATGGGGAAATACCGTAAAATTTCCCCATGATATCTAGAGTACTTGAGATGTTAGAAAGTGAAGTCGCTCAGTCGTGTCTGACTCTTTGTTACCCCATGGACTGTAGCCCACCAGGCTCCTCCATCCATGGAATTTTCTAGGCAAGAGTACTAGAGTGGGTTGCCATTTCCTTCTCCAGGGGATCTTCCCGACCTAGGGATTGAACCCAAGTATCCTGCATTGCAGGTAGATGCTTTACCGTGTGAGCCACCAGGGAATCATTTGACAATAAAAAATGCAAAAAAAAAAAAAAAGATACAAGGATGTGGCAAAGGAATTAAAATTATCATTACCTTGATTGTAAAAATAATAGGTAATTTTATAGATTAATAACTACCAATATATCTGGATACATAAAACCAATTATATTCTGCTTTACCAGAAACAAATCAAAATCAAAGTCAAGATGATGGTACCATTCACAATAATAACCAAGAATAGCGGGTATCTAGTATTGAATACACCAAAAATATAAATAAGGCTTCTATACTGAAAACTGGAACACATTATTGGGAAAAATCAAGGGTCTTATATAAATGATGAGAATACACATTTGGAGATTGTAAGAGTAAGTATTTAAAGCCCTATACCTCCCTCATCCGACTTCACTGCCTATAAATTTACATTTTTCTAGATGCTTCATGTAAATGGAATTATGTGACATATAGATTTTTGCGTCTGGCTTATTTCACTTAGTACAGTATTCTTTAAGCTCGTTCATTTTGTAACATGTATCATCATTTGTTCCAAATATTGTCATTTCACATAATTTATTCTCCTTCACTGCTGATTTATTCCATCGAATGAATGTGGCACATTTTGCTTATCCACTCACTAACTGATGGATATTTGGATTGTTTTCAGTTTCGATGATTATGAGTAATATGGCTATGAATTTTTGCATACATCTATCTGTGAGGACATATATTTTCATATCTCTTGATGATATTCCAAGGAGAAGAACTGCTCAATCATATGGTAAATATAACTTTTAACTTTTCAAGAAACTGTCAAAGTGTCTTTCAAAATAGTTGCAATATTATACATTCTCAGCAGCTACTCATCAGAAATTATAAAGACTTTGCTGCTTCAAATGGAATTATGACAATGAAAGTAATGGAAATAATAATAACCATTATTTTATTAATTTTTTCTTTGTCATTTTTCTTTTTTTTTCTTTGCTTTCTCAATTTTTATTTATCAGGGAACCATTTTGTTGAAAGAAATGAGCTTGGAATATATATTACCAACAACTTGAAGCTCTCTGTACTAAACTAAACCTCAGTTGGTCAGCGGTATAATCTGGACTTTCTATTACTGGTGTTTATAATGAATAATGAATCAGTGCAAAAGAAAATACATCTTACTATAGATATATAGTAAGTTTTAGCATCTCGTAAAGCTAATCATGCTTCCCAGGTGGCTCTGTAGTAAAAAAAAATCCACCTGCCAATGCAAGAGATGTGGACTTGATCCCTGGGTAGGGAAGAACCCTGGAAGAGGAAATGGCAACCCACTCGAGTATTCTTACCTGGGAGATCTCATGGACAGAGGAGCCTGGCAGGCTACTGTCCCATGAGGTTGCAAAACAGTCAGACACGACTTAGCAACTAAACAACAACAACAAAGCTAGTCACTTCTCATTATGTGTCTTTTTTCAAAAATTTCTCTGGGAAATACATCTTTCTTCATAAAGATTTAGTTCAGTTCAGTTCAGTTGCTCAGTCATGTCCGACACTTTGTGACCCCATGGACTGCAGCACGCCAGGCCTCCCTGTTCATCACCAACTCACAGAATTCATCCAAACTCGTGTCCATTGAATCAATGATGCCATCCAACCATCTCATCCTCTGTTGTCCCCTTCTCCTCCTGCCTTTAATCTTTCTCCGCATCAGCGCCTTTTCAAATGAGTCAGTTCTTCGAATCAGGTAGCCAGAGTATTGGAGTTTCAGCTTCAACATCAGTCCTCCCAATGAACACTCAGGACTGATCTCCTTTAGGATGGACTGGTTGGATCTCCTCACAGTCCAAGGGACTCTCAAAAGTCTTCTCCAATACCACAGCTCAAAAGCATCAATTCTTTGGCACTCAGCTTTCTTTATAGTCCAACTCTCACATCCATACATGACAACTGGAAAAACCATAGACTGGACTAGACGGATCTTTGTTGGCAAAGTACTGTCTCTGCTTTTTAATATGCTGTCTAGGTTGGTCATAACTTTCCTTCCAAGGAGCAAGGGCCTTTTAATTTCATGGCTGCAGTGATTTTCAGTTCAGTTCGGTTCAGTCGCTCAGTCGTGTCCAACTCTTTGCAACCCTGTGAACTGCATCAGGCCAGGCCTCCCTGTCTATCATCAATTCCTGGAGTTCACTCAGACTCACGTCCATCAAGTCAGTGATGCCATCCAGCCATCTCATCCTCTGTTGTCCCCTTCTCCTCCTGCCCCCAGTCCCTCCCAGTTGACTCTTTTCCAACGAGTCAACTCTTCATATGAGGTGGCCAAAGTACTGGAATTTCAGCGTTAGCATCATTCCTTCCAAAGAACACCCAAGACTGATCTCCTTTAGAATGGACTGGTTGGATCTCCTTGCAGTCCAAGGGACGCTCAAAAGTCTTCTCCAACACCACAGTTCAAAAGCATCAATTCTTCGGCATTCAGCTTTCTTCACAGTCCATCTCTCACATCCATATATGACCACTGGAAAAACCATAGCCTTGACTAGACAGACCTTTGTTGGCAAAGCAATGTCTCTGCTGTTGAATATGCTATCTAGTTTGGTCATAATTTTCCTCCAAGGAGTAAGTGTCTTTTAATTTCATGGCTGCAGTCACCATCTGCAGTGATTTTGGAGCCCAAGAAAATAAAGTCTGACACTGTTTCCCCATCTATTCCCCATGAAGTGATGGGACCGGATGTCATGATCTTCATTTTCTGAATGTTGAGCTTTAAGCCAACTTTTTCACTCTCCTCTTTCACTTTCATCAAGAGGCTCTTTAGTTCTTCTTCACTTTCTGCTATAAGGGTGGTGTCATCTGCATATCTGAGGTAATTGATGTTTCTCCCGGCAATCTTGATTCCAGCCTGTGCTTTATCCAGCCCAGTGTTTCTCATGATGTAGTCTGCAAATAAGTTAAATAAGCAGGGTTAGGGTTAGGGTCAGTATATTAAGTTCTAAAACAAACAAATAATAACCCTTTTGCTTTTGAAGTTAGGGGTTTGAGTATGGCTGGAATTTAATGCTGAGTGTTAAAAAAAAAACTTTGAATTGATGTGGTCTATCAAGAATCTATCATGTTAAATAAATTAAAATGAAAATTAGAAAAAAGAATCTATCATCTTTCATGAGGAAAGAATTAAAAATACACTCTAAAAAGACCAGATACTAGAGTTTTCTTACCCTAAAATAATTTTCCCCTACCCCATCTACCATTCTTTTCTTTCTAGCACAAGTGGCTTTGCTCCTGCTCTTCCCATAGGTATCAGGGGAGATAGGGTCACATGACAAATGGTAAAGCACAGTTTGTCTGAGCTGCCATTGTGATCCAGGGTCCTCCCAGTACATGAGGAAGTGGGTCTACTGGGAACACTCTAGGAAAAGCTCAGTTGCTCCCTTTAAAAGCACAGGAGAAGATGCAATTCTCTTTTCCAGCTTTAAGATTGTTGGTGATAAATTAACCATCTCTGGAGATTCCTTACCTCAACTCTGTTATGTGAGATAATAAAGAAAAATAAAGTCGATTGGATTTTCTTTTGCTAGTGGCAAAAATCATCTTAAGTGATATGTTCATATCATATACTTTAATTCTACCTTATAATTTCATAGCAAAGGTATTAAATAAAATAACATCTCATTTCTTCTCAGAGAACAATGTGAGAATAAAGTTGTAACCTCAAGATGAAACAGAGTTTATCTTAACTGAATGTATATTGGAGATGTTATTATCAGCTTATCAAACTCTTACAGAATGATATACTATTTCACATAAAAACTGTATAATTAATATGTGCATAAAATAACCTTTGAATTTGCTTGAAAATAAAATAACAGTTATCCCTGACTGTGGAGAAATTGCTTTAAATGTCTATTTAAATGACATTTAAATGAACTACTCAATCTATTATCTAGTATATAGATTTGATTTACATTTGGAAATGACTCCTTAGATGGAATACAATAGCAGAACTTAACCATCTTCTCTGTTCATTTCCCACCATTCAACATCAGAGTAATCCAAGTTTATGCCCTGATAACTAATGCTGAAGAAGCTGAAGTTGAATGATCCTATGAAGACATACAAAACCTTCTAGAATTAACACCCTAAAAAGATGTCCTTTTCATTATAGGGGACTGGAATGCAAAAGTAGGAAGTCAAGAAACACCAGGAGTAACAGGCAAATTTGGCCTTGGAGCACAGAATGAAGCAGGGCAAAGGCTAATAGAGTTTTACCGAGAGAACACAATGGTCATAGCAAACACCCTCTTCTGACAGCACAAAAGAAGACTCTACACATGGACATCACTAGACAGTCAATACTGAAATCAGATTGATTATATTCTTTGCAGCCAAAGATGGAGAAGTTCCATACAGTCAGCAAAAACAAGATTGGGAGCTGACTGTGGCTCAGATCATGAACTTCTTATTGACAAATTCAGACTTAAATTGAAGAAAGCAGGGAAAACCAATAGATCATTCAGGTATGACCTCAATCAAATCCCTTATGATTATACAGTAGAAGTGAGAAATAGAATTAAGGGCTTAGATCCGATAGATAGAGTGCCTGATGAACTATGGAATGAGGTTCGTGACATTGTACAGGAGACAGGGATCAAGACCATTCCCATGGAAAAGAAATGCAAAAAAGCAAAATGGCTGCCTGGGGAGGCCTTACAAATAGCTGTGCAAAGAAGAGAAGCGAAAAGCAAAGGAGAAATGAAAAGATATAAGCATCTGAATGCAGAGTTTCAAAGAACAGCAAGGAGAGATAAGAAAGCCTTCCTCAGTAATCAGTGCAAAGAAATAGAGGAAAACAATAGAATGGGAAAGGCTAGAGATCTCTTCAGGAAAATTAGAGATACCAAGGGAACATTTCATGCAAAGATGGGCTCGATAAAGGACAGAAATGGTCTGGACCTAACAGAAGCAGAAAATATTAAGAAGAGGTGGCAAGAATACACAGATGATCTATACAAAAAATATCTTCATGACCCAGATAATCACGATGGTGTGATCACTCAGCTAGAGCCAGACATCCTTGAAAGCAAAGTCAAGTAGGCTTTAGGAACATCACTACGAACAAAGCCAGTGGAGGTGATGGAATTCCAGTGGAGCCATTTCAAATCCTAAAAGATGATGCTGTGAAAGTGTTGCATTCAATATGCCAGCAAATATGGAAAGCTCAACAGTGGCCATAGGACTGGAAAAAGGTCAGTTTTCATTCCAATCCCAGAGAAAGGCAATGCCAAAAATGTTCAAACTACTGCACAATTGCACTCATCTCACGCACTTGTAAAGTAATGTTCAAAATTCTCCAATCTAGGCTTCAACAGTACATGAACCGTGAACTTCCAGATGTTCAAGCTGGATTTAGAAAAGGCAGAGGAACCAGAGATCAAATTGCCAACATCCACTGGATCTTGAAAAAGCAAGAGAGTTCCAGAAAAACATCTATTTCTGCTTATTGACTATGCCAAAGCCTTTGACTGTGTGAATCACAACAAACTGTGGAAAATTCTTCAAGAGATGGGAATACCAGATCACCTGAACTGCCTTCTCAGAAATCCGTATGTAGGTCAAGAAGCAACAATTAGAAATGGACATGGAACAACAGGCTGGTTCCAAATCGGGAAAGGAGTATGTCAGTGCTGTATATTGTCACCCTGATTATTTAACTTATATGCAGAGTACATCATGAGAAACACTGGGCTGGATGAAGCACAAACTGGAATCAAGATTGCCAGGAGAAATATCAATAACCACAGATATGCAGATGACACCACTCTTACAGCAGAAAGCAAAGAAGAACCAAAGAGCCTCTTGATAAAAGTGACAGCGGACAGTGAAAAAGTTAACTTAAAACTCAACATTCAGAAAACTAACATCATGGCATCCGGTCCCATCACTTTATGGCATATAGATGGGGAAACAGTGTCAGACTTTATTTTCTTGGGCTCCAAAATCACTGCAGATGGTGACTGCAACCATGAAATTAAAAGATGCTTGCTCCTTGGAAGAAAAGCTATGACCAACCTAGACAGCATATTAAAAAGCAGAGACATTGCTTTGCCAACAAAGGTCTGTCTAGTCAAAGCTATGGTTTTTCCAGTAGTCATGTATGGATGTGAGAGTTGGACTACAACGAAAGCTGAGCACTGAAGTTTGATGCTTTTGAACTGTGGTGTTGAAGACTCTTGAGAGTTCCTTGGACTGCAAGGAGATCCAACCAGTCTATGCTAATGGAAATCAGTCCTGAATATTCATTGGAAGGATTGATGTTGAAGCTGAAACTCCAATCCTTTGGCCACCTGATGGGAAGAACTGACTCATTGGAAAAGATCCTAATGCTGGGAAAGATTGAAGGCCAGAGGAGAAGGGGACAACAGAGGATGAGAAGGCTGGATGGCATCACCCGCTCAATGAATAAGAGTTTGAGTAAACTCCGCAAGTTGGTGATGGACAGGGAAGCCTGGTGTGCTGCAGTCCATGGGGTCCCAAAGTGTCGGACATGACTGAGCGACTTAAATGAACTGAACTGAACTGAATCATCTTCTCAAACAATTCCCTGGTAGCTCAGACAATAAAGAATCTGCCTACAATACAGGAGACCCAGGTGTGATCCCTAGGTCAGGAAGATCCACTGGAAAAGGGAAAGGCAACCCACTCCAGTATTCTCGCCTGGAGACTTCCAGGGACAGACCATGGGGTCACAAAGAGTTGGCCACAACTGAGTGACTAACACTTTCACTTTAACCAATTAAGTTATCTTTCTCTGAAATCTATCCAACTCCTTAATATTATTAAAATATATGGAATTTAGAACTATATACTGACTTACAATTATAGTTTCACAATGATTTATGTGGTTAAGAATCAGCCTGCAAGCCAGGAGGCGTGGCTATCCCTAGGTCAGGAAGATCCCCTGGAGAAGGAAATGGCAACCTACTCCAGTATTCTTGCCTGGAGAATTCCAGGGACAGAGGAGCCTGGCAGGCTACAGTCCATGGGGTTGCAAAGAGACACGACACTTTCTGCATTCCACAGCATAAATGAATGTCTGTGTTTGTCTTTGAGAACACAAAGATGTAGGAGACCACAATGAAATGGGTTCATTAAGGACTTTCTCTTAGCTCAGGAAAACATACCTAATGGCAGAATGTAGAAAACTCAAGTTAAAACAGGACACAAAGCAAAGAACCTTTCAAATGTAACCAAACTACAGGAAGATAAATAAAAACATCATTAGATTGCAATGGACTCTTTCTTTACATTTTTCCTTTTACATTTTACTCCCTGATACTATGTGAAGCAGAAGATTTTCACTCCATATTTATTTGATAAAGGCATTATAAAGCAATGTTGGCAGAAGAAGAGTTCAGATACACAGAAGGCAGTAAAAGCTGAAAACAAAAAGCAGCTAGGAAAAATGAAGATATGGTGTTGCCTTCAATTTAAGAACTTCCAGGTTAAGATTGGGGACTGAAGAAGCCATCAAGGAGAACATTTTCAACAGGGTCACTGGACTAAGAGCAAACCAGATCCCAAGAAAGCACTCTCTGAAGAAGAGTAAGAGCTAATCTAGAAACCTTTCCATGATGCAAAGAAGCTGGTAGGGAGTTTCTGCTTGAGCGTTACCATCTTCACTTCAGCTTAGGAGTCCTGCAAAAGACAGTGGAGAGGGTTGTTTCCAGATCTAACTCAGCAAGCAGGCTTTGTCTGCGTGTGTGTGTGCACGCGTGCTCTTTCAGGGCATCATGTTAAAGCATTATATTGAGAAGGAGAGCAAATTCTTATGTCTTCCTGAGCCAAAGCTACCTTAGAGCACAGTCCTTCCTGTTTAGTGGAGAGAAGAAGCTTTAATATCAACTGCCTGATCAAAATCTTTTCCATTATTTGATTCAATATGATTATTCAATTATTTGAATTATTCAATTTATTATTATTCAATTATTTGATTCAATCTGATTCAAAATCTTTTCCATTATTTCTCTTTCCAGTCTTGTTACCCCTACCATCTGTTATGGAGAGAGTAAATATTAGTTTAAAAGAGAATTAAAGAGCATTACCTGCTGGCTGAAGTCCAGAGTGTTTGGGGAAAGAGAAGGGAAGAAATATACTTATAATAAATGGAAGAAAGTCAGTCTCTAAAACACAGTATCCCCAGGCCCAGATCAGTCTTCTAAGATTTCTCAAATACCACAGCCCACATCACATGAGGCCAGCCTGCAAGGCCAGACAGGAGAGCAGGCATCAAGAGCATGAAGCTTTCCTCTCACAAATGGAATGTAATTTCATCAGCCTTGGTGTCCATTTGTCCCAGAGTCTCCACCCTAAATCACCATGCATGCTAACCTTTTTCTTATCTCTAAATGCCATAATCTCTTATGTTTCAAACATAAGTTTCTAAGTTTCCAAGGCCTATTGAATCCTAGACTTTCAGGAAATTGAGGTCAATAGGGGCTTCCCAGGTAGGTCTAGTGGTAAAGAACCTGCCTGCCAATGCAGGAGACATAAGAGAAGTGGGTTCGATCCTTGGGTGGGGAAAATCCCCTACATGAGGGCATGGCGACCCACTCCAGTATTCTTGCCTGGAGAATCCTATGAACAGAGGAGCCTGGCAGGCTACAGTCCATGGGATCACAGGGTTGAATATGACTGAAGTGATTTATCAGGCATGCACGCAAGGGAAGGAAAGGCTTTAGATGAGTTCATTGATATACAGAGAACTAACTGAGCAAAGCCATATTTCTTCACTCAAAAGTGAGTATCAGCTGCCAACAGGTTCCTTACCTTTCTGATTCCCAAAGTAGATGAACAACCTGATTCCAAGGAAGAGCAGACCCAGAACAAAGTCCCTGACTCCACTCATCATCTTGCTCTGAGCAGAGTCAGATCATGCCCCTAGAAAAGAAGTCAGTTTCAGTGATCTTTATCCCAATCCAACTTCCCTAAGCTTTGAGGATGGGAGAAGAAGGTTGCCTGGAAGAATTAGAATACCTGGTCATTACAAAAAAAGGGATTAAAAATCATACCGAGTAGCTACGAGATTAAGGCATCGAACTTATTTAAACATCACAACCCTGACATAAAGCTATGACTTCTCCATCTCATGGTTGTGGGGCCTGAGACTCAAAGATGCTAAGTAGCTTGTCTAGTATGACAGAGCTAATAAAAGGCAGCGCTGAGACTGGACTCCTCTCATATTAAGAAGGTCCCTACATTGTAGAGGATGTGCTCCTTCTCAAATAACAGTGAACCCAGAGCGACAGCATTAGATGTACAAGTCCAGCCCAACAAAGGGGACTGATGAACTGTGATATCATGGAGACTCAGAGCAGGGACACCTCTTCTCTGCCTGCCAGGAAGAACTGTCTCACCAGCAGGTATAGGTATTGATAGAAACTATCAAAGCATATCTGTAAACTATCAGAAGATTTCTATCACAGGATATCATGGCTACTCCCCAACAATTTGTGCTAAGAAAGAAAGAGCATGAAGCAAATAAAAAATATGGTGTGGAGCTAGGAGAAACCTGACACTCAGAGGTAAGCAAGCCCCATCCTTGGTAGGTGAGGAAATTATGAGATCGGAAAGCTTCTCACTCCATTCCACTGTGAGAGGGCTCGTCCGGCTGGGGTGATCCACTTAGCAGGTGTAGACCTCTCCACTCTGAGGAACTGTTTCAAGCATCACCACGGTCTGGAAGGGCCAGTTTCCATTCTGGATCAGGCCTGTGGAGATCACCCCAGCCTCCTCTTCATGGCCATTCCAGAACCACCTGACTTCAACGTGTCCTGGGTAGAAACCATTCACAGAACAGACCAGGAGGTTGTGGTGCTGCAGGGGCTGGGTCTTTGCAGAATACACAGTCACTGTAGGCTCCACTAGGAGGGAAAAAGCAGCGGGACTAAGTGAAGGAGACAGTAAGTCTCCCTGACTGGCTGCCTTTCTTCATTTAGTCTGCTGTTCCAGACTGCAGCCTTGGACAGGCCCCTCTAGAACCGGCCATGTGGCTAAATAGCAGTTAGTGCCATGAGCCTTGTCTTTAATACTTACGGCGTGAACATGTTAGATTTGAGAGATGTGGAGGAAATTTGTGGGTTTCTTTATCCAATGAACAATTTATTCATTATTCAATGGAAGTGTTTACAATTTTTCCAATGCAATTGTGTATTCATGAATAGCACAACTTCTGTAACCATGCTGCCTGGGTTCAGTTCCGAGCTCTCTCTCCTACTGATGGATCCTAGTATAATATGCACGTTCTCTGTGCCTCAGCTTTATGACCAAGCAAGGAGGATAATAATACGAAGTGATCTCTGAAGGTTATCTGAGGATGATTGCACCTAAATTATGTTAAGCCACAACTGGAATTTAGCCTTCAATATGTGTTAGCTACATATTATTTTTGTTTCATTAGAGAGAAAATATGGTTCAAAGTAATGTGGATAAGTTAGGAAAGAGTAGCGGGGTAAGTGTAGAGATAGAATATGAAATCCTGGGAAACCTGTGTCCAGGCACTCACATTTTAGAACACCTCAGTTTGGGGCAGGGTTTGGAATTCACTGATACATGCCCTTAATGCCTCATTCTTAACTCCATCAGCCATAATAAACACAGTTTAAAACAAACAAACAAACAAACAAACAAAAAAAAAACAGAAGAAAGAGAAACCTGGGGAAAAACATTTTTACAATTGCACAAAATAGTAGATTTAAGATCAGTGGTAAACCATTACTCAGAGAAGGCAATGGCACCCACTCCAGTACTCTTGCCTGAAAAATCCCATGGACAGAGGAGCCTGGTAGGCTGCAGTCCACGGGGTCGCTAAGAGTTGGGCACGACTGAACGACTTCACCTTCACTTTTCACTTTCACGCATTGGAGAAGGAAATGGCAACCCACTCCAGTGTTCTTGCCTGGAGAATCACAGGGACGGGGGAGCCTGGTGGGCTGCCGTCTATGGAGTCGCACAGAGTCGGACATGACTGAAGAGACTTAGCAGCAGTAGCAGCAAACCATTACTAACATTTTCTCAGTCTATTACATTAAATTAAAATATTTAAATTTCTAAAATGGAAAAATAACTGAATCAAAATATAAACCACAAACTGGTGAAAATAATCAATGTGTTAATCTTAACACATAGAGAACCCATAAAATCACAGAGGAAAATACTAGGACCATAGAGATAAGAGAGAATAGATAATTCTTGAGGCACTAATAACAATTAGCTAATAAATATGTGAGAAATGTTCAAGAACTTTGGAAACAAAAAAATTTTAATTAAAAATTTTAAAAAGTAAATTTTAAACTAAGTATTTGGCAATAATGAAAGAAATATCTAACAAAAGGAGGGAAATCCTGAAAGATGATGCTGTGAAAGTGCTACACTCATTATGCCAGTAAATTTGGAGAACTCAGCAGTGGCCACAGGACTGGAAAAGGTCAGTTTTCATTCCAATCCCAGAGAAAGGCAATGCCAAAGAATGCTCAAACTACTGCACAATTGCACTCATCTCACACGCTAATAACGTAGTACTCAAAATTCTCCAAGCCAGGCTTCAGCAATACATGAACCATGAACTTCTAGATGTTCAAGTTGGTTTTAGAAAAGGCAGAGGAACCAGAGATCAAATTGCCAACATCTGCTGGATCATCGAAAAAGTAAGAGACTTCCAGAAAAATATATTTCTCCTTTATTGACTATGCCAAAGCCTTTGACTGTGTGGACCACAATAAACTGTGGAAAATTCTGAAAGAGATGGGAATACCAGACCACCTGACCTGCCTCTTGAGAAACCTCTATGCAGGTCAGGAAGCAATAGTTAGAACTGGACATGGAACAACGGACTGGTTCCAAATAGGAAAAGGAGTGTGTCAAGGCTGTATATTGTCACCCTGCTTATTTAACTTATATGCAGAGTACATCATGAGAAACGTTGGGCTGGAGGAACCACAAGCTGGAATCAAGATTGCCAGGAGAAATATCAGGAACCTCAGATATGCAGATGACACCACCCTTATGGCAGAAAGTGAAGAGGAACTAAAAAGCCTCTTGATGAAAGTGAAAGTGGAGAGTGAAAAAGTTGGCTTAAAACTCAACATTCAGAAAACGAAGATCATGGCATCTGGTCCCATCACTTCATGGGAAATAAATGGGGAAACAGTGGAAACAGTGTCAGACTTTATTTTGGGGGGCTCCAAAATCACTGCAGATGGTGATTGCAGCCATGAAATTAAAAGACGCTTATTCCTTGGAAGAAAAGTTATGACCAACCTAGAGAGCATATTCAAAAGCAGAGACATTACTTCGCCAACAAAGGTCTGTCTAGTCAAGGCTATGGTTTTTCCAGTGGTCATGTATGGATGTAGAGTTGGACTGTGAAGAAAGCTGAGCACCAAAGAACTGATGCTTTTGAACTGTGGTGTTGGAGAAGATTCTTGAGAGTCCCTTGGACTGCAAGGAGATACAACCAGCCTATTCTAAAGGACATCAGTCCTGGGTGTTCATTGGAAGCACTGATGCTAACGCTGAAACTGCAATACTTTGGCCGCCTCATACGAAGAGTTAACTCACTGGAAAAGACTCTGATGCTGGGGATTGGGGGCAGGAGGAGAAGGGGACAACAGAGGATGAGATGGCTGGATGGCATCACTGACTCGATGGACATGAGTCTGAGTGAACTCCGGGAGTTGGTGATGGACAGGGAGGCCTGGCGTGCTGCGATTCACAGGGTTGCAAAGAGTCGGAGAGGACTGAGTGACTGAACTGAAAATGTATATTTTACAACTATAAAATAAATAGTATGTAACCACACAAATACTATTGACATTCATTATAAAAATAGTAACGGTGTGTTAAGCGGCAAAGCTATCAATATAATTCAGAAAGCTGGTTTCACAAGCATTTCAACTATGTAAAAGTACATATAAAGAATACCAAAAAAGCAAGAAATTTAGACATAAACAAAGCCTTAGAATAATCAGAAGTGCTTCAGAAGTTCCTCATCTCTCAAGAATTAGTCTGCTAGCTGTTTGTCAATGAAATGTTTCTGCATGCAGACACCTGCACACTTATTTCTGGGGGGTCAGTATTAAGAGGGTGTGTACCTAGAGCAAGTTGTGACTCTTCTCACATGCTCCCAATCCTTGAACATGCCTCACCTCTCCTCCCCCAAACCCTCCCCCCAACCACAGACACCTTGAAGTCCCCTCCCGCCTCTCTAAGCACCCACCAGTGTTGACTCTCCTCCCCCACCTCTTTTCTCCCACAAGGACTATCAGGGGTGCCTGGAGTCTCCCTTCTGCATCCCTCCCCCTTCCCCCCCACACACCCTCCCTCCTGTTCCTCCCAGATTCCAGGGTACTCCCCCCGCCACACACACTGTCTCTTTCCTTTCGCAATAACTGACAAAGTCGCACAGGCAGATGAAAGAAGAGCCCGTGGCAGTTGAGGGGTGCCTGTGGAGCCATGAGCGAGCCCTAGTGGCCCTCCTGCGCTTGGGCAGCCCTCATTGGTGGCCTTCACATCAGTTCCTTCCTGGGAGCCCACCAGGGTGACCGAATCCTGCTGTTCCCACAGCACATTTCATGGTGCAGGGCAAGTCCGAGTGTCATTTCTCCAGGCAACATGCTCTCACAGGAACCCTCCTTAAGCATACTTGCTCGTAATACAACACATTCACTGGGACTCAGTCTCTCTGTCTCTTTGTCGCTCTCTCTCTTTCACACACACACACACACACACACACACACACACTGTCCCCAGTCCCCTGGCCGCCCACCCTCGTGCTCACCTTGCTGCTGCACCATGACGCTCTCACCAACCCAGTAGTTGTGTCTGCAGAACGTGTCCACCACAGCCCATGTCCACTCCACGAAGTCCTTCTGGTGATTCCAACTCTCAGCTAAGAGCCTACCCAGCTCAGTCACTGCCCTGAACTCACCCACGTCGTCGCTGTCAAAATGCACCGATTCCTTCTGGTTATAGAACTATCTGCCAAGAACCGCACCTGCTCAGTCAGGATGGAGAAATGACACTCGGACTTGCCCTGCACCATGAAATGTGCTGTGGGAACAGCAGGATTCAGTCGCCCTGGTGGGCTTCCAGGAAGGAACTGGTGTGACGGCCACGAATGAGGGCTGCCCAAGCGCAGGAGGGCCACTAGGGCTCTCTCATGGCTCCACAGGCACCCCTCAACCACCACGGGCCCTTCTTTCATCTGCCTACAGTGGAGGGAGGCGAAGGTGGGCAGAGGAGACCCCTCTGGTCTCCAAGTGGCTTCAGTGGTTGACTGGAGCCCTTCAAGCCTGAGCTGGCCCAGGATTTTCCCCATCACCACTCTTCCCTGAAGCCCCAACCAGAAAGACACTCGTGACTCCATCCTCTCACCTTTACAAGTTCTTTAGCTCTTCCTCCAGAGCACTTCTTTACTGGTGAGCTTCAGGCCTGTGCTGCCCGCTAGGAATCCAAAGAAGCTTGTGAAGTGAAGTCGCTCAGTCGTGTCCGACTCTTTGCGACCCCGTGGACTGTAGCCCGCCAGGCTCCTCTGTCCATGGGATTCTCCAGGCAAGAATACTGGAGTGGGTTGCCATTTCCTTCTCCAGGGCCAAAGAAGCTTAATATTTAGTAAAAGTGATGGAAAAAATTCAACCATATAAGGATTTATATGAGAGTGAGAAATGTCAAAAGAGAAATGTGCAAATCTATAACAGAGAGTTACAGGATGATCTAAATTACATTAGGGTGCCAAAGAAGTCATCTCTAAAGGAAGATGGCGATGATGTGATATGAAAGGTTAAGTGGATATGAGCTAGAGGAAAAGCAGCTATGAATCTCAGCTTGGGGGAAAAGGAGTCACATTTTAGATAAAATAATACAATGGACCAAAATATGAAAGAATTGATGAATTTCTTCATCAGTTCAAGAAATGACAAGAAAACAGTTCACTGGAGCACTGAGTGAGAGGAAGGAGAGTAAAGATGAGAAATCGCAGGGAGCTGGGTGTGTTAGGATCTTGGCTTTACAGTAACAATAAATGTAAAGGGAAACTGCTGAAGAGTTTTGAGGATATTAAAAGCAACATCATCATACAGGTCCACAATCCCACAACAGCTTTTCTAAATCCAAAAAACTCAGAATATCAGATTTTTTTCAAAAATTGGTGCAAAAATCCATTTGGAAGATCTGACCTGAGAAGGTTAGATGTCTCTCAGTTCTTATCATCATATGTGCTTCTATATTTCAATATTTTAAATATCATACATATATGTGTGGATATATTCAGGATTTCCCTGATGGCTCAGACAGTAAAGAATCTGCCTGCAATACAGGAGACACAGGTTCAACCCCTGGGTTGAAAAGATCCCCTGGAGAAGCAAAAAGCTACCCACTCCAGTATTCCTGCTTGGATAATTCCATGGGCAGAGGAGCCTGGCAGGCTGCAGTCCATGGGGTCACAAAGAGTTGGACCCAACTGAATGACTAACACACACACATGCATAAGTATACCTTTAAATCATATATATGTATATATTTTGTTTTATCTTTCTGTTTAATTGAACTATGAAAATATCAAAACAGATTTAAAGAATAACCCTGCAATTAAGATGAATAAATGAAAACATTTAACAATTTCAATATGTGGATTAGCCAGTAAGTCGTGTCTGACTCTTTTGTGACCCCATGGACTGTAGCCCGCAATTGGTCCTCTGTCCATGGGTTTTCCCAGGTGAGAATACTGGAGAGGGTTGCTATTTTATTCTCCAGGGGATCTTCCTGACACAGGAATCAAACTCTTGTCTCCTGCATGGCAGACAGATTCTTTACCATTGAGCCACCTGGGAAGCCCTTTCAATAACATAGAATATACAATTACCACAGAAGACTGAAGCATTTTACTGAAAAATGTGTGCAGTCACTACTACTTATGACTTACAAAAGCAAGCTGTTGAAAGTTAACAGGTGATGAACAACTCATGCAATATTGAAAAACATTGCATAAAGTAAAAAATAAAAATGCAGAGAGTCCCAGAAAAACATCTACTTCTACTTTGTAGACTATGCCCAAATCTTTGACTGTGTGGATCACAACAAGCTGTGGAAAATTCTTCAAGGGATGGGAATACCAGACTACCTGACCTGCCTCCTGAGAAATCTGTATGCAGGTCAAGAAGCGACAGTTAGAACTGGACACAGAATAGACTAGTCCCCAACTGGGAAAAAAGTATGTCAAGTCTCTATATTATCACCCTGCTTATTTAATTTACATGCAAAGTACAGCATGAGAAACACTGGCCTGCATAAAGCACAAGCTGGAATCAAGATTGCCGGGAGAAATATCAATAACCTCAGATATGCAGATGACACCACCCTTAAGGCAGAAAGCAAAGAGGAACTAAAGAGCCTCTTGATGAAAGTGAAAGCGGAGAGTGAAGAAGCTGGCTTAAAATTCAACATTCAAAAAACTAAGATCATGGCATCTGTTCCCATTACTTCAAGGCAAATAGATGGGAAAACAGTGACAGACTGTATTTTCTTGGGCTCCAAAATCACTGCAGGTGGCGAATGCAGCCATGAAATTAAAAGACGCTCCTTGGAAGAAAGCTATGACCAACCTAGACAGCTTATTAAAAAGCAGAGGCATTACTTTGCCAACAAAGTCTGTCTATGGTTTTTCCAGTAGCTATATATGGATGTAAGAGTTGGACCATAAAGAGAGCTGAGCGCCAAATAATTGATGCTTTTGAACTGTGATGCTGCAGAAGATTCTTGAGAGTCCCTTGGACTGTGAGGAGATCCAATCAGTCCATCCTAAAGGAAATCAGTCCTGAATATTCATTGGAAGGACTGATGCTGAAGCTGAAGCTCCAATACTTTGACCACCTGATGCCAAGAACTGACTCATTGGAAAAGACTCTGATGCTATGAAAGACTGAAGGCCGGAGGAGAAGGGGACGACAGAGGATGAGATGGTTGGATGGCATCACCAACTTTTGGACAAGAGTTTGAGCAAGTTCTGGAAGTTGGTGATGGGCAGGGAAGCCTGGTGTGCTGCAGTCCATGGGGTCGCAAAAAGTCAGACATGACTGAGCGACTGAAATGAACTGAACTTGCATTGATTGAACAAGTTCAAGAAAATGGTGACTGTATACAACTGCCTGGCTTTTTTTTGGTAAAAAACATGGTAAAGTAAACTACAAGGAACTGAATTGAAAGGTGAGTAAAAGTGTAGGTCTAGACTTTTTATATATAACACAGTGCAATCCAATGTTTTTAACTTCAACACTGTTGACATTTTTGGATCAGGTAATTCTTTGTTGTGAATGTGCTGTTTTATACATTTTAGTCTGTTTTCCTGCATCTCTGGCTTCTACACACTAGATATCAGAACAGTCCCCCAGTTGTGACAATAAAAAATAGCTCCAGATATCGCCTAAATTTGCTTTGGCAAAGGAAGGAGATGAAAGGGATGTACTGCCTAAGAATCATGAGGTAAACCATCTGAAAAATCAGTGATTAAAAAAGAAAAACAATGCTAATGATGGTGTGCTGAGAATTGCATTTTAAATGGAAATATCTGTTAAAAACATTGATGTTACATGAAATATGTTTTTTTAAAATCTGGACCCAGTGCAAAGCTATTTTTCCAGCACATTTGTAACTGAATTTGTTTGAAAGGAAGGTTTACTGATTTCTTTGCCTTGCCAACAAGTCAGTGCATGTGTGCTAAGTTGCCTCAGCTGTGTCCATCTCTGCTACACCATGGACCGTAGCCTGCCAGGTTCTTCTGTCCATAGGATTCTCCAGGCAAGAATACTGAGCAGGGTTGCCATGCCTTCCTCCAGGGGATCTTCCCCATCCAGGGGTCAATCCCGCACCTCTTAAGTCTCCTTACCACTAGTGCCACCTGGAAGCCCCAGTCAGTCACTAAACCATGTTAATTTATTCCTCACATCATCATCATCCTTCTTGATTTTCATTCCACTGAGCCATTACTTATATTTAGTAGTAAATTTCAGCCACAGCCATTTCATCCAGTACAATGGCCCAAACTAATTTATCTTCTAACTTTTGATTCCCTACTCTCAATAATACTAGTAGATATCAAATTGCCAGCCTTGGTCAGATATAGAACTCTCACTTCTGTAATCAAATCCCCTCAGAAGGGGGGAAACTAAGAAAAGATGACATTCTCAATTAGACAGTTTACCAAAACTGAACAAACCTTCCTAAAGCTCTCTGGCCCCTTAGGTATGATTCTAGGGAGGAGAGGAACCTGGATCAGACCATCCATGTCTTACTATTCACAAATCCTCTGAGGTCCTACTTGAGAGACAAGAAAGTTAAAAAATAAAGTGTGAAGTTGCTGTTCACTGTAGCTTGTATGTATCAACCTACATGGTTGTGGTTATCAATGCTAGTCCACAGTCGTGGTCTGTGTATATAGTAACAGAACTGTATGTATGGCCATACCTATAGTTGGCCATCCCTTGGCCATGTGCCATTTAGCAAATAAAAATACAGTGTGCCCAGTGAAAGATTCTGGATAAATTATTTGCTGTTTATTTGAAATTCAAATTTAAATTTAACTGACTGTCTTATATTTTATTTGGCAACCAAAGCTCAACTTCATAATAAAATTGATAATAAACTCCAGAGGAGAATTCATGTTCCTCAGCACATAGCCATGATCTCTAGTACATAGTGTAAATCTTTATGGAAATTTTCAAATAATAAATGTGAAATGAATTAAAATTTCCCCTATATATTGAAATATTTCATAAGGCACACTGATGTTACATATGAACATCAGAAATATTACCAATTATTCAGACCCAGCTTAGCCACTATATAGGTATGGAGAATATGTCACAATTTTAAGGGACATGGCCTGAACACAGTGACAAACCTAGCTCCTTTCCTTCCCCCATCCCATGATAGTTCACCCCCTGCCCCAAGGCAGACACTTATGTGGGGGTGTCCCTGGCCCAAGCCAGGGGAGGGTTCATCACTATCAGTATCACTGTCAGAGCTGCCATCCAGGAGCCTCTACGGAAACACAGTCACACCATGCTGTTGAACAGGAAACGACAAGGTGTGGGGGAGCAGGGAAGTCTCACTCAGTGAAGACATGAGTCCTCCTCCATCCACATTCCAAGTGATACCAACCAAGGGCTCATATCTTTGTTCCTGGATTGGGTGATCTCAGTGTTGGAGAACCAATCAGCACCAGAGATGGGAAGCATCATCAGTTGCTGAGCAGAGATTTAGTATGAGCGTCCTCTTCTGAAACTTTAGAATTTCCTCCCTTAAAAGGTTTTCATTTATTGCTTCAAAGGTTTGTCCAGTCACATATGAAACATTTTAATTGAGCCCTTGTTGTGAGCCATCTGTATGCTGGCCAGTGAATTATTAATATACACAAGTTTGACTTTTAGGATTGTTTCTTTCCCCTGCATTTGGAGAAAGAGCTATTTTGACAAATGTATGTGTGGATGTGTTTAGAAGTTGAAGTGGTGGATAGAAAATGATTGCAAGTTCAGTTCAGTTCAGTTCAGTCACTCAGTCCTGTCTGACTCTTTGCAACCCCATGAATCGCAGCACACCAGGTCTCCCTATTCATCACCAACTCCCGGAGTTCAACCTCAGACTCGCATCCATGGAGTCAGTGATGCCATCCAGCCATCTCACCCTCTGTCGTCCCCTTCTCCTCCTGCCAACAATCCCTCCCAGCATCAGAGTCTTTTCCAATGAGTTAACTCTTCGCATGAGATGTACAAAGTACTGGAGTTTCAGCTTCAGCATCATTCCCTCCAAAAAAATCCCAGGACTGATCTCCTTTAGAATGGACTGGTTGGATCTCCTTGCAGTCCAAGGGACTCTCAAGAGTCTTCTCCAACACCACAGTTCAAAAGCATCAATTCGTCGGTGCTCAGCTTTCTTCACAGTCCAACACTCACATCCATACATACAGGAAAAACCATATCCTTGACTAGATGGACCTTTGTTGGCAAAGAAATGTCTAGGAGACCTTTAATCAGTCCCTTGTTTCACTGCAACTTAGTCTTACAGATTTGGGGAAATTACTTACCCTCTACAGTTGAAATGAAGGCACTGTGACCTTTCAGTTGCTTCAGTACTGAAAAGTGCTGTGATTCTGTGGACTCCTCAAGGAACAGCATCTCCTGGTAACTGATGATATGATAGAATTATCGCTGTTGATTAGACAGCAGCCTGTCCCTCCTAACAGCTTGAAACGTCTCAATAAGCTAAAGAAAATTTAAAGCTAGACAATAATTTAACCCGAGTAAAAAGGTTTTTCAAATATGTCTGCTGATAGTGTCACTGACTTTAGTGACACCTCCAGAAAACACATAAAGAAACTTAAAAGAGACAATCTCTGTGGACTAGAAGGTATTAAAGATACCTTTGTAGAGTGCACAATCTAACAGTGTGAAAAGGCCAACTGTCCAAATCAAAATACGCAGGGAACTGAAGAATTGATAAAGGACTCAAAGTCAATCTTTGGCACAATAACTCAGTTTTAGCATAATTAGTGTTTGTATGAAAATGTGTTCGACCTTTTACTCCCAGTACTCATTATGATTTCCTCATTTTATTGGAAATATGTCCCCTAAATACATCTCCTCTTGTGCTTTATCCTAAGGAAAGATATGAGAAGACCTTGCTATTAAATTTATTATGATGTGTTCAAGAAATAGAACACAATGAAAAGGAGACAAAAATATACAATGGAGAAAAGACAGTCTCTTCAATAATTAGTGCTGGGAAAACAGGGCTGCTCCATGCAAAAAAATGAAATCAGAACATTCTCTAACACCATATACAAAAATAAACTCAAAATGGATTAAGGCATAAATGTAAGACCAGAAACCACATAAGTTCTAGACGAAAACATAGGCAGAACATTATTTGACATAGATCATAGCAGAATTTTATGGATCTGACTCCTAAAGTGAAGGAAATAAAAGCAAAAATAAACAAATGGGACCTAATTAAACCTTAAAGTTTTTGCGCAGTAAAGGAAACCATTGACAAAATGAAAAGACTGAATGGTAGATAATATTTGTTAATAGCATGAATGATAAGGAATTAATATCCAAAATATATAAACAGCTCATACAACTCAAAATTAAATTTTAAAAACCAAACAACCCAATTTAAAAATGAGCAAAATACCTGAATACATATTTTTCTAAAGAAGACATACAGATGGCCACTAGGCGCACGTAAAATACTCAACATCATTGATCATCAAAGAAATGCAAATTAAGACCAAAGTGAGACATAATCTCACACCTGTAGGAATGGTTATCGTCAAAAAGAACACAAGTAACACATGTGGGAGAGGATGTAGAGAAAAGGGAACACTCGTGCACTGTTGGTGGGAATGTGAATTGGTGCAGCCACTGTGGAAGATTTCATGGAGGTTTTTCAAAAAACTAAAACTAGAATCCAGCAATTCCATTCCTGGGTATATATCTAAAAGGAAAAAGAAAAGAAAACACTAATTCAAAATGATTCATGCAGCATTAATTATAATTGCCAAAGTATGGAGACTAGTGTCAATCAACAGATGAATGGATAAAGAAGATGTGGTGTATATAGCCAACAAAAAATAATGCAATTTTGCCATTTGCGGCAACATGGAGGGAATTGGAGTGGTGTTATGTCAGGGAGAGCAAGACAGATATTGTATGATATTATATGATAGCTGTTATATGTGGAATCTAAAAACTAAAACAAACTAGCATGTGCTTGTATGCTAAGTTGCTTCAGTCGTGTCCAACTCTGTGCGATCCTATGGACTACAACCTGCCAGGCTCCTCTATCCATGGGATTCTCCAGGCAAGAATACTGGAGTAGGTTGCCACGCCCTCCTCCATGGAATCTTCCCAACCCAGGGATCGAACCTGTGTCTCTTATGTCTACCTGCGTTGACAGGTGGGTTCTTTCCACTAGTGCCACCTGGGAAGCCCAAAACAAACTAGGATTTATAGCAAAAAGAATCAGATTCAAAGATATAGAGAACAAGCTAATGGTTACCAGTGGGAAGAGGGAAATGAGGAGGGGCAAAAAAGGGAAGGGGGTTAAGAGGTACAAACTATTATGTATAGAATAAAAAATGAGCTACAAGGATATATTGTATAACAGAAGGAATGGAGCTAATATTTTATAATGTCTATAAATGGAGTTTAACCTTTTAAAACTGTGAATTACTATGTTGCATACCTGTATCATATAATATTGTATACAACTCTACTTCAATTTAAAATAAAACAGAATGCTATCGAAAAACTATCTTACAGCCTTTATTATAGTTATATAATTTTAAACACTATAGTTCTACTTTTAGGTTTATTACACTTTATTTGAATATAAATACAATCTCTCAGATGCAGAATGAACTTTAAAGTACAACTCCCCGTTTGAAGTTGTGTTCATTTACACTCCACCCGAGTTCTAATAAGCAAGCCTCCTTTACATGCCTTAATGTCTAGTGACAGAGTACTCTCCATGCTACAATTAAAATTGCTAAAATGTATTGAGCAATATTTGAGATTTTTGTATACAGAATTCACAATGGCATTTTACACATTTTTAAAATTTAATTCTCACATCATCTCAGTGATTTAAGTAGTCTTCTCAAAATACATAGGTAAGAATAAAATGGTTGTTGGAGGTTAAACAACCTTTGCAAGGATGCAAAGCTAACGAATTGTTCACTCCTCATTGAGTCAAGTTATAGAAAGTTGTGGGCTTCCCTTGTGGTTCATCTGGTAAAGAATCCATCTGCAATGCAGGAGACCTGGGTTTGATCCCTGAGTTGGGAAGATCCCCTGGAGAAGAGAAAGGCTACCCACTCCAGTATTATGGCCTGGAGAATTCCTAGGACTATAGTCCATGGGGTCACAAAGAGATAGGTGACTCCAAACCCCATAAGCTCAGCCATTACCTCATACAACCTCACATTGAATTTCTGAAGAAAATAGTGCCCCTAGATCAAAACCATTCTCCTCACTTTAATTCATGGATATATGTATCAGTCAGACTACATTTTTTTAACAAATGGCAACATTATATGAATTGAGAAAATTGATGTGGTACAATTACAATTTATTCAGAATATTCCCATGACCAGCATTGTTAGTCTCCTTCGGAAATGAAAAAAAGTTGCATTTCTCTTATGTGATGATATTCATAGCTCTCTATTCATCTCCTTCTAATTGAATATAAGTTCAGTTCAGTTCAGTTGCTCAGTCATGTCCGACTCTTTGCGACCTCATGAATCGCAGCACGCCAGGCCTCCCTTCCATCACCATCTCCCAGAGTTCACTCAGACTCACGTCCATCGAGTCGATGATGCCATCCAGCCATTTCATCCTCGGTCATCCCCTTCTCCTCCTGCCCCTAGTCACTCCCAGCATCAGAGTCTTTTCCAATGAGTCAACTCTTCGCACGAGGTGGCCATGGTACTGGAGTTTCAGCTTTAGCATCATTCCTTCCAAAGAAATCCCAGGGCTGATCTCCTTTAGAATAGACTGGTTGGGTCTTCTTGCAGTCCAAGGGACTCTCAAGAGTCTTCTCCAACACCACAGTTCAAAAGCATCAATTCTTCGGTGCTCAGCTTTTTTCACAGTCCAACTCTCACATCTATACGTGACCACTGGAAAACCCATAGCCTTGACTAGATGGACCTTTGCTGGCAAAGTAATATCTCTGCTTTTCAATATGCTATCTAGGCTGGTCATAACTTTCCTTCCAAGGAGTAAGCGTCTTTTAATTTCATGGCTGCAATATCCATCTGCAGTGATTTTGGAGCCCAGAAATATAAAGTCTGATACTGTTTCCACTGTTTCCCTATCTATTTCCCATGAAGTGATGGGACCAGATGCCATGATCTTAGTTTTCTGAATGTTGAGCTTTAAGCCAACTTTTTCACTCTCCTCTATCACTCTCATCAGACTTTTTCGTTCCTGTTCACTTTCTGCCATAAGGGTGATGTCATCTGCATATCTGAGGCTGTTGATATTTCTCCTGGCAATCTTGATTCCAGCTTGTGCTTCTTCCAGCCCAGCGTTTCTCATGATGTACTCTGCATATAAGTTAAATAAGCAGGGTGACAATATACAGCCTTGACATACTCCTTTTCCTATTTGGAACCAGTCTGTTGTTCCATGTCCAGTTCTAACTGTTGCTTCCTGACCTGCATATAGAGCACTCCAAATTCCTATATCAAATTTTGTTTTCAATTCTTAGTTGGACTTATCAGTATAATGTAGTGTGAGTATGAACATTTTGGAATAGAACAGAAATAGTATCTCACTTACTTTGGAAACATATATTTCTAGTAATGTGGAAAGTTCAAAACTTTTTGAAGAGTTTAGGTGAACGTCATTATTGACCCTGAATTTGAGGAAAACCTATGTCCCCAGACCCCAGTGAGAGTTCAGTACAATTGGAAGTTGTGTCATTGCAACCAGGAGAATATTACATTCAATGCTGCTGCTGCTGCTGCTAAGTCACTTCAGTTGTGTCTGACTCTGTGCGACCCCATAGAAGGCAGCCCACCAGGCTCCCCTGTCCCTGGGATTCTCCAGGCAAGAACACTGGAGTGGGTTGCCATTTCCTTCTCCAATGCATGAAAGTGAAAAGTCAAAGTGAAGTCGCTCAGTCGTGTCCAACTCTTAGCGACCCCATGGACTGCGGCCCACCAGGCTCCTCTGTCCATGGGATTTTCCAGGCAAGAGTACTGGAGTGGGGTGCCATTGCCTTCTCTGATTACATTCAATATCGTAGAGCAATTTTGAGAATGTTGGAGAAGTATATAGCCCTCACTAATAACTTCTACGATACATAATTTGGTCATTTGTTTATTCCATAGTTACACCCGGAAGATAAGTGTATAAAAACTGATGTTATTAAACATCCACCTAGAGATCTAAAGATGAGCTGTGTGAGAAACACTGCCAGAATTTATAGTTCAGAATTTGGGACCTGACCTTAAAGAAGTCTTTCAGAGGAGTCAAGCCAATTGTCAAAACGAGAACCAATGACTCAGTTAATTTAAAAAATGACCTTGCTATATTGTTAAGCAGGGGGGAATGTTTTCTAACTACAGCAAAAGATAGCATGATAACTATTAGAAGCATTAAACTTCTCCAAAAGTGAGGGAAAACGTACTGCTTCTAAAAATTGTAAACTATGAAAAACACAGGATAAAAAGAATCAGTCCTATAGGAATTGATTCTGCCATCTGGACAAAATACCTAGCAGTTGGTTTATGTCCTTCCAGAACAGGAGTTAAATGCTAACTTCTTTTAGCTGTCATCATCTCCTTCGGTGCTACTGCTGTTATTAACTGCAATAACTGCAATATCTCTAGTCTGACCATGATGCTTTTCCCACCCTAGAGTTCTATAGGCATGTGTTTTCAGGCTCTGCAAAACAAACTCCTTGTTATGCTCCTATTTGGACAAATCATTGGAACGTTTACCCAGATGGGAATCTAACAGTGCCTCTGGTTGTCCCTCTTTGTTAGTTAAAGATACAGTCACTATAAGAAGATTCACACTAAGTGTGCTGTGAAATTCTTGATAGTCTTGATAACACTGAAGTAAGCCATGAAATGTTGGGGAAAACTTGTGGCCCATTTCTGGTAAGTCACTGTTAAAGTATCATCAGTGAAGTTTAACTATAAAACGTCTTGGGAAAGCAAAGAGATGTAGTCAAATTCTCCACAGTTTTCCTAAGCAAGAAGTGTTGAAAATTATGACTGTACAAATCTACCCTGAAACAAAACCAGAAACCTGGATAATTCAGACTTATCTCATAGGGCAAGGGTCTCCAACCCCCAGGCTGTGGACCTGTTAGGAACTGGGCCACACAGCAGGAGGTGAGCAGCCAGCTAGTGAGGAAAGCTGCTTGGTCTGGCACTCCCCATCACTCAATTTACTGCCTTAACCATAGCCCTCTCCCACTGCCCTCGTGCATGAAAAGACTGTCTTCTGCGAAACTGGTCCCTGGTGCCAAAAAGGCTGGGGACTGCTGTCATGGGGCACAAATTAATATGATAGTCCTCTCTTTATTGGATAGACCTCAAGGTATGATTTGTTACATAGAAATAGATTGTGAAATGTGTTATCTTTTAATGAATTTCACCTAAAATAGCAAATCTGCTGGCACAAAATTCTTTATAATATCCCATTGGTATCTTTTTAATACCTATAGTATCTGTAAGAACTGCATCTTTTAAATTTCAAATGTTCATTATTTGGATTTTTCTCTTTTTTCCTTATCAATCTTTCAGGTTTATTAAAAAAAAAAAAACTTCTGACTCTGTTTCTTTTTTTTAATAAACATCAGTTTTCAACTGTATTTGTTTTCTCTCTTGCATTATTTTTTCTTCTACTTTTTAAAATTAAATTCACTTTTTCCTGATTAACTTAAGCTTTTGTATCTCTGATTTTTATATATTTGTCCTTTTATAATTTAAGCATTTAAACCTCTAAATTTCTCTTTAGGAACAGTTTTGGTTTCATATCACAAATCTTGAAAACCTGTTTTACTATTTCTTTAAAATATTTTCTTATTTCTCATTTGATTTGTTCTTTCATAAGCCATATATTATTTAGAAGTGTATTACCTCACTGCCAAAAGTTTGGCTATTTTCTCAATGTTATTAATTATAATTTAAAAAGATTGTTATCAGGGAATATATTCTATATGATTGTATTCCTGTGACCCTTTGTGCAGCTTGTTTTATGGCCATAGCATATGGCTTATTTTGTAGATATTTTTTGTAACAATTAAGGAAATACATACCGTGTAGTTATTAGAGGTAGTCAAATTCATGTCAACTATAAATTAAAAATTTTAGCTTCTTACATCTTTGATTTTACTTATATTTGTTTGCATGAATCTACAGAGATGTTTTTCTGCCTTCTATCTACTTCCTCTGAAGAAGGGAACGACAATCCACTCCAGTATTCTTGCCTGGAGAATTCCATGGACAGAGGAGCCTGGTGGGCTACAGCCCATTGGGTCGCAAAGAATAGGTCTCAATCGAGTGACTAACACTTTATTTCATCTACTTTCCAATTTCCCATGCCACCACAACGAATGTTACCGAACTCAAGTTTGGCTGTTCACTACTGCTCCAGAATTAACCAATACTTCGAATGCCAGCAGCCCACCACCTCTTGGGCTATTGGTTTTCTAAATAAAGTCCCTATTCCTTGTCTTAACACATTGTCTCTCAATTGACTGGTCCGTTGCATTGGCAAGCCATAGGAGTTTAGACTCAGTAAGTGTTGAAGCCCATCATTAGCCTAATAAAAGAGTTCAAGAAGTACCCACGATTGGATATTTTCTTTAAAAAAGAAAACAAGGAAAAGAGAAAAAAGAACAGGATTACAGAAATTATCAGGGCATCAAGCCCTGACAGGTCACTTATATTTCTTAGATTTTTTGCCCCTTACTGTAGCCCATGGTGTGAAGAAACTTGTGTATTTGTCTTTGAGAACACAAAGATGTAGGAGACTGCCATGAAATGGGTTCAACAAGGGTTTGTTCTAGTTCAGGCAAATATTCCTAATTAGAGAATACAGAAAATCCAAGAAAAAAACAAGAAAGGAAACAAGAAAATCTGTGGAGTGACAAAACTTCAGTAAATAAAACCATTATTGTTTTATGATGCATTTCTGTTCTTTCTACTTCCTTCCTTGAAATTGTATAAAGCAGAAGTTGTTCGCTTTGTATTTATTTGAGAAAGACTTTATGAAGAATGTGGGCAGAAGATGAGTTCAGATGCACAGGAGGCAGTAAAGGTTAAAAAGAGAAAGCACCAGAAAAAAATGAACATAAGGTATTGCAATCAATATTGGGGACTTCCAGGTCAAGAATAGGGGCTGAGGAGGCCATCTTCTGCAGGGTCACTCAACCAAGAGGAAACTAGACCCTAAGAAGTACTATCATGGAATAATTGAGTGAATTAGGAAACTTTTTCATGCTGCTGGGACACAAGGTTTTTGCTTGAGTATCACCACCTTCACTTCAGCTCAGGAGTCCTGCAAAAGATAGAAGAGAGAGTTGTTTCCAGATCTAATCCTGCAAGCAGTGTTTTGCTCCTCTTTCAAGGGCCTCATGTTAAAGCATTGTAGTAAGAAGGAAAACAAATTAAGTCTCCCTGAGCCAAAAACTACTTTAGAGCATAGGCCTTCTGTTTAGTGGAGAGAAGAAGCTTTAGTGGAAACACCTGATCATATGTCAGATCCATAGTCCTTCCCATTATTTCTGTCTCTGTCTTGTAGCTTCTACCACCTGTTCTAGGGAGACTAAACGTGTTTCTAAAAGAGAGTTAAAGAGCATTACCTGTTGGCTGAAGCACAGGGTGTCCCAGGAAAGAGAAGGGAAGATACATGCTTAAAATATATGGAGGCAAGATAGTCCCCAGATACAATATTCCCAGCCTCTGACCTCAGATTTCCCTAATACCAAACCCATATCACATGATGCCAGGGCAAGAAGGAGAGCAGACACTGAGAGCTTGTGACCTAAGAAGCTTCTGTCACATAAATTCAGTGTAACTTCTTCACTCTTAGTGTCTCTTCATGCATTTGCCCCAGGATCTCTACCATAAATCTCCATGCATGTTAACATTTTTCTTATATCTGCAAGCCATCACCTCATATTTAACCATAGGTAGCCATGGACTGTCAATTTCTGGATTTCAGGAAATTTGAGGTCAACTAGGAAAAGGAACGGAGAAGGCAATGGCACCCCACTCCAGAACTCTTGCCTGGAGAATCCTATGGATGGAGGAGCCTGGTGGGCTGCAGTCCATGGGGTCGCGAAGAGTCGGACATGACTGAGCGACTTCACTTTCACTTTTCACTTTCATGCATTGGAGAAGGAAATGGCAACCCACTCCAGTGTTCTTGCCTGGAGAATCCCAGGAACGGGGGAGCCTCATGGGCTGCTGTCTATGGGGTCGCACAGAGTCGGACACAACTGAAGTGACTTAGTAGTAGTAGTAGTAGGAAAAGGAAGATTTTATAAAGGGTTGTTGAGAGACCCTTTATAGAGAATCAATTGAGCAAAGTCATATTTCTTCCCCCCAAAGTCTATAAGGAGTGTCAGCTGCCAACAGGCTCCTTACCTTTCTGATTCCTGAAGTGGATGAACAGCCCCACCACAAGGCCCAGAGCAAAGCCCCCGACTCCACTCAGCATCCTGCTCTGAGCAGAGTCAGACTGTGCCCCTGAGGAAAGAAGCTAGTTTAAGTGATTTTTACCCCAATTCTAAATTCTCTGAGACTTTGAGATTCAAAACTGTGAGATTAGGGGGAAAAAGTTTACCCTGGAAGAATAATTCACCATTTCTGGAAAAGAGATTTAAGAATCACAACAAGCAGATACAAGCTGAGCATTAAACTCATTTAAATATCACATAAGGCCGCTGTTTCAACATCTTAAGGGTGAGGTGCCAGGAACTCAATGATGTTAAGTAATTTGTCTAGCATGACAGAGCTAATAAAGGGCAGAGCTAAGACGGGACTCACTTCATAACAAGAAGGGCCTTACATTGTAAAGGATGTATCCCTTGTCAAATAACGATGAACTCAGAGCAACAGGGTCAGAAGTCCAAGGCCAGCCTGAAAAAGGGGACTGGTGTCCCAGGCCATGGGGTGACCCTGAACTGTGATATCATGGGACATTCAAACTAGGAACAACTCTATTCTGCTGTCAGGCATAATTGCCTTTCTGCAGGGTATAGGTATTAGTCGAAACTATCACAGGATATCTATAAATATCAAAGGATTTCTATTACAGGATATTCAGAAGACTATTCTAATAACCTAAGCTAAAGGATAGAAGAAAATAGAGCAAATGAAAATAGGCTGCAGGAAGAGGAGACACCTGACACTCAAGAGTAAGCAAGCCCCTCTTTGGTGAGTGAAGAATTTATGAGATCAGAGAACTTCTCACTCCATTCCACTGTGAGAAGGCTCATCTGGCTGGGGTGATCCACTCGGCAGGTGAAGACCTCTGAGGAACTGTTTCAAGCATCACCATGGTCTGGAAGGTCCAGTCTCCATTCTGGATCAGGCCTGTGGAGATCACCCCAGCCTCCTCGTCATGGCCGTTTTGGAACCACCTGACTTCAATGTGTCCTGGATAGAAAACATTCAAAGAGCAGACAAGGAGGTCATGGTGCTGCAGGGGCTGGGTCTTTGCAGGATACACAGTCACTGTAGGCTCCGCTAGGAGAGAAAAGGTGGAGGGAATCAGTGAGGAAGACAGAGTAACTCTCCCCAGTTGGCTGCCTTTCTGAATTCACTCTCCATTTCCAGACTGCAGCTCGGGCAGTTCAGTACAGTTCAGTCGCTCAGTCATGTGCGACTCTGCAACCCCATGAATCGCAGCACACCAGACCTCCCTGTCCATCACCAACTCCTGGAGTTCACTCAGACTCACGTCCATCGAGTCGGTGATGCCATCCAGCCATCTCATTCTCTGTTGTCCCCTTTTCCTCCTGCCCCCAATCCCTCCTTGCATCAGAGTCTTTTCCAATGAGTCAACTCTTCGCATGAGGTGGCCATGGTACTGGAGTTTCAGCTTTAGTATCATTCCTTCCAAAGAAATCCTACGGCTGATCTTCAGAATGGACTGGTTGGATCTCCTTGCAGTCCAAGGGACTCTCAAGAGTCTTCTCCAACACCACAGTTCAAAAGCATCAATTCTTCGACGCTCATCTTTCTTCACAGTACAACCCTCACATCCATACATGACCACTGGAAAAACCATAGCTTTGACTAGACGGATCATTGTTGGCAAAGTAATGTCTCTGCTTTTCAATATGCTATCCAGGTTGGTCATAACTTTTCTTCCAAGCAGTAAGCATCTTTTAATTTCATGGCTACAATCACCATCTGCAGTGATTTTGGAGCCTAAAAAAATAAAGTCTGACACTGTTTCCACTGTTTCCCCATCTATTTCCCATGAAGTGATGGGACCAGATGCCATGATCTTTGTTTTCTAAATGTTGAGCTTTAAGCCAACTTTTTCACTCTCCACTTTCACTTTCATCAAGAAGCTTTTTCGTTCCTCTTCACTTTCTGCCATAAGGGTAGTGTCATCTGCATATCTGAGGTGATTGATATTTCTCCTGGCAATCTTGATTCCAGCTTGTGCTTCTTCCAGTCCAGCATTTCTCATGATGTACTCTGCATAGAAGTTAAATAAGCAGGGTGACAGTATACAACCTTGACGTACTCCTTTTCCTATTTGGAACCAGTCTGTTGTTCCATGTCCAGTTCTAAATGTGGCTTCCTGACCTGCATATAGGTTTCTCAAGAGGCAGGTCAGGTGGTCTGGTGTTCCCATCTCTTTCAGAATTTTCCACAGTTTATTGTGATCCACACAGTCGAAGGCTTTGGCATAGTCAATAAGGCAGAAATAGACATTTTTTCTGGAACTCTCTTGCTTTTTCTATGATCCAGCGGTTGTCAGCAATTTGATCTCTGGTTACTCTGCCTTTTCTAAAACCAGCTTGAACATCAGGAAGTTCATGGTTCACATATTGCTAAAGCCTGGCTTGGAGAATTTTGAGCATTACTTTGCTAGCATGTGCTGCTGCTGCTACTGCTAAGTCGCTTCAGTCATGTCCGATTCTGTGTAACCCCATAGACGGCAGCCTACCAGGCTCCCCCGTCCCTGGGATTCTCCAGGCAAGAAAACTGGAGTAGGTCGCCATTTCGTTCTCCAATGCATGAAAGTGAAAAGTGAAAGTGAGGTCGCTCAGTCGTGTCAAACTCTTCACGACCCCATGGACTGCAGCCCACCAGGCTCCTCCGTCCATGGGATTTTCCAGGCAAGAGTGTTGGAGTGGGGTGCCATTGCCTTCTCCACTAGCATGTGAGATGAGTGCAATTGTGCGGTAGCTTGAGCATTCTTTGGCATTGACTTTCTTTGGGATTGGAATGAAAACTGACCTTTTCCAGTCTTGTGGCCACTGCTGAGTTTTCCAAATTTGTTGGCATATTGAGTGCAACACTTTCACAGCATCATCTTTCAGGATTTGAAATAGCTCAACTGGAATTCCATCACCTCCACTAGCTTTGTTTGTAGTGATGCTTTCTAAGGTCCACTTGACTTCACATTCCAGGATGTCTGGCTCTAGGTGAGTGATCACACCATCGTGATTATCTTGGTCATGAAGATCTTTTTGTACAGTTCTTCTGTGTATTCTTGCCACCTCTTCTTAATATCTTCTGCTTCTGTTAGGTCCAGACCGTTTCTGTCCTTTATCGAGCCCATCTTTGCATGAAATGTTCCCTTGGTATCTGTAATTTTCTTGAAGAGATCTCTAGTCTTTCCCATTCTGTTGTTTTCCTCTATTTCTTTGCACTGACAGCTGAGGAAGGCTTTCTTATCTGGTCTTGCATTTCTTTGGAACTCTGCATTCAGATGTTTATATCTTTCCTTTTCTCCTTTGCTTTTCGCTTCTCTTCTTTTCACAGCTATTTGTAAGGCCTCCCCAGACAGCCATTTTGCTTTCTTGCATTTCTTTTCCATGGGGATGGTCTTGATTCCTGTCTCCTGTACAACGTCATGAACCTCTGTCCATAATTCATTTGGCACTCTATCTATCAGATCTAGTCCCTTAAATCTATTTCTCACTTCCACTGTATAATCATAAGGGATTTGATTTAGGTCATACCTGAATGGTCTAGCTGTTTTCTCTACTTTCTTCAATTTGAGTCTGAATTTGGTAATAAGGAGTTCATGATCTGAGCCACAGTCAGCTCCTGGTCTTGTTTTTGTTGACTGTATAGAGCTTCTCCATCAGATATAATCAATCTGATTTCAGTGTTGACCATCTGGTGATGTCCATGTGTAGAGTCTTCTCTTGTGTTGTTGGAAGAGGGTGTTTGCTATGACCAGTGCATTTTCTTGGCAAAACTCTATTAGTCTTTGCCCTGCTTCATTCCACATTCCAAGGCCAAATTTGCCTGTTACTCCAGGTGTTTCTTGACTTCCTACTTTTGCATTCCAGTCCCCTAGAATGAAAAGGATATCTTTTTTGGGTGTGAGTTCTAAAAGGTCTTGTATGTCTTCATAGAACCGTTCAACTTCAGCTTCTACAGCATTACTGGTTGGGGCATAGACTTGGATTATTGTGATATTGAATGGTTTGCTTTGGAAATGAACAGAGATCATTCTGTCATTTTTGAGACTGCATCCAAGTACTGCGTTTTGGACTCTTTTGTTGACCATGATGGCTACTCCATTTCTTCTAAGGGATTCCTGCCTGCAGTAGTAGATATAATGGTCATCTGAGTTAAATTCACCCATTCCAGTCCATTTTAGTTCACTGGTTCCTAGAATGTTGACATTTACTCTTGCCATCTCTTGTTTGACCACTTCCAATTTGCCTTGATTCATGGACCTGACATTCCAGCTTCCTATGCAATATTGCTCTTACAGCATTGGACCGTGCTTCTATCACCAGTCACATCCACAACTGGGTATTGTTTTTGCTTTGGCTCCATCCCTTCATTCTTTCTGGAGTTATTTCTCCACTGATCTCCAGTAGCATATTGGGCACCTATTGACCTGGGGAGTTCCTCTTTCAGTATCCTATCATTTTGCCTTTTCATACTGTTCATGGGGTTCTCAAGGCAAGAATACTGAAGTGGTTTGCCATTCCCTTCTCCGGTGGACCACATTCTGTCAGACCTCTCCACCATGACCCGCCCATCTTGGGTGGCCCCATGGGCATGGCTTAGTTTCATTGAGTTAGACAAGGCTGTGGTCCTAGTGTGATTAGATTGACTAGTTTTCTGTGATTATGGTTTCAGTGTGTCTGCCCTCTGATGCCTCTTGCAACACCTACCATTTAACTTGGGTTTCCAAGTAAAGTCTCTCACTTCAGTACCCTTGCCTGGAAAATCCCATGGACAGCAGAGCCTGGTAGGGTACAGTCCCTGGGGTTGCAAAGAGTCGGACACGACTCTACAGGTCTCCCTGAATACCAGCCAACTGGCCAACTTTAGAAGTTAGTGCCACAACCCTGAATTTAACCTTTACAGCACTGGCACATCAGTTTGAGAGATGTTGAGGATGCTTACATGTCTTTTTTTTCCCATTTCAGCAAACAATTATTGCTGAATTTTTACAAATCTGCGTAAAGCATATAGTACTTAATTAAAAGTGTCATTTCTGAATCCATGTTCCTGGACTCAAATCCAGACTCTGCGTCTTACTGATTGATCCTGGGAGATTTTTACATTGCTCTGTGCCCATCTTTCTCACCTATGGAAAGGAATAATAATACTAGTTCACCTCCTAGGGATATGTGAGGATTAATGCACCCTAAGTATGTATAGCAGTAACTGGAATTTAGCCTTCAGTGGATCACAGCTACTTATTATCCTTGTTTAATTTGAGAGAAACTATGATTCAAAGTGGGGTGCATAAATTAGGGAAGAGCAGTGGGGTAGGTACAGAGACAGAGGATGAAGCCCTGGAGGAAAGCTGTCTCCAGGCACTCACACCTTAGAACACCTGAGAAATGGTTCTACCCTGGCAAGATGGAAAGACACAGGTGAATATCTAACTCTGAATTGAATTTCAAAAAAGGCATGAGTCCAGAAGGAGAAGGAAAGAAGAAAAGTCATTAATTTAAAAAATAATTCTTGTAATTAAACTCTGCTGGTCAATCCCTCTCTTTTGTAAGACAAGTGAATTCAATATTGGAATTATTATCACTTTATAATTTTCTCCCTTTTCAAGAGCTTCCCAGGTGGAGCTGGTGGTAAAGAACCTGCCTGCCCATGCAAAAGACGTAAGAGATGAGGGTTCCATCCCTGGGTCAGGAAGATCCCCTGGAGGAGGGCATGGCAACCTACTCCAGTATCCTTGCCTGGAGAATCCCATGGACAGAGGAGCTTGGAGGGCTACTGTCCATAGGGTTGCAAAGAGTTGGACACGACTGAAGCAAGTTAGCATGCACATTCTTTTTAAGCTGACACTTGAGTTAGGGACAGGGCCTGGGCCTCATTAGTATGTGTGCCTAGTGTCTTGAGACAATCTCTGACAATATCAGCCTTAATAAATACAATTGTAAAATAAAATAATGGAGAAACTTGGAAGAAAACAATTTTAAATATTCTAAAATGGTAAGTTTAAAATTGATGGTAAATTATTCCTAACAAGTTTGCAGCATATTTCATTAAACAAAATATTTAAATTTCTGTCATTGAAAATAACAAACTGAGTCAAAAATATAAACCACACTTGAGAAAAAGATGAATCAAATATCAACAGTGTTAATTTTGCTGGATAGAGAACCCATATCACTGAGAAAAACACCAGGACCCTAGAAATAATAGAGAATAGATAATTGCTAGAGCAGTAACAACAAGAGGACAATAAATATGTGACAGCTGTTCAAGAATCTTAGAAATCAAAGAAATACAAATGTTTTAATAAATGTAAATTTTAAACTGAGTACCTGGCACTATATATCTTTGAAAAAGGATCTGATATCTGATAAAGGGGATTGTGAGGTAAATTCTTACAATTATAAAAACAAATGATATGAAACTACCCTAATAGTATTAGCATTATAAAAATAGTAATGTCTGTATGTTAAAAAATTATAATTCAAAAGTCGGTTACACAATCATTTCAACTATGTAGAATACATAGACTAAAGAGGGGAAAAGGAAAAGATTTAGACAGAAAAGAAGTCTCAGAAAGATCAGAGGAGCTACAGAGTCTCCCTTCCTCCGCCTTTCAGAAAGTAGTCTATGTTTTTCTCAGTGAAACATTCTTGCACACAAATGCCTGCACACTCATTTCTGGGATGTCAGTATTAAGAGGGTGGGTGCCGAGAGCAGGTTGTGACTCTTCTCACGTGCTCCCAATCCTTTTCCTTTCCTCACCTCTCCTCCCCTAAAGCCTCCCGCAAACACAGACACCAAGAAGTTGGCCCCCCTGAACACCCACCCGTGTCAGCCTTTCCTCCCCTCCCCTCACCTCTGTCATAGACACCAAGATGCCTGGAGCCTCCCTCCTGCATCGCTCTGCTCACACCTCCCCTCCGTCCTGGTCCTCTCGGACCCCAGGATACTGCCCGGAGGGCACACGGTCTCTACCACACCTCACCTCACAGCGCACACCTCACACAGTCGCCCCTCACCAGCACTGACACCATCACTGTCTCTTCTGCAACAGGCTCGCTTGAGGCCGCCCCAGCTCGGTCACCGCGCGGTACTCGCCCGCGTCGCTGTCGAAGCACGCGAACTCCGCTGGTTGTAGAATATTTGACCACACTCCACACCGCTGCGTCCAGTTGGTGAAGTAACACAGACCCTTAAACTGGTGCACGAAAGGCTCTGAGAGTAGACAGCCTCTCGATCAGGCTGTCTGCCCCACAGCCCCAGGCGGCACCCGACATTATATTTGTTGAAATTTTGGATCCCACTGAACAAAGGTCCGTCTAGTCAAGGCTATGGTTTTTCCTGTGGTCATGTATGGATGTGAGAGTTGGACTGTAAAGAAAGCTGAGCGCCAAAGAATTGATGCTTTTGAACTGTGGTGTTGGAGAAGACTCTTGAGAGTCCCTTCAAGGAGATCCAACCAGTCCATTCTGAAGGAGATCAACCCTCGGATTTCTTTGGAAGGAATGATGCTAAAGCTGAAGCTCCAGTACTTTGGCCACCTCATGCGAAGAGTTGACTCATTGAAAAGACTCTGATGCTGGGAGGGATTGGGGGCAGGAGGAGGGGACGACCGAGGATGAGATGGCTGGATGGCATCACTGAGTCGATGGGTGTGAGTCTGAGTGGACTCCGGGAGATGGTGATGGACAGGGAGGCCTGGCGTGCTGCAGTTCATGGGGTCGCAAAGAGCCGGACACGACTGAGTGACTGAACTGAACTGAACTGAAGCTTATATTTTTTAAGAATCCGGACCCAGTGAAGGGCTGTTTTTCTAACAAAGTTAATTTGTTCAGGACCAGGGTTTATTCATTTATTTGCTTGCTAACCAATTGCAAAGTCATAATTTATCTTTCACATCTTCTTTGTTCTTATTTTCTCATCTCTGGTCCACTACGTCTCTACAGAAGTAAACTACAGGCACAGACATTTTATTCCTATTCATTCTTCAGCGATTTCACATTCTTTGTTTCCTAGGTCCCACAATAACAATAGGCATCGAACACTACCATTGGTAAGATGAAGAACTTTTGTTTCTGTAGTCAGGTCCCCTCAGAAGGGGAGAAGCTAAGAAGATGATATTCTCATATATATAATTAACAAAAAATGAGCAAGTCCTCAGACTGTAAGTAGAGACTATCACCTAGAAATGATGGCAGAAAAAAGAGTAGACCAGATCTACTTTACTATTCTGAATTTCTTAAATATCTTCCTGAGGCATGACAACTTTACAAAATTTAAATGTGTGAAATTACTGTTCACTACAGCTTGTATTTAGCACTGTTCATCCTGTTCATGTCTCCGATTTAAGGTTTCCAGATTCAGCAAAAAAAAAAAAAAAAATACAGGATTCTCAGTACTTTTGATAAATTACTCTTGTTTATCTGAATTCAGATTTAATTGAGCATGCTGTTTTTAATTTGGCAACCTTAGCCCAATTTGTTAATCTCAGAAGAAGGAAGATAATACTTCTTTGCATTTTTCAACACTTGCCCATGACCGTCTGCTCATGTGAAATTACTATATGAATTCTTCAAATAATAAATGCAGAATGAATGTAAATCTCTCATTTATATTGGATTTAGCAGCTCTTATAGCACCACTGAACCACAAATATATACATGCCCAAGACACTGTGTATAAACATCAGAAATTTTATCAGTAATTCAGACACAATCAAGCCACTGTTCACTAATGGTAGTTAGAACCACAAGTTGTAGAATCAGAGTTTCTGAATCTGAACATGAGCTCTTCTACTTGGCTCTGTTTTACCATCCATGAGCCTTTTTTCTTTATCTCTAAAACAGATTTGATGATAGTATATTCCTCACAGGATGTTATTAAGTGTGAAATTAAAGAGCGACATTTCCTAGTGCTAATCACAAAATAGGTGCTCAGTAAATATATTGACATTTTTACTTTTATAACCCTTATGAATGTTAACTCACAAGATCTTTCTATTACTTACCTTCCTAAAGCGAGAAATATCTTCATCATCATTTGGAAATTGTCTTCAGCTAATTTTATCATGAATTACCATTTTGAGCAAATAAGAATAGAAACATTTTATATATCATACTGCAGTATGTGTGAATATAACATAAAAGGGGTATGCTGACAGAGAAGAAAGGAAATTTCTATGTACTCATTTAGATAATATAATCTAGATTCTAGAATTAACAATGTGACCCTGAGTAAATAACTCAAAGTTTTTAAATTTTAGATTCCATAGATATACATGTTTTTAGTTGATACAGATATGATACTGATAAGAATTACATACTAAAATTTATAGGCCTGGTGCAGAATAGCCGCAAAATGTTAAGATGTTCCATGTTGACAGAAACCAGAAAAGTTTGGTTTGTTACTCCAACATTAGGGTAAAATAACTGGTATAGTCTAGGATACTAATAAATATTAGCTGTATTGATTAATGATTTTTTGCATAGCCAGTCACCTCAGCATTCAAGGGCACTCTAATGCTTCCTTGCTGGTGACTAAACATGTCTGATTCTCAGGTTTTCCCAGCTTCTCATCAAGCCCTTATCTTTATACTTTGGGTCCAGTTGATTCCCTTGTCCTAGAGCACAGTTTGTCCCTGAGGTCAGCTAGTCAGAAGAGTCATCTGTAATCCATTCCTCTTTTCTTCAGCTCCCATTCTTTCCCCAACAATCCAGTCAAGCTTCTGTCTTAAGTATTGCGTGCATATGTGCTAAGTTGCTTCAGACAGGTCCGACTCTTTGCGACCCTATGGACTATATCCCCTCTGTCCCTGGGATTCTCCAGGCAAGAATACTGGAGTGGGTTTCTTACCCTCCTCCATGGGATCTTCCTGACCCAGGGACCAAATCTGGGTCTCCTGCAGTGACAGCAAATGTCAAATCCACCATACCCAGTGCTCTCTTCTCTGTCATGTTTTTTCTCATTTCACCCTCCTCTTAGTCATACCACAAATAGCCACTCTGCCCCTCCTTGAAAAATCTAAGTTCCCTTGCTCTCTGCATTACATTCTCTCGGTTGTCATCAACATCACTGGTGCTCCTACTAAGACCCCTACGCTGACTTCCTGGCCCTGGCTCGCTTCTTGTCTTCTGCTACTTACTCCCTCTCCATGTGCAACTTTAACACAGCTGTCCATGTCCACAACATATATATATATTCAGCCCTGGCTTCCCCGTGAATTCCAGTCTCATAAATACAACTAGTCTCTTGACAGCTCCACATAAATGTCCAAAAAATTATTTTAATCTTAAACAAAACTTTTATTCCTAACCACTTTCCTCAAGTTTTTTCCTCCCTTAGTCTTCCCTATCTCAATAAGCAGGATCCTTAACATTTATTCCAGCAATTCAAGACAGAGTCCTGAGGGATAAGCTTGATTTTCTACTCCTCCCTAATATAATTTATTAATAAGGCATACAAATATCCATTTCAAATCTATTCCCTTTCTCTTTCAGTTCAGTTCTTTTCAGTCAATCAGTCGTGTCCGACTCTTTGCGACCCCATGAATTGCAGCACGCCAGGCCTCCCTGTCCGTCACCATCTCCCAGAGTTCACTCAGACTCATGTCCATCGAGTCCGTGATGCCATCCAGCCATCTCATCCTCGGTCGTCCCCTTCTCCTCCTGCCCCCAATCCCTCCCAGCATCAGAGATTTTTCCAATGAGTCAACTCTTCTCATGAGGTGACCAAAGTACTGGAGCTTCAGCTTTAGCATCATTCCTTCCAAAGAAATCTGAGGGTTGATCTCCTTCAGAATGGACTGGTTGGATCTCCTTGCAGTCCAAGGGACTCTCAAAAGTCTTCTCCAACACCACAGTTCAAAAGCATCAATTCTTCAGCGCTCAGCCTTCTTCACAGTCCAATTCTCACATCCATACATGACCACAGGAAAAACCACAGCCTTGACTAGACGGACCTTAGTCGGCAAAGTAATGCCTCTTCTTTTGTCTTTGTTACCACCACAGTAAATGAGGACATAAGCACATCTTCCCTGGGGAATTCTATTGCAATCCTGCATGTCTCCCTGATGAATCCCTATAATACAATATACACTAGAATTATTTGTTTAGTAAATATAAACTGACTGTCTTTGTAAACCTTCAGTAGCTTCACATATCTTTTTCCATAAATTAAAAAAAAATTCTTATCTTAGCCATCAGGGCCAAATGATTTGGCTCCTAATTTACTCTCCAACCTCATATTTCTACTCAACAACTTACTTACTCTGCTTCAGCCACCCTAGCCTTTTTCGATCCCTTAAACACAGTACATATCTTGCCACTCTTGGTTCTTTCTCAGTTGTCTTATGTCTTTTATATAACCTCTTCCTTCTCATCATTCATTTTTCAACTATTAATAAAAGTCACTGTCTCAAGGAGGCCTCCCTAGCCACTTGAACTGAAGTCAAGTGAATCCTATTTTCTCTGTCCCATGACCCTGATATAGTGCTTTTATCAGAGCACTATTGCTCTCTGAAATATTTTTCTTTGTTAATTAGATTATCTTTCTCTCCTGTCACTAGCCAAGTTCCATGATAATTGGGATTTTTCTAGCAATATTATTCATATAGAATTCTGAGTCCAGACAGAGCCCCATATATAATAGTTGCTCAGAAAAACATCAGTGACCTAAACAAATAAATTCATGATCTGGGGAACTGATTATTATGAGGATCTTGGAAAAGAAGAAGGAGGTCCAGTTGCAACACTCTCATTTTAATGATATTGTGTCCCTTCCACTTCCTGTAACAAATTCAGACAAAATTCCTCTTTATTCTTCCACTATTTGCCTGAAACATTCACAGGAAAGAAAAAGGTGATTTTTAAGCAAAAGGGAAATTTTCAGTAAGTTTTATTTCGTCCAGTGGATCTATTATAATGCTAGGGGGTCTGTACAAACTTTGGGGACTTTCAGTAACAGCGATGACAAAGCTGGGGGAAAGTAGGGAAGAACTAGAAGGAGAGATAACAAAACATGATTAATTAAGGAATAGTAAGCATGATGAATGAACCTGTTATTTATTCTCTACTAGTTGAATCTCTTCTCATGTGTTCAAATAAAAGAATGAAGAGATGTAGGAGAAAATAATCATCTAGAAAGTTTCAAAATACATTCATAGTGAACACTAACCTGTGTTAGGTTTTCAGAAGATGCTTTAAGTTCTTTAAAGCATCAAAGAACAGCCCATGTATGGTCCTCATCTAAAGAGTCATTTCAAGTACTAAAGATTACTAGAAGCTGTTTAAACTTTATCCAGCTTTATCCTGGTGTTTATCCAGGAGAAATAGAGAGAAAACTAGTCCCAGCTTTTGCCAGAGAATCTCCAGGGCAGGGATACAGACATTTTTAACATTAGGGTTCAAGGAAAAGAAAAGACATGGGGGAGACCCTTTGATATATTCTCACATATTAGAGAGAGGCACCAACATCACAGATCCTCTTGAGGACATAACACAGAATCTTCTAGGGGGGATCTTTCTAATTCTTTACAGTTTCTTATAAAATTCTGAGAGAAATTTTCCCTTTCCCTGGCATAACTCAACATAATAAAGGAAAATGCCAATGGGGAATTATTTTGACAACTTTATTTCTAAATCCTTTTAAGACACTGAAAGAATAGGATGGAAGGCTAAGGATGTTCTACTGGAGAAGAAGTGAGAAAAAAAACTGTGTCTTATACATATGGAAGCCCCTGATGCAGCTCTATAGAGGACAGCTTATCTACACACTTTTTGTTGTAGAAAGAATTGGGGATCCATATGACAAAGATATCTGGTCACTGAAGATTGTATCACAATATTTAAGGGACATGACCTGGACACAGTGACAAAACTAAGTTCCTTCCTTCCCCTACCCCAAGGTATATACTTATGCTGGGTCTCCCTGGCCCAAGCCAGGGGAGGGCTCTGACAGAACATCAGAGCTGCCATCCGGTGCTGCCATCCAGGAGCCTCTGAACTAATATAGGCAAACCATGCTGGAGAACAGGAAAGGGCAAGGTGTGAGGGGAGCAGGCAAGTCCACTCAAATGGGTTCTGTGATCCTCCTCCACCCAAGTGATAGCAACCAAGGAATTCAGTATTTGATCCTGGATTGGGTGATCCAATCCAGACTTTATTTTTTGAGGGCTCCAAAATCCCTGCTGATGGTGACTGCAAGCATGAAAGTAAAGGACACTTGCTCCTTGGAAGAAAATTTATGACCAACCTAGACAGCATATTAAAAAGCAGAGACATTACTTTGCAGAGATCTGTCTAGTCAAAGCTATGGTTTTTCCAGTAGTCATGTATGAATCTGAGAGTTGGACTATAAAGAAAGCTGAGCACTGAAGAATTGATGCTTTTGAACTGTGGTGTTGGAGAAGACTTTTGGGAGTCCCTTGGACTGCAAAAAGATCCAACCAGCCAATCCTAAAGGAAATCAGTCCTGAATATTCATTGGAAGGACTGATGTTGAAGCTGAAGCTCCAATACTTTGGCTACTTGATGCAAAGAACTGACTCATTTGAAAAGACCCTGATGCTGGGAAAGATTGAAGGCAGGGGGAGAAGGGGGTGACAGAGGATGAGATGGTTGGATTGCATCACCGACTCAATGGACGTGAGTTTGAGTAAACCCCAGGAGTTGGCGATGGACAGGGAAGCCTGGCGTGCTGCAGTCCATGGGGTCGCAAAGTGTCGGACAATACTGAGTGACTCAACTGAACTGAACTGGGTGATCTCAGTATTAGAGACCAATTAGCATCACAGATGAAAAGCATCATCAGTTACTGGTCAGAGATTTAGTATGATGGTCCTCTTTCTCTAACAAAAGGATTGTTCTGATTTAATGCTTTAAAGGTTTGATCCAGTTGGGTCTGAAACATTTTATCTGGGCCCCTATTGTGAGTCAGTTCTGTGCTGATCAGTGAAGAATCACACATTTGAGCTTTTTAGGAGCTTTCATTCCTCTCTATTTGGAGACTGAGCTATTTTAACAAATGTATGTGTGCATGTGTTTAGGAGTTGAGGTGCTGGAGAGAAAATGATTGCAAGTTAGGAGACTTTTAATCCAGCCCTTTTTGCACCATAAGTGTTGCAGATGTGGGGAAATTACTTGTCCTCTACAGTAGAAACAAAAGCATTATAGTCTTTCAGCTACTTCAGTACTGAAAAGTGCTGTGATTCTGTGGACTCCTCAAGGGAGAGCATCTCCTGGTAACAGATGATGTGACAAAATGATAGCTGTGATTAGAGCATAGCCTGTACTTCCTTACGGTTCGAAATGTCCCTGACAGACTAAAGGAAATTTAAAGTTAGTCAGTTATTTAACCTGAGTGAAAATAATGGCACCCCACTCCAGTACTCTTGCCTGGAAAATCCCATGGACACAGGAGCCTGGTGGGCAGCAGTCCATGGGGTCACTAAGAGTCGGACACGACTGAGCGACTTCACTTTCACTTTTCACTTTCCTGCATTGGAGAAGGAAATGGCAACCCACTCCAGTGTTCTTGCCTGGAGAATCCCAGGGATGGGGGAGCCTGGTGGCTGTCGTCTATGGGGTCGCACAGGGTCGGACACGACTGCAGCGACTCAGCAGCAGCAGCAGCAGCCAGAAAATACTTATGGACACAGTAGGGGAAGGAAAAGTGGGACGAATTGAGAGAGTAATAGATAGCTAGTGGGAAAATGCTGTGTGATATAGGAAGCTCAGCTCAGTACTCTAGGATGACCTAGAGGGGTAGAATGGGGGAGGGGGCTGAAGGGAAGCTCAAGAGGAGGGGATAGATGTATACTTATAGCTGATTCACATTGTTGTACAGCAGAAACTCACACAACATTGTAAAGCAATTTTCCTCCAACTAAGTTTTTTAATTTATAAAATTTAAAAAAAGAAAATAAAGAAATAGACCTTACTAATGAATATATTACAGAGTGTTCAGGAAATGAAACACCATGGAAAAACTATGAATTGCGTATTGTGATATACAATTTAATACATAATTTTATTTCAGATAAACAGTACACAGTAATGTAAATATCTCACATTTAGAATGGACTTTAGAGGTCAATTATCATCTTAAAGTTCTGAATTTATTCACACTTCACTACAACTCTGATAAGCAATCCCTCTTTACGTACTTTAATAGTTCTTGTGACAATACTTGCCATATCACAATAAAAATAACCAAAATTTATTGAGCAATTTTTAAGCCTTTTACTTTCTACCATGAATTGATTTTGCTAGGCTTTTTTATACATCTTTTGAAAATTTAATTCTCACATCATCTCCATGAAATACACTTTCTATTTCTACAGATGGAGATAAAAAGATGATGAATGGAAAGTAACTTTTATAATGATGCAAGGCTGGTAAATTGAGCCATTTTATGTGATTCCAAACTCCACAAGCTCAGCCATTGCATCATACCACCTTACGTTCAATTTCCAGAGAAAATAGTGCCCCTTATATTGAATCTATTTTTATCACTTTAATTTCATGGATATGCATATCCATAAAACTACTTTTAATGAATGCCAGTACTTGACTCACTGGAAAAGACCTGATGCTGGGAAAGATTTAAGGCAGGAGGAGAAAGGGTCAACAGAGGATGAGATGGTTGGATGGCATCACCGACTTGATGGACATGAGTTTGAGCAAGTTCCAGGAGATGGTGATGGACAGGGAAGCCTGGCGTGCTGCAGTCCATGGGCTCGTAAATAATCAGACACGACGGAGCGACCAAGCTGAACTGTGCTTGATATAAATTGAGGCAGCTACTTATAGCAATTCTAGTTACTTAAAGACTACCCTCATCAGCATTGTTACTCTCCTCTGGAAATAATAAAATTTGAGTTGATCTTATGTAATGAACCCATCAGTTCAGTTCAGTTCAGTTCAATCGCTCAGTCGTGTCTGACTCTTTGCGACCCCATGAATCACAGCATGCCAGGCCTCCCTGTTCATCACCAACTCCCGGAGTTCACTCAGACTCACGTCCATCGAGTCAGTGATGCCATCCAGCCATCTCATCCTCTGTCATCCCCTTCTCCTCCTGCCCCCAATCCCTCCCAGCATCAGAGTCTTTTCCAATGAGTCAATTCTTTGCATGAGGTGGCCAAAGTACTGGATCTTCAGCTGTAGCATCATTCCTTCCAAAGAAATCCCAGGGCTGATCTCCTTCAGAATGGACTGGTTGGATCTCCTTGCAGTCCAAGGGACTCTCAAGTCTTCTCCAACACCACAGTTCAAAAGCATCAATTCTTCGGTGCTCAGCCTTTTTCACAGTCCAACTCTCACATCCATATATGACTACTGGAAAAACCATAGCTTTGACTAGACCCCATAGGTCCCCGCAAGTCTCCAACTTATTGAAGATAACAGTGTCTTTAAAATTCCTAAATCCAGTCTATTGTTCTCAACCATTACTTCAGATTTCTCAGCATAATGTAATGCAAGTTTGAAATTTTGGAATGCAATATAAATAGTATCTCCCTTATTTTGGAAAAATGTATTTCTCTTAATATGGACAGTTCAACACTTCTTGGAGAGGTTGGATAGCAGTCACCATTGTTTCTAGATCCCAACAATAATTAGAACTATTGGAAACTGTGCTATTGCAACCAGGAAAATATCATGTTTAATTTGACAAATAGAAAATGATAATTTACTCAGAATTCACTACTGTGACATGGTAATCGGGTAAAGCCAAGTTAAAGTTTACCATATCATAGAATAATAGGACTGGCAAAAAAAAAAAAAATGTAATTCTATATCAAGAACATTCTGTGCCAGGAGCCAGCGTGAGGAATTCCACCCACGGCAAAGGTCATGAGGAAGGAAGCCCGACAAAATGCAAAGGCGTGATCTGGCTTCAGGGGTTCCCCCTGAGTTTTCCTGAACATCTACCCCCCAAAATCAGAGTCTGCCTGCTTTATTATGGTGCTTTTCACTCTTCTGACATTCTCTGGAAAAAAGTTAATTCAGGGCTTCAGTCTCCTGCGTCAGCTCAAACCCCCTTTGATGGCTCTCTAACTTGCCTGACAGGTTCCCCCGGACTTTTTGCAGCTTGTGAATTGCTTACAGCCCCCCAACAGTGAGAGGCACAAAGCTTAAAGCATCTTAAAGATACAGAGCCTTTCCTAAAGAGCTAAAAATTATATTGGTGACAGGTTTTCACTGTTGACTCAATGACTGCTGCCAGGCCTCCATATTTTTTATCTTTTAAGCACCTGAAGGATATTAATCAATGTAATTGGGATATAGAAATAGGAATATAGTAGTTTTGATGTTAGCAACACTAGACTTTTGAGTTAATTACTTTTCTCTTTATAAATCACTATACTCCTTTTACTTGTTATAAATTGTTGTATCCTTGCTATGTAAGAATGTAACTTTATTTAGTGCTTTTTGAGAGTGGCACCAGACTTTGGGAAGGACAACATTTTCAACACAAATAAGTCTTCTTATCAGAAAAGGGCCGTAAAATGTTAATTGGCCTTCTGGCCAGAAGATGATGTAAATCACCTAAGACTTGTGTATACAACTAAGTATGCAGAGAAAAAGCCTGGTCTTGATAAGAGTCAGGGTTGCTGACACTACATAATTTTATATTATCCATTAATCTCTATGTACAAAAAAAAAAAGGTATAAAAGGCCTTTACAACAATAGAGGATGGGCCAGTCACTGGACTGGTTTCCCCTGAGTCTTTACTCTATTTTCTGGCTGAATTCCCATCTGGGGTATGGAGGCTTGCCATGTCTACTTACTTGCCCTGGCTTTTAAGATCCACGAGAGAGGGAGCCCAAGGTGGGACACCCCCCACTATTCAAGAGGACGCCGGTGGCCTAACGTAGATGGTGCAAGTTCCTTCTCTTGGAACTTTATTGGTTTTCCATGTAAACAAAGTTATTCAGCCTCTTTTCTCCACTAAATTTTCCTACTACACTATTTCTTCCTAATCTCTCTTTATATTTCTAATTAAATAAATAAGTTTTTCCTCGCCCACACTGTCCATGCTTTGAATTACCCTGGATCCACCGGGGCTGGACCCCAGCAATTCTGAAATACAGTTAAAGAGAACACTATCAAAACTTGTTCATACAAATTACACATACAATTTACAAATCATACTAATTTATTTTTAAAAAGAATGAATCAATTACTACAAGCTAAGTTCTATGTGTTGTATACGTTAATGAGTAACAGAAGTGTGCTGTTTTAAACATTACTGGCTGAGTAACTGAACACCAATAGCAGATGAGTCACCCTTATGCCTGAGACATCGGATTGTTCCTGAAAGGTAATTGCGGGGGACGACCCGTGAAGGGTTAAGTCTTGGGAGCTCCCTGGCAGGTATGCCGGGCCCTAGGACATGTGCCTAAGCTCCCTGTCCCGCCACCCTCAAGAATTTTTATAGCCCTTAAGGCTCCAAGATGTTTGGTTTCGGCAACATTTCATAGAAGATAGATTATCTTATTGTGTATATTTCATAGAAGATAGATATTCTGATTGTGTTCTGTATACAATGGTAAGGGTCTGGTGATTGTATCCTGAGATTAAAAAACAACCTTGTGAGTGCCTTAAGTCACGTGCTTTACCCTATATATACCGCAGCACAATAAAGCAAGGTATCAGCCATTTTGGTCTGATCCTCTCAACCCCATCTTTTGTCTATCTCTTATTTTCTTAGCGGGGACGCTCCGTTCTCTCCCTGTGCAGGTGCGACTCTTGCTTGTGATGGCCGTGGCAGGTGGCGCCCAACGTGGGGCTCGAGCTCGACAGTTTTCCTCGCCACTACTCTTATTAATTGAAAAGAGTGAGTATATGAGTAAACAAGTGAATTAATTTGAGGAGGAGTAGTAAGGTATATAGTTGAGAGTATAAATATGGGACAGACACATAGTCGCCAGTTGTTTGTGCATATATTATCTGTAATGTTAAAACATAGGGGAATTACTGTTTCTAAACCTAAATTAATCAATTTTCTTTCATTCATCGAGGAAGTTTGCCCTTGGTTCCCCAGAGAAGGTACAGTAAATTTAGAGACATGGAAGAAGGTAGGGGAACAAATTCGGACTCATTATACTTTACATGGCCCTGAAAAAATCCCTGTCGAAACTTTATCCTTTTGGACACTAATTCGTGACTGCCTGGACTTTGATAATGATGAATTAAAACGTTTAGGAAATTTATTAAAACAGGAAGAAGATCCTCTCCATGTTCCTGATTCGGAACCCAGGTATGCTGTTCCCAAGGGGGTTGAAAGCGACCCTCCATTTTCTAACTTATTGCGTCCTTCGGATAATGATGATTTACTTTCATCCACAGATGAGGCAGAATTAGACGAAGAAGCTGCTAAATACCATCAAGAAGATTGGGGTTTTTTAGCACAAGAAAAAGGGGCGTTAACATCTAAAGATGAATTGGTTGAATGTTTTAAAAACCTCACTATTGCTTTACAGAACGCAGGAATCAAGCTTCCTAGTAACAATGCCAAATCTCCTTCTGCTCCGCCTCTTCCCCCTGCTTATGCTCCTTCTGTTGTGGCTGGTCTCGATCCCCCTCCAGGGCCCCCTCCACCGTCTGAGAACATGTCTCCGCTGCAAAAGGCATTGAGACAGGCACAGCGACTTGGTGAGGTTGTCTCTGATTTTTCTCTTGCTTTTCCTGTCTTTGAAAATAACAACCAGCGTTATTATGAATCACTGCCTTTTAAACAACTGAAAGAGTTAAAGATTGCTTGCTCACAATACGGTCCTACCGCTCCATTCACCATTGCTATGATAGAAAATTTGGGTACTCAAGCTTTACCTCCAAATGATTGGAAGCAGACAGCTAGGGCATGTCTCTCAGGGGGAGATTATTTATTATGGAAATCTGAATTTTTTGAACAATGTGCTCGTATAGCTGATGTTAACCGACAGCAAGGTATACAGACCTCCTATGAAATGTTGATTGGTGAAGGCCCTTACCAGGCTACTGATACTCAACTTAATTTCTTACCTGGTGCATATGCACAAATATCAAATGAGGCTCGGCAGGCTTGGAAAAAACTTCCTAGCTCCAGTACTAAGACAGAGGATCTTTCAAAAGTCCGGCAGGGACCTGATGAGCCTTACCAGGACTTCGTGGCACGACTTTTAGATACTATAGGTAAGATAATGTCAGATGAAAAGGCTGGGATGGTATTGGCAAAACAATTGGCTTTTGAAAACGCTAACTCTGCTTGTCAAGCTGCTTTAAGACCTTATCGAAAAAAGGGAGATCTGTCTGATTTTATTCGCATTTGTGCCGACATTGGACCCTCCTACATGCAAGGCATTGCTATGGCAGCAGCATTACAAGGAAAAAGCATAAAAGAGGTACTTTTCCAGCAGCAAGCCCGGAACAAGAAAGGACTTCAAAAGTCAGGTAATTCGGGTTGCTTTGTTTGTGGTCAGCCTGGCCATCGGGCTGCAGTGTGCCCTCAAAAACAACAAAGCCCTGTTAACACTCCTAATTTGTGCCCACGCTGTAAAAAAGGAAAGCATTGGGCGCGGGATTGCCGTTCCAAAACGGATGTTCAAGGTAATCCTTTGCCCCCGGTTTCGGGAAACTGGGTGAGGGGCCAGCCCCTGGCCCCGAAACAATGTTATGGGGCAACACTGCAGGTTCCAAAAGGACCATTGCAGACCTCTGTCGAGCCACAAGAGGCAGCGCGGGATTGGACCTCTGTGCCACCTCCTACACAGTATTAACTCCCGAGATGGGGGTCCAAACCCTTGCCACAGGAGTGTTTGGGCCTTTACCTCCAGGGACAGTTGGACTGCTTTTAGGGCGCAGCAGTGCGTCTTTAAAAGGAATACTTATTCATCCTGGTGTGATTGACTCTGATTATACAGGAGAGATAAAAATATTAGCCTCTGCTCCTAACAAAATTATTGTAATCAATGCAGGACAGCGTATAGCTCAACTTCTTTTAGTTCCATTAGTCATACAAGGAAAAACAATTAACCGAGACCGTCAAGATAAAGGTTTTGGGTCCTCTGACGCCTATTGGGTGCAAAATGTTACCGAGGCACGACCAGATCTTGAGCTACGCATTAATGGTAAGCTTTTCCGCGGAGTGCTTGATACAGGGGCCGATATTAGCGTTATTTCTGATAAATACTGGCCTACTACATGGCCTAAACAGATGGCTATTTCCACTCTTCAGGGTATTGGCCAAACTACTAATCCAGAACAAAGTTCGTCCCTTCTTACTTGGACGGATAAGGACGGTCATACAGGCCAATTTAAACCTTATATTCTGCCCTATCTTCCAGTTAATCTATGGGGGCGTGATATATTGAGCAAAATGGGTGTTTATTTATATAGTCCTTCACCCACTGTGACAGATTTGATGTTAGATCAGGGCTTACTTCCAAATCAAGGTTTAGGTAAACAACATCAAGGCATCATTTTGCCCCTTGATTTAAAATCTAATCAAGACCGAAAAGGCTTGGGGTGTTTTCCCTAGGGACCTCTGATTCTCCTGTGACACATGCCGATCCTATTGATTGGAAATCTGAGGAACCGGTATGGGTCGATCAGTGGCCCCTAACACAGGAAAAACTTTCTGCCGCACAACAGCTGGTGCAGGAACAGCTGAGACTTGGGCATATTGAACCCTCTACCTCTGCTTGGAATTCCCCAATTTTTGTTATTAAAAAGAAGTCTGGGAAATGGAGATTGCTACAAGATCTTCGTAAGGTAAATGAAACAATGATGCATATGGGAGCCCTACAACCTGGGTTGCCCACTCCTTCTGCTATACCTGATAAATCCTATATCATTGTTATAGATTTAAAAGATTGTTTTTACACTATTCCTCTTGCACCTCAAGATTGTAAAAGATTTGCTTTCAGTTTACCCTCTGTTAATTTTAAAGAGCCTATGCAACGCTATCAATGGAGAGTTCTCCCGCAAGGAATGACTAATAGCCCTACGCTGTGCCAAAAATTTGTTGCTACAGCAATAGCTCCCGTTCGTCAACGTTTTCCTCAGCTATATTTGGTTCATTATATGGATGATATATTACTAGCTCATGCTGACGAACATCTATTGTATCAAGCTTTTTCGATTCTAAAACAACATTTAAGCCTTAATGGTCTTGTTATTGCTGATGAAAAAATTCAGACTCATTTTCCTTATAATTATTTGGGTTTCTCCTTATATCCTCGTGTTTATAATACCCAATTAGTACAATTACAGACTGACCATTTAAAGACTCTAAATGACTTTCAAAAACTTTTAGGAGACATTAATTGGATACGTCCTTATTTAAAATTACCCACTTATACCTTGCAGCCATTATTTGACATCCTTAAAGGTGACTCTGATCCTGCGTCACCCCGAACACTTTCTTTAGAAGGACGAACTGCTTTACAATCAATAGAAGAAGCTATTAGACAACAACAGATTACTTATTGTGATTACCAACGATCATGGGGTTTGTATATACTTCCTACCCCCCGAGCACCCACAGGGGTTCTCTATCAAGATAAACCTTTGCGATGGATATATTTGTCTGCTACTCCAACTAAACATCTGCTCCCTTACTATGAACTTGTTGCAAAAATTGTAGCAAAGGGACGTCACGAGGCCATCCAATATTTTGGTATGGAACCCCCCTTCATTTGTGTTCCTTATGCTTTAGAACAACAAGATTGGCTTTTTCAATTTTCAGATAATTGGTCTATAGCTTTTGCAAATTACCCGGGACGGATTACTCATCATTACCCTTCTGATAAATTGTTACAATTTGCTAGCTCTCATGCCTTTATTTTTCCAAAAATAGTTCGCCGACAACCTATTCCCGAAGCGACACTTATATTTACAGATGGATCTTCTAATGGAACTGCAGCTTTAATCATTAACCATCAAACCTATTACGCACAAACCAGTTTTTCTTCTGCTCAAGTTGTGGAATTATTTGCAGTCCACCAAGCGTTGCTAACTGTACCTACTTCCTTCAATTTATTTACGGACAGCTCCTATGTGGTCGGTGCCTTACAGATGATTGAAACTGTTCCAATTATCGGCACCACCTCTCCTGAAGTTCTTAACTTATTTACATTGATTCAACAGGTTCTCCATTGCCGCCAACACCCCTGTTTCTTTGGACATATTCGTGCACATTCCACCCTTCCTGGTGCCCTGGTACAAGGCAATCACACTGCGGACGTTCTTACTAAACAAGTGTTTTTCCAATCAGCTATTGATGCAGCCCGAAAATCCCATGATTTACATCACCAAAATAGTCATTCTTTACGGTTGCAATTTAAAATTTCCCGTGAAGCTGCACGGCAAATTGTTAAATCTTGCTCTACTTGTCCTCAATTCTTTGTTCTTCCTCAATATGGTGTCAACCCTCGAGGTTTACGCCCTAATCACCTCTGGCAAACAGATGTCACTCACATTCCTCAATTTGGGCGTCTTAAATATGTTCATGTCTCTATCGACACCTTTTCCCATTTTCTCATGGCTTCCCTTCACACTGGAGAATCAACACGTCACTGTATTCAACATTTGCTGTTTTGCTTTTCTATTTCAGGAATCCCACACACCCTTAAAACAGATAATGGGCCTGGTTATACTAGCCGTTCTTTTCAACGTTTTTGTCTTTCTTTCCAAATTCATCATAAAACAGGAATTCCTTATAATCCACAGGGACAAGGTATTGTGGAACGAGCCCATCAACGCCTTAAACATCAATTATTAAAACAAAAAAAGGGGAATGAACTGTATAGCCCCTCACCGCATAACGCCTTAAACCATGCTCTTTATGTTTTAAATTTTTTAACTTTAGACGCAGAAGGCAATTCAGCAGCCCAGCGTTTTTGGGGAGAACGATCCTCATGCAAAAAACCACTTGTACGATGGAAGGATCCACTTACCAATCTGTGGTATGGGCCAGACCCTGTACTAATATGGGGACGAGGGCATGTTTGTGTTTTTCCACAGGATGCCGAAGCGCCGCGCTGGATTCCGGAAAGGCTGGTACGCGCGGCAGAGGAACTCCCTGACACATCAAATGCAACGCATGACACTGAGCGAGCCCACGAGTGAGCTGCCTACCCAGAGGCAGATTGAGGCGCTGATGCGATATGCTTGGAATGAGGCTCATGTACAACCTCCAGTGACGCCTGCAAATATACTGATCATGTTATTATTATTGTTACAGCGGATACAAAACGGGGCAGCTGCGGCTTTTTGGGCATACATTCCTGATCCGCCTATGATTCAATCCTTAGGATGGGATAAAGAAACAGTACCTGTATATGTTAATGATACAAGTCTTTTAGGAGGAAAATCAGATATTCACATTTCTCCTCAGCAAGCCAATATCTCCTTTTATGGTCTTACTACTCAATACCCTATGTGCTTTTCTTATCAATCACAGCATCCTCACTGTATACAGGTGTCAGCTGATATATCCTATCCTCGAGTGACTATTTCAGGCATTGATGAAAAAACCGGAAAGAGATCGTACCGTAATGGAACCGGACCTCTCGACATTCCGTTTTGTGACAAACATCTAAGCATCGGCATAGGAATAGACACTCCTTGGACTTTATGTCGAGCACGGGTCGCATCAGTGTACAACATCAACAATGCCGATACCACCCTTTTATGGGACTGGGCACCTGGGGGAACACCTGATTTCCCCGAATATCGAGGACAGCATCCACCCATTCTCTCTGTAAACACTGCTCCTATATTTCAAACTGAACTGTGGAAACTTTTGGCTGCTTTTGGTCATGGCAATAGCCTATATTTACAGCCCAATATTAGTGGGAGTAAATATGGTGATGTGGGAGTTACAGGATTTTTATATCCCCGAGCTTGTGCTCCTTACCCATTCATGTTGATACAAGGCCATATGGAAATAACACTGTCATTGAATATTTATCATTTAAATTGTTCTAATTGCATACTTACTAATTGCATTAGAGATGTAGCCAAAGGAGAACAAGTTATAATAGTAAAACAACCTGCTTTTGTAATGTTACCTGTTGAAATAACTGAAGAATGGTATGATGAAACTGCTTTAGAATTGTTACAACGCATTAATACGGCTCTTAGCTGTCCTAAAAGAGGTCTGAGCCTGATTATTCTGGGTATAGTGTCTTTAATCACCCTTATAGCAACTGCTGTTACCGCTTCTGTATCTTTAGCACAATCCATTCAAGCTGCTCATACTGTAGATTCCTTGTCATATAATGTTACTAAAGTAATGGGAACTCAAGAAGATATAGATAAAAAAATAGAAGATAGATTATCCGCTTTATATGATGTAGTTAGAGTTCTAGGAGAACAAGTTCAGAGCATTAATTTTCGCATGAAAATTCAATGCCATGCTAATTATAAATGGATTTGTGTTACAAAAAAACCTTACAATACTTCTGACTTTCCGTGGGATAAGGTGAAAAAACATCTGCAAGGAATTTGGTTTAATACTAATGTTTCTCTAGATCTTTTACAATTGCATAATGAAATTCTTGACATCGAAAATTCTCCAAAAGCTACTTTGAATATAGCTGATACCGTCGATAATTTTTTACAAAATTTATTTTCTAACTTTCCTAGCCTTCATTCACTGTGGCGAAGTATAATTGCTATGGGCGCGGTTCTGACTGTTGTGCTTATCATAATTTGTTTAGCTCCTTGCCTTATTCGTAGTATTGTTAAAGAATTTCTACATATGAGAGTTTTAATACATAAAAACATGTTGCAACACCAACATCTTATGGAGCTTTTAAAAAATAAAGAGAGGGGAGTTGCGGGGGACGACCCGTGAAGGGTTAAGTCTTGGGAGCTCCCTGGCAGGTATGCCGGGCCCTAGGACATGTGCCTAAGCTCCCTGTCCCGCCACCCTCAAGAATTTTTATAGCCCTTAAGGCTCCAAGATGTTTGGTTTCGGCAACATTTCATAGAAGATAGATTATCTTATTGTGTATATTTCATAGAAGATAGATATTCTGATTGTGTTCTGTATACAATGGTAAGGGTCTGGTGATTGTATCCTGAGATTAAAAAACAACCTTGTGAGTGCCTTAAGTCACGTGCTTTACCCTATATATACCGCAGCACAATAAAGCAAGGTATCAGCCATTTTGGTCTGATCCTCTCAACCCCATCTTTTGTCTATCTCTTATTTTCTTAGCGGGGACGCTCCGTTCTCTCCCTGTGCAGGTGTGACTCTTGCTTGTGCTGGCCGTGGCAGGTAATGTCTTGTTTTGCTGTCTCCACACCTCTCCCTTCCTCCCTGGCTTCTGAGGATCATTAGTAAATCAAGTTTCTGGATTTGGCAATAAAAAATAAAGAACAAGGAGAGAAACACCGTGCCTGAAATTCCAGTGTCCTCTGCGTGCATTTAGCTAATCAATTTAATGAACAGGTGCAAGAATCAAGATAATGGACAGAGCTCAAAAAGTCCTTTTTGGAGGATATTGGAAGATAAATCTTATACAGGCTATGAAATGACAGAGAATGGGGTAAAATGAGAAAGCATCATAAGTATTGCCATGTGTTATAAATTAATTATTTTTCATATTTTGAGATTGGCAAGCTAAACATTTAAATACTTTTTAAGAATACTCCTGGTGAGGAACAGGGCTTATAACACTATTGTATATAATATCTTAAAGAATATTCCTTCCAACAACTAGCCATGTGTAGTTCTGAAAAACCAAAGTAGAAGCTGCAGGATGGGGCATCAGTGTTGAAGAGCCACACACTTCTTTTCTAGAAGTAATAGAAATATTTTAAAGTAGTCACTAATTTATTAACCATTTAAACAATTAGCATATGAAATGAAAATCAAATTAGTAAGACATCTGACAAAGTGCTGGAAGATAAGATGAAGAAATAACTTTCTTCCATAATGTTATTGAATGTATTAAATTAATTTAAAGGTATGTTGCATGTGTACTATTCAGTTTAGTTCAGTCATGTCCAACTCTTTGCCACTCCATGGACTACACAACACCAGGCTTCCCTGTCCATCACCAAATCTTGGGGCTTGCTCAAACTCATGTCCATTGAGTCAGTGATGCCATCAACCATCTCATCCTCTGTTGTCCCCTTCTCCTCCTGCCTTCAATCTTTCCCAGCATCAGGGTCTTTTCCAATGAGTCCGTTCTTCACATCAGGTGGCCAGAGTATTGGAGTTTCAGTTTCAGCATCAGTCCTTCCAATGAATATTCAGGACTGATTTCCTTCAGAATGGACTGGTTGGATCTCCTTGCAGTCCAAGGACTCTCAAGAGTCTTCTCCAACATCACAGTTCAAAAGCATCAATTCTCTGCTGCTCAGCTTTCTTTATAGTCCAACTCTCACATCCATACATGACTACTGGAAAAACCATAGCTTTGACTAGACATAACTTTGTTGGCAAGGTGATGTCTCTGCGTTTTAATATGCTGTCTATGTTGGTCCTAGCTTTTCTTCGAAGGAGCAAGCGTCTTTTAATTTCATGCCTGCAGTCACCATCTGCAGTGATTTTGGAGCCCAAAAAATTAAGGTCTGTCACTGTTTCCATTGTTTCCCCATCTATTTGTCATGAAGTAATGGGACCAGATGCTATGATCTTCACTTTCTGAATGTTGAATTTTAAGCCAACTTTTTCACTCTCCTCTTTCACTTTCATCAAGAGGCTTTTTAGTTCCTCTTCCCTTTCGGCCATAAGGGTGGTGTCATCTGCATATCTGAGGTTATTGATATTTCTCCCAGCAATCTTGATTCCAGCTTGTGCTTCATCCAGCCCAGCGTTTCTCATGATGTAATCTGCATAGAAGTTAAATAAGCAGGGTGACTATATACAGCCTTGACGTACTCCTTTCCCAATTTGGAACCAGCCTGTTGTTCCATGTCCAGTTCTAACTGTTGCTTCCTGACCTGCATACAGATTTCTCAAGAGGCAGGTCAGGTGGTCTGGTATTCCCATTTCTTTCAGAATTTTCCACAGTTTGTTGTGATTCACATAGTCAAAGGCTTTGGAGTAGTCAATAAAGCAGAAGTAGATGTTTTTCTGGAACTCTTGCTTTTTCTATGATCCAGCAGTTGTCAGCAATTTGATCTCTGGTTCCTCTGCCTTTTCTAAATCCAGCTTGAACATCTGCAAGTTCACGGTTCATGTACTGTTGAAGCCTGGCTTGGAGAACTTTGAGCATTACTTTGTTAGTGTGTGAGATGAGTGCAATTGTGCGGTAGATTGAGCATTCTTTGGCACTGCCTTTCTTAGGGATTGGAATGAAAACTGACCTTTTCCAGTCCTGTGGCACTGCTGAGTTTTCCAAATTTGCTGGCATGTTGAGTGCAGCACTTTCGCAGCATCATCTTTTAGGATTTGAAATAGCTTAACTGGAATTCCATCACCGCCACTAGCTTTGTTTGTAGTGATACTTCCTAAGGCCCCCTTGACTTCTCATTCCAGGATGTCTAGCTCTAGGTAAGTGATCATACCATTGTGGTTATCTGGGTCATGAAGATCTTTCTTGTACAATTCTTCTGTGTGTATTCCTGCCACCTCTTCTTAATATCTTCTGCTTCTGTGAGGTCCATACCATTTCTGTCCTTTATCAAGCCCATCATTGCAGGAAGTATTCCCTTGGTATCTCTAATTATCTTGAAGAGATCTCTAGTCTTTCCCATTCTGTTGTTTTCCTCTATTTCTTTGCATTGATCACTGAGGAAGGCTTCCTTATCTCTCCTTGCTATTCTTTGGAACTCTGAATTCAAATGGGTATATCTCTCCTTTTCTCCTTTGCCTTTCACTTCTCTTCTTTCCTCAGCTATTTTTAAGCCCTCCTCAGACAACCATTTTGCCTTTTTGAATTTCTTTTCCTTGGGAATGGTCTTAATCACTGCCTCCTGTACAATGTCAAAAGCTCTGTCCATAGTTCTTCAGGCACTTTGTCTATCAGATCTAATCCCTTGAATCTATTTCTCATTTCCACTGTATAATTATAAGGGATTTGATTTAGGTCATATCTGAATGGTCTAGTGGCTTTCGCCAATTTCTTCAAGTTAAGTCTGAATTTGGCAATAAGGAATTCATGATCTGGGCCACAGTCAGCTTCCAGTCTTGTTTTTGCTGTCTGTATAGAGCTTCTCCATCTTTGGTTGCAAAGAATAAAATCAATATGATTTCAGTATTGACCATCTGGTGATGTCCATGTGTAGAGTCTTCTCTTGTGTTGTTGGAAGAGCATGTTTGCTATGACCAGTGTGTTCTCTTGGCAAAACTCTGTTAGCCTTTGACTTGCTTCATTTTGTACTCCAAGACCAAATTTGCCTGTTACTCCAGGTATCTCATGACTTCCTACTTTTGCATTCCAGTCCCCTATAATGAAAAGGACATCTTTTTGGATGTTAGTTCTAGAAAGCCTTGTAGGTAGTCCAAACACAGTTAAACTTCAGCTCCTTCGGCATTACTGGTCGGGGCATAGACTTGGAGTACTGTGATACTGAATGGTTTGCCTTGGAAACAAACAGAGATCATTCTGTCGTTTTTGAGATTGGGTGCAAGTATTGCATGGACTCTTTTGTTGACTGATGGCTACTCCATTTCTTCTAAGGGGTTCTTGCCCACAGTAGTAGATATAATGGTCGTTTGAGTTAAATTCACCCATTCCAGTCCATTTTAGTTCTGATTCCTAAAATGTCGACATCTACTCTTGCCCATCTCCTGTTTGACCACTTCCAATTTGCCTTGATTCGTGTACCTAACATTCCAGGTTCCTATGCAATGTTGCTCTTTACAGCATAAGACTTTACTTCCATCACCAGTCACATCCACAGCTAGCTGTTGTTTTTGCTTTGGCTCTGTCTCCTCATTCTTTCTGGAGTTATTTCTCCACTGATCTCCAGTAGCATATTGGGAACGTGCTGACCTGGGGAGTTCATCTTTCAGTGTCCTATCTTTTTGCCTTTGCGTACTGTTCATGGGGTTCTCAAGGCAAGAATACTGAAGTGGTTTGCCATTCCCTTCTCCCGTGGACCACATTTTGTCAGATCTCTCCACCGTGACCTGTCCATCTTCGATGGCCTTAGATGGCATGGCTCATAATTTCATTGTGTTAGACAAGGCTTTGGTTCAGTTTGTAATGTGTGTTATAGCAAACTTTAATCAAATTCAAAATCATTTAATGAAATATACAATTTTTAGAAGTAACTATTATTGGTATCATGTGTAGGATTACTTTATTAAAATATGAATTAAATTCCTAATTAATATAGTATACAAACATTTTTTACTTTTTAAATATTCAAAAGCCAGTGAGAAAAGGACACCAAAAGCAACATGCTTCTAATCTGCTTTATATATGTAGGAGTATTCTTCCTTGAAGTAGGGAATAACATGTGTATAGTGTTATGTTTTTAACTTTAAAAATTAACAGTGATAAAATTAAGTGCAATACATTGCATAGCTTTTTATTGCACTAGGTAAAATAAATTAAATCTTGTTGTAGGTTGAAAAGAGAGATATTCAGTAGAAAAGAAAGTCCTAAAAACTTAACACAGCAAAAAAGATAAGAAATGTTGTTTAGGGCAAAAAATGCAGATGATAGAACTCCAAAGTTAAAAGGATAAGGAATCACAGTGGATTACGTAATTTAGCCACATATATTATAAAAATGAAATAAGTTAATGTCCTATTACTTATTTTACTTTTATAACAACTATAGTTGATTTACAATATTATATTAGTTTCTGGTGTACATAGTTGTTTAATATTTTTGTATATTATACTCTGTTCAAAGTTATAAAGTAATGGCTATATTTCCCTGTGCTCTACAATATATCCTTCTAGCTTATTTATTTTATACATAGTAGTTTGTACCTCTTAGTCTTAGTCTATTTTGTCCTTCCCCTTTTCTCTCTCCTTATTGGTAATCACTAGTGGTTTTCTACACTGAAAATCTGTTTCTATTTTGTTATATTAATTCAATTTTTGTTTTTTATATTCTCTATAGAAGTAATAGTATGTAGTATTTGTCTTCCTCTTTCTGACTTATGTCACTAACATAATATCCGCTAGGACCATCCATATTGTTGCAAATGGCAGGACTTCATTCCTTTTTATGACTAATATTCCATTGTGTATATATTATATATGTATACATATATATAAAACAACCTTCTTTTTTATCTGTTGTTGGACACTTAAGTTGCTTTCTTATCTTGGATACTGTAAATAATGCTGGTGTGAACATTAGAGTGCATGTATATTTTTTAATTTGAGTTTTTGTTATTGTTGAGTTCTGTGAGTTATTTATCTGTTTTGGATAATTTATGCTGATATATGATTTGCAAACATTTCCCCCCATTTAGTAGGTTGTGTTTTTTGTTGATGTTGGTCTTTGATGTGCAGAAGCTTTTTAATTTGATGCAGTTCTATTCTTTTATTTTTGCTTTTGATTTCCTTTCCCAAGAAGACATACACAGAAAGATATTACTAAGATTCATGTCAAAGAACATACTGTCTATGTTTGCTTCCAGGACCTTTATGGGTTCACTGTCTATGAATGTAGGAGTCTCTAATTGATTTTGAGTTGTTTTTGTATAAGGTGTGAGAAGGTGGTTTAGTTTCATTATTTTGCATGTGGCCATCTTATTTCCCAACATCTTTTACTGAAGAAACTATTTTTTCTCCATTTTATATTTTTTGCTCCTTTGTTGTAAATTAATTGTCTGTATAAATATGGGTTTATCTCTGGGCTCTCTCTTCTCTTCCATATCTGTTTGTGTCTATTTCTCTGCCAATATATAGCTTTGTATTATAATTTGAAATCATGGAGTGTGTAGGGAATAGCAGTTTATTTGGAAAGACTGTAATTTGTTATAGGTGAGACTATTGAGAGACCTTTGCAAAATCAAAGGATGAGGGGAGAAGAGGAAGGAATCTAAAGGTGAGAGCACAATATATTCAATTTAAACTCCACAGTAACTCTGTAACTGTAAAGGTAATTTGAATCCATACTGGATCTGCATCTGTGACTTTAATTCTTTTTCGTTTTTCTTATTATAGGCATACATAACCTGCCTCAGGGAGCCCTGCCCAGCCCCTTCCGCTTGACCCTTGGTCTAAGGTGTTTTGTTTGGCTAACAGGGAGATAGCTTGACCCTGCCCACTATGAAGGGCTATAAAGAAGTGAAACAAACATATTTCCAGGCTTGCCATTCTAGGAGTATTTGCAAGAATTAAATGGTCTTTTTACTTTGTTTCCTCATCTCCACCCATCTCTGAAAAAAAAAACAACATTCAGGCTCTGACAAGATGGTTATTTTCAGGCACTAGCCTGCCATCTTCTCCGTCAGCTAACTTTCCAAATAAAGTCCCAGTTTATCAGGGCTCAGTCTCATTCAGAGGATCTGCAAACAGTCCAGTTGCTGTGGTCCAGTTCTCATCTGGAAAAACCTAGAGCAGTGTTTGTTTGTTGCGAGATCTCTACTTAGCTCTAGGTTCAGAATTTGGTTTTGGTTCTTGATTCTCCAGGTCAATGAAATATTTGCACCTTCAGTAGAATGAATCTGAAAGCCTAGGGTTTGGCCTCTGATAAGCGGTGGAACCGATGGTGGGGAGGAAATGGCAACAGAGTGGGGAGCAGAATAGACAAGCATTTATTTACATACAACAGTATTTATACATCAACATCACCCACTCCAGACTTAATGAAGATTGAGATAGGACACTGAGAAATGACATTACCCATTTCATTCATATATACTGGGATACCTGTTTCATTACCAAGAGAATAGCCTGCCTTATTCTTGGAGGCATCTTGTTTTTGAAGATGTGTTCCTGAGTGAAAAACCTGAGTAAAAGATGGGGGAGATACAGCTTAAAGTGGGGGCAAAGAATATTTGAGTCACAATGAGCTATTTCTCATTTATCTTTGAAATTATGACTTGATTAATCTATTTCCAAAATGATCAACAGAACCTACCCCAAAACAAAGGAATTAAGTCACCCTGCTTATTTAGTTTATATGCAGAGTACATCATGTGATGTACTGGCTGGATGAATCAAAACCTGGAATCAAGGTTGCCAGTAGAAATATCAGCAACCTCAGATATACCTCATATATACAGATGATACCACCCTAATGGCAAGAGGAACTAGAGAGCCTCTTGATGAGGGTGAAAGAAGAGAGTGAAAAAAGTTGGCTTAAAACTAAGATCTGGCATCTGGTCCCATCACTTTATGGCAAGTAGATAGGGGGAAAATGAAAACAGATACAGACTTCATTTTCTTGGGCTCAAAAATCACTGCAGATGGTGACTGTAGCCATAAAATTAAAAGATTCTTGCTCCTTGGAAGAAAAGCTATGACAAACCTAGGCAGCATATTAAAAAGCAGAGGCATCATTTTGCTGATAAAGGTTCATGTAGTCAGAGCTATAGTTTTTGCAGTGGTCATGTATGGATGTGAAAGTTGGACCATAAAGAAAATTGAGTGCCAAAGAAATGATGCTTTCAAATTGTGGTGCCAGAGAAGACTCTTGAGAGCCCCTTGGACAGCAAGATCAAACAAGTCAATCCTAAAGGAAATCAGTCCTGGATATTCATTGGAAGGACTGATGCTGAAGCTGAAGCTCCAAAACTTTGGCCACCAGATGTGAAGAATCAACTCATTGGAAAAGACCCTGATGCTGAGAAAGACTGAGGGCAGGAGGAGTATGGAGCGACAGAGGAAGAGATAGTTGGATGGCATCATCGACTCAATGGACATGAGTCTGAGCAAACGCCGGGAGATAGTGAAGGACAGGGAAGCCCGGCATGCCGCAGTTCATGGGGTCACAAAGCGTGGGACGCAACTAAGTGACTGAACAAAATTATCACTGATAGTGTGGTAGACTGGCAAATTAGTGCTGTTGAAATGAATTAAACCTGGGCTTCATCTTGACTCTGTCATTTGCTAGCTATATATTCCCTGGTGTCTACTTAAATTAGCCTGATTCCTCTTATGAAAACACTGGTGAATTGTAATAAGAATTAAAAGAAAAATTCAAGCAAAGTCATTTGGTACATTGCTTAGTTATAATAAAGTTGCAAAAAATATAATTCCATTATTTTTCTCAAAATTTTTACAGCTTGATGATAAAAATCTGAGATAAGTAAAATAAAATCACAAAGCAGAAAGCAAGGCAGCCTGGCCTTGAAGGGGAGCAAAGTATGCTACCTCTATAGGCATAAGAATTACTCTGAGCTTATAGAGGTTTAGATAATCGAATTGTTTTAGATTACTTGTTGGCTGAACAAAGAGGAGTCTGTGTCATCACAAATATCTCCTGTTATACCTGGGTTAATACCTCTGCTATTAAAGAAATACAAATATAAGTAAAGAACTAACAAGCTACTTGATGAGATTAATGTCTCTTTCGGTACATTCTTTGATTTATTTGGTACAAAATGATTTGGTTCACAGGGGCCCTGGCTAAAATGCATATTTCTGCCTCTTGGCCTTATCTTCTAATAGCCATTATTTTAATCTCTGCCTCAATAGCTTTATAAACCCTGCAGTAGTCCAGTTGTTCTCCTCAGTGAAGACAACCATCTTTCAGCACTTTGCAGTCTTTTAGCTACTCTAAATGTAGCCACACCATGAAAGCAAAGGAGAAGAAACAGTTGTCTTTTCCTGCATTTCAGATAATTGGTGATGCCACCAGCCTGATAATCAGCTCTGCAGATTTACCACCTTAGGTCTATGTGTTATGTGAGATAATAATGAAAAGTAAAGCCAGTTAAAATGGGTTTTCTAACAGAAAGCATCTTGATTCAGATATTCACACCATTCAGTTTTCTACATTATTTTTCAGAACACTGATCTCAAACAAAATGAGACAAGTCATTTCTTCATCTTGAAGAACAAAAAGAGAGTAAAGCTGCAACCTTAGCATCAAACAAAATTCATACCAAATGTATACATAATGCAGATATGACTATCAGCTTATCAAATTCCTATAAGATGATAACCTGTTTTTCACACATAATCAACATATGCATAAAATAAATTTTGACTATGGTTGGAAACAAAATAATAGTTGCTTCTATGGAGAAATTGTGTTCAAATTACCATTACTCTGAAATGAGCTTCTGAATCTACTATCTACTCTTTAGATTTGACTTACCTTTAAAGATGACTCTTCAGAAGGAATGCAAAAGCAAAACCCACTATCTGCTTATCCAATGTAGTTACCTTTCTCAGAACCTATCCAACTCCTTTATACAGCTGAACTCTATGGAATTTATAGATAAATGCTGATTTATAATTATAGTTCCACAATGTTCTATGCAACAGTCAAAAAATACTAAAAAAGTAAAGTAAAAATAACTTTTCTAGCTTGTTTCTCATCATATATTTTTGACAAGTCTGTTTCAATCATTACAGCTGGTTTTTAGTTTTTGATATCACCTTTTAAATATTATTTAAATTTTATCACACAAAATATTCAAAACTGCCTCAAGTTAAAATATTAAATAAGATTTATTTGAAAAAGTCCAGCTTTCATCTTTGTCCCCTTCAACTTTCCCCTCATTCTGCTAAGACAACATTAAAAAAAAATCCTTCCTTTGTCTCTACTTATGAATGTAAGTAGATGATATGTAGATAGACTGAATGAATGGGTTTAGTTACATGTTCCTATTATCCTCTTCTACCTTATTAAACAAAATGCTGTGTATGGTACACACACTTCTGTACATACTGAAAGTGAATTTTGGAGATTACTCCATAGTAAGACAGTCTCATTTTTTCCTAAAAATGCAGAGTAGTCCATTGTTGGATATACATCACTGTATTCATATAACTCCTTTTGTTTCCCAGCATGGTCTCTGATTTCTGCTAAGACCCATATGGGATTTCCCTGTGACAGACAGTAAATTTGTAACAGAAATTGGAGGGCCTCAGAAATGCATGTTATCGACTTGTGGCTTTGTCCTAATAGACTTCTGAGAACTATTTATGGTGAAGAATGCATCTCAGCCAAAGAAATAGCACATCAATTATGTTTATTGGAGAGACAGAAAAAGATTGAAGTATTATAGCTCACTATCAGTATAACAAAAAAAAATAGTTCAAGAAGTACCCTAGTTTTTAAAAAATCAGTGAAAAAGAGACAAAAAGCATGATTACAAAAATGTTGAGGGCAGCACATCCTTACAAGTTACCTGCATTTCTTACATTTGTCTTCCCAATTCTATATCCAATAGTGTAAAGGAATTTGTCTTTGAAAATGCAGAGATGTAGAGGACCATCATGAAATGGGTTCTTTAAGGGCTTTCTCAGGAAAACATGTCTAATAACAGAATGCAGAAAACCCAAGAGAAAAATAAAGGAAGAAAGGAAAGTTTCTAGATCCACAGGTGACCAAAATTCAGGAATATAAATAAAAACGCTATTGCTGTGTGATGTAATCTTCCCTTTCTTTATCTTTTCTTTGACTTCTCTTTTGGAAGATGTATGAAGCAGATGATTTTTACTCCGTATTTATTTGAGGGAACACATTATAAAGTAAAATGAACAGATGAGCTCAGATGCACAGGAAACAGAAGTTGAAAACAAAGGGAACCAAGGAAGAAAGAACATAAGGTACTGGAATCAATATTGATAACTTCCAGGTCAAAGGCTGAGGGCAGGGGGGTGGGGGTGACTGAGAAAGCCATCGAGGACAGTTTCTACAGGGTCACTGAGCCAGGAGCAAATGAGATCCTGAGAAAGTACTTCATTGTGGAAGAGTTAGCGCTAAGCAGGAAACCTTTCCACGCTGTGAAGAAGCTGGGACAGAAGGTTCTTCCTTGAGTGTGACCATCTTCACTTCAGCTCAGGAGCCCTGCAAGAGACAGAAGAGAGGGTTGCTTCCAGACATAACTCTACAGGGGAATGTTAATGTTAATATTAAAGCATTACAGTTGGAAGGGGAAGATATTCTTAAGTTTCCTGAGGCAAAGCTACTTTAGAGCACAAGCCTTTTATTTAGTTGAAAGAAGAAGCTTTAGTGTAAACTGCCTGATGAGAAGTCAGGTCCAAAGTCTTTCATTATTTCTGCCTCTGTCTTGTTTCCTCCACCATCTTCCAGGGAGACTAAACACGATTCTAAAAGATAAAGAGCATACCTGTTGGCTGAAGTGTAGGGCGTCCTAGGAGAGACAAAAGAAGATATATACTTAAAAGATATAGAGGTTGATCCATCCCCAAAACACAATGTCCCAAGCCCCGGGGCCCCACCCAAGATCTTCCTAATACCATAACCCATATCATCTGATTTCAGGGTTTATATGAAGGCAAACACTGACAGCATGTGACCAATGAAGTTTCTCTCATACCAATCCAATGCAATTAAGTCAGCCTTATTGTCTGTTCCTGCATTTGTCCCAGGATCTCCAACCCAAATCCCCATGCATGTTAACCTTTCCTTATCTCTACAAGCCACAGTCTCTTATGTTTCACCCATAAGTAACCATGGACTACACATTTCTGAATCTCCAGGATATTAAAGTCAGTTAGGGAAATAAGCTTTAGACGAGGCCATTGATGTACAGAGAACTAACTTGAGCAAAACCATATGTCTTCCTCCAAAAGTCAGCGGGGAGGCTCAGCTGCCCAAAGGCTCCTTACCTTTCTGATTCCTGAAGTAGATGAAGAGCCCCACCGCAAGGAAGAGCAGACCCAGCACGAAGCCCCCAACTCCACTCATCATCTTGCCCTGAGCTGAGTCAGACCGTGCCCCTGAGAAAAGAAGCCAGTTTTAGTCATTTTTATCCCAAATTCTCTTCTCCAATTGTGACTGAAATTGTGAACTATGAGAATGAGGAAAGAAATCTGCCCTGGAAGAATTAGAATAATTGGCCATTTCTGGAAAAGAGATTAAAAATCACATTGAGTAGCTACAAGCTTCAGTGAACTTATTTAAACAACACAGCCATGCTATTAGGTCACATGACTTCAACATCTAATGGATGAGGAGCCAAGGACTCAGTGAGGTTAAGTAGCTTGTCTAGGGTGACAGATGTAATTAAACAGCATAGCTGAGGTTGGACTCTGCTCATGCCAAGCACATTGTAGAGGGTGCATCTCTTTTCAGGTCACAGTGAAGAACTCAGATCAACAGTGTCAGAAGCCCAATCTGAGGCAGGGGACTGGTCCCCAAGGCCATGTAGTATCCATGACTTGTGATATCATGGGAAGCTCAGAACAGGGACACCTCTTTTCTCCTTGTCCAGCAGAAGTGCCTCCCCAGGGAGTGTAGGTATTTGGAGAAACTATCCCAGGATATCTGTAAACTATCAGAGGATTTCTATCATAGGCTATCTCGGGGCTCCCCCAATAACCTCGGCTGAAGGACAGGAGAACAAGGAGAAAATGAACACATGGTGTAGGGAGAGGAGACACTCAGGGGACACTCAGGGGAAAGCAAGCCCCCTCCACGGTGGGTGAGGGACTTATGAGATCAGAAAGCTCACTCCATTCCACTGTGAGAGGGCTCGTCCGGCTGGGGTGCTCCACTTGGCAGGTGTAGACCTCTCCACTCTGAGGAACTGTTTCAAGCATCACCATGGTCTGGAAGGTCCAGTCTCCATTCTGGATCAGGCCTGTGGAGATCACCCCAGCCTCCTCTTCGTGGCCGTTCCGGAACCACCTGACTTCAACGTGTCCTGGGTAGAATCCATTCACAGAGCAGACCAGGAGGTTGTGGTGCTGCAGGGGCTGGGTCTTTGCAGGATACACAGTCACTGTAGGCTCCACTGGGAGAGAAAAGGTGGAGGCAGTTAGTGAGGACAACAGAGTAAGTCTCCTTGGTTAGCTGCCTTTCAGCCCCCACTCTCAAGTTCCAGACTGTAGCCCAGTGGGTAGGCCCAGTGGCACAATAGGAATTAATGCCATGAGCTTTATGTTTAACATTTACACACCGGACCATTAGTTTGAAAGATGTTGAGAAAATGTATATTTTCTCATGCAGTGAAATAGTTATTCATTGTTGAATTGAAATGTTTATACATCTTTGCAAGGCATATAACATACTACTTAAAAGCAAAATTTCTGAAGCCAGACTGCCTGGGTTCAAATCCAGGTTCTACTTTTTACTGAGACCCTAGGAGAATTTTTACATTCCTCTGTGCCTTGACTTTATCATCTATAAAGGAGGATACTAGTCCTAACTTTTCTCTTAGCATTCATTATTTGAGGATTAATATACCTAAAGTATGTAACACAATAAAAGGAATTTACCCTATAATATATTTTAGCTGTTATTATCCTTGTTTAATTCAAAGCCTTGTGGATAAATTGGGGGAAAGCAGTAGGATAGGTGTGGAGAGAAGGGATGAAATCCTGGGAAAGCTCTCTCAAGTCACTCATATCTTAGAATATCTCAGAAATGGTTCTGCCCTACGAAAGATGCGTGTGATTGTACTCTGTGAGTTAAATCTCAAGAAAACGGTGAGTCCTGAAGGAGAGGAAAAGCCATTAACTTTTTTTAAGTATATATAAATTCTTACATACCACTGATCAACCCATCTCCTTTGTAAAACAAGCATATTTACTTGGAACTATTATTATTTTACATTTTTCTTTCTTTTTAAGCTCATATTTGAGTTCAAGAGAGGATAGGAGACTCATTAATATGTATACTTAGTGCCTGATACAATCCCTAAAGCTAATGGGTTCAATAAAAAAAAATGAAATCTGAGGAAAAGACATTTTTACAATATCATAAGATGAAAGATTTAAGATTAATCTAAAGCATCTTTTCCAACCACAACACTGTGAGATTAGAAATCAATTACAGGGGAAAAAAACTGTAAAAAACAAAAACACATGGAGGCTAAACAGTATGTTTCTGAATAATCAATGGATTAATGAAGAAATTAAAGAAATTTTAAAAATACCTAGAAACAAATGATAGGCAAATGCAACAACCCACAGCCTGTGGGACACAGCAAGAGTGGTTCTAAGAGGGAAGTTTATAGCAGTACAATCTTAACTCAGAAACAAGAAAGACCCCAAATAAACAACCAACCTTACAACTTTAGAGAAAGAAGAACAAAGAAAATGCAAAGTTACTGGAAGGAAAGAAATCATAAAGACCAGAACAGAAGTAAGTGAAACAGAAATGAAGAAAACAATAGCAAAGATCAATGAAATTGAAAGCTGATTCTTGAGAAGATAAATAAAATTAATAAACTTTTGGCCAGACTCAATCAAGTAAAAAAAAAGGGGGTGGGGGGAGAGGAGTCAAATCAATAAAATTAGAAAACAAGAAAGAAGTTACAACAGACACCACAAAATGCAAGGGATCATAAGGATCCTAAGAGACTGCTACAAGCAACTATACACCAACAAAATGGACAACCTGGAAGAAATGGACAAATTCTTAACCTCCCTCCTGTATCCCTCCCCAGCACCTTCCCTCCCGCCTGGCCCACTCAGACCCCAGGGCACTGTTCCCGGCACACACACTCTTCTCTTCATCCCACTTCACACACACTCACACTCCCCTCAATAGTCACTGACAAATTCACACAGTCTCTCCAACAACAGACTCTCACAGGAACCCCAATTTCTACTTGCTCACATCCTACATATTAATACTTACTCTGGACTCAGTCTACCTCTGTCTCCGGCCCTGTCTCTCTCTTGTCTCTCCCGTCTCACAATCACGCATTGACAAAATCACAGTGTCTACTGACAACACGCTCTTGCAGGAACCCTCCTAACTTGTACCCACTCACAGTCATACACACTTGCCCCGCATTGAGTGAAGTATCTCTGTTTCTGCCTGTCTCTCTCTCTTTCCCACTCTCTCTCTCTCTCTCACACACACACACACACACACACACACACTGCTCCATACTGGCCGTCCACCCCCGCGCTCACCTCGCCGCTGCACAGTGAAACTCTCAACGACCCCATAGTTGTGTCTGCACACCGTGTCCACCTCGGCCCGCTTCTGCTCCAGGATCTCCTTCTGGCTGTTCCAGTGCTCGGCGTCCTCCTGCCCCTGTTGGGTCACCGCCCGGAACTCGCCCCAGTCGCTGTCGAAGCGCACGGTCTCTTCTCCATTAGTGTAGAATCTGTGCAGCAACCGCACCCGCTCGGTCCCGTTGAAGAAATGACACTCGCCCTTATAATACTCCAGGAAATGTGCTGCAGAGACGGGATAGATCTGGTCACAGGAGCGGACTCCTGGGGAGTGGCTAATAACGGATGGAGGGCAGGGGTGACACCCACCAATGCGGGACGCCCAGGCTCAGTTGGGGCCACTAGGACTAGCCCTATCCCCCTTCGCTGGCTCCATGGCACCCCAACTACCAGCACGCCTTGAGTTCTTTCATCTTCTCTCAACAGAGGAAGGCTGCGGGAGGCTTGGGGAAATCTCTCCTATCCAAGCCTTTCCCGACCTAGTCCAGCTTCCATGCTTGGCTGGAGCCCTCTAGGCCTGAGTCCTCTAAGCCTGAGGACTTAGAGGATTTGCCTCTTCACCACCTCTTCCTAAATCTTCCACCAGAAAACCAGCGCTCTCCTGTCATCCTGCAGCTCTTTTAACGGTTCCTTAAACATGTTCACCTCATTTTGCAAATGTTCGGTTGAGGCTGACCTTGCCACAGGCCTGTGCTACTCTCTCAGAATCCAAAGAAACAAAAACAGACATGTCCCCTCCAATCATGGAGCTTAAATTTTAGTGAAAATGATAGACAAAATTAAACAATAAAAGAATTTATACAAGAGTGAGAAATAATCAGAAGTGTTAGAGTTCTGTAACAATCAATTATAGGATGACCTGAATTACATTAGGTGCCAAAAAGTGGTCCCTAAGAGTGACATTTAAGATAACCTGAAAGGCTAAGTTGACATGCACTGAGGGAGGAAACTGGGTGTGTGTGTATGTTTAGGGCAAAAGGGAGATGCGTTTCAGGTGTCTGTATTTTGTACATTAATACCATGTACAAAAGCTTGGAAGAAGTGACAGACTTCTTTAAAGAACTAGAAAAAATATTTCATTGAAGTGCAGAGAGTGAGAGGGAGGAGAAATCAAGAACTTGAGCCAGTAACTTAAAAGTCCTGTAGGTGATGTTAAGATTTTGACTTTATACTATATGTAAGGAGAACTACTGAGGAGCGTTAAGGAAATTAAACCATCACCCTAATACAGTGCTACACTCTTTTCTGCGATTTCAAATTAAGAAATCTCAGAAAAACAGATTTTTTTAAAAAACTGTAACAAGTCTCAATTGGCAAATCTGACTTGATGAGTTAAGGGGTCAAATATGGCTCTGAGGGTTGGGGTGGGGTCTGTTCGGTAGATGGTAGGCTGTTTACCAGTGTCCGCTACCCCTACACAGTGGATGTCAGAAGAAACCCTCAGTGTAACAACCAAAAATGCCTCCAGATATTTCCAAATGTTTAGGAGTCAAGGAGTAGGAGTAAGGAGTGGTGGTTCGTCACCAGATGAGCTCCATCAGTATAAACCATCTGAAAAAATCTACGGTGCAAAAACCATTGTTAATTTCGGAGCAGCTGAGAATTACATTGAAAGTTTTGCCAATAGTCTGTCTTGGTCCTACTTCAAATCTATACTTTTTAAGAATCCAGCCCCAGTGGAGAGCTACTTTTCCAGTAAAACACATTTATTCAGTACAAAGCCTTCTTTGTTTCCCTCAACAACAAATTACAAAGTCATGTAATTTATCCTTCACATCATCTTCCTTCTTGATTTCTCTGCCACTGGCCCACTACTTGTCTATAGTATAGGAGTAAACTACAGTCACAGACATTTTATTCCCATTCAGAGCCCCAAATAATTCATTTTCTAACTTTGTCTCCTACTCCCAATAATACCAGTAGGCATTAAATTATCAGCCTTGGTCATACAAAGAATTCTTATTTCTGTAGTCAAGTCCCATTGGAAAGGAAGAAAGTAAGGGAGAAAGTGACCTCATTTAGACAGTTAACAAGAAATGAGCAATTCCCCAGACTCTGAGAAAAGACTTTCACTTATAAATGATGGCAGAAAGTGCACTGTGAATCAGATCAAGTCTATCTTAATATTCAGAAATTCTCTAATACCTTCTTGTCAATGACAAAGTTAAAAAATAAAACTGTGTGAAGTCAAATTTTTTTTATGGTAGCTTATATGGTTAGCACTATTACTGCAACTCACATGCCCAATTTAAGGTTGCCAGTTTAGTAAATAAAAATATAGGTTTCAGAAATTATTGTTGTTTAGCTGAACTTTAAATTTAGCTGGATCCTGTGTTATATTTGGCAACCTTAGCCCAACTTGCTAACAAAATTTCAGAAGGAGTACATTTAATACTTCTTTTTCTTCTTCTTCACATGCCCATGACAGCCTGCACATACACTGTGAACCCACATGAAACTTGTAAAATAAATGCAAAATTAATGAATATTCCTCCTGTTTATTGCCTCTAGCAGTCTTTCTAGTGTTGTTCATATCATAAGTACTCAATAAATACATTGCCATTTTAGTTTTTATAAACCCAATGTAAGCTGACAAGATCTACTTGTTTACTTGCTAAAGCAAGTGATATCTTCATCATCATTTGGCAATTGTCTTCAATTAATTTTATCACTGATTACCATTTTGAGCACAAAAGAGCAGAAACATTGCTTTCTATAAAATAATAATGTATATATGAATCTAACACAGAGTATGCTGACATAAAAGAAAAGCAATTTCCATAAACTCGGTTTCACACTATATAACCGGGGCTCTAGCAGCAACTATGTGACACTGGGTAAATTACTGAAACTTTTTGAATATTAGATTCCATAGATATATTTTAATTGCTACAGATTCGATAGGACAGTTACAAGAATTACATACTGAAATTTATGGACCTGGTACATAACAACTATGAAGTGCTTTGATGTTCCATGCTGATAGAGATTGGGTTGTTTTGTTTGTTACTCCATCCTCATCAGCTCAGGGAGTAACTGTTGTACATTAGGTCACTAATAAATATAAGGTTTTATAAACCAATGACTTTTTCCATAACCAGTCACCCCTGCATACATACAAGGGCATTCTAGTGTTTTTTGCTGGTGACTGAACCTCTCTGGTTCTCAAGTCTTCCTAGCGTTTCTTCAGGTTCTTTTATTCTTATACTTTAGGTCCAGCTTACTCTCTGATTCTACGGCACAGTTTCCCCCTGATTTAAGCTACTCAAATGTGGCATCTGTAATCCATTCCTCACTTCTTCAGCTCTCATTCTTTCTTCAGAGGGTCCAATCTAGCTCCTGTCTTGTATGTTCTATTGACTGTAAACATCAAGTCCTCCAAACCCAGTGCTGATTTCTTTGTCATGTTCTCACTTGACCCTCCTTAGTCAAACTCACCACAACTGCCACTCCTTCCCTTCTTGAAAAATTTTCTTCACTTGCATGCATCACATTCTCTTGGTTTTCCCCAACATCAACAGTACCCCTTCGCAGGCTCTTTTACAGACTCATAAGCCCTTGGCCCTCTGGACATGGCCCTTGCTCTCTTTTTCTGATCTACACACACTCTCTCCTTCCCCTGCTGCTGCTGCTGCTAAGTCGCTTCAGTCGTGTCCTACTCTGTGCGACCCCATAGACGGCAGCCCACCAGGCTCCCACATCCCTGGGATTCTCCAGGCAAGAACACTGGAGTGGGTTGCCATTTCCTTCTCCAATGCAAGAAAGTGAAAAGTGAAAGTGAAGTCACTCAGTCATGTCTGACTCTTCACGACCCCATGGACTGCAGCCTACCAGGCTCCTCCATCCATGGGATTTTCCAGGCAAGAGTACTGGAGCGGCGTGCCATTGCCTTCTCCGTCTCCTTCCCCTACTTTCTTATATTTTAACATAGTGCATATGTCAATGACCCTGACACACATACCTTTGGCTCTGGCCTCCTCTTGAATTCCAATTTGATGTTTTCAATTAACTTCTTGAAGGCTCCACATACACGTTAATAAATTATTTCAAACTTAAAATAAACAAAACTTATTCTTCTATCCACCCACTTCAAATTATTTCCTTCCAAAACTTTTCCTATTTCAATAAACAGCACCACCAAATGACTTTCTTCCTAATCCCTCAGTGCTGTGCTGTGCTCAAATCATGTCTGACTCTTTGCGACCCCATGGACTGTAGCCCCCCAGGCTCCTCTGTTCATGGAGTTCCCCGGGCAAGAATACTGGAGTCGTTACCATTTCCTCCTCCAGGGGACCTTCCTGATGTAGGGATCAAACCCATGTCTCTTACATCTCTTACATCTCCTGCATTTGCATGCAGATTCTTTAACAGTAGCGCCACCTGGGAAACAATCCCTCAGTAGCATTGACATATCTTTTTTTTTTTTTTAATTTAAATGTTTTACCACAGCCATCAGGACCTAATATGATTTGTCCCCTGACTTCATCTTCAACCTCATCTTATTCCACATGCCAACTTGCTTTCTATGCTTCAGCCACTTTCTTGCCTTCTTTTTTGTCCCTTTAGAAAATCAAGTATCTTCCTCACTTCATCCTGTTCCCTTACATCCTTCAATGACTGGCTTTCCATCATTCATATTTCAGCTAAATGTCATTTTTACCAGCCACCTGAACTGAAATTGGGTGAACGCAATTCTCATTGTTCCATGACCCTGACATATTTTTGTTTCAGAGCACTTATTTGTCTCTGAAATGTTTTTCTTTGTTAAAGTTCATTGGGTTGTTGTCTTTCACTCCTGTCTCCATGATAGCAGGGGTCTTTTTTTCCTTATTCAAATAGAATGTTCTGGGCCTAGAACAGAGCCCAATATATAATTCCTGTTCAGGAAAAAAAAAAAAAACAGATTTTTGGTCTAAACAAATAAACCCTGAGTTTTGGAAGCTGATTTTTGTGGGGATCTTGGAAAGCATCCAGAAGGGGCTCCAGCTCCAACACTTTTATTCTGATGACACATTAAATTCTTTCTACCTTCTATGGCAAATTCAGACAAATTTCCTCTTTCTCCTCCCACTAGTTGTAAGAAACATTCAAAGTTAAGTAAAAGGTGATTTTTAAGAAAGAGAGAAATTTTCACTAAATTTCATCTCATCTAATGCACTATATAGTGCTGATGGTCTGTGTAAACTTGGGGACTTTCAATAATGGTGATGACATAACTGGAAAAGGAGTAGGGAATAACTGGAAAGATTTATTAACATGAATAATTAAGGAACAGAGACTACATGATAAATGAAGCTATGAAATTTGAGGCCAAGACCTCAACAGGCCAATGAACCCCCTTGACTTGCTTTTTGACTTTCAACCCTATGCAATGGAAACAACCTTCATACTCTGTACCCTGCTTAGGGTTTATGGTTTGAACAACATGAAATTGCTGATAATTGATTGCTATTGACTTACAAAAACAGAATTCTATATAATTTGTCCTCCGCTAGTTAAATCCCTTCTCATGGGTTCAGGGCAGAGAATGGGGAGATGTAGGAGAAACTGATTGTGCAGAAAGATTCAAAATAGACTTGTGATGAATACTAACCTATGTCAGGTTTTCAGAATTTATGTGAATTCTTTAAGTGTCATAGAACATCCCATAAGATGCTCCTTATCTATAGAGTCATTCCAAGTACTAAGAATCTCTGCTTAAGCTTTAGCGTCCTTTCCACAGAATAGAGAGAAAACCAACCCCAACTTTTGTCAGAGGACTTCCATTACAGGGACATAATCCTTATAAACACTGGAGCTCAGGAGAAAGGAAACAGCTTAATGGGGAGAGACCTTTTGATATATTCTTACATACTAAGGAGAGACAGCATAGGTCCTATTGAGGACACAACAGGATCTTCTAGGAGAGATCTTTCTAATTTCTTTTGAATCCACAGAAAATTTTTGGCAAAACTTCCCCTTTTTTTGGCAAAACTTCCCCTTTTTTTGGCATGCATGCTAAATTGCTTCAATCGTGTCTGTCCCTTTGCGACCCCATGGACTGTAGCCCACCAGGCTCTTCCATCCATGGGATTCTCCAAGCAAGAATACTGGAGTGGGTTGCCATTCCTTCTCCAGAAGATCTTCCTGATCCAGGGATCAAACCCCATCTCTTACATCTCTTGCATTGGCAGGCAGATTCTTCACCCCTAGCACCACTGGGAAGCCCTTTTTTGGCATAACTGGTGGCTAAAACCATAAAGAGTCTGCCTGCAATGTGGGACACCCAGGTTCAATCCCCGGGTTGTGAGATCCCCTGGAGACGACAATGGCTGCCCACTCCAGTATTCTTGCATGGAGAATCCCATGGAAAGAAGAGCCCGGTGGGCTACAGTCCACGGGGTCACAAAGAGTCAGACATGACTGAGTGACTAACACACACAACACACTATAAATAAAGGAAACTGCTGTATGAGGAATTATTTTTACATTCTTATTTATAAATCTTAAGACCCTAAGAGAATTGAATGCAAGGCTGGATAGGTTTTATTGGAGGAGAGTTGAAAAGAAATGGTTCATGTGTTCGGCGGCAACTTACACAACTCTCATTAAGTGGGCAAGCACTCAGGCTCCTTTACTGTGGAAAGAACTAAGGATCCATATGATAAAGATAGGTGGTCAATAAGAATATATCACAGTTTGTAAGGGGTCTGGCCTGGATGTAGTGACAAAGTTAACTTTGTTCCTCCCCACCCCCCTACCCCATGGTAGGTCACCATCCAAGGTATAAACTTACGTTGGATCTTCCTGGCCCAGGCCAGGGGAGGGCTCAGCGCCATCAGCATCACTATCAGAGCTGCCATCCGGGAGCCTCTGGAGAAATACAGGCACACCATGCTGGAGAACAGTAGAGGATAGAGAGGGAGAGGAGCAGGCAAGTCCCTCTCAAATGGGTACTGTGACCCCCTTCACCCACATCTCAAGTAATACCAACCAAGGAACTCATTTGCTCCTGGATTGGGTGAGCCCAGTCTAGGCAACCAATCAACATCAGAGGCAAATAGCATCATCAGTTGCTGGTCAGAGGTTCAATATGAAGGTCCTCTTCTGAAACGTAGAATTTTTCTCCACTAAAAGGATTGTTTTAATTTAGTACCTTAAAGATTTGACCCTGTTGCATCTGAAATATTTTAACTGGGCCCCTATTGTGATTTATCTTTGTGCTGGTCAGTGATGGTAACACACTTGTTTCTATAGGAGCATTCATTCCTCTCACTTGGAAACACAGCCGTTTTGACAAATGTATGTGAGTGTGTTAGGAGATGAGGGAGTGGAGAGAAAATGATCGCAAGTAAAGATCTTAAATCTTATCCTACTTGCACCATAATTTAGTGGTGCAGATTTTGGAAAATTACTTAAACTCTCATAACTGAAAAGAAGTCACTTCAGTCTTCCAGGAATTTCAGTACTGCATGTGCTATGATTCTGTGAACACTTCAAGAAACAGTATCTCTGGTAACAGATGATGTTACAGAATTATAATTGTTGATTGGAGACTATATAGTCTGTACTTCCTGAGAGGTAGGGGTGTCTCTGATAAACAAAAGGAAATTTTAAAGTTAGTCAATAACATAACATGAGTGAAAAGATCTTTCAAGTGATGCTGTCACTGAGTTTAGTGGCATCACCAGAGTATTCATCTAACTGTGCTGTGCCAAACTATCCACCTCTTTATTAAAGGTACAAATACTGGTCTAATTATTTTTCAAAATTCCACTTAGATTTTCCACTAGCAAATTCCCAAGTGATTTCAGGTGTATGTCTGGAATGTTGTCTGTTTTACTCAAAATACACAATAAAATATTTCAGCAGTTATTTCGCTAGTACTCCATCCTTATAAACAAGTTTGTACCCTCACAAAGTAAGCTTATTAGTAATGATTCTCCCTCAATGGGAAAGGACATTTCTTCTTACGTGGTGTACCTGTCCAAAAAATCAATTTTTCAATACTGTAGAGCAATTTTGAGAACACTGAAGCAAATGACCCTCAGTAATTATTGCTAGCATCCACTTTTAAGTCATATGTTCATTTCATATGTTACACAAGCAAGGTAAAGGAGGAAAACTTGGTGCTATTTAATACCCATCCAGAGATGCTAAAGGTGATCCAGGTGCAAAAATGCTTGTCAATCTCTGTAATTCAGAATTTGGAATCTGACCTTGAAAAAAACTTTCAGAAGAGAAAGAAGTTCAGTAAACTGTTAAAATAAGAAGGAAATGGCCAGTTAATTTGAAAAATCATCTAAACCATGCCTACATCAATAACAAGAGAAAAATGCCTTTTAATAATCATAGCAGAACATAACATAATGAATATTCAAAATAAGCTTCTCCAGGAATGACAAATACTTGTTGCTTTTTACTGAATAAAAATTCTAAGCTATGGGAAATGCAAAAGCATGACAAGAATCAGTCCTACCAGATTGTTTCTGCCATCCAAGCAAAATACATAGCAGTTGGTTTATTTTCCTTTCAGAACATGAATGAAACACCAGAAGTGTTTAGCTGTCTACAATTCCTTCAGTGCTACTGCTTTTCTTAATTACACTATCTCTAGTCTTGACTGTATTCTTTTTATCTATCTATCATATGATCTTATAGCTATGTGACTTCACACCATCCAAAACAATTTATTGTTATGTTCCTGTATGAACAATTCACTGGAGTGCATACCTAGATAGAAAGGGTATCTCTGTTTGCCCCTTTCTATTAGTTAAGATAGAGTCACCACATGATAGCGATTTAAACTGTTAAGTGAATTGTAAAATTCTAGATAGTTTAGAGAAGACTCTTGAGAGTCCCTTGGACTGCAAGGATATCCAACCAGTCAATCCTAAAGGAAATCAGACCTGAATATTCACTGGAAGGACTGATGCTGAAGTTGAAGTTCCAATATTTGGCCACCTGATACAAAGAACTGACTCATTGGAAAAGACTCTGATGCTAGGAAAGACTGAAGGCAGGAGGAAAAGGGGATGACAGAGGATGAGATGGTTGGATGGCATCACCAACTCAACGGACATGAGTCTGAGCAAGGCCTGGAAGTTGGTGTTGGATAGGGACTGGTGTGCTGCAGTCCATGGGGTCACAAAGAATCAGACATGACTGAGCAACTGAATTGAACTGAACTGAAATGAGATAGTTTCAGGAATGTTTAAGGAAGCCTTGAAATGTTGGGAGTAATTTGTGGCATGTATGAATCTTTAGCACACCTCTGGCAAATCAGTGTCATAATATCACCTGTTGAGCCTTAATATAAAATGTCTTGGGAATGTGTACAGGGATTCAAGCCCCCTTGGCCACCAGAGTCAAGAGATCAAAAGGTATCCCTGAATGGCAGACACAAAAAAATAAACAAGGAAGCAGATGAAAAACCAGATATTTGTAAGAGTGTCCCTCTGAGAGACACTGGTGCTCTGGGGTGGCACAGGAAGAACACAAAGACAGCCCCTGCCTTCCGGGGTCCCTGGAAAGGTTTACAGTCAGCCCTTCGGTTCAGTGCAGTTCAGTCACTCAGTCATGTCCAACTCTTTCTGACCCCATGGACTGCAGCATGCCAGCCCTCCCTGTTAATCACCAATTCCCAGAATTTACCCAAACTCATGTACATTGAGTTGGTGATACCATTCAACCATCTCATCTTCTGTCATCCTTTTCTCCTCCTGTCTTCAATCTTTCCCAGCATCCGGGTCTTTTCTAATGAGTCAGTTCTTTGCATCAGGTGGCTAAAGGATTGAAGTTTCAGCTTCAGCATCAGTCCTTCCAAAGAAGTACTTTAGGATAGACTGGTTGGATCTCTTTGCAGTCCAAGGATTCTCAAGAGTCTTCTCCAACACCACAGCTCAAAAGCATCAATTCTTAGGCACTCAGCTTTCTTTATAGATGAACTCTGACATCCATACATGACCACTAGAAAAACCATAGCTTTGACTAGACAGATCTTTGTTGGCAAAGTATGTCTCTGCTTTTTAATATGCTGTCTAGGTTGGTTATAACTTTTCTTCCAAGGAGCAAGTGTCTTTTAATTTCATGGTTGCAATCACCATCTGCAGTGATTTTCAGTTCAGTTCAGTCCTCAGTCATGTCCGACTCTTTGCAACCCCATGAACTGCAGCATGCCAGGCCTCTCTGTCCATCACCAACTCCCGGAGTTCACTCAGATTCACGTCCATCGAGTCAGTGATGCCATCCAGCCATCTCATCCTTTGTTGTCCCCTTCTACTCCTGCTCCCAATCCCTCCCAGCATCAGAGTCTTTTCCAATGAGTCAACTCTTCACATGAGGGGGCCAAAGTACTGGAATTTCAGCTTTATCATCATTCCTTCCAAAGGAATCTCAGGGTTGATCTCCTTCAGAATGGACTGGTTGGATCTCCTTGCAGTCCAAGGGACTCTCGAGAGTCTTCTCCAACACCACAGTTCAAAAGCATCAATTCTTCGGCGCTCAGCCTTATTCACAGTCCAACTCTCACATCCATACATGACCACTGGAAAAACCATAGCCTTGACTAGACAGACCTTTGTTGGCGAAGTAATGTCTCTGCTTTTGAATATGCTATCTAGGTTGGTCATAACTTTCCTTCCAAGGAGTAAGTGTCTTTTAATTTCATGGCTGCAGTCACCATCTGCAGTGATTTTGGAGTGCAAAAAAATAAAGTCTGACACTGTCTCCACTGTTTCCCCATCTATTTGCCATGAAGTGATGGGACCAGATGCCATAATCTTTGTTTTCTGAATGTTGAACTTTAAGCAAACTTTTTCACTTTTCACTTTCACTTTCATCAAGAGGCTTTTTAGTTCTTCTTCACTTTCTGCCATAAGGGTGATGTAATCTGCATATCTGAGGTTATTAATATTTCTCCTGGCAATCTTGATTCTAGCTTGTGATTTTGGAGCCCCTCAAAATAAAGTCTGTCACTGTTTCCATTGTTTCCCCATTTATTTGCCATGAAGTGATGGGACCAGATGCCATGATCTTAGTTTTCTGAATGTTGAGCTTTAAACCAACATTTTCACTCTCCTCTTTCACTTTCATCAAGAGGCTTTTGAGTTCTTCTTCACTTTCTTCCATAAGCGTGGTGTCATCTGCATATTTGAGGTTATTGATATTTCTCCTGGCAATCTTGATTCCAGCTTGTGCTTCATCCAGTCCAGCGTTTCTCATGATGTATTCTGCATATAAGTTAAATAAGCACGGTGACAATATACAGCCTTGACATACTCCTTTCTTATTTGGAACCAGTCTGTTTTTCCTGACCTGCATATAGGTTTCTCAAGAGGCAGGTCAGGTGGTCTGGTATGCCCATCTTTTTAAGAATTTTCCAGAGTTTGTTGTGGTCCACACAGTTAAAGTCTTTGGCATAGTCAATAAAGCAGAAGTAGATATTTATCCCAGTTAGCCCTTAGGTGTGTATTTAACGAGAACCATGCCCTTCATCCTGCAAGCATGATAATAAATTAGAGGTTTCTTTCACAAAAAGACTGAGCTCCTGGGTCTGTTGTCTCTTGCTATGCCCTAAGGGTGTGAGTTATTTGAAAAATCTTTCTCTGCTGATTATAGTCCTGCAGGACCTGTGTGCATAAACCCTCACAGCCACCAGAACCAGTTAATTTGGAGTGTCTCCTGGTCACAGTTCCACAAACCAGGGCACCAGACATAAAAGCGGGAGCACCAGACATGTGTAAGAGCCCCCCTCTGGGAGACACTGGATCTGTGGAGTGTGAGAGATGGACAGCATGAAGTTGGCACCTGCTGAAGGGGAAAATAAAAAGATGGTGCCTGCCAGGTTTGTAAGGCAGACCAAAAGCACAGAGACAATGCTTGTCAGTTGAAATGTGAAGTACCATTCACCAAGAAAAAAATTTGGAGTAAAATCTACAATTAAATAAAATAGTGCCTGCCAGCTTTAGCAAGGCAGAGGGAGAGGTCAAAATGGAGCCTGCTCTTGCCTCTGTCCCTAGAGAGAATCCCAACAGGTCCCTGTCCCTCTGGTCAGTGCTCTAAGATTGAATATCTTTTGCACATGGGCACTTTTCAATGTCTGCTAAGGTGTTGGTGCCTGGAGCAAATGAATCTGCCCTTTAAGAGTCTCTTTTCAATTCTCCACTGGTATGGGAGAATAGAGACAAGAGATCAATCTCAAGACACTCTGAAACAGATAATTCTATAAAATATCAGAATTATGTTTTGATGAGACTTTTTTGGATACATTGAGGAGTCAGGGAAAGTAGAATAGAGGGCATCCATAAGACCAAACACCCTATATCCAGAAAATGTTTTGTGATTAATAAGAAATTACGAAATGAGGAGCACTGAGTGTAATCTGGGAAATGGTCCTGGGACTGGTTAACCCTTGGTCACTAGTCAGTTTATCCTCTCATTTTCTAGGAAGAAATAATTATCTGTTCCTACATGGGAGAAATTGTTGGCATCTCACAGATTGGCAGTAGTAAGCAGTAATTTAGTGAAAAGACAATTTTGGAATTGTCCCTATTTCACATATTTTCAAATCTCATATCCTTACAGTCAGAAAAATATTCTTGATACCCATCCCTCATATCTTTTCCCTACAATGATGCTAACCATTCACCACCATTTAACAAATTTTCACTGAGAACCCACCACATGTGCAGGTACATTACACATGCAATCTAGTTAGGTAAGTAGATTTAGTCACTAAGTCATGTCTGACTGTTGCAACCCCATGGACTGTAGCCCTCCAGGCTCTTCTGTCCATGGGATTTCTCAGGCAAGAATACTGGAGTGGGTTGCCATTTCCTTCTCCAGAGGATGTTCCTGACCCAGGGATTGAACCCGGGTCTCCTGCATCGCAGGCAGACTCTTTGCTAACTGAGCCGCCTGCGAAGCCCTAGATGGGAATATTCAATTCACAATATTTATTGAGTGCTTCCTATATGCAGAGAATTCTTCTAATGCTAAGCCTTAAAATATACACATGACTTAGATTCTACTTTTAAAAAGACTAAAACCCATAGTAAAGATAGATATATAAAATAATTTTTTTAATGTGACAAAACCTACCATAGACACATCTGTTAAAAAAACAGGCAAAACACAACTTGGTGACAGTAATTTTCAAGATAAAACAAAATAATTAAAAATAAGTAAAAACATACTTTACAACAAAAAGGAAGTATTTGTAGAGATGTGAGTTCTGGAGGAAGTGAGACTTAGAACATAGAGGAAGGGGTTATGTTTCAGGTTGTCTAGAGACATCTGGGGATTAGGAACCACAGTGAAATCATGTGTGTAGGGGGAGGGGTGGTCAGGAGGTGATAAATAGTGAGGAGTCCTTTTGACAGAATTAAAATTTCTCCCTTAGTAATATTGGGCAATCGGCCGATATGCAAAGTTTAAACTATGCTAGGTGAGGCACTGGAAAAATGAAAAGAAGTCACATTGTTTAGAAAGGAAGGAATGAGATTAGAAAAAATATTAACTAGGAAAACACTTAGCAGTCCAAGGTTAATTATGATGAGTTAGGCAAAGAGATTTGTGTGATGACAGTAGGAATATTATGCATTTTTGGACATCCAGGCATGTATTACAACTAATATTTGATAACAAGGAGGAACCTGTTATCAAAGGGAGGAACCTGAGGTCTTTCATAAGCGTGTCTCTTATTTCCTTTTGGAGACAGAACCCAAAAGATCATTCTTCGTGTTAGTCTGGGTGTCAGTTGTTTCCTTCTGAGTAAGACACTTTGGAGAAATCTAAAGAGAAAGAGAAAGATTTTCTGGAAAAACCACATCCTTTCTCAGATAACTGGGTTTATATATATATAACCAGTGGAGATGGAGAATGAGGCAGCATCACTTATCTCCAGCAGATACTAAGATACATACAACCACAAAGTCTTGTTTAGAGTCTTGGGTAGAAATTAGGAAAGGATGGGATGACTAAGTTAGATGTTGATAATAAAAGCCAAAAATATCCTGGACATGGTTAGGTGGCTGTGAAGGAAAGAGAGTTTGCAGAGTAAAGCAAAGTGTGGAGTGAGGACTGGAGGAGACAGGCCTTTAGAATGATAGAGACATGATGCCTGACTTTTCAAACTATGTGAGAAGTCCCTGCCTACGATTTAAAAGCACGAATAAAAAGCTGTGATTTTGGTGTCTCCCCCACTGTTCCTAGCCTAGAAGAGATGGGGACTGTGAGTGAGGTCTACTGTCCCAATTCTGGTTTCACAGACAAATGAAGGGAAAATCAAATAACAAATTGTCAATTATTTTCTATAAGGCACTGAGTTATGTACTTCCAGAAGCTTTAGTTCTCATCATAACCTTGAAATAGCTGTGTCGTATCACATTATATTTTCATTTAGTTCTCATCATAACCTTGAGATAGCTGTGTCGTATCACATTATATTTTCAGTTAAGTGCAAATCTATCACAGCTCTTGTTACAGTGCATTATAACAAGAGTAGGTAAGCTCTGAACCCCTAGGTGCAAGTCTGTAGGTCCCATTCATGCTGGCAACGCCAGCACCTTGAAGAATGTGTGTGTGTGCTAAGTGTGTGCTAAGTTGCCTCAGTCATGTGCAACTCTGTGCCCCTATGGACTGTAGCCTACCAGGCTCCTCTGTCCAGGGGATTCTCCAGGCAAGAGTACTGGAGTAGGTTACCATGACCTCCTCCAGGGGCTCTTCCTGACCCAGATATCAAACCTGAGTCTCCTCCATCTCCTGCACTGGCAGACAGTTTCTTTACCACTAGTGCCACATGGGAATCCTTGAAGAATACTTTGCTCAATTTTCAACACTAATACATTTTCACTAATTTATAGCTTTCAGAGAGAGAATCTTCCTTTCTTTTTGAAATCATGATAGAAATCCTTTACTCCTACTATCACTTTTGAAAAGTAGTATAAAATGTTATTTGCAGACTTTTTATAAAGATTAAATGAGATCATTGGAAAATGCTTAATCGGGACCTGGAACTACTGATTTCTTTTTCCATCGTTGTCCCTGCACTTTCTCATGATAACCAGCGGGTGGAGAGATAGCCCTTAACACCTCTCTCTGCTCCCCACCAGAGATTAAATTTTTACCGCAATGAGATACTAGTATCATAGCAATTTCCTTTCCACTTAATCCCATCCAGGGGCTTTCCAGAGATGCTCGAAAAGGAACAGATATCTTGATTACAGCACTCTGCATGTTTGTGTGTGTGTGTGCATGTGTGTGTGTGTGTACATGCACGTGCTAAGTCGCTTCAGTTGTGCCTGACTCTTTGTGACCCCCATGGACTGTAGCCCGCCAGGCTCCTTTGTCCATGGAATTTTCCTGGCAAGAATACTGGAGTGGGTTGCTATGCCCTCCTCCAGGGGATCTTCCTGACCCTAGGGATTGAACCCATGTCTCTTACATCTCCCAAACTGGCAGTCAGGTAGCACCACCTTGGGAAGCCCTTACAGCACTCTACGCCTATCTAAATTATGCTTAAAACCTAAAAGGGAGAGCTCTTGGCAATCCACATAGTCATACCCTGTTTCTTTTCATAAACTCTTTCAGCACATAACTCATAACTTGTCCCTTTCTCACAGAATCTTGAAACCACACTAATACCAGGACTATTGTAATAGCCTTATTCTGTCTACTCTTATCCCACACTGTTCTTCACTGTGGACTTTCACTCCAGTCAATCAGGGCTTCTCCTTAAATTACATCACCCCTCATTCCTCAATACTTCCAACCCCGAGCCAGTACTCTTTTTGCTCATGTGATTCATGGTTATTTATTTTTCCTTACTGTTCTTCTGAATCGTATCTTTTCAAAGGCAGCATCTAGAGGCTCAGCACTCAAACTCAGAGTCTGCCTCATCCATTCATTCAGGTCCAGGTTAATGCCTTTTTAGGAAAATATTAGAGCTTTTCACATTGAGGCATTTTAAGAAGAAAAGCATTTCCAGAAATCCCCATCCCTTCGAACTTTGTCTTTAACCAATAGGAAAAGAAAATGAAGCAGCATCACTCGTCTCTAAGCAGATGAATCTTTTAAGAAGGTCTAATCTGATCCCAGGTCTTGGGGAGAAGGTGGAAAAGGGATGGAATGACTAATATATGGTGAGAGGAGTGACTGACAACCTAGTGTCACGGGGAAAAAATTATATTCCATGTTTAAGTACCAAGAAACCACATCTTGTAGTTTTGAAGCAGAGTATATGGTGAGTATTTAAGTACTGGGCTTCCCAGGTGGCTCAGTGGTAAAGAATCTGCCTGCCAACGCGGGAGATGTAAGAGATGTGGGTTTGATCCCAGGATCAGGAAGATCCCCTGGAAAAGGACATGGCAAGAACACTTTAGTATTCTTGCCTGGGGTCACAGACTGAGCATGCACACACATATCTAAGTACTAGTGTTGGGTGGAAAAGAAGAGGGAACCTGAATTTTTTGTGCATCTGTGGGAAGTCCCCGCTCAGGTTTGAAAGCGGAGGAAACAGTTATGACACTGAACTTTCCCTGCTTCTGATGCATACGTACCTGTGGCAGACGAGATGGAAATTGTGAAAAAGTCCACAGGCCCACCTGCTGATTGTCACAGGACAATTTGAGAGAAAGTTGCATTACCACATGCTGATGATTTTGCTCTAGAGAAGCAGCACTTCCAGATGTATTGTCTCTCTCTGTTAATCATGACAGTCTTGCATTTTTCTTAACTGCTGAATCTGTAGCACCCAGAATAGTTCTTAGCATGCAATAACTAGCTAGGCAAATAATCAATAAATGAATAAGCGACTAAGAATGAGTGAATTTAAGAAATATATTATTATATATTTATTATATAATAAGAAGTCATATATAAAAAGACTTCATATATGACTTCTTTATATAAAAAGAAGTCATGATTATTAGGATCCAAATTTGGTTCTGTGTAAGTTCAAAAATTCAGAAAATATTAGTTTTATGCGATCAGAAGAGTATCTGGAACAAAAATTGAGTGGACCTTCATTCTATGCATTTCACACACCTCAATTTAATATTTCCTCTTCTAAAAGTCCTCCTTACAGAGCAACATTCACTTGATCAGAGAACACTGGACTCAGTGAATATGTATCATAAGGTGGAAAAAGCAGTTTTGACTGTCATAAAGTTGGAATTCTGGGGCCTGATCTTTAGCCTTGTCCAATGACTTACTCTTTTGAGCTTCTAATTCTTCATCACTAACATCAAGAGACTGCATTACATAATTTCCCATGTTAACCCCCAACTGATTCCTAGAACATGAGAAATGTTAATAAACACTGAACTTTTATTCTAGTGTCACTGATCTTTTCAGTAACTGAAAATAATTACAGAAAGGTACTCTGAGACTGAGAGTTGTCTTTCATGGATCTAATGAAGAAATAGCCTAGACTAAAGGTTGGCTAGTTTGCAAGTAAAAACCAGAGAATAAGACAGTTGAGAAGTGCCCTCTTGGAGTCAGAACAAATATCAAACACTGACCTCAGAAACTATCCTACAGAAGTCACAAATTTATTGGATTTGTTTATAGAGAAATTTATGCCCCAGGACACTGTTGAAATCAATGGCTTTTCAGTTCAGTTCAGTTCAGTTGCTCAGTCGTGTCTGACTCTTTGCGACCCCATGAATCGCAGCACGCCAGGCCTCCCTGTCCATCACGAACTCCTGGAGTTCACTCAGACTCACACTCATCGAATCAGTGATGCCATCCAGCCATCTCATCCTCAGTCGTCCCTTTCTCTTCCTGCCCCCAATCCCTCCCAGCATCAGAGTCTTTTCCAATGAGTCAACTCTTCGCATGAGCGGTCAAAGCACTGGACTTTCAGCTTCAACATCATTCCCTCCAAAGAAATCCCAGGGCTGATCTCCTTCAGAATGGACTGGTTGGATCTCCTTGCAGTCCAAGGGACTCTCAAGAGTCTTCTCCAACACCACAGTTCAAAAGCATCAATTCTTCGGCATTCAGCTTCCTTCACAGTCCAACTCTCACATCCATACAGGACCACTGGAAAAACCATAGCCTTGACTAGATGGACCATTGTTGGCAAAGTAATGCCTCTGCTTTTGAATATGCTGTCTAGGTTGGTCATAATTTTCCTTCCAAGGAGTAAGCATCTTTTATTTTTTTGTTTGTTTTTTTTTGTTTTTTTTTTTTTAGTTTTTTATTTTTTAAATTTTAAAATCTTTAATTCTTACATGCGTTCCCAAACATGAACCCCCCTCCCACCTCCCTCCCCATATCATCTTTCTGGGTCATCCCCATGCACCAGCCCCAAGCATGCTGCATCCTGCGTCAGACATAGACTGGCGATTCAATTCACATGATAGTATACATGTTAGAATGTCATTCTCCCAAATCATCCCACCCTCTCCCTCTCCCTCTGAGTCCAAAAGTCCGTTATACACATCTGTGTCTCTTTCCCTGTCTTGCATACAGGGTCGTCATTGCCATCTTCCTAAATTCCATATATATGTGTTAGTATACTGTATTGGTGTTTTTCTTTCTGGCTTACTTCACTCTGTATTATCGGCTCCAGTTTCATCCATCTCATCAGAACTGATTCAAATGAATTCTTTTTAACGGCTGAGTAATATTCCATTGTGTATATGTACCACAGCTTTCTTATCCATTCATCTGCTGATGGACATCTAGGTTGTTTCCATGTCCTGGCTATTATAAACAGTGCTGCGATGAACATTGGGGTACATGTGTCTCTTTCAATTCTGGTTTCCTCGGTGTGTATGCCCAGAAGTGGGATTGCTGGGTCATAAGGTAGTTCTATTTGCAATTTTTTAATTACATGGCTTCAACCACCATCTGCAGTGATTTTGGAGCCCCAAAAAATAAAGTCTGACACTGTTTTCACTGTTTCCCCATCTATTTCCCATGAAGTGATGGGACCAGATGCCATGATCTTCATTTTCTGAATGTTGAGCTTTAAGCCAACTTTTTCACTCTCCTCTTTCACTTTCATCAAGAGCTTTTTAGTTCCTCTTCCCTTTCGGCCATAAGGGTGGTGTCATCTGCATATCTGTGGTTATTGATATTTCTCCCAGCTATCTTGATTCCAGCTTGTGCTTCTTCCAGCCCAGCGTTTCTCATGATGTACTCTGCATAGAAGTTAAATAAGCAGAGTGACAGTATACAGCCTTGACATACTGCTTTTCCTATTTGGAATCAGTCTGTTGTTCCATGTCCAGTTCTAACTGTTGCTTCCTGACCTGCATATAGGTTTCTCAAGAGGCAAGTCAGGTGGTCTGGTATTCCCATCTCGTGAAGAATTTTCCACAGTTTATTGTGATCCACACAGTCAAAGGCTTTGGAATAGTCAATAAAACAGAAATAGACGTTTTTCTGGAACTCTATTGCTTTTTCCATGATCCAGCAGATGTTGGCAATTTGATCTCTGGTTCCTCTGCCTTTCTAAAACCAGCTTGAACGTATGGAAGTTCACCGTTCACGTATTGCTGAAGCCTGGCTTGGAGAATTTTGAGCATTACTTAGAGAGCAATATTGCATAAGAACCTGGAATGTCAGGTCCATGAATCAAGGCAAATTGGAAGTGGTCAAACAGGAGATGGCAAGAGTGAACATCAACATTCTAGGAATCAGCAAACTAAAATGGACTCGAATGGGTGAATTTAACTCAGATGACCATTATATCTCCTACTGTGGGTAGGAATCCCTTAGAAGAAGTGGAGTAGCCCTCATGGTCAACAAAAGAGTCCAAAATGCAGTACTTGGATGCAATCTCAAAAATGACAGAATGATCTCTGTTCGTTTCCAAGGCAAACCATTTAATATCACAGTAATCCAAGTCTATGCCCCAAACAGTAATGCTGAAGAAGCTGAAGTTGAACAGTTCTATGAAGACCTACAAGACCTTTTAGAATTAACACCCAAAAAGGATGTCCTTTGCGTTATAGGGGACTGGAATGCAAAAGTAGGAAGTCAAGAAACCCCTGGAGTAACAGGCAAATTTGGCCTTGGAGTGCAGAATGAAACAGGGCAAAGACTAATAGAGTTTTGCCAAGAAAATGCACTGGTCATAGCAAACACCCTCTTCCAACAACACAAGAGAAGACTCTACACATGGACATCACCAGATGGTCAACACCGAAATCAGATTGATTATATTCTTTGCAGCCAAATATGGAGAAGCTCTACACAGTCAACAAAAACAAGACCAGGAGTTGACTGTGGCTCAGATCATGAACTCCTTATTGCCAAATTCAGACTTAAATTGAAGAAAGTGGGGAAAACGACTAGACCATTCAGGTATGACCTAAATCAAATCCCTCATGATTATACAGTGGAAGTGAGAAATAGATTTAAGGGCCTAGATCTGATATGACCAACCTAGATAGTATATTCAAAAGCAGGGACATTACTTTGCAGACTAAGGTCTGTCTAGTCAAGGCTATGGTTTTTCCTGTGGTCATGTATGGATGTGAGAGTTGGACTGTGAAGAAGGCTGAATGCTGAAGAATTGATGCTTTTGAACTGTGGTGTTGGAGAAGACTCTTGAGAGTCCCTTGGACTGCAAGGAGATCTAACCAGTCCATTCTGAAGGAGATCAACCCTGGGATTTCTTTGGAGGGAATGATGCTGAAGCTGAAACTCCAGTACTTTGGCCACTTCATGTGAAGAGTTGACTCACTGGAAAAGACTCTGATGCTGGGAGGGATTGGGGGCAGTAGGAGAAAGGGATGACAGAGGATGAGATGGCTGGATGGTATCATGGACTCGATGGACATGAGTCTGAGTGAACTCCGGGAGATGGTGATGAACAGGGAGGCCTGGCATGCTGCGATTCATGGGGTCGCAAAGAGTCGGACACAACTGAGCGACTGAACTGAGATCTGATGGATAGAGTGCCTGATGAACTATGGGTGGAGGTTCGTGACATTGTACGGGAGACAGGGATCAAGACCATCCCCATGGAAAAGAAATGTAAAAAAGCATAATGGCTGTCTGAGGAGGCCTTACAAATAGCTGTGAAAAGAAGAGAGGCAAAAAGCAAAGGAGAAAAGGAAAGATATTCCCATTTGAATGCAGAGTTCCAAAGAATAGCAAGGAGAGATAAGAAAGCCTTCCTCAGTGATCAATGCAAACAAATAGAGGAAAACAACAGAACGGGAAAGAGTAGAGATACCAAGGGAACATTTCATGCAAAGATGGGCTCAATAAAGGACAGAAATGGTATGGATCTAACAGAAGCAGAAGATATTAAGAAGAGGTGGCAAGAATACACAGAATACCTGACAAAAAAGATCTTCATGACCCAGATAATCACGATGGTGTGATCACTCATCTAGAGCCAGACATCCTGGAATGTGAAGTCAAGTGGGCCTTAGGAAGTGTCACTATGAACAAAGCTAGTGGAGATGATGGAATTCCAGTGGAGCTATTTCAAATCCTGAAAGATGATGCTGTCAAAGCGCTGCACTCAATATGCTAGCAAATTTGGAAAACTCAGCAGTGGCCACAGTACTGGAAAAGGTCAGTTTTCATTCCAATCCCAAAGAAAAGCAATGCCAATGAATGCTCAAACTATTGCGCTCATCTCACATGCTAGTGAAGTAATGCTCAAAATTCTCCAAGCCAGGCTTCAGCAATGGCTGTTATAGCATCTCAATATATTTGATTAAAACACAATTATTAATGGATCAGAAAGGAGAAACAAACAACAATGTAACAAGAGTAGGAGACTGCAATAACCCACTTTCAACAATAAATAGATCATCATATAAAAAATTAATAAGAAAGAATGGACTTGAATGACAATTTAGATTAAATGGCTCTAATGGACATAAATAGAACATCCAAAAGCAGCAGAATACATGTTCTTCTCAAGCACACACAGAACATTCTCCAGGATAGACCATATGTTTACATCACAAAGCAACTCTTAAATTTTTACTCTGACCAAAATGACATTAAACAAGTATAAATAAGAGAGTGAGATTGGTCCAGGGACAGGCAAATAGACACAAACAAGGGCCAGAATCAACCCATTCATACTGGAGTCAGCGTTGGAATTCACTTAGGAAATAATGCAGTTTTTCATATATCATCCTGTGAGAGTTGGCCACAGAGGGAACACTCAACACTCACATAACAAAAGTCAATGTCATGCAGAATAAATACTTAAATGTGAAGAAGAAAAAATTTTAACTCCCAGTAAAAAGTTAGACGTCTACTTTTATGAGCTTAGGTAAAGAAGCATTTCTTAACAGGAACACAATGGCAAAAACATTGCAAAATATTGATAAATTGACTTTATTACATGCTTTTTAAAATTATATCAACTGTAAGGCAGTTTTTGAAATATGTAACAACTTGGGAGAAATTATTTTAATACATAGATCTTATATAGAAAATCGAGATTGAAAAAACTAAACTAAATCCTATAAACTTATTTCTATCTAGATATGTGTCTATTTTTATATTTATAAAAATAATAAGAAACAATATCACTGGAACATCTAGAGTTAGATTATAAAAAGGAAATTAGCAGCCTAATACACATGTGAGGATTCACAACCTTATTAGTAATCAGTAAAATGCATTCTGAAACCAGCAATAGTCACCATTTAATACTCAAGAGATGGACAAAATGAAAAAGTCTGAAAATACCAACTATTGGCAAGAAAGTCCATTATGGGATTAGTTATACACTGGTAGTGGAGGTGTAAATTCATACAGCTAGCAGTTAAATTTAGTAAAAGTATAAATACACATACAATGCATGGAAATTCTATCCTTACACATGCTGTAAACAACTTACACTCATGGACCAGGAGACATGCCAGGATGCTCAGAGAGGCAAAGATGATTACAACAAATGAAAAAAAAAATTGAAATAATCAGAATTCTGTTATGGAAAAGGTTCTCAGAAACATTCTCAGAATCTTTTTACCATTTATAGGGATCCTCAGAGGCTTGATATGAAGTCAATCAGATCAAAACACTCAGAGTAGGGGAACACACCAGTGCCTTTCACTGAACTACTTGACGCGGTGCAGCTGATCTCCCATGACCGACCCCACAAAGCCAGTCATTCCTCCATTTTCCCCGAGGGACATAGTGAGGACTCCCATATTAAGGAGATCTCAACAGTGAAGATAACTAGCAGAGAAACTTACTGTTGCCATGTTGTATTGGTGACCTCCAGACTCACCAGCTCATAGGAAGACTGGTAAGTAAAGGGAAGAGAGAGATGCTGCCTTTTGGTGTCCTGGTGTCAGAAAGGATTACTAGTCTTAAAATTTAGATATAGGAAATTACTGGAAGAAAGAAGCTACAAAATTTACAAGCTTAGTTGAGAATGCCTCAGTAGAAGTAAGAAAGATAGAACAAACTACAAGAGAGAAAACCCAAGGAAGCTAAAAATGAGCATTTTGTGGTACCAATGTTGTTACAGTGAAAGTGAAAAGTGAAAGTCACTCAGCCGTGTCCAACTCTTTATGATCCCATGGACCATATAGTCCATGGAATTCTCTAGGTCAGCATACTGGAGTGGGTAGCTGTTCCCTTCTCCAGCGGATCTTCCTTGCCCAGGGCTTGAGCCCAGGTTTCCCTCATTGCAGGAGGATTCTTTACCAGCTGAGCCACAAGGGAAGCCCAAGAATACTGGAGTGGGTAGCCTATCCCTTCTCCAGGGGATATTTCAGACCCAGGAATCAACCCGGGGTCTCCTGCATTGCAGGTGGATTCTTTACCAGCTGAGCTACCAGAGAAGCCCAAGCCATGTCCCTCTGTTTAAAATTATGTATATCTTTATTCAACACTCAAAAAGAACAGGTATAAGTGTAGGCGGTGAGACAGATTATTTGTCACTCGTAAATTTGTATGTGAAAGTTGCTCAGTCATGTCCAACTCTTTGCGACCCCATGGACTACTGGGGCCCAGTGCCTGTAGCAATAGGGAGAAGGATGATTAGGAGTGGCTGCTACCTAACCCTGGGGGAACTTGCAAATGTCACCCAATCCATCCTGGCAACACCACATTTATAAAGCAAGAAACTACACTGGTCATCTCTCCAGAGGTTATAGTGCATAGTGAAAGTCGCTCAGTCATGTCTGACTCTTTGCCACCCAATGGACTATAGAGTCCATGGAATTCTCCAGGCCAGAGTACTGGAGGGGATAGCCTTTCCCTTCTCCAGGGGATATCCCCAACCCAGGGATCGAACCCAAATCTCCCACATTGCAGGCAGATTCTTTATCAGCTGAGCCACAAGGGAAGCCGAAGAATACTGGAGCAGGTAGCCTATCCCTTCTCCAGCAAATCTTTCCAACCCAGGAATTGAACTAGGGCCTGCTGCATTGCAGATGGATTCTTTACCAACTGAGCTATCAGGTAAATTTTTATATCAATGGATAATTCTATTCTTATACTCAAGTTACCACTATACACTGTTCTTGAATCAGTAGTAATAGCTATTTGACTCAAAATATCAGCCATCACATTTAGCAAGCCCTGTAATACAAAGCAAATTAGGGTTGCTTTACCAGATTTACCATTGGGTGGGGTGAAGGGAGAGAGGGTGTTGGCTAATTTAATGCAGACACTGAAGGGTTCACTGTTCCAGAAAATATACTTGTACCTTACTATGGTCCAACATTTGCACAGAATTTGAGGTTTGGCCTCCAGCAGGGAGCTTTTTCCATGGCCTGGGCCCCAGAGCTGGCAGTCAGCCTTGTTTCAACCTCTGTTCAACTGTGAACTGCGTAGATCCTGCCCCCTGGATAATGCAGTCCTCACCATTCAAAACCTGCCTCTGTCAGATACTGAAACAGGGGCCCTAATTCTGTTCGACCGAGAGCTGGACACAGCTCTCACTATCATGCCAATTCCAGATCCTTCTTACTGCAATGGGTTTCCTAAATGCTTTTTTTTTCTTTTGGAGATGCTTCTACAATGTTATTACTGATATGTTGGATTCATATGCTCAGAAAGTACCCTATAAAATATAGTCTTAGTGAAAATTTCCTTCACAATTAAGAGCCTTAACCTACATCCCTTTGATTCACTTCCTTATTAATAGTTTCTTATATTTTTTACATCTTATGTGAAGATTGTTGGAGGATTGATCAAAGACTATATCACTATTGAAAACTTACATTGAAAAACCTTGGAGAAACTAATAATCTATCTGATACTTGTAGGAAGAGAGGAGATATTTAGGAAGTGGATATTAGGCCAGGGCTGGGTTTGAAGAGGAAGGATATTGACATAAATCTTTGCATAAACCACATTTACATGAATCGTGATGTATTATAAAATACTTTCTTTTCTAGCTAATAGGATGAAGAAAGGAAGGCAGCATCATTTGTCTCTGGCAGACTAAAGTGTTCAAAAGTCACACTCAAAGTCATGGTGGTGGGGCAGGGATGAGGGGAAAGAAATTCCATTTACATCTCACTTTAGTGAAATTATTATAAGGAAAATTCGAATAAGGAGCATTATGTAGAATTTCTGTGAAGCTATCTACCCACACCATCCCCACTGTGTCTATTGTCTTTCTTCTCCCACAGGCATTCATGGTTCCCCTGGAACTGTGGCCATAAATATGTAAATTTCAAGTCTTAGTGAGCTCTCAGACACACTTTGTATCCTTTTACATACTTTTGGCCTTTTTTTAATTGAAGTAGAATTCTAGTTGAGCTATTTAAAATCCTAAAAGATGATGCTTTTAAAGTGTTGCACTCAATATGCCAGCAAATTTGGAAAACTCAGCAGTGGCCCCAGGACTGGAAAAAATCAGTTTTCATTCCAATCCCAAAGAAAGGCAATGCCAAAGAATGTCACTGTCATATCAGTGGGTCAAATTCACAGTTTATTTTATCAGCATATTTGTTTGTTCAGTCGCTCAGTAGCCTCTGATTCTTTGCGAGCCCATGGACTGCAGCACGACAGGCTTCCCTGTCCTTCACCACCTCCTGGAGCTTGCTCAAACTCATGTCCATTGAATCGATGATGCCATCCAAATCATCTCGTCTCTGTCATCCCCTTCTCTTATTATGTTCTATCTTTCCCAGCATCAAGGTCTTTTCCAAAAACTCGGCTCTTCGCTTCAGGTGGCCAAAGCAATCGGGGCTTCAGCTTCAGCATCAATCCTTCCAATGAATATTCAGGGTTGATTTCCTTTGGGGTTGACTGGTTTGATCTCCTTGTTGCCCAAGGGACTCTCAATAGTCTTCTCCAACAGTCTTAAACTGTGAACTATAAATACAGTTATTCATATACTTAACTGTATATGTCTGAGCAAATACAGTTTAGTAAACAGGAACCTACACCATGAGACCTAATTTGCATACCATGAAACTCACTTAGAACTGAGTGGACATAATGAAATGAACTATCCTCAGCATTTCCAGAAGTAGAAACACTTTAAGATATTCATATTTACAGTTGTCATTTCTCTACAGGTGCATGGGTAAGAGCCCATTCTTGGTTTAAATTCCAGCACTTGATCGTGACCTACATTATAAGGGCAATACAATACGTGTTCCCTCAGCTGACTGCTAAGCCCATCTCTTCTCTTTTCACCTGGTACACTTTTCTAGACAGAGAAGCAGAGCACCCTAGAAGGCACACCCATGGTGTAAGTGCTAACTACATTTCCTCACCCCCAGTCTCCCCCAGTCTCCACAATGCCTCTCCTCTCTAGCCACGCTTTGGTGACAAACTTTGCAGAAGTTGGGTTTAAGTGAAACCAAAATGAGACATTGAAAATTGCCTTTCAGGCAAATTAAAATCATATGAGAGGCAGCATCACTTGTCTCTGGCAGACTAAACCATGAAAGACTATAAGAAAAAGTAGTACTAGAAAAAGAAGGACTTCACTGGGGGTACAATGGTTAAGAATCTGCCTGTCAATGCAAGGGACATGGGTTTGAACCCTGGTCCAAGAAGATCCCACATGCAACTAAGCCCAAGGGCCACTAAGTCCACACTTTAGAGCCCGAGTGCCACAACTGCTGAGCCCCATGTAACGCAACTATCTAAGCCTGCATACCTAGAGCCTGCCTGTGCTCTGTGACAAGAGAAGCCACCATCGTGAGAAGCCCGTAAGCAGCAATGAAGACCCAGTGCAGCCAGTAAATTAATTGGTTAATTAATTTTTAAAATTTGTTTAAAAAGAAAAGAGTATCCATTAATGAGGGCAAATGCTACAGTTCATGGGGTCGGAAAGAGTCGGACACAACTGAGCGACTGAACAACAACAATAATGAGGGCAAAAGTCATACATTTAACAAGGAGTCATTAGTGAAAATATTACAGAACTTTTCTGAGACCACAAAAGAAGATGAATAAGCAAGGGAGAAAGGAATATAACATATAGACTTAATGATGTTTCCATCAAAAGCTACATGGGATATTGCACTTTCAAAAATCAATATTAAAAAGTAGCTATTTATACAAGGTTGCTACTCTGTTGCGGAGAAGGCAATGGCACCCCACTCCAGTACTCTTGCCTGGAAAATCCCATGGATGGAGGAGCCTGGTAGGCTGCAGTCCATGGGGTCACTAAGAGTCGGATACGACTGAGTGACTTCACTTTCACTTTTCACTTTCATGCACTGGAGAAGGTAATGGCAACCCACTCCAGTGTTCTTGCCTGGAGAATCCCAGGGACAGAGGAGCCTGGTGGGCTGCCGTCTATGGGGTAGCACAGAGTCAGACACGACTGAAGCGATTTAGCAGCAGCAGCTATTCTATTGAGCAATTTTTAATAAGATAATTAGCTTTCTTCTCTACTATAGTGCTTAATTTTCAAAAGTGCTGCTTCTTTTTTGTATTATTTTGTTTTTGCTATATGGAGATGACTTACTCCATTATCTCTAATCACCATATTAGTAATTATAGTTTGGGCCAACAGAAATAAATCCTAGAGACAAATTCAAATTACCAGAGGGAAAGAAAAAACACATCCAGAGTGGCCTTACAGCCTTGTCTTGCTCAGCTCAAATCCCACCCCATCACCACCCCTTGCCCACAAAGAGAGCATAAGCTAAAGCTGACAAATAGCATATGCAAAAATTGTATTTAAGTGGAACAGCAATGTGGCATTGAACATGTTCTCTCCAGCCAATGAGGATCAAGTGTAGGGCAACATCACTTGTCTCTGGAAAAGGAAGTTATCCAGAGAACTCACAGTAATAAAGCTAGGGTATACAGAAAAAGTGTTCATCTTCACAATAACAACACAATGTAATATGTAAGAAGCAAAGAATGTAACAGAACTTTACTAATGTATTTAATGTAACATAAAGAGCTGAAGAGACACAATATAAATCAAATGTCACATTAAACTGTAAAATTAACAATGTGATTCTAAAAGTCAGTAGGCATGGTAACTAGGTTAGACCAATGAACACTTTATTAACTTTACCATTTGGTTTGTAAAATAAACTTAACTACACTAATTTTCAAAAATGTTTCCTTTTTGAGCATGCATTCTCTTTTCTTAAGGAGACAATAACTTCTCAAATATTTCTGTATTTTGAGGGGATGAAACTTTTCCTAAAGTCAGTAGTTGGAAGGGACACACAGGTATGAACTAACTCTCCAGCCCTACACGATAAAACAAAGGCAGATGGGACTTCGTGGTGTCTGCATTTATCATGGAAGTGAGCTGGACACTTGAATAGTGAATTTCACCTTCATTCTAACTGTAAACTGACAATCTTTTGTCACCTCACAGCCAACCTGTAATGTCAATGGTGTATGCAAGGTATCTGAGAAATACAAGGCTGGAAAAAAGCCTTCTCAACAGTCTATGCTTGCAACTTCCCTGATGGTCCAGTGGTAAAGACTCCACCTTGCAATTCAGGGGACATGGGTTCAATCACTGGTAAGGGAATTAAGATCCCACATGCCACGAAGCAGCTAAGCCCATGAACCACAACTACTGAGTCCATACACTCCACAACCCTTGTGCCACAACTAGAGAGTCCATGCATCATAACAAAATATCACACATGAAACAGTGAAGATCCCACGTGCCACAACTAAGACCCCACAGAGTCTAATACATAAATACATTTTTCTAAGTCTATGACTGCCTCATATGCTTGCAGCCTGGAGGAGGGACCTTCACAAACATATCTACCCTTTCCGTACCAGATGCTCAGGCTGTCCCCTTCAAAAACTTGTCTCATCAGTCTTTCAAACTCTATTGCTTGGGTGGTTTTTTTTTAGTTTTTTTTTTTTTTTTTTTTTGATGTGGACCATTTTTGTAAAAGTCCTTATTGAATTTGTTACAATATTGCTTTATATTTTGGTATTTTGGCCATGAGGCATATAGGATCTTAGCTCCCCGACAAGGGATCAAACCCATACTCCCTGTGTTGGAAAGTGAAGTCTTAACCACTGGACCACCAGGGAAGTCCCACCAAGGTATTTTAAAGAAGTAAACTTTTCCAGGTTTATGACAGCTTGTGTTCAGCTTTCTGAAGGACCAAGAATCTCTCCTTTTCAGCCGCAAAGATCTGAATGGGTCTAAGGAAAACAGATGCTCTTTTTATTCACTATAGTAATCCATGGGGTGGGGAGTGAGAAAACCAATTTACATATTATAAAAGAGTAGTTGCAACATCATCTTTTTAATGTGATTATAGCACCAAGGACACTGACTCATTGCTAATTCGGCTGTTCACTACCATATTCTAAAAGCTCATGACTTACAGGTCCCTTGACCTTCTAGACTCAGAAAGAAGAAAACCAAGTTGGCAGGAGTAGGAGAAGGAAAACTGTGTACCTGATAGACATGGTTAGTTGAATCTGAGCTCCAGACTTGTGCATGTCTCTTGTCCAGACTTTGCCCACTTAACAAAAATTAGATCTACAGGTCCTAAAGCACAGCCTCTATGTTTAGGTATCTAGATGACTCTACAAGTAAAGTGATTGCAGTTCACTTGACAAACCTCTCAAAAATATCAGAGACATCAGTTTCATAGGCTACTAGTATTTTATTTTGAATTTCAACAGCTTGACAAACACCCTTCCCACCCCCTCACCCCACTCACGCACCCCCAACCCAGTCTGGTTGCCATCAGTCTCCCAATAAAGAATCAGAGTTCACCTGCACTCCAGCCACACTCTAGGTGTTGTGAACGGCAAGGCATCTCTTAACAGTCCAGCCTGACACATTCATATATATTGGAGACATGTATATTATTGACCAGAGACTGTAATTTTGTACTTATTTCTTGCACTAATCAACTAAACCAGAGAATCTATGTTACTCATTATGAGGGGAAACTTGAAGTAGCAAACAGTTTTGAGGCAATGAAGCGTTGGATAAAAGAAGCCTACTATGCCTTGAATATCAAGTTGTTGTTCAGTCACTAAAACGTGTCTGACTCTGTGACACCATGGACTGCAGCATGCCAGGCTGTACTCCACTATCTTCCAGAGTTTGCTCAAATTCATGTCCATTGAGTTGGTGATGCTATCCAACCCTCTCATCCTCTGCCACCTTCTCCTCCTTTTGCCTTCGATCCTTTGGGTCTTTTTCAATGAGTCTGCTCTTCGCATCAGGTGGCCAAAGTATTGGAGCTTCAGGTTCAGTCTTTCCAATGAATATTCAGGGTTGATTTTCTTTAGGACTGACTGATTATCACTATGCAAACTAGAACTATCATCTCCTGCAAGCCACCACCAGTATATCCCTCCATCAATCCGCTCTTTAAGAAAATGAAATATAAGAGCATCCTGGAGTTTCCACTGTGCAAAGGAGATTCAGCCTGTGATGCCCAGATGAACCCTAGATCAATTAACTCAAAATCTATGAGAGAGGATCTGTGACCCAAACATCAGTATCTTTAAAGGTCTCCAGATGATGCCAGGATACAGCCAACTCGGGGGGTTAGTACTATAGAGCAGTGATTCTCAAGACAATCCCCTTCACTCTCTGCCAAGAGGATATTTGACAACACAGGAGGCATTTTTGGTTTTCAACAACATCCAAAGATCTGGATGGCTCTAGGGGATGCTGCTAAACTTTCTACAAAGCACAAAACAGTCTCCTAACAACAAACAATTATACTGCACCTAGTGTGAGTAGTTTTAATAAAATAAATGTTTAAAACTAAATTATAATTAAATAAAATAGTGCAGAGATTAGAAATCCTATTGCAGAGCCTTGCCCCTGAAAGAGGGATCTGTAGACTTTGGGAGTTTGTTGGAAAAGCTGAATCTCAGGACCCATCCAGACCTAGTAAATAAGAATCTGTACTTGAACAATATCCCCAAATGATTTGAATGTACAATAAAGTTCTAGAAACCCTGCTTCATAGCAGTGGTCTCAAACAGAGCTGCACATAAAAATCATCTGATGCTCAGCCTCCTTCCTAGCAAGTTAAATGAGAATACATGAGAGTAGAGCTCAAGCATATTTTAAAATCTCCCAGGTAATTCTTACACCCAGCTGGCTGAGAACCTCATCACTAAAGCTTTACAATCAGTCTACTTTACAATCAGTCACAATGGGAGGAAATACTCCTGAGCTACAGACTCTGGAATCCAAGTGAGCACATTAGGAAACACAAAGGGTGAGGCATCTGGTGTTAGTGCAGGTGCAGAGTCAAAGATGGAACTACAGGAAAGAAAGAAGGAGAGAACACTGACCTCAGGCTCAGGTGGCTGAGACAGACAGCCTGATCACAAAGTCTAATTTCAAAATACTAAAAATAACACCTCAGCAAATCCTCTCCCTAATTCATTTGTTCCAGAAACTCAGAGTAAATAATTGTCTGCATTAATCTGCATGTAAGGCTTCCTGAGTGGTTCAGTTGGTAAAGAATCTGCCTGTAATTCAGGAGACACCGTTTTGATCTTTGGGTCAGGAAGATCCCCTGGAGGAGGATATGGCAACCCACTCTGGTATTCTTGTCTGGAGAATTCCATGGACAGAGGAGCCTGGTGTGCTACAGTCCATGGGGTTGCAAATAGACATGAATGAGCGACTAATACTTTCACTTTCAAGAAAGGATCATATTGTATGCTACTCTGGGAAAGACAGGAGGAGGGACAATACCAATTGCTTGTCTTTGATGACTAAAGGTGTTGAACATTTGTTATTCATCTGTTGGCAAGGTACCTAAAGTCTTTTATGAAATATTTCACTTTTTATTATCATTGACATCTTTGTCTATTTATTACTGAATTATTGGAATTCTTGAAATAGTTTGGATACAGTTTATCAGATATATGATGCAAGTATTTTCCCTTATTATGTAGCTTGCATTTCAATGTTTGCAAGTGTTTCTTAAGAAGTTTTCAATTCCCATGAAATGCAATAAATCAATCTTTTATGGTTAGTGATTTTGCATTCTAAGTCACTGCCACCTCAGATCCAAGGATATTGTCCTGTTTTCTTCTACACACTTCAAAGTTTTAGCTAATAAATTTGAGACAATTTTGAATTAATTTTTGTATACATTAGGAGTCAGGATTCATTTTTCTGTACAGATATTAACTTATATATTACCATATATTGAAATGATCAGTCTTCCACTATTAAATTATCAGGTACCTATATTGTCACCCTGCTTATTTAACTTACATGCAGAGTACATCATTAGAAACATTAGGCTAGAAGAAGCACAAGCTGGAATCAAGATTGCCGGGAGAAATATCAATAACCTCAGATATGCAGATGACACCACCCTTATGGCAAAAAGTGAAGAGGAACAAAAGAGCCTCTTGATGAAAGTGAAAGATGAGAGTGAAAAAGTTGGCTTAAAGCTCAACATTGAGAAAACGAAGATCATGGCATCTGGTCCCATCACCTCATGGGAAATCAATGGGGAAACAGTGGAAACAGTGTCAGACTTTATTTGGGGGGGCTTCCAAATCACTGAAGATGGTGATTGCAGCCATGAAAAGATGCTTACTCCTTGGAAGGAAAGTTATGACCAACCTAGACAGCATGTTCAAAATCAGAGACATTACTTTGCCAACAAAGGTCCATCTAGTCAAGGCTATGGTTTTTCCAGTGGTCATGTATGGATATGAGAGTTGGAGAAGAAAGCTGAGCACCAAAGAATTGATGCTTTTGAACTATAGTGTTGGAGAAAACGCTTGAGAGTCCCTTGGACTGCAAGGAGATCCAACCAGTCCATCCTAAAGGAAATCAGTCCTGAATATTCATTGGAAGGACTGATGCTGAAGCTGAAATTCCAATCCTTTGTCCACCTGATGTGAAGAACTGACTCATTTGAGAAGACCCTATTGCTGGGTAAGATTGAAGGCAGAAGGGGACAACAGATTAGATGGTTGGATGACATCACTAACTCAATGGACATGAGTTTAAGTAAGCTCCAGGAGCTGGTGATGGACAAGAAAGCCTGGCATGCAGCAATCCATGGCGTCACAAAGAGTCAGACACGAGTGAGTGACTGAACTGAACTGAATCTTATGCTACTACTAAGTTGTCTTCTTTATTGTAATAATATACTTTAATCCAATATATACAAAATACTATCATTTCAACATACAAGGAGTTGTTGTTCAGCTGCTAAGTCCTGTCCAACTCTTTGCTACCCCCATGGACTACAGCACACCAGTCTTCCTTGTCCTTCACAATCTTCTGGAGCTTGCTCAGATTCATGTCCATTGAGTCAGTAATGCTATCTAACTATCTCATCCTCTCTTATCCCCTTCTCCTCCTGCCTTCAATCTCCAGTGCATCAGCGTCATCTCCAGTGAGTCAGCTCTTCGCATCAAGTGGCCAAAATATTGGAGCTTCAGCTTCAGCATCAGTCCTTCCAGTGAAAATTCAGGATTGATTTCCTTTGGGATTGACTGGTTTGATCTCCTTGCAGTCCAAGGGATTCTCAAGAGTCTTCTCCAACACCACAGTTCAGAAGCATTAATTCTTCAGCTCTCGGCCTTCTCTATGGTTCATCTCTCACATCTTTAATGACCACTGGAAAAACCATTGCACTAAGCAGCTGTGGGCAACTGTGACTGGCACACTAAGCATAGCCGAGAGGAGCTAACCCACGTCCGAGGTCAGGGGCAGAAGCCGGGAGGACCCCACTGTTATGCACAAAGTCCGAGTCCCCAAAATTGAGAGAATAAGACGTCCACAGCAATGCAAAAGCATAAAGGGGTTTTATTGCTAGCTCGAGCTAGGGCTCAAGTCTCATCCAGCGTAGTGGAGTCTTGACGAGAGCCCCGAGCTCTGAATCACAGCTGCTTTTATACAGGCAGTTCTTTGTCTCTGCAACAGCATAGCTGGTGGGTAATGATTGGCTAAGCTATACACAGGCGGGCGCGAGAATTTTATATCCCGCCTCCCTATCCGGATTGGCTCAAGTTTGGCATGAGTGGGACTTTCCTGATAGGCTTGGATGTAGCTTCCCGAAATCATGACTCAGGTCTACAAGAACCTGAAACTTAGGCCTACTGTAGCTTGTTGAGCCTGTCATGGCTCAGGTCTGGTCCCTTAACACCCATGCCCGAAGGGCAGTGGCCAAGAGGAGTAACCCCACGTCTGAGGTCAGGGGCAGCGGCAGAGAATGCCAGGCTGCGATGGTGCAGGAACGGCCAAGAGGAGCTACCCAAATCTGAGGCCAGGGGCAGAGGCCGGGAGAAGCAACCCGATGTCCAAGGAGCGGTGGCTGCGCAGGCGCAGGAGGCCTAGAGGAGCTATCCCAGGTTGAAGGTCAGGAAGGACGGCAGTGAGGAGATACCCCTCATCCAAGGTAAGAGAAACACAAGTAAGATGGTAGGTGTTGCAAGACAGCAACAGAGGGCAGACACGCTGAAACCATAATCACAGAAAACTAGTCAATCTAATCACACTAGGACCACAGCCTTATCTAACTCAATGAAACTAAGCCATGCCCATGGGGCCACCCAAGACGGGCGGGTCATGGTGGAGAGGTCTGACAGAATGTGGTCCACTGGAGAAGGGAATGGCAAACCACTTCAGTATTCTTGCCTTGAGAACCCCATGAACAGTACCAGAAAGCAAAATGATAGGATACTGAAAGAGGAACTCCCCGGGTCAGTAGGTGCCCAAATGCTACTGGAGATCAGTGGAGAAATAACTCCAGAAAGAATGAAGGGATGGAGCCAAAGCAAAAACAATACCCAGCTGTGGATGTGACTGGTGATAGAAGCAAGGTCCGGCGCTGTAAAGAGCAATATTGCATTAAAACCTGGAATGTCAGGTTCATGAATCAAGGCAAATTGGAAGTGGTCAAATAAGAGAGACGGCAAGGGTGAACGTCGACATTCTAGGAATCAGTGAACTAAGATGGACTGGAATGGGTGAATTTAACTCAGATGACCATTATATATACTACTGCGGGCAGGAATCCCTCAGAAGAAATGGAGTAGCCATCATGGTCAACAAGAGTCCAAAATGCAGTACCTGGATACAATCTCAAAAATGACAGAATGATCTCTGTTCGTTTCCAAGGCAAACCATTCAATATCACAGTTATCCAAGTCTATGCCCCAACCAGTAATGCTGAAGAAGCTGAAGTTGAATGGTTCTATGAAGACCTACAAGACCTTTTAGAACTAACACCCAAAAAGGATGTCCTTTTCATTATAGGGGACTGGAATGCAAAAGTAGGAAGTCAAGAAACACCTGGAGTAACATGCAAATTTGGCCTTGGAATGTGGAATGAAGCAGGACAAAGACTAATAGAATTTTGCCAAGAAAATGCACTGGTCATAGCAAACACCCTCTTCCAACAACACAAGAGAAGACTCTACACACGGACATCACCAGATGGTCAACACCGAAATCAGATTGATTATATTCTTTGTAGCCAAAGATGGAGAAGCTCTATACAGTCAGCAAAAACAAGACCAATAGCTGACTGTGGCTCAGATCATGAACTCCTTATTACCAAATTCAGACTCAAATTGAAGAAAGTAGGGAAAACAGCTAGACCATTCAGGTATGACCTAAATCAAATCCCTTATGATTATACAGTGGAAGTGAGAAATAGATTTAAGGGCCTAGATCTGATAGACAGAGTGCCTGATGAACTATGGAATGAGATTTGTGACATTGTACAGGAGACAGGGATCAAGACCATCCCCATGGAAAAGAAATGCAAAAAAGCAAAATGGCTGTCTGGGGAGGCCTTACAAATAGCTGTGAAAAGAAGAGAGGTGAAAAGCAAAGGAGAAAAGTAAAGATATAAGCATCTGAATGCAGAGTTCCAGAGAATAGCAAGAAGAGATAAGAAAGCCTTTTTCAGTGATCAATGCAAAGAAATAGAGGAAAAGAACAGAATGGGAAAGACTAGAGATCTCTTCAAGAAAATTACAGATACCAAGGGAACATTTCATGCAAAGATGGGCTCGATAAAGGACAGAAATGGTCTGGACCTAACAGAAGCAGAAGATATTAAGAAGAGGTGGCAAGAATACACAGAAGAACTGTACAAAAAAGGTCTTCACGACCCAGATAATCATGATGGTGTGATCACTCATCTAGAGCCAGATATCCTGGAATATGAAGTCAAGTGGGCCAGGCAAAACCAATACAGTATTGTAAAGTAAAATAAAGTAAAAATAAAATTTTTTTAAATAAATAAATAAATAACCCTATGTGATCAAAAAAAAGAAAGAAAGAAAGCATCACTATGAACAAAGCTAGTGGAGGTGATGGAATTCCAGTTGAGCTGTTTCAAATCCTGAAAGATGATGCTGTGAAAGTGCTGCACTCAATCAATATGCCAGCAAATTTGGAAAACTGAGCAGTGGCCACAGGACTGGGAAAGGTCCATTTTCATTCCAATCCCAAAGAAAGGCAATGCCAAAGAATGCTCAAACTACTGCACAATTGCACTCATCTCACATGCTAGTAAAGTAATGCTCAAAATTCTCCAAGCCAGGCTTCAGCAATACGTGAACCGTGAACTCCCTGATGTTCAAGCTGGTTTTAGAAAAGGCAGAGGAACCAGAGATCAAATTGCCAACATCTGCTGGATCTTGGAAAAAGCAAGAGAGTTCCAGAAAAACATCTATTTCTGCTTTATTGACTATGCCAAAGCCTTTGACTGTGTGGATCACAATAAATTGTGGGAAATTCTGAAAGAGATGGGAATACCAGACCACCTGATCTGTCTCTTCAGAAATCTGTATGCAGGTCAGGAAGCCACAGTTAGAACTGGACATGGAACAACAGACTGGTTCCAAATAGGAAAAGGAGTACGTCAAGGCTGTATATTGTCACCCTGCTTATTTAACTTCTCTGCAGAGTACATCATGAGAAACGCTGGACTGGAAGAAACACAAGCTGGAATCCAGATTGCTGGGAGAAATATCAATAACCTCAGATGTGCAGATGACACCACCCTTATGGCAGAAAATTAAGAGGTACTAAAAAGCCTCTTGATGAAAGTGAAAGAGGAGAGTAAAAAATTTGGCTTAAAGCTCAACATTCAGAAAACTAAGATCATGGCATCTGGTCCCCTCACTTCATGGAAAATAGATGGGAAAACAGTGGAAACAATGTCAGACTTCATTTTGGGGGGCTCCAAAATCACTGCAGATGGTGACTTCAACCATGAAATTAAAAGACACATACTCCTTGGAAGAAAAGTTATGACCAACCTAGATAGCATATTCAAAAGCAGAGACATTACTTTGCCAACTAAGGTCCATCTAGTCAAGGCTATGGTTTTTCCAGTGGTCATGTATGGATGTGAGAGTTGGACTGTGAAGAAAGCTGAGCACCAAAGAATTGATGCTTTCGAACTGTGGTGTTGTAGAATACTCTTGAGAGTCCCTTGGGCTGCAAGGAGATCCAACCAGTCCATTCTGAAGGAGATCAACCCTGGAATTTCTTTGGAGGGAATGATGCTGAAGCTGAAATTCCAGTACCTTGACCACCTCATGCGAAGAGTTGACTCATTGGAAAAGACTCTGATGCTTGGAGGGATTGGGGGCAGGAGGAGAAGGGGACGACAGAGGATGAGATGGCTGGATGGCATTACTGACTCGATGGACGTAAGTCTGAGTGAGAACTCCAGGAGTTGGTGATGGACAGGGAGGCCTGGTGTGCTGCAATTCATGGGGTCGCAAAGAGTCGGACACGACTGAGCGACTGAGCTGAACTGAACTCCTTTCATAGAAAAAGCCGTCAAGTCCACTCTGAGTGGAGCCTGCACCAGAACTTGGGGATTTCCCAGTCCCTTCCAGGCCTCTTAGTACAAAGTCTTCATCTGGCAACTGAGGTGTCATCACAGAGGGTATTTCTGATTGGCTAAAAGCTAACCTGACAGAGTGTGGCTTGGCTCGTTAGAATTCCCTCTCAACTCAGCCCACATCATTGCTCTGCAACTCAGAACAGCAACTTCTGAGACCACTTTGAGAACAGGATGATCCTGAACAGAGCCCTGATTCTGGGGGCCCTCGCCCTGACCGCCATGATGAGTCCCTCTGGGAGTGAAGACATTGTGGGTGAGTGCATGGTTGAAGGATACGGAGACTGAAGTTAGCGAGCAGGGAATTGGAGGGGTTGGCGGGGCGGAGGGGGGGAGCGAATTGGCCTAGAAATAGAGACTCCTGGAAGCATTTTCAATATTAAGCAAATCTAAAAGTTACCATCATTGCACCTTCAGGAAATCAGAGTCCAGACCCGCCCTCTCTGTTACCCGTGCTGTTGCATGCTCTGTTTCTGATACTGGATCCAGTGAATATGTTCTGGAGGGCTCCAGGGCATTCACTCACAATTATCTCAAAGATTAGCAATGTTTTCACAAGAAGATGTTTTGTTACAAAAAATTTCATGAGCTATTGCTCCCAAATTTTCTGAATAACTTTTGAAGCTTTTTATGTATTTCTCCTAAAGTTTATATTGGGGTATATAGTTTCATGAATTATGAATACTGTGTGGATATAAAAAAAGGTAACCTTTACTTGGTTTCAGATCTACATACATTTCTGTGCTGGCATTCTGGCACAGCTAGGTGTGCAAGCCCAGCTGAATGTCTTTAGACAAAGCATTTTATTACATGGTTCTCACTTAATCTCAGTTACTTTATTTCTGTCACCTCACAAATAATCAAATAAAAAGGCATGTAGAAATGCTTTCCAAGTAATGAAGACACATAAATACCAATGATTATTCTTATTTTTAAATTATTACTATTGCAAGTATAATGTCATATTTTTCTAAAACAAAGTAGAGGATATATTTAATTTTATTTAAAATTAAGAACTTTTTGAAGAAAAATTTGAAGAATTAAATTATATTATTCACAATTTGTCAGCCCAAATTGCCTATTTTCACTTCATGTAATGAAGACCTGTGTAGGGAAACTGGGCAAGCACAAGTTAATTACATGGTCCCTTAGGACCCTCTGCCTTGCTGTCCCCCTCTTTCCACCCTCTCTTCATACATTTCTTCATCTTCCTTTCCTTCCAGGATCCATCCCTGGCTCATGTTGTTTCATAGACAGGAAAAGTGGGTTTCTAAAAACCAAAGTAGAAAAGCCAAATGGTTTAAAGGGGAGGTGAAAGAAAGGTTACTCTAATCTTCAGCAACTTTATTAACCATGGCAGCTACCACTCTAATTTTGTATGGTACTGCAAGTTTCACCTGCTTCTCCAGAGCACTTCCAATTTTCCTCTCTTCCTCATCGCACCAGAGCATCCTTGTCAGGCTTGATTTACACATTAGGCACAGTGGGCACAGTGCCAAGGGCCTACACTGCTTGTAGGCCTCATAAATTTTTTTTTTAATTAGAAGAAAAACAAACTTTTAGAGTAGGGGGAAATGCTTTAAATTTTAATCCAACCTGAATTATGTTTGTCTTTGTATAATATGGCTATAATATACATTTTTTATATTTTTATAAAAGGAGGCACTCACGAAAGCCACAGTGTAAGTCATAATGCAGCTCTGGTCACTGCTGATTCTGACTTCTGTATGGTTCTGCTCCCTATGTCTGTTAGTCTTCCCCCAAATCTCTGTAATTCTCAAGAATAACAATTGATGTTTAATACACATTTTTGAGAACACAGCAAGCTAAATTTTGGGGATTCAAAGACGAAAAGACGTGATTTCTGTCCCCTAGAGGGTATACAGATTAGCAATGAAAAGAAATTATGCAGGAAAGCAGAAGGACCACTCCTGAGCAGGACCAGGGATCCAGCTGAGGCTAAAACTGTAAAAGTGAATTAGTTCCAACTGACACACTGGAGTGATGTTCTTCAGCAACAGTTGGTAGCCCAGAACAAGTACCAGATGAAAAGGATATTACATATATTCCTGTCTGGAAAAGGAGTCAAGATGCATTGCAAAGATTAGGAGGCTTTGTCGCAAGGCTTTTTAACTAACTGGACAACTACCAACACAGAGCGAAGAAGGAGCAGGTACTGGGAATTTTGTCTAGAAAGTGGGCCACAAATGAAGCCCACAATGTTTAATAGTCAATTTCTTCTTTCACTTGCTTAATGAGGATATTTTCTCTATTTTTCCCTTTCTTGCTCCTCACTCCGACTCAGCTGACCACATTGCCGCCTATGGCATAAATGTCTACCACTCATATGGTCCCTCTGGCTACTATACCCATGAATTTGATGGAGATGAAGAGTTCTACGTGGACCTGGAAAAGAGGGAGACTGTCTGGCGTCTGCCTGTGTTTAGTCAATTTAGAAGGTTTGATCCTCAGGGTGCACTGAGAAACATCGCTGTGGGGAAACAGTCTTTGGAGATCTTGATTCAAAGGTCCAACTCTACTGCTGCTACCAACAGTAAGTGTTCGCCATTCTGCCTCTCTTTATTAATCTACCCCTTCATGCCAGCTTCACTCCCTTTTTCTCTAGGGATAGATACCCTTCACCGCTTTATAAAACTCTCTCCTTTCCAAGGACACCACATTTTCTCATGGTAATAGCTGAACCCTCATCCTCTGCTTTCTTCCAACTCATGTATTTCCATATGATAGAAAGATCCCTACTCCCATAATGCAGTCTTTGAATATTTCATGGAGAGATCCCACAGACCTCCCACTTGACAGGCAGGTCATCAAAAACAGGGGGACAGGGATAAAGCAGAAGCAACATATGGTGCCTCCCAAACAGAAGTGAAACAAGAGCTCCTCCACTATTAGACTGGGAGACATTGCTGGGAGGGTTCCTCCAGAGGCAATGGGCAGTGATATTCCCGTTTCACATCTGTGCTGTTTCCTCACCACAGAGGTTCCTGAGGTGACTGTGTTTTCCAAGTCTCCCATGATGTTGGGTCAGCCCAACACCCTCATCTGTCACGTGGACAACATCTTTCCTCCTGTGATCAGCATCACATGGCTGAGGAATGGACACTCGGTTGTAGAGGGTGTTTCTGAGACCAGCTTCCTCTCCAAGGATGATCATTCCTTCTCCAAGATCAGTTACCTCACCTTCCTCCCTTCTGATGATGATGTTTATGACTGCAAAGTGGAGCACTGGGGCCTGGATAAGCCGCTGCTAAAACACTGGGGTATGTACGAGTTCCACCATTTTGGAACATTATTTTCTCTGTCAAGTCCAGAACACCCTTACTGTTATCTGCTAAATCTCATGTCCCTAAACTTCACATTCCAAGGGTTTCTAATGACAGATCTCACTCTCTTCCCTAAGCTCCATACCCCTTCCTTGCCCCATCCCACCCACATGCACAGAAACGTTCTGTATTCTGAGTTCCACAACTTCACTTTCACAGAGCCTGAGATTCCAGCCCCTATGTCAGAGCTGACAGAGACTGTGGTCTGTGCCCTGGGGTTGACTGTGGGCCTCGTGGGCATTGTGGTGGGCACCGTCCTCATCATCCGAGGTCTGCGCTCTGGTGGCCCCTCCAGACACCAGGGGCCGTTGTGAGTCACACTCCAGAAGGAAGGTAAGAATTCAGATCTGTTAGATCTGGGGACATAGTACAGACAAGGGCAAGTGGGAGGAGGTTGTGGACACAAATGTGGCTGAAAGTTGCTGGACTGGGAAACAGCATGGCAGTGGCACAGGAGGCCCCTGAGCCCGCTCATCTCGTGTCTTTCCCGTTGCAGGTGCACTGTCCATCTTCAAGAACAGAAAAACGGACTTGCTAGATGACCTAGTTATTTTCTGGCCAAGTCCATCATGTACCTTCTCTCCTCCTGCCCTCCTCCTCATACTTCTCTGTGACTTAAAGTGCTGTATAATCTCAGAGCTCACATACATTTGGGATTCTCCCCCTGACCTTCTAATTTTTCCTTTTCTCTGTTGTTACCTATTATGGGATCCCTGAGATATCCCACCCAGCTACCTAATCCACCAATGACCTTAAACTAATATATCCTTGGAAGAAATAAATGCCTTTATGAGGTCTTTACTTTTTCCCATCTTTCATTTCAGGGCTGATTAGAACTATGGCTTCTTCTGCTTCAGGCCCATTTAACCTCATTTCCCAGATTATGTTTCATGTCTAGCAACACAGGAGCAGCTTGTAGAGACTGATAATATTTTGGTATCTTAGCTGGAGTTAATATTTCTGTCTTCCTTTTTTTCCATCCTTAACCACTGCCACACACCCCAAATTCAGACGTCAGTGAAGGTAATATATACTCTCTGCCTTTGGTGCAGATTTGTTAAAACAAAAATACAAAAACCAAGAAGTAAAGTGATACTTATTTTAATATCACTTTAAAATTTTTGACAGAGAAATAAGTTGGGAAAAAGGAATTTTGAATCTCTAAAGTACCAAGAGTCAAAATTAGTTTTCAGAACTTTTAGTTCTCAAAGAATTAGTGGTGATAAGAAAAACTATCTTCTCTCCCTCTCACACTTGAAGAGATAAGAATTATCTAGGTAGGAAAAGAAATATGTTTGTTAGGAAAACATTAGAATAAGACAATAAAGCAGGTATCTGAGAAGGACCAAATACTTTGTCCTTATTTAAGGTTAGAAGCAATGGGAAAATGGATGGATGTAGAAACCACAGACATATTTAAGAACACAGCCGTAGTTTGCTTCATGTCCTGTGCGAATCCCTGCTAGAAAACCATGTAGACTTTTCCTGACATGGCATGTGTGGAACAATAGAGTGAGTATGGCTCCAGGATGCTCCTAGGCAGATAAGCCTAAGTCAGGCTCACCGAATCTCAGTGCATCCCTATTTGTCCTGGAGATAATCCACCAGTATTCTTAGCTCCTGCCCCTCACCCTTCCTGGAAAAGGGAAATATAAGCTTACAAGAGAGAAATCTCTGGAGGAACAGCATGGAAGAGATAATGTGGCAGCAGCTTTGGGTGCCATATCCTCTTCTAGACTCACAGTCTCGAAGTCCCTGAAGTGGGGATGGATCAACAGATGAGATTCTCTGGCTGTCCTCAGTGTGTCCAAGGCCTCACTCTTGGGAATGTATGTGACTTACTTGGAGTCATTTTGCCCTTGAAAATTATATAGGTTCATTGCCTCAGTCTTTCCACTCTGCAATTACTAAGTCCATACGTTGCATTGCAGATTATTTTATGGAACAACTGCGAAATGTATGAAACTGTCCTTGCCCAGGCCATCTGCATCACTGAGCTTAAAATGTGATTGGAACACAAATCCATTCCTTGAAAGAATGTGTCTTCATTCTTTCCCTGCAAATAGGTTCATCATATCATTTTTCTCGATTCCATATGTATGTGTTAATATACTGTTTGTTTTTCTCTTTCTGACTTACCTTGTAAAGATTTTTTTTAATATATTTAAATCAAAAAAATATTAAAAAAATGTGTCTGGGAAAAAAAGACACACTGTGAACACAGTAACTGATAGAGTAGATTTTAATGCAAAGCAACCTAAATCCAAATACAAGACTCAGCACTTTACAGCTAGGATTTTAAATTATAACATTAGGCAAAGTATCTAGCATTTCTGAATCTTATTTTCCCATTCATAAAGTAGGAGTGGTAATACTTTCTTTGCAGAGTTACTGACAGAATTTGAATAATATTGTTATATAGAATACCTTATACATAGTATAGAAATACAGAAGAAAACGTTGTTAGTTATATCCATATTTTATTTAAAAGAATGGATTATGTTATACGAAAATCGTATTTCTGAGCCCTTTAATGATTTAGGAGATTCAAACTTGGAGCTATAGATGAATTTCTTTTCATATGTTATTGGAGAATTTTTTTTCCTCTCCAAAATGAGCAGAGGTAGGACTGGGTTAGGCTTAGAGAACACAGGGTAAAGTGGTTAGTGACACATCACTGATGAAGGGGTTGCTAAGAGAACTCAGGGCAAGTTGTAATATTTGACTTTGTGTTTTTACTCTTAAATAAAAGATATGTCTCCTCCCTATGGCCTATGAATTTTTAGTCAAGCTACGGTATATGCAACAGATCTTTATCCATGCTTATTTTGAGGAAAAGTGGGAAGTAGAATTAAAAGCTACCTGTGAGGTAGAAGCAAGAGAAAAATTTAAAGTCCAGACAAGGGATTAGTAAATGCAGGGAATCTGAACCGGAGCTGGTCATGAAAATATAGGCGATAGGGCAATGAAACTACTCTGTATGATGCTACAATAGTACATACATGTCATACAAAGCCATAGAATGTACATTAAGAGTGAATCCTAATGTAAACTATTGACTTTGCATGCTAACAATGTGTCAATGTAGGTTCATCATTTGTAAGAAATGTACCACTGTTAGGAGAGGTTTATAAGAGGGAAGTTACAATAAGGGCAGGAGATATACGGAAATCTCTTTCAGCTCAGTTCAGTTCAGTCGCTCAGTCGTGTCCGACTCTTTGCCTTCCATTTAATTTTGCTATGAAAATAAACCTACTCTAAAATGATTGATTAAATAAAATTAGATTGGTAATTATCATCTCAAATATATAAAATAACAGTTTTAATATGGAAAGAAATGTAGGTCACCTAAAAATACATAAATAGGCTGAGAATTTTTGGCAATAGAATTTCAAGTAAATGTTATGTAAATATAATGATTCATCAGCTAACAACCCAGAATATTGGAGGTAGTGTGTGTGTTTACATTATATGTGTTATCATAATATAGGGTTATATTGTATAGCATTACTATCAGTGTCCTGGAAATGGACATATGCTTTACTCCTTCCCAAAGAGATACTAAAGAAAACAAATTTCATGGCAGTTGCATTTTATTGAAGGGATTCATTCATTAAGTCTTTGTGTAAGTTAAACAGAAATGAAATTAATTCCAAAAAATAAGAGCAAATATTTATTTCTATCAGCCACTATATGACATTACTATGAACAAAGATGGAAATCAGTCCTCATGATTTCAAATTGTATGATTATTGAATAATTATTTGAATTATTTCAGAGTACATGCATAAAATAAGACTTTAATATTCAATACGCTATTTTAAATTTATAAATTAAAAATCACATAAAAATATATCAAGTTTGTACTTACCACATACAGACAAGGATTTTGAAGGATTTAATATACAAATCAGGCACTTCACACATAGTTGACACATACTAAGCAGTCAACAGATGTTAACAATTTGTGTTATTGTTATTTTCTGGAACCCAAACCATAAATCTCATGGTAAATTATGTCAGAAGGATGCAACCAAGATTAAGCACATGGGAAGTTCTACTGGACAAATAATTCCATTTCTTCAGCAAATAATTTGCTAGGAAAAATAAAGAACAGATAAACTATACATTAAAAAATATATATGGACCAAATGCTAAGCTTTGTTTGGATTCATATACAAATAAAATAACTTAAAAAATTCTTGTGAGACAATCAGAAAAACTGGAACACTAAAAACACTAAGGAATTATGTATCTAATTTTAGGTATGCTCATGGCATTATTATTTCTAAAAACTCATTACATTTTATATTTTTGTAGTAAAATATTTAGGAATGAAATGATATTCTGAGATTATTTTCCAAGTCTGCATATAAAATTAAGTAGATGGGTTTACAAAATTCCCTATGAGTTGATAATTGTTAAAGTTGGATTGCTGATACCTGATACTATGCTCCCTACTATGGTATATAGTTGAAATTTTCCATAATACAAAGTTTTTAAAAAAAATTTAGTGAAAGCAAAAAAAGTAGGCAGAGGGGCATTCTATTTAAACTTTTGTCATTTTTTAAATTTTCTTCAGTTTTATCATACTTAGGAAACTTGGCGTATACAAATGCTAATCCAGACTACAGGAACCTCTCAGAAATGTAACCCTAAAGATATATATATATATGCAACAAAGAATAATAGTAAAGGTAAGCAAAGTAATTTTCCCTTTATTATTGGCTGAATTAATCCCCAAACTCTGGTAACCTGATGATTAATTTAATTAGTAATGCAAAAATGGTTATTGAGTACCAATGTTATCACACATACAATTCTATGTTCTCAGTATATTAAATAATGTGAAAACAGATATGTTCATTGTCTTCAAAGAATTTACACTCCAGGCAAAGAAATATACACACATGAAATAATTCCACAAAGATATAATCAGAAGCTCTGAAAAATTTAACGAAAAATAAAATGTAACACAAAAGAGTATTGCACAGACACCACGTAAAATTTGGTAGAGTTTAGAAGAGACTTGAAGAAATGCATTTTGAGATGAAATAAGATGGTGCATAGTAGGTAAAGAACAAAGTTAAGGAGGGCAGAGCAAATATTTGAGAAAATCTTACAACATGAAATAAAAGATGAGAATAAAAATCATCACATACTTAGTAAAGAAAGTTCAATGTAAGAACAAATAAACTGAAAAAAAAAAGAGCAAACAAAATTGTTTAAACAAACTTTAAAACCTTTCTAATTAGAATTATCAGAAAGAAAAAAGATACTGCATCTAATAAAAGTAATGTTTGCTTGCTTGTGTGTGCTCAGTCATGTCTGTTTGCGACCCCCTTTACTGTAGTCCACCAGGCTCCTCTGTTGATGAAATTTTCCAGGCAAGAATACTGGAGTTGCCATTTCCTACTTCAGGGGATCTTCCTGACACAGGGATGAAACCCATGTCTTTTATGTCTCCTGCACTGGCAGGTGGGTTCTTTACCAATATAAAGTTAATAATGGGGGCTAAAAATGAAGAATTTAACATAAAGCTTGGAAAATTAACCAAGAAAATCTCTCTGAAACTAAAAAAAGAAAAGTAATATATAGAAGAAAAGATAAGACATAGAGAATACATTCAGGAAAGTCTATTGTTACATCAAGTAACAGAGCTAGAGAGAGGAACAAAAAATTAAGATAAAATATTACCAAAACATGGAGAAGGCAATGACACCCCACTCCAGTTCTCTTGCCTGGAGAATCCCAGGGACGAGGGAGCCTGGTGGACTGCTACCTGTAGGGTTGCACAGAATCAGATATGACTGAAGCGACTTAGCAGCAGCAGCAGCATTACCAAAACAAATAGCAATGGGAAATTTTCCAGATATGAAGAACCTAACTCTCTGCATGGAAGGGGACTATCATATATTTAGTAAAATTAGTGGGAAAAGACATTCCTAAATACATCATTTAAAGTTTTTCAGGACCTCATGGCAACCCACTCCAGTATTCTTACCTAGAGAATCCCCTGGACGGAGGAGCCTGGTAGGCTACAGTCCATGGGGTTGCAAAGAGTCGGACACGACTGAGCGACTTCGCCTTCACCTTCACCTTCACCTTCACCAAGGCTTAAAAGAAGACCATAAAGCATCCTGGCGGTGGAAAAAATAAACTTACAACAGACAAAAATCAGATTGCCAGATACTACCATAATTAATTATACTATACTACTATAAGTATATAATTAAGATAAGTAGAAAGGTCTAGAAGTTCTAAACGAACTTGTTAGTTTTCTATTAACAAATGTGTACCTTTTCAAAATCATGATCAGGCATGAAGAAAGAATAAAAAGTGTTAGAAATGAAAGGATATAAATTTGCCTACCACACATAGTTTTACTGATTGTTGATTAAAATCATGACTTGTTTATTAAGAATATGACTTGGAAAAGTGAGGCTGTTATTCAGAAAATAGGAAAGCAAGGAATCCAAGAAACAGTGGATTCAACCCAGGACAAGAAAAGAAATCATACTACTGAAGCTCCAAGACAAGCCTAAGATGATTACATAAAGTTGTTTTAAAAGTGATAAAGAACTTCCCCCCACCCAACTTTTAAAATTAAGCTATGAGCAAAGACCAAAGACAATTACTATTACAGAAGAATGCCAATATTTTCAGCATTGACAATATATTTTTTAAAAGACCTGACACCACAATTTGGCAAGTGGAAGCATAAGGAAGAGGTGAAGGAAAGCATAGTGATACCAATACCTTCATCTTCGAAGAAGAGTGATAAAAACACTGGTCATATTGAAGGGAAGAAGACACAAAAATAAATATATTAAAATTATAATAGAAACTAAAACAAGAATTACATAAGATGACTCTTGATTTTAGAAGCTAGGCCATTATGCAGTCAAGAAAATGTCCTCAGCTTAACCCCAGGGAGTTCCAAAGCTATAAGAGTCCTTCAGAGTTGACCCAAGTTAAGGCAAGACTCAGGGCCTTTATAGCCCTGCAGTGAGCTGCCATTGGAAGTGAATTCCTTTGGGAAGTGGTACAAAACTGGATAGACAGCTCTCCTCACCTAAAGAAATTCCAAAGGAGGACAAACAGCTGAGAAGTATCAGTCAGGAACATTCCCAACAACTGAGGGAATAAACCCTTCATTCCCAAAGGGTGGAGACTAGGTGGTTCAGGGCAGTGCTAGCTTACGGTGAACGGTGTGGGATTCTTGATCTCTGAAGATGTAGCTTCGGGACCAGGGGCCAGGCTTGATCACTCAAGAGCTTTTGTATAGCAGAGTTTTATTAAAGTATGAAAAGGGACAAAGTTTCTGACATAGACATCAGAAGGGGGACAGAGAGTGCCCCCAGCCACTAGTCCTTAGCCAGATGTTTCAGTTCAGTTCAGTCGCTCAGTCGTGTCTGACTCTTTGTGATCCCATGAATTGCAGCATGCCAAGCCTCCCTGTCCATCACCAACTCCTGGAGTTCACTCAAACTCACGTCCATCGAGTCAGTGATGCTGTCCAGCCATCTCATCCTCTGTCATCCCCTTCTCCTCCTGCCCCCAATCCCTCCCAGCATCAGAGTCTTTTCCAATGAGTCAACTCTTCACATGAGGTGGCCAAAGTACTGGAGCTTCAGTTTTAGCATCATTCCTTCCAAAGAAATCCCAGGGCTGATCTCCTTCAGAATGGACTAGTTGGATCTCCTTGCAGTCCAAGGGACTCTCAAGAGTCTTCTCCAACACCACAGTTCAAAAGCATCAATTCTTCAGCCCTCAGCTTTCTTCACAGTCCAACTCTCACATCCATACACGACTACTGGAAAAACCATACCCTTGACTAGATGGACATTTGATGGCAAAACAATGTCTCTGCTTTCGAATATGCTATCTAGGTTGGTCATAACTTTCCTTCCAAGGAGT